>NC_090022.1:84515390-85115390 GCF_037176765.1 Anolis sagrei
AGGAAAAGAGTTCCACAACCTGGGAGCAGCCACTGAAAAGGCTCTCCCTTTCATCCTTACCAGACACACTTTGGATAGTGGTGGAACCAATAAAAAAGGTTATTCATCATAGTCATTGGGCCACTCTCCATTCCCTCAACATACAAGTCATCTAGATAGGGTGTTTTGTCGAAGGAGGCAGAGTTCCTTTGTAAGGAGAAGACAATAGAATTCAGCAACTGGTTTTGAAGATTAATCATGAATTCAGGCTTTGTCATGAAGGCTCTTTGGTTTGGCATATACACCTGATCCACTCTACCTGCTTTTATTGTACCACGTTTAACAAATTTCCTTATAAGAATAATACAGTTTTCTTGATTCAGCGTACCTCTATCTCCATCTTTTTCAAATGATCAATCAGATATATATAGGCAGTAAAGTCAAGAAATAAATCACTTTATCCACATTTTTCCCCATATTAGTCCTTTAACATTTATACCATCCTCAGAAAGCTACAAACCCCTCTGTATTGACAATGAAATATAGGTTCTTTGACTGGGGACTCAGAGCACCCACTGAGAATTTATAAACTATCTGATACTGATCAGTACCGTAAATCCTCGTTAAGTAGAAGGTACTAAAAATAAGGAGACTGTTAACTGATCCTTTGCTTAATCCTTGCTTTTAGAGTTAAAAGGCTGATGAAATAATGAAGCCCTCTTTGTGCATGTATTATACTTTGCAGATATCCAGCTACTCGCTGAAGGTCCAAGCTACAGACAATGGGCAGGGGCCTCTTTCTAGTGATACCACTGTACTTATTCGTGTGTCAGATATCAACGATAATCCACCAAGGTTCTTTCAGCTCAATTACAGTATAGCAGTTCAGGTAAAGTAATGATTCAGAGGCACTGACTTAACCCTATTAGGCTTTTGCAGAGATAATCTTTTATGTTCTCATGTTAATTACTGTGTTGCCTGGAGCTTATGAGACAACCCAGGCTTACATGTAATAAGAAACCAACATGCTAAAGTCAGGGGGCTTAAGCTGAATTTGCAGTTGTGCGTTCAAGTGCAAGCTCCGTTCCACAATCAATACAGTGCAAACCAACACATGATTAGACTTGGAAATAAACAGCCACAACTTTGTGTTGTTGTAGGTTTTTTGGGCTATATGACCATATTCTAGAAGCATTCTCTCCTGATGTTTTGCCTGCATCTATGGCAAGCATCCTCAGAGGTTGTGAGGTCTGGTTGTGAGCCACAACTTTATTTGGTTACAGTGAATATTAGGATAGGTCTGCATCCAGACATTGACTAATCCACCTGCCGATTGATGAGCTATCTGTCCCATTACTGAATCCAATTATATATGGTCTGAAAAGAGCCTGCTGAGATGTGTGAGCCCCAGGCTCACAGTCACTTAGGATTTGTGTATGTGAGAGGTAGCAAACTTCCACACTAACCCCTCTCTCCTTGTCCTCCTACTGGGATTCCTTGCCAGCCAGTTCCCTATGCAAACGCACCCAAATCTGGATCCATAATCCATTCCAACCACCTTTTACAAAATTGTGACAAGTTTAATACAGCAAAATTACCATGCAATTGTGAATTAACAATGTATTAAATTATATTATGTAACAAAGTTAATTAACAGTTAAGGCCCTTCTACACTGTAGTAAATCCCAGGAGGAACTGGGATTTAATAACCACACCCTCCCACATCCATCCTCCCATTATCCCTCAAAAACTTTCTCCAGGCACATCCAGAGAGTTCTCCTGACAGGCAAAAGTGATGTGTCAAGAGGTGGGGGGCGGGAGGAGAGAAATCCCTCTGGCAAGCCCCTAACAGTAGGCCCCTGGAGTAAGTTTGAGGGGGGAAGGGGGTTGGAGAAGGGGGTTGGGGAAGGGGGTGGGTACCATCCCACTCCTTCAGGTTACAGGGGCCTGTAGAACTGAGATTGCTGTGTGAATTCATCCCTAGGGCTGCAGAAACAGTCCCGGGGGTCAATCCGCACAGCACCTGCAAAGATCCGGACCTCAGCTTAAGGGCCAAATCTTTGCAGGTGTCAAATTAATCTTGAAATAACTGGGATATCCAAGTTCTCTCCAGATTAATCCAGGTTTATCTGAGGCATCATTTGGACAACCCAGCTAAACCTGTTACCTGTTGTGGGCTTTAGGGACTGTGTAGAAGGGTCCTAAGATGCGATAAAATGAAGTTGACCATTAGCAATGTCATGAAATTCTTAAGATGCAAGGTAGGTGATGGAAAGAGATTTACAGCAAACTGCTGAAGCATACAGTTCACTCCCCTTAACAGGCATGTAGCCGGGGGGGGGGGGGGGGCTTGAGGGGCTTCAGCCCCCCCCCCCTTGAAATTCTCATGGTGGTTCACGAAAAGGCCTTACTGGTGCATTATTTAAACTGTTATGTTTATTCATATCATGATCTGATCACCATACTCAATATATCCCATATGCATGGGAGTATTTGGGTAACGATACAAAAGGTTTGCTAGGGTAGACCCTCTTAGGCTTGGGTAACCACGGAAAAATTTGGTTCTAAACTCATTTTGTTTTTAGGGAGCTCTTGCATTTCATTTTTTTTTAATAATTCCGAAATTTTCCTTTTAAAAATTTCAAAATATACGAAATTTCGTATAATTACGAATTGATTCGTTAATGGCGGACGCGATTGCGCAATATGCTAAAAAATCCTCCAAATGGGACAGGGGGAACTTCTGAAGCTTCCCTCTCCCTCTGTTGTTGACTGTTGATGTGATAAAACACACAACAACTATAAAACTTGCACCAGACATGCGAAAATAATTACGAAATAATTACGAAATAATTACGAAATAATTACAAAATAATTACAAAATAAATTGAAAAAATTGTTTCGAATCTAATTTACTCCTCACACTATTCCTGCATAGCTCAATATTGGATCGTAAGCTAATTTAAATACGAATTAATAACGAATTACGAAATTAACAAACAAAACTGCCCAAGCCTAGACCCTCTTTCACTCAGACTCAGCCCCCCCCCCCCGAAACAAACTCAGCCCCCCCCCCCGAATTGAAATCCTGGCTATGGGCCTGCCCCTTAAGTACCCCTTAAGTACCCCAGTATCTGACCAGAGTGGACATTTCATCTGGGCACTCCAGCAAGGTTGAGGTTGCAAGCCGGTTAATGTGGAAGCAGCATCCCACTTCAAGCTCATTGGCTGTCTGGCTGGGAGCCAATCAGCAGATCACTTATCGATCCAGCCAGGGAATGAAACTCCCTGTAGCAGCCAGACCACTCGCCACACTCCCCCACCCTGAACTGCAACATGGTGGCCCCCAGAGAGACCAGGCATTGTGTATGTTAACAGCAGCACCATGCCCTTGTTAGTTCAGTAGATAGTAAAATAGCTGAAGAATCTCTGGTCTACAAATAGACAATGAGGACATATTTATTACAAAACCAGTTTATGGGGTTTTGTTGTTTGTTTGTGCATTCCCACATTTCTGTTTTCATTTTTCTGATAGGTTTGAGTTAGAACAACTGTGAACTTTTGTTTGTGTTTTCCAGAGTGTCTTCTGTGCTTTAGGAAATTAGCAATTCTGTAAATAGTGGTGATTTTCTGAAATGTATATAAATATATTTTGTATGTATATATTTGAGTCTTCTTGTGGAAGCTGCTTTGAGCCTCTTTGAGAAGAGAAAAAGTGGGGTAGAAATAAACATAATAATAATAATAATAATAATAATAATAATAATAATGTATTTTGAACATCTTAGGAAAACTCTCCAGTTGGCACCAGTGTCCTTGAGCTAGTTTTGAGTGATAGGGACTCCCCAGAGAATGGGCCACCATACTCTTTCAAGATCATAGAAGGAAATGAAGGAAAGGCATTCCAGATCAACCAAGATGGTGTGTTGGTGACCTCATCCATCCTTAACAGAAGAACAAAAGAACAATACCTTCTGCATGTCCAGGTAAAGCTAAATGGCATGTTGCTTGTGAACTGTCTCCATCTACCTTTTCAATGAAGCGCAGTCATAACTGCATGAGAGATTTTCAGTTAAATTAGAAAAACTTTTTGTGGATGGGGCATTTGAACTGAGTCATCCACCATGTTAAAATCATACCTGTAGGCTGTTACTTGTTCACCTGGGAGAAACTGCCACTGCTACAGGGAAATTTGCAACCCCTTGCAGCTGTGTTTCATTAAAAAAAATACAAGACAATGGCCTTGGAAAGCCAAGCTGATTCTGTGGAATTTGCTGCTGCATAACATGATGACAGACAGTAGGAAGATTACGGAGGATTAAATAGATACATGAAAAATATACTGCCATTGGCTATAAATTAAGATATAAAATGTGCAAAATGAAACTTGGGAAAGTTACATTGTGAACTTTCAAATCTCATATATTGGAGTTGTACCTCCCCTCCCCCACTCCAGAAAAATAATAATTTTGGCAAGTTCTGGTCCAGGCTCAGTGGTTTACTAGGCTAAAGGGAGAGTAGACTCTCCCAAAGCTGAATTCCTTTTCAGAAGATGACTCAAAATTTTTGGAAAAACTTCACTGAAATCACCATTGCAACATCTCTACTATTCCAGTTTTGGTTACACTGTGAATTGTTCTTAGGATTTGTAGATTTGTCAATGTACACTCCATTGAGAAGTTTAAGCCAATGCAGAGTTTATTAGAAAGACCCAGATTTCTCCATAAGGCCTCAGCTGCAAGGGATTGGATATTTTATTTGAGCAGTGGGTGGAGGGTGGAGGATAGGGAGGAAAGCCTGCAAGGGTCAAGAATGTTGCATGTGGTGATGCAGAGCTGTAACAGTTTACTCCACCTTTCTAAACAGGTCACAGATAGTGGCATCCCTCCTCTGTCCTCCTCTGCATTTGTAAACATCCAAGTGACACAGCAAAGCAGATACCCTCCTTCTGCACTTCCACTGGAGATTTTTGTCACTACTAATGAAAGAGCATTCCGAGGTGGCGTTCTTGGCAAAATCCATGCCACAGATCGAGACCCTCATGACACCCTGCTATACACTTTAGTGTCCAAAGCATTTGAAAAGAGATACTTTTCAGTGGGTGCTACAGATGGGAAGATTATTGCTGACGATGGGCTCCCGCATGGACATTATGCTCTGAATGTAACTGTCAGTGATGGAACATTTGCAGCCACAACCACTGTCCACATCCATGTGTGGTCCTTCAGCCAGGAAACCTTGGATAAGGCTGTGATGCTACGCTTCCACCACCTTACTCCAGAGGAGTTTATAGGGGATCACTGGCACAACCTGCAAAGGTTTCTGGGAAGAATCTTAGAAACCAGACGGCAGAACATCCACATGGCAAGTCTGCAACCTTCAGTGGGTTCTGATGGTGTAGACCTCCTATTGGCCATTGGAGAACCACGACGTGCTTTCTATGAGCCCAATTTCATTGCTAGCAAAATTTATCAAGCAGCTGCAGAAATGGACCAGCTAGTGGAACTGCAAGTCAAGAAGTTGGCTCATGTTCCGTGCTATGAGGCTGACTGTGCTGCCCAGCGGGCCTGCAAAGAAACAATTCAGCTTGATCCAGGCATGGTGTTCACTTACAGTACTGCCCGACTCAGTGTCCTCACTCTTCAGCATAACTTGGAACAAATATGTTCTTGCAATGGTGAGAATGGATTATCTGTCTTTTGTTGCATTATAGCATGACCAACATTATTTTGCTTTTATTTCACAAACATAGTCATTGTTGTTCTCCTCTGTAACAAGTGGGTTAGTGAATTCCACAAGTCAAGACCAGAATTGTTTCTGAACTAAGGAATGTTATTCTTGGAATCAGGCTCCTTGTCAGATTCTCTTGTGTGACATGGATTGGAAAGAAGAAATCAAGAGAATAGTATAGGATGGTGTACCATGGAATATAGAGGTCCATTAGTACTGTTGTGACTTAGGGTGGTAGGGGTGGTGTAGTCTAGTGTCAAAAGAGACTGAGCTATGAGATAAGTGAGTCTTTTGTAGAATTGAACCACTACTGACCCAATTTGCATGCCAGGTTCCCGTAAGACACACATGTGAAACTAGTGACCTGTTAGATATTAGTGATGGGGACTGGAATTGGAATCTAACAATATCTAGGTGACCACAAGTTATTTGTTCCAGTATGCGAACTACAAGGTTCTTCCAGACTGGCCAAAAGCTTCAGGGTTTAGCAGAAGTTGCAGTTGAAGTTACTGGGCATTTTTCCCATAATAGTCACATGACTTTCTTCTTGTCTTGTTTTTTTTCTTGTGATTTTCTGGTATTAGCAGCAACTTATTAAACCCTCTACACCCCCTCCACCTTTTGGAAGGTTTCTGATACAGGCCAGATTAGTCTTGGTTCTTCCTACTTTTGGACAGTTCCACTGATGATATTTCAAATTGGATATGACCATTACCACTGAGGTTTTCCTCTGCCCACCCCTCTTTACATTTCTGATTTGCAACTTGAATATTTCCTTTTATTTTTTCCTTTATTTTAGTGTAGTAGTGCTAATGCTCAGCATTTTAGCACAATTATTAACCAAAATATTTTTTTCAATTTTGTGAGACAGATGCAAGGCTGCATTCACATTGTAGAACTAATGCAGTTTACCTGCATGACTCGATGCTATGGAATCATGGGAGCTGTGATTTTACAAGGTCTTTAGCCTTTCCTGCCAAAGAGTGCTGGGACTGCACCAAACTGCAACTCCCAGAATTCCATATCTTTGAGCATGACGAGTATGGTGATATTAAACTGCAGTAGGTCTACAGTGCAGATGGAGAAAAGAGTGGTTGAAAATAAATGTGCAGAACAGGATAGAGCTAAATTCCACTATAGTCAGCACTGCAACAATCCAGACATGAAGTTATATGTATTTAGGAGACAATGAATGTAGGAGTGGAAATAACCAATTTAAATCATGAAACACTGAAGCATAACTGTTTTGCAGTCTGGAGAAGCCCAGTTAGACAATGCATATGAAGAAGAATCAAAAAGCCTGAAAGCAGAAATGCTTAACTGGCACTGAAAGGTGGCTGTATGCTCTTGTTCTGCTTCAAAGCATTGTTCTCTTTGCTTTCATTTTCAGGCACAGCTATAAAATTCAATGGACACAGTTACATCTGGTACCACCACCAAGGCAGAAGGGACTGGCAGATGCAATTGCATGTGCAAACCAACCAGCTCCATGCTGTAATGCTCACTACCAATGGGAGCAATAGTGCTGTTCTGCAGGTAAGGGCTTTTTTGGAGTACTTTATGCAGGTATGCAATTTATTGAGAACAGCAAGGTGAACAAGAATAATTCCTACCCCAAGAGGATAAACATATCTCTTCCTACCCAGAAAAGTCCTGCCTGGATGGTTGTCCTCATTATCCCAAATAATAGTACATACCTGTAATTTACCATCAAGAAAGGTCTGAAATAAATTGTCATGGACCTTGTAGCTAATCTGGATTGTATTTTTATTGTGATATTTACCCAAAGATAAGTTTTAAAATCACCTTTCAGACAAATAATGTAATATTTTATCTACTAAACCCAAGAAAGCACATTTTCTATATGGAAAGGAGTGCTGTAATTTCTTGTCTGATGAGCTTGGGCTTAATTTTATTGCTTGCCTGTATACAATTGCTAGTATCATTGAGATTGATTTATGGAAGTGCTGAGTTTACTATTAGATTGTTCTTTCTAGTTTAAGAATAACACAAATATTTGCACAAACTATTATAACAAGAAGTCTCAATCGGAGTCAACAACAACAAGAAAATACATAGACTTTAACTTTCTCTTGTGGGATTAAGAGCAGATGTGGAGAAAAGGATAGGGGCATTTCCCATTTGGAGAACAGCATGAGAATTAAATATACCAAGCCCCAAGATTATAGTTCTCATAAAAATTTAACCCAGCAAGAGATTCCTGACTGTGAAACATTCTCCTGAGGCTGACTCCATCCCTTCAAGCAGTGTGGGTATGGTTTTTCAGTTGGCCTTTGGCTGACTGTTTCGAATTTAAAAAAAATAGTTACGTATTTTATATTTTAAGCATTTTCATCCAGTGCACATCACTTCAAGAGGCTCTGGTCACTCAAGGGGTGCTAAAGAAAGGCCTG
This sequence comes from Anolis sagrei, assembly GCF_037176765.1. Taxonomy (NCBI): domain Eukaryota; kingdom Metazoa; phylum Chordata; class Lepidosauria; order Squamata; family Anolidae; genus Anolis; species Anolis sagrei. The sequence continues at coordinate 84,523,514 of NC_090022.1, forward strand.
CTCCATTCATATACATTGTTTCTTTTGCATCTTTGTTTTGCTTTTTAATAATAGCTATGAATGCTTTCACATAGTTTAAAATGGGTGACAGTAGTATCCTATCCTGGGTAGATGTCATTTGATTATGGTGAAACATGGGATAGTTGTTTTAAGGCATTATGGCAATGAACTCTGCCTTCAAAGGGTCTTTGGATACTTTGGTTCTTGCAAAACACAGCAGCAGAGGTACTAACAGGCACCTATCCACAGGAATATATTACATCTCTCTTAACAGCCACTGTGAAGATTGCCAATTAGCTTCCAGGCTTAATTTAATGTCTTGGTAATTATCTTTCAATCCCTAAATGGCTTGGAACCATTTGAAAGGTTGTTCCAGGTTGCCAATTGCCTACATTATGTTGAGGCTCTAGTTCAGACAAGGCACTCTTTGATAGGAAAAGGGGCGTGGCCTTTTCTGTGGCTGCTCTGGAACACCATAGAAATGCCCATTTTGCTTTTTCATTACATTACTACATTTCTATATAACAAATCAATAAAATGGCAGACATTTGCCCATTTGAGTTGCTGCACAACAGAGGTGGGGAAATTGTGGCCACTGGATCACATGAACTCCCCTAGTACTCCATGTGCAGTCTCCTAAGAGCCCCTAAATCCCTCTCCAAACCTTTATACCCTGGAAAAAAATAGCCCCAAACTGGATGCAAATATTCTTGGGACTTTACACTTTTTAAAATTAATGTATATTCAAAGAAACTAACCTACAATCATACAAAGAAATAATAATACAGACGTTATTTTTGACCTTCCCTGTCTCCCTGTAGGAACTCAGGGTGGCTTATAAAAATTCTTACCAGTATACAGAACTTGATGTTATCCTGTGGACTCCAAATCTAGGAAAGGACCTATTCTCTTCACAGGAGACTGAGGGCCCATCAACACAGTACATAAAACACAGGATTTCCCATGTTAAAAAGGGGGTGGCTACATGACATTAGCACTAAATGTGCGCTGATTTGCTGCAATAGCTGAAAAACATGGGATAAAAAGTTATCCTTTTATCCCGATTCTGGCCAAAAATATGCATATTTGCATCACTGTATATATCTGGACTCACCAAAAACATGTGATTTCCTTCCCTCCCTCCTGTGGAGACTGCTCCAGCACATGTCTGCTTTTTTAAAGCCCGAAACAGCTGATCAGCTGCTTGGGCTGTGAAACAGACACACGGCTGATTTAAAGGAAGCATGAATGGAGAGCATTAAGAACTCTCTGAAACACTTTGTTTTAAAATGTATAATATTAAACAGAGCTTGAACAAACAATTAGGGGAAGGGAGAAATCTGGAGGAAGTTTTTTTTTTAATTGTACCCTATTATGTGCTGTCTCTGAGATAGAGGAGACCTGTGAAGATGGTGGGTGGAGGAATCCTGGGACCTCCAGGTATGTGTAGGGACCTGCTCTAAGGTCCTGGGTGTTTGTTGTTGTTGTTTTGGTTCTCCCTCTTAAACCCACATTTTCATGCTGTCTGGAAGTGCCCTGAGGCAATACAGACCCAATCAAAGGGGCCAAGATGAAATTCACTTTATTTATTAGAAAAAACATGGTCTGAAGACTGAAACTATGACCTAAATCCATATTCACCCTAACAAGAATTAGACCCATTGAATTAATGAAATGAATAGGTATTATGCCATTGGGACTTACAACTGGACTTAAATCTGTGCTTTAATTAGTGCAAATGTTTTTCAAGGGCATCTTCTGTGGCACATTTCCTCTCCACATGAATAATCCACATGAATGTTGACAGATTAGGAAGAGGCAGAAGGAGACTAATTCAAGATCAGACTTGTGAACCTTTTAAGTTTACATTTCCCTTGATGCGTTTCATCACTCAGGACTTCTTGCCAGAAGCAGGAACATTGCACTCTGATATCATCCTCCTTTTTTCTTTTTTTTCTTTTTTTTTGGCTGTAGTTTTGGAATCTATGTGAAATTCAAAGGTGTAAACACCTCTACACCCTTAGCAACATAGGAAGAACATAGCCCTCCAGATACACTTTTTCTCATTCTCTGGCCCCTCTTTGCCTCACTAATTTTTATGCAACCTGATAGAGAAATAATAACTTTTAACTAGTTATGCACCATAGTCAACATCTTAGCCACAGGAACTGAAAAAATCTGCAGAGCACCTTAAAAGTCCCAGTTATTATAAACCCATACAAGTGTTGTTTACAATTGTGGCTGTTCATTTGTTTTGTTTTGTTTTTGTTTTTTGCAGCTTGTCAATGGAATACCTCATTTGGAATACAGATGTAGGAGTGGTTTTATCGGGAACCTTTCATCCAACCATTTTGTGAGTGACAGAGCTTGGCACTCAGTCTTTCTGGAAGTGAAGAGCCATTCCATCCATTTGCTTGTTGACAACTTGGCAAATGCCTCTCTCCAGCTGCCAGAAGCCTGCAGTGTTTCCCACTCCAGGAGAGATCTGCTCATTGGTGGATTTGTGCAGCATCATCAGGCTCAGAGGGTCACCAGTGGGTTCAGAGGCTGCCTGGATGCCATTACAGTCGATGGAAAGGATTTGGTGGCTCTGCCAAAGGAGAAGAGGTCTAGAGGAGTTGTTGAAGAGGCAGGTGTTAGGCAATGCTGCCCTCACACTGGGGTCTGCAGAAGCAATCCCTGCCTCAATGATGGACTCTGTACTGAGATGAAAAATGGAGGTAAGTGCTGTGTTGTAACTGAGAGTTGAGAAGAAGTGTTAGCATTAGATAAATTTAGAGAAATAACAGGAAATCGTGGATGGCCAACCTATATGTCTCAGCATAACGGAGTTCAGTCTGCTTGTTGACTTATACTAGCCTGAGCCATATGCTACCACTAAAGGACTCATTTCATGACTGGCGATGAGATATAACCAGACATTTCTTCAATCCAGCCTGCTCACCATGTGCTGCTAACCACAAAGCAGAAGATGATAATTTGGGGTAACTTTGGGTGCTGTAGATGGAAGGAGAAAACACCTTTCCCACATACTAGGCTGGAGAGGCTGATTTATACTCTCCTGCTACTGTCCCTGTCAATGAATTGTATCCCTGCCACAATTCATGTGTGTAACTGCACTGATTTTTTTGAGGTATTCCGTAGCTTGCAGTGCTTGCTCCCTGCCTTGTCTTGCATCTTAAAACCAATAGATCTGCAGGGACGATGTTGATCTCTGTGTGTGATCATGGAGAGATGCACTGAGATATTCTTGGAATTACCTTTGCAGGCATGTGCAGGGTTTTGTTTTTGTTTTGTTTTTTGGGGGGGTGTTTTTTGCCTGATACTTGCTGCCAAGTTGCATGCTCTGACAAGTTAGCAGCTGGCAAAAGGCAGAGAACACACATCTTCCTGTTCATTTTAACCATAGAGATTAAGATTCTGGTTAGTCAGGCTATCTTAAGATATTTTGATGCTTGAAACAAAGGACAACATAGTGTCCCCATATAGAGATGATGACTGGACTGGCAGCTGAAACTTACTTCAATACAGTGGCAACAGGATCCAAATCATCACTGCACTGGTGAGATCAGATTAGATATGGATAGACACAGCATTTTGTCCTTTGAGAGAAGAGAAGAGCTGGGGGCTCAAAAGGAATAGCAGGGGCACTGTCACTTTCCTCTCCTCAGCTTCTACTTCCTGGCATGGCAGACTTATTCTGACTAACTTTAGCATTGGTTCTGGCAGTCCAGAACTTGTTGGTTCCTGCCCACATATTGAATGACAAAATTCATAGACAGAGAGGCACATCCTTGCTGATTTCTACCCACATAAGCGGCACATACTTTGGAAAACATATAGGGATTATTCTAAAATCTACACATATACCTAAATCAATGTAGAAGCGTGTGAGTAACCTGCTGAAATAGACTTTAGGTTAATATCTGAATATAGACTATGTTTTACTCAACTGTACCCTTAAAACCAGAATGCTTCGTGACTTAGCAGGGAAAATGGCTGGGAGAAAGCAGATGAAATGGTGACTAGTTTTCAAGCTCTGCAAAATAAAGGCGTAGGGATGATGTCTGTGTTTTGTTTGGATGATGCAGTGTGTAGTAGTTGCTGCTTGTTGTTACAGTTCACACAGTGTTAGTGACTGAAATCTTTTGGGCAGTAAATATGTTCCTCTGCTACCCAGTTTTGGTTTTACAACCTCATCAGATGCACTAAAATTTGGCAAAGTATGCCGCTTCCTCTTCCCTTTTGCCATGGAGCCCATTGGCACCCATCCCACAAAGCAGCTACTTCCAGCGAGGCTCCATGGTAAAAGAGAAAGGGTACCAGCGTATGCCACTGGAGCAGCAACTCGGGAGGCTTCCCATGTTGTATAGAGATCAAAAGGGGGAAGCGAGGTGGCAGATGCTTCCCCCATGGGATGAGGTAAGGAGGAGGCTGGGCAATGCAGTGGGTGGGGCAAAGGGTGCCCCACGCCAAGCACAATCAAATTCGCGACACTCCATGGCAATTCCAGCAGCAAATATGATGAGGTCCTTAGTATGCAGAGGAAGGGACCATCCCAAGAATGGATGGCTCTGGTAAATGGGCTATTCACAGAATTTGTTGCAACAAACAACATCATTTCTGTCCACCAAAAAACACCATCATCTAAAGTACATACTGGTTTCATGTGTTTCTACTGTCCCCGTTTAAAATTGCTAACCTCCTTTTTTTTTTGCACCAGGTTATTCTTGCACCTGCCCCCTACAATTTTCTGGTGACCACTGTGAGGTGACCGACAGACTTTGTGAAAGCAAGCCCTGCTTACATGGTGGTACATGTGCCCTCTCTGAGAAGGGTGGCTACACATGCCATTGCCCAGAGTGGTATTGGGGGAAAAGGTAAGAAGCCCTACTAAATGCTGCCTCCCCTGCCAAGCCATTGGTTTAAATAATAGGAGTCTCTTAAACAACCTACTAGTCTCATGCATTCATATGGAATCGCTATCCGTGTCTGTTTGTCTCACTCATATGGCCCTAATTCCATTTCCATCTGCTGCTTCCAAAAACGAGTGCTTATACAAATGAGCTTTTCGGCCCAAGGTCCAAAAAAACTGAATATTTTTAAACCTTGGGCAGCAAAGCACCACGGCCTGCCCTGCCAGCCGGACCTATGAGCATCAAGCCAGGGCCTACATCCAAGTGGGCCCGGCACTTGATGCTTGGCTGTAGGCCCTGCCAGCCAGGCCTACAAACATTGAGCACTTGGCTGTAGGCCCTGCCAGCCCCCCTCCCCCTTTTTTTATTTCACTGATGTTTCCATTCCTGAAGGGGTTGTACCGTTCCATCCCATCCGAATGGACTGAACGAAACGAAAACACGAAATAAACAAATGAAACTGTAACCGGACCCATGACTGCAACCTACATGTTCATCCCTCCAATTCAGTTCAGATTTTTATCATTCTGAACTGCCCATCATGATGCTTTTAACACAACCACTGCAAACAGGTTTCACTCCAACCTCTGAGAATTGTACTTCCCAAAGGGAAGAAAACTCTATTGCATATCACAACAACAAAAACCACCCAATTTTTTTACATTTGAAGACTAATTTGTGCTAGTTTTATCTTGGAAAGCAATCTAGCTTGAGATCGTCAGTGAAAATGGAAGTAGAGTGTCCCCTCTGGATCACCCTGGATGAATTTTGGTTCTGGAACCACCACAAAAGCAGATAATCACATCCCATATTGTTAAATAGCAGTGATGTGCATGTCTATATTTCATCGGTTCCACATTCACATCATCACCTTAGAGAATGTGATGATCAAGGGTCAGTGGCAATTGCAGATCAGGAGCTTGCTGATCTTGAAAGTCCACCTTATACAGTAATTCATTGCAGTGGCATTGTGAGGAAAATATACATATGGTCAGTAGGTGGTGCTAATCCCCTGCACATAAAGTCATTTTGTAGGTTATAGGAGACATCTGAGAAGCAAATATATGTTAATACTAAAGTTTTCAATGGGAAAACTAAAACACACCCCTCTTAAAAGAAAAAAAAGAAGAAGCCTTGTAGATATGTCATTAGGAAAACAAGGAGAAGAAGGACCTTTCCAGAAATATCATCTAGGGTATAATCTTAAATTCAGAGTGTATTCAACTAACTTGTTGTGTCCAAACCCAACACTGCAAATGAAGCACATTGTTATCCATCTGAAAACCAGAGTTTTAAAAAATAAGGTGTATTGTTAGCTTCTGAACACTTGGCTTGTTTAAAACACGGCTTATTGTTAAAGTCTGAGTCCGAAACCATACCTTGATTTGTTTTTGCACCCTGAAATAGAAGCTGACAAAAGAGGTAGGAGAAAAACCAATCAAAGTTTGTTTTCTCTGTTTCTGATCAGTTTGATCATCTATGGAACAACTCATAGCTAAAACAATTAACTATGGCTAACATAAAGGAAATGGAATGCTTGCTTCTCTGAGCATGCAATACACAGTAGGCTATATATCTAATTAATCTCATTTGCCGAGGTAACAATAAAATCATTACAACCAGCTTTGGTTTGAAATGTGATCAAGTCTCATCTAACTTTTGCTAGATTGAGATTCTTGTGTTTTCTTCCTGTGTCATTCTTAGAACACTGTTAATTTCATAGACAAGCGTGTATTAGTGTCACATTTTCTGCTTAAAAAGAAGTAAGGGGGGTGGAGAAAAAATATCAAGCAGTCCCTTTAAGATTAATTAGCATGTGCTTTAATTGATATAAATCCACATTTTAGTTGTAGTACCAAGTAGTGTTAAGTTAAGGCCTCAGGTATAAAGTGTATTTGTAATAATAATAATAATAATAATAATAATAATAATAATAATAATTTTATTTCTTACTTGCCTCTCCTCATGGCTCGGGTTACAGAACACATAAACATTGCAAAAATACCACAGATACACATATTAACACATATTCTTATAAAAGCTACATATTAGAATCATAGAATCATAGAATCAAAGAGTTGGAAGAGACCTCATGGGCCATCCAGTCCAACCCCCTGCCAAGAAGCAGGAATATTGCATTCAAATCAGCCCTGACAGATGGCCATCCAGCCTCTGTTTAAAAACTTCCAAAGAAGGAGCCTCCACCACACTATTACGTGTATTTCTATAAAATACATATTAAAATACACAAAATAGTGATTAAACAAAGGACATGCATTTAAAATGCATGCTTAAAGGCTGTCTGGGCAAAGCTGGAAGAATGGAATAGAATGAAAAATGATCCAGAAAGATGTAGGTTTTTTTTCTCCCCTTCACTTCCCCCTTTTTATGTGACAAGAGACTAACAAGGCTATTTCTTAGAATACTACACCTTTTTTTTAACGGATCTCTCTTATCATCTGTTCCATAGGTGTGAAAAACTTGCAGAGAAGTGCCAGGAAAATCCATGTCTGAACTCTGGGCGCTGTGTGAATTCTGATGGCTCCATCCGTTGCATTTGCCCAGAGGACTTCCAGGGGGCATTCTGCACACAGCAAATTATCACTCCAAATATTAGTCCATCCAGTTGGGCCCTGGCCCCTGAAGAGATTGCCAAGATTTCTGCTGGCATTTTTGGTGTCATCATCCTGGTAGCAATCTTCGTTGTCATACGGAAACGCTATGGCCGCAAAGTCAAAGCCCACAAACCAGTTGCTAAAGAGGACCCGGACCTGATTTCCAAAAGTGAATTCTCCAAGAGTGTTGGGGTTGGCACTCAAGGTCTTCCTCCCATTGAACTCAACATTCTCAACGATACTCACCATCACAACCAGCTCAATGCACTAGACCCAGGCAAGCCTACTGTTGGATCAGAGTTCATCTCCTTCAACACAAGCAATGTCCAGAAACAACGGGGTGCCATTGTGTGCAGTGTGGCCCCCAATCTCCCAATTCCTGCACCCTCATCTAACTCAGACAATGAGTCCATCATCAAGAGCAGCTGGGCTGGAGAAAAGATGGGTTTGTCTGACCTTCTTTCTCTCTTTCCCTTTCCCTCTGATGTGCTAGATTCCTTTCACACAGTAAACCACACAACAGCTTTACATTTTTTGTGTGGAAGGTGTCATAAACCAATAGCCAACAACAATTCTTTATTGATTAGTCAATTTTGACCATATCAAAACATGCAAAACATACAAAACATACACACTTGCCCATACATACAGTAAAACCATATATGAATACAAAGCATTCCGCAGGCATGTAGCCAGGGGGAGAGCTCGGGGGGCTTCACCCCCCCCCCCCGAAATTTTCATGGTGGTTCGCGAAAAGGCCTTACTGGTGCATTATTTAAACTGTTATGTTTATTCATATCATGATCTGATCACCATACTCAATATATCCCATATGCATGGGGGTATTGGGGTAATGATACAAAAGGTTTGCTAGGCTAGACCCTCTTTCACTCAGACTCAGCCCCCCCCCCCCCCCGAAACTCAGCCCCCTACAAAAAACCCCCTGAAAAAAAATCAGCCCCCCCCCCCCCCCCGAAACGAAATCCTGGCTACGGGCCTGGCATCCCGGCCTACTGGCCTGTCAACCCACTCCTAAACGATTGTGCAACTATAAGATAAAAAAATTAAAAGATTAAAAATTGATTCATTCCTTAAAGTAGGGTTTGGGCAGGGGCGCAGGTAGGTAAAACTAGTGGCATGTCCATATTAAATTTTTAAGTTTGAATTTTGTTGATGGCAGCAAGGTCACCTCTCTCTGCTTCCATCTTCTCACAGATGGCCAGTGCTTTTTGTGTAAAAAGGGTCAATTTTAAAATATATAAACCAATATTCCAGGATCTCTCCCTCCATAGATATCAAGGGTGCTTGTGTTCCATTACATACAATGTCTTACTAAAAGGGGGCCCTTACATAGGCATTGCCTTTTGGATTTTTTTCTTCAAATATTTTCAAACTATAGTTGGTTAAATCATAGGATCATAGAGTTGGAAGAGACCACAAAGGCCACCCAGTCCAACCCCCTGCCATGCAGGAAAGCACCATCAAAATGCTCCCGGCGGATGGCCATCTGGATTCAATTTAAAAGTGCCCAAAGAAGGAGCCTCAATCTTCTCTGGAGGCTTTTAAACCAAGGCTGGATGGCCATCTGTGGGTGAAGAACCTATGGATATGACTGTACCCTTTTTTACACACTACATAGCCACAAGGAGAGGCAGGTAATAAAATTATTGTTACTACTTACTACTACTACTACTTTATATGGTGGAATTCACTGTCACAAAAGGTCGTTATTGCTTTCAATTGACAACTTTAAAAGAGAATTGGGAAATTTAAGGGAGGATAATGTTACCAGCGTTTTTTTTTATCATGACAGAAATGACTTCAGAAACTGCAAGTCGCTTCTGGTGTGAGAATTAGCTGTCTGCAGGGACGTTGCCCAGGGGATGCCCTGGTTATTTTACCATTCTGTGGGAGGCTTCTCTCATGTCCCAACATGGGAAGCTGGAGCTGCCAGGTGGCAGCTCACCTCATCTCACGGATTCGAACTGCCGACCTTTAGGTCAGCAGTTCAGCCGGCACAAGGGTTTAACCCTATGCATCACTACGGCTCCTTATGTTATCAGTGACTACTAGCCACTGGCCTCTAGTCCCTGCTGTATTTATTTTCTCAATTATCAGAGGTAGCATAACCCAGGTTGCCAACTGACAAAACAAAGAATTACTTTTGCCTTTCTGTCCTTCTTGTGGGAACAGAATGCCTTTGATCCCACATTTTTCTTCTTGGGTTCTTTCATTCTTATATTCTCATTTAGAAAACTTTTTGCACAAAAGTATATTACAGAGACTTCAGTTTGCCAGCATTCAAAGTATATTTAGTCTTCCCTTCCTATTTAGGATATCCTTCCATTAATTTCAAATGCAGCTCTCTGTGCATCATGAAATATTTGATAGCTCCAGTTACAGTTTCTCTCAACATAGTTAAGCTGATCACCCAGGATAAGAGGGAGGAAGCTGCTCCACTTTTTCCTGGGTGAGCAGGCACAGAAGCATCCAGCACATACCTGAGAACATCACCTGAGCCAACCCGTAACCATAGGAGAAACAACTTTGCCTCATAGAGACCCTGTATTTATTTCTCACTTAAAAGAATAAAGCAGCTTAACAGTTAGGGGGAAATTTAATGTGACATATTGTATATGGGATTGTTGAAGTTTTTTTTTCCTTCTACAAGAAAGAATGACTCCTTGATAACATGAAATCAACTCAGAATAGCTTTGTCCAGGAAAGGAATAAATAGTTTGAATCTAAGTCCAATTCAGTGAAGTTCAAATGGTTTCCTTACTTGAATATATTTGGGTTGCTAATGCTTCTAACTCACAGCATGCACATGCACATATATAAAGCACTCTGTATTTGGCCATTAGTTTTAACATCCACTCCGATGTGACACAAAGGGTCAGTAATATATTGGTGAATTATGATGGTGGTGGGAAGTGAATTATTCAGGTACAGCTGTGGGCAAGCTGAACAGTGATAAAGCTCAAACAGACATTGTAACCATTGCTTTTCAGACAAGTTTCACTGTCCAAAACTCTCATGTTCATCCAACTGTCCTGGTTTGCTTCTAACATGGGAGGTTATGCAGGTCAACTATGAGTCTTTAATGCCAGTAGCAAAGTAATATAATGCATATAAGCTTCAAGGGCAGGTTAATAGGGAAGCCAGCTAGAAGGGCGGGGGAGATGTTATCAAATATCATTAGGGTAGAAAGGCATGAGAAGAACCATAGCTTTAGAAAGAAAATTAAAATCCCAACCCATTTATGGTTGAATAAAGAATCAATGTAAGAAGAACCATGATGGATCAGAATCAATTTAGTGCAGTATTTTATATTCACACATTGGTTAACTGATTGCCTATACACACAACATATATAGACTGACAGTCAGAGCCTATGTAACATTCCAACTTTTTCTGGCCACCAGGGGAGCTGTCGCTTCACCATCCAACACTGATGAAGTACTTCCTCATTCCCCGCATGCTTGGTGGAGATTTATAGGGCATCATAAATTTGTTACATTAGCCTCCCTGCATACACGGTACCTAAATTTCCTTCTTGACAGATGCAACTGTCTTTCAAGCTGCAAAGGTCGACAGCAAGCTACACAAATTGGTTGGAAGCTCACTCCGACCTGCGCTGACTTCGAACTCATGACCTTTTGGTCGGTAGTGATCTTAATGCAGCTGACTCCCAGCCAGCTGCTCCACAGTCCCGGTGCCTTGTCCATTCACCCTTTGAAGCCATCTAAATTGAAAGCTATAAGTACATCTTGTGGCAGTAAATTCCTCTGTTTATATGCAAATTTCCTAAAATACAGAGAAATAGTGAATACTGCAGCCAAAGATGAATCAGTGGTGACAAAAGCTTGGGGTGGGATTTGAAGTGATCAAATGTGGGCAATTTTTCTGGATGTGGTAATGAAACTGCATGATGTTCTCAGCATGGCTCATCAATTTAAGATGAGATGTTCCTTTTTGCTCTGCATTACAATATTATCATGGTCTTCATTTTTTGGCTGCTTTCAGCAGCCCTCTACAAAGGTTGTGGTGATGGTGCAACAGGACATCATATATGTGGTGCTCCAGTTGTGCTCCACCCACCCCCACCCCCACCCCCCAAAAAACATGGCTAGCAATAGAGGATAGTGGGAGATTTCAACTCTTGAGTCTAAAGCTTAGTGGTCAGACTCCTGCAGGTAGCTTACAACACCTTATTTATTTATTTATTCATTCATTCATTTATCCTATTTATACCCCCTCCTTTCTTTACCTCGAAGGAGACATAAGGCGGCTTACATATAGGCAATTATTCAATGCCTTAAACACATACAATTCCAATAACATTAAAATTAGAATCAATTTTAAATCAATACACATTAAGCATTTTAAAAGGTTACATTCTATATACTTGTTTCAAAGTGCAGTAGAGTCTTGCTTATCCAACATAAACAGGCTGGCAGAACGTTGTATAAGCAAAAATGTTGGATAATAAGGAGGGATTAAGGAAAAGCCTATTAAATGTCAAATTGTGTTATGATTTTACAAATTAAGCACCAAAACATCATGTTTTACAACAAATTGACTGAAAAGCAGTCCAATACACAGTAATGTTAAGTAGTAATTACTGTATTTACAAATTTAGCACCAAAACAGACAAAGGTTCTTTCTTTCTCCCACCCTGGACATTATTCCGGGTGGGAGGCAGACTGTGTTGGATAATACAGAGCATTGGATGAGCAAAGGTTGGATAAGCGAGATACTACTGTACAGCATTGTGAACTAGGTGTCCTGTACTTCCTTATGCAATAGCTTTTTACCAGGTGTAGAAGGTTGCTTTGAAGCTGGGCTGAGCCCAGGAGCCTTCAGCTACACTTGTGTGCCTGTGTGATGTGTGTTACTAAAAGCACCTATTGTTTTCTAGTCTTCTGGTACAACAATGGGAGAGTGTTGCACTATTAGACCTCAGCTAATATATCCTGTACTCTCTAGCATTCAGTCTATCTTTGAAAATGTGATTCAGATGGCCAAAAGCCCAAACAAACAAAAAACCCTTTATTAAGAGTTCCCTGCAATCTGATTTGTCATAGATCTTCTTATTAGTATTGACATTAACACACCAACTGAAAAAAAAAACAGCTTTTGATGTCTGGTGGGAAGTTTAGTCTCAGTGGATTGTTACTATAACTGCTTGACAAGACTTATGCAAAGCTGTACTTTGCTCTCCAAGGATAGCTAGATAGATTGATTAATGCATTAAGGAATTGGCTTTTTATATACCATCTTCTAAATTATTATTTCATCATCACAGTGTACAAGATCTCATAAAGCACTATGAAATAATCATGATCATGCAGACTGCACATTAATTAAGGAATAATAATAGAGTTCTGTTTTTATTGCAGTGTACCCAGGAGAGACAATCTATTGGCCTCCAAGATACCAGCCCGCTGACATCCAAGACTATCATCAATATGAAGTTATTGAAGGCCCCCTTCCACCTTCTCAACGCCATCGTCCCTGTCCTCCTATAGACTCAGACCCAGCTGGTCTTTATGGTGGCTTCCCTTTCCCGCTTGACCAAAACAACAAGCGAGCCCCTATCCCACCACGCTACAGCAACCAGAATCTGGAAGATTTCTTGCCTCCTAATTCAGCCGAGCTACCTGCTTCCCAGTGTCAGAATGAATACACTGCCATTAGCTACTACCCTTCCCAGCTAATAGAAAATGAGAGAGCACCTTATCGCCCGGACAATGGATACAAGAGGGTGAGCATGCGGCTTAGTGTGGCCCAGCCCTCCTATGCAGACTGCGAGATGAGCCCCTCATCCAATGTCAGAACTCAGCCGGCATCACCTCTTAATTATGAGGGCTCAGACATGGTGGAGAGTGACTATGGGAGCTGTGAAGAGGTGATGTTTTAGTGGGAATGAGACAAAATGCTGTACTTCAGATTAAAACACATAGAGCAACAGGAGATGCTGCTTATTTTCGACATCTTTGTCCTGGAACTTTCTGTTGTGTTTTTAACAGCAGTACTTCTCCATGTGTTACTGAGGCTGTGGTCCTCTTCACCAGTTGCATAGCATACAATCCCATAAGGGAAGCTGAGCTGTAAGACTTGGTTGCATCACTGTGCCGCCCTTTGCACAATGAGTTATGCAGTCCCCAGTTGCACAGTGGTCACTCCAGTCCCCACTTGCCACTAAGAACGGTGCTTTTAAACTTCCTGGGCATGCACAGTGGTTTTTCATTAGCATCACAGGGCTAGGATGTTGAATGCTATCAATGCACAATGCCCTAAAAGTTCAGTCATTTACACCAATGCAAGGCTACAACAGGATTCTAGCTAACACTGGAAAGTAGCATTGATGCTTCTCACAGTCCTGCCAATGACTTCTGCTCTGGTTTGGATTCCAAACAGACCTGGTCACTGTTCCAAGTTGGATTGCATTGGGGGAACAACAGAGACATATGCACCAAGCAGTATGAAAAGAACTGTGATAAACTGCTGACAGCAACCTATCCTTTGCAGTAGTGATTTCTTTACAGATGGATGGAAACCTGCAGCACCCTCTCTTTAATCCCTTGCATGGACAGCATATTCATCCACAGATCTCATACAGAAACAGATAGAATTTGCCATAATTGAGGAACCGCATGTATATGTGCCTATCAGTTCCCACAACAAGCACCACTGAGGTTGAATGGATTACTTTGTCTAAAATGTAGGAAAATGAAAGTGGCAGTTGAAAACTGATGATATGTGCCTTTAGTTTTTGTATCAATGGTTCCCACTAGACTAAAAGTTCACAAAGGGAACTGGGACAGAGCTAGGGTCGATGAATGGCTTTCTTGTAATTTCTGTATTTCTTTGCTCATTTCATAAAGAGGAGCATATATTATCATGTTTGTTTCTCCATTCTCTTGTCTGTCACCGTCAAGACAGCTGAATGAAAAGGGCCAAAGGAGAATTTCTACAGGATGAAGAAATGCAACATTGAAAGTGTTGTCTCCTCGTTGCCACAATCATTACAAGCCAGTGAAAATAATGAATGCAGATAGATGTGTATGAAAGTAGTTTTAGTGGTTCGTACTAAAAACTTTGCTTCTTCCCTAAAAGTGATGTCCTTTCTTCATCCTTGTGAAGAAAGACACAAGGGCTCCATATTAATTAAACTGAGATGTTTGTTGATGGACCCAAATGTTACCAGATTTCTCAGTTTTCTGTCCTAGGAAATAATGGACAAATAGAAAACATTGTCTCTGCCCACATCATTAACACATACCACAAACAGCAAAACCTTAACTAGAAGTATGGATATGGACCCATTTGTGCAAAGTTCCATATGTGAGAATGTGTGTGAGAGAATTTGTGGATGAAAAGAGAAAAAGAGAGCCAAAATGATGCATGGAGTGGATTATTTAATAAAAGGCTGGCCTGTACCTTTAATGCACTGAGAGTTTATTATGAATATTTGTTTATTAAAAAAATAATAAATACCTTTCAACTAATGCCATGTTAACTGGTGTGCTTTTTATAATTACAGGCACTCCCTCAGTTTGAACAAGATAGGTTTATTCTTAAGTTGAATAAGTAGGTTTGTTCTTAAGTTGAATTTGTATGTAAGTCAGAACAGATACATTTTTAAAATGTAACTCCAGCTTCCCCCCCCCCCCATATATATATATATATACACACACACACACATACATACATACATTTTGGTAACTTAGGGAAGGGTTAATATCCCTGTGGTGTTTGTTTTGCTGTCTATGCCTCTCTCCATAACATTTCACCTCACTTTCTGTCCCTGCGATAAATGAATTTTGAAAATTTGGCTTGTTGTGGATTGGTGATAAAGCTTTAGTGGAGACCCCCTTTTCCCCATAATAACCTTTCAGTAGTGAATTTCCCTTCCTAGGGGTAGACTTCTCTCACTTCCTGTTGCCTCGGCCCCAATGCTTAACTGTGAGTCATTTATAAGTCAGATGTTTGTAACTCTGGGATTTGCCTGTACCATGCTACAATTCACATAGCACAGAATAAAGAGGAGTTGTTTGTGGTGTTTTAATTCAAATGTCAAATCTAGGAGCAGCCACATTTTCACTGATAATTCAGAATTGGAGTTGGAAGGGACTGCAACAATCTTTTAATTTGTCCCCACCCTGATTCCGCTAATTATGAAGCTAATTATGAAGGCACACAACTACAAAGAAACTTTGTGATTGTGTGCCTTCAGGTCTCTTCAGACCTTATGGTGGCCTTAGGGCACACTTTTCGTGGCAAGAGATGTTTAAAGAAGGTTTGCCTTTGACTCCCTCCCAAGATCACTCTGTGGTTTTCCATGGTTGAACCCTGATTTCCAGAATCATAGTCTAACATTCAAACCACAACACCACAATGGATCTTATTAGTTGTAAAAATAAATGGTCACAGACCTGGGATCCATTGACACTATAATTATAATGCTACAATCCCACTTTAACTTCCATGGTTCCATTCAATGGAATCCTGTGGTTTCAAGTTTGGTGAAGCACTAAAGGAACTCCTTTGCAGTACAGCAGAATGCTGTATGACTATCATAGGCTCATGGTCGAGTATGACTTCCTTCCAAGTGCAGGATCTTGGCAGTGGGTCCGTTTGTAACTACAGACCTATTCACATGTTCTTTTGCATTGAGGATATCCATTTCCAGGTGGAAGGTAGTCCTGACAAGGATTGGCTTGATACGTCTTTCTCTTGACATGTTTCTTCCTTTCACCCTCCATTCATGCCTCTTTGAATTCCACACCATGTTTGCTAACTGCTAACAGCAGATCTGCAACTAGAGCACTCAAGAGCTAGGGCTTCCCAGTTCTCAGTGTCTATGCCACAGTTTTTAAGGTTAGCTTTAAGCCCATCTTTAAATATTTTTTTGCTGTCCAGCAACATTCTATTTTCCATTCTTGAGCTGAGAGTAAAGTACCTGCTTTGAGAGATGGTAATTGGGCATTGGGACAACATGGCCAGTCCAGCAAAGTTGATGCCAGAGGATCATTGCTTCAGTGCTGGTGGTCTTTGCTTCTTCCAGAACGCTGATGATTGCCCACGTGTCTTCTCAAAGGTTTTTCAAAGGCAACACTGATGGAATCATTCCAGAAGTTGGTAGAAGCAGAGTTCTTGTTACAATTTCCCTTCACATTGAAGACTGTTTGTGGGAGAGAGATGGAAACATCAGACTCTCATTGCCAGGATGTACTTCCATGGTCTCTATGCATTCCCTAGTGGTACAGCGGGTTAAACCACTGAGATGCTGAACTTTCTGACTGCAAGGTAGGTGGTTTGAATCGGGGGGGGGGGGGGCAAGGTGAGCTCTCGCTGTTAGCCCCAGCTTCTGCCAACCTAGCAGTTCAAAAACATGTAAATGTTAGGAGATCAACAGGTACTACTTCAGCGGGAAATTAACAGTGCTCCATGCAGTCATGCTGGCCACAAGACCTTGGAGATGTCTACGGACAACACTGCCTCTTCGGCTTAGAAATTGAGATGAGCACCACCCCCCAGAGTTGGACACAACTAAACTTAATATCCGGATAAACCTTTCCCTTTACTATGCATTCCCTAAAGCTGTGAATATATACGGATTGTGAATATGAACCCATTACAAATGCCTAACTCTAGATTACTCATACCTAACTGTATTAGTGGATTTTGACTAAAGTAATTTTCTAGCTGCCAGGAGGATAACATGGAGGGTAACAGTCTAGCCTCTCTAGGAAAGGAGTTTCAGAGACTAGGAGCCACCTCTGAGAAGTTCTCTCCCACATGTAGCTATGAAGAGATGGGATGATGAGAATACCATTCTCTAAACAAAACTTAGTGTAATGTTGAGGACATTTTCAAATAAATGGTACAGGGGCACGGCATCTTGTTGACCATAGCCTTATTGACCCTTGCTCTCATCTGAGTTTTCCACACTTGTGCCAGACAGACAACTGCAATAGACATGTTCAGCAGTCATTTAAAAACAGGAGAGAGGAGCAGCCTTGCTCTTTGCTAACTGTACACAGTGGGCCCTTGGTTCCAGGGCCCTCTGTGAATGGTCAAAATCAGTGGAAGCTTGAACCTCATTAAATACAATGGCACAGTAAAATTGTACCCTTTCTATAAAATGACAAAATCAAGGATGGCTTTCTGAAAATAAAAACTGGGGTTATTTTTAAGCCAGGGGTAGTGAATACAGAAGCCATGGACATGGAGAGCCGATTAAACCATAGTTCTGAACAAAAAGTGAGAAAATAATAATTTAATAATAATTTCCACTCATTCATCCATTGTCCTTGTACCCATCCCACCCCATCAATGTGAGACTTACAAAATATCTTAAGAATGAAAACAATAAAGCCAATGTTATGAAACTAGACTGCAACTTGGAAGAGCCAAGTTCACATTTACGCTGAAGCATAAAGTGTAAGGGATAACTCTGGACCAGATCATACTCTCTCTGTCTATGTCTGTCTGTCTGTCTACCTGCCTCTCTCTCTCTCTCAATCTCTCCCTCTCTCTCTCTCAATTTTTCCCTGACCTTCTTCTTGGGGTAGTGAGGACAGACTGGAGAGGAAGAGAATCCTCAATGCCCTCTTGAGCTCCTTGGAAGAAAGACGAGAAGTAGATGCAACTAATATAGTTTGAATGAATGAAGGAATTGCTATAATCTGGCCATGCTGGCCAATATTCAAAATCTCTGTGGGGCTTCTTTTAAAAATCCAAAAAAATGGAGTCAACTGAGGGAAGGAGGGTTAGAAGTGACTTTGAATTAGTGCCGGACTTGAATGAGTCAGCCATCATGTGGGCAGATGACGATGAGCACACCACAGGATGTGAGATGGTACTTTTTAAGGGACTGGCTTTGTTTAAGAAAATAACAGGTGATGGAAAGTAGCCCCTCACACCTCCTTTCCCTGCTCATACCCTGGTGTGCTGCAAATGTCTTTCGGGGAGCCTTGTTTTGTGAAGAAGCCTGCCTGACAATGAAGGAAAGGGGGGCAGCCCTCATTTCTGCCTGGGTTTCTGCCCCTGCTTTTGGTTGATACATAGAAAAATAAATTGCTCTTTTAAAACAGTTTCATTCAAGGATGAGTTCTTCTGACTGTAACGCTGCCACCCTCCCTCTCTGGCCTACAGTTTTGAATATAAGAAACCGGGTTGTTCTGCTGAGGTCAGGGCAGGGCAGCCTTTTATGTATCAGGATTGGCAGCTCCCAGAGATGTTTGGCATTATGAAAGCTGCTTCCAGGTGGCAAACTAAATTGTAGAAATGAGGTCAATCTAAAAGAATCCTGTCATCTCTTCCCAGTTGCCTATTTAGCAGAAGTGGGAATGATGAGGCCTTCCAGATGTTGTTAGATTGCAACTCCCAGCATCCTTAACCAGCATAGCCAAGGGTGTCGATAGCAAGCATAGCTAAGGGTGATGAATGCTGAGAGTTTCAGTCCAACATGTGGAAGGCTGCCAGATCCCCATCCCCTGCTGAGAGGAAAGTCTTCTTCTGCCCTCATCTGAAGTCATGGAATACAACTATTCCTCAAAATTAAGCAGACTTTCATGGCCAGAATTACTGGGTTGCTGTGAGTTTTCTGGGCTGTATGGCCATGTTCCAGAAGCATTATCTCCTGATGTTTCACCCACACCTATGACAGGCATCCGCAGAGGTTGTGAGGTCTGTTTGAAACTTTGGAAAGTGTGATTTATAAATCTGTGGAATGTCCAGGGTGGAAGAAAAACTCTTGTCTGCTTGAGGCAAGTGTGAATGTTGCAATTGGCCACCTTGATTAGCACTGAATAGCCTTGTAACTTCAAAGGCTGGCTGTTTTCTGGTTGGAGGAGGTGTTGGGAGGTGTTCACTGGCCCTGATTGATTCCCCTGTTTTTTGAGTGTTGCTCTTTATTTACTGTCCTGATTTTAACGTTTTTTTAAATACTGGTAGCCAGATCCACAAGCATGTTGACAATTTCAACAAATTGAAATCCACAAGCATGTGGACAATTTCAAGAAAAAGGAGGAAACCATGAAAATATTAGAGCCAGATTATGCCTGGTTGTTTTCCGCCTGGGGGAATCCTTTATAGGGAGGTGTTCGCTGGCCCTGATTGTTTCCCTGTCTGAAATGTCCCTGTATTTTGAACATTGCTTTTTATTTACTGTCCTGATTTTAAAGTTTTTTAAAATACTGGTAGCCAGATTTTGTTCATTGAAATCTACAAGCATGTGGACAATTTCAACAGAAAAGAGGAAACCATAAAAATGATCAAAATCTGGCTACCAGTATTTAAAAAAACTCTAAAATCAGATCAGTAAATAAAGAGCAACACCCAAAAAGCAGGGGAATTCCAGACAAGAATCAATCAGGGCCAGCTAACACCTCCCAAAAAAAGGATTCCCCCAGACAGAAAGCATCCAGACTTTGAAGCTGCAATGCCATTTAATGCTAATCAATGTCACCAGTTACAATGTTCACACTTGCCTCAAACAGACAAGAGTTCTTTTTCCCACCCTGGACATACCACAGAAATATAAAGCCTGCTTGCATAATTTCCAACAGACCTCACAACCTCTGAGGATGCTTGCCATAGATGTGGACAAAATGTCAGGAGAGAAAGCTTCTGGAACATGGTCATACAGCCCAGAAAACTTACAGCAACCCAGACTTTCAAATGTCATCTGATTGATATCACTAAAGACTTTCCCAAAAGTGGATATGAGATTATATCTGATCAATAATGTCATCGCTCCATTTCATGGCCCATAGACAACAATTTTCATATACTCATTGACTCTGCTGGTTGAGGTTAACAGAAGCTATAGTTCAACAACATCTGGAGGCTCACACATTATCCATTCCTCATCTAGTTCTTTGCTGTGCAAAGTCTATTGTACATCACTGCACTTCTCTATACTTTCTTCCAAGATACTTACTGAAAAATCTATGCAATTGCATAGATTTGCATTCAGAGGTAATCCCATTGGATAAGCAGGTGTATGATTGCTTCCCCACAGTTTCATTTTTACAACACAATTATATGCTTTTCCATTTTTGTTTCAACACAGTTCATGAATGAAAAACAAATTTTATTTCCATTAGAATAAAGCACACCATTAAAAAAGCAATCAAATGGATAGCAATGAAATCCACAGAAAGATAGGTTTTCATTAGATTTTAGAGACAGGGAAAAGTAATTCAAATCCATCCCCAGCTACTCAGGGATCAAGCCACCTCCATGGGCTTTTAGGAATGACACACAAAATCAAAGCATGGGAGAAAAGAAATCAAAGACTGAAAGATGGGGAGATCTGTAGGATCAGTGAGGTTTTCTATCCAAGCTATCAAGTTATTTGTTCTTGAAGAAACAAAACAGAAGAAGAAGATGTGACTCCTTGCTTACTTTATTGTCTATTCCTAATGAAAGCTGCACACATGAATTGCCCGTACGCCTCTGGAGGATATTTCTACCAATGGTTTAAATGGCATCATTATTATTTATGACTACTTTCATTCCTATTTATAATTATGCTGCCCTTATTTCTGAAAGCTGCCCCGATGTCCAAATTATATACGCACACAATTTAAAGCAGTCACAACCGTTATGTTTTTAAAATCATTAGGTTAAAAATAAACTAAGCCAGGATTCTTGTTATTGTTGTGTGCCTTCAAATTGTTTCTGACGTATGCCTACCCTAACGTGAACCTGTCACAAGGTTGTCTTGGCAAAATTTGTTAAGAGGCAGTTTGCTTATTCCTTCTTCGGGCACTCGGAGAGTATGACTTGCCCAAGGTCACCCAGGAGACAAGTGAGGATACAAATCCTGGTCGCCAGAGTTATAGCCCAACACTCAAACTACTATATGACATTGGGTCAAGATAAAATAGAGGACCAGAATAAGGCAAAATAACATAACAAATGAAACAATATTCAGAATAAGTTGCCTAAGGCATTGATTCTCAAGCTATCTGATCTGGTGGACTAGGAACTGGTAACCATTTTTGCACTATATTCCTGTATCTTGAACCACCACTTTGAGCAGCACTGGTATAGAGGACATGACTCCTTCTCAGTGAGTCCAAGTACTATAATTGACAGGTTTCATGGCCTTCGGTTAGACCTATAACCTTGTGACAGTTTTGTAATGACATTTTTAATCATAGCACTATTGCTATAACTGCAAATACCCCTAAAAGTTCCAAAAGCCCAGCAGCTGTGCCGAGGGAAGGAGACTTTAGTCCTGGATAACAAGGTTTTTAAAGATGTCACATTCAGACTCTCCTGCCAGCAAACTGCAATGTGACCAGGATTTGCAACATTACCTTCTCTTTCACATGCTCTGGCTCACTGGCAGGAGGATCTGAATGCACCCTCCTTCAGCCAATGCCACCAGCGCCTAGGAGCTCCTTTGTACAATATGGGTCCCTGGCTATTAAGGGAGGCTGGTGTTAGGAGATCAGATCAGGATCCATCTGCACTGTAGATTCATCTGCACTGTAGATTCAATTTGACACTACTTTTAACTGCAATGGCTCAATGCTATGGGATCACAGGAGTTGGAGTTTGGTGTGGAACCAGCACTCTTGGACAGACACAGCTAAAGACCTCATAAAACCACAACTCCTATTATTCTGTAGCATTGAACCATGACATACAGTGGTGTCCTACTGCATTCATTCTACATTGTAGATTCACCCTATGATTTTGGCCCATGCAGAACTTTTGGAAAATGGTTATTCAGAACTTTTTGGGAAAACCAGAAATCTCCACAGGCTTTTGGAAACATGACCCTCTTGGAGATCAATTGGCATTCACACTATTTGGAATAATCATAACCTTTGGAAACCTCCCGATGGTGCAATGGGCTAAACCCTTGTGCGGGCAGGACTGAAGATTGACAGGTTGGAGGTTCGAATCCGGGGAGAATGCAGATGAGCTTCTCTGTCAGCTCCAGCTTCTCATGTGGGGACATAAGAAAGCCTCCCACAAGGATGGTAAAACATCAAAACATCCGGATGTCCTCTGGGCACCATCTTTGCAGATGGCCAATTCTCTCACAACAGAAGCAACTTGCAGTTTCTCAAGTCACTCCTGACATGGAAAAAAAACCCTTTGCAAAGTATGATCTTTCTGAGAAAAGTTTAAAACTTGCTTGAGTCAACCTTCTCCTTAGTGGTAAATATCCACTAGTATTCATGCAAGGTGATTGGGTTTCTCAGCTGTTAGACTGATATACCTAGATATCTCTTTGAACTGTTAGGAACAAAGATATGACAATTCACAAAAAAAGTAGAGTTTCAGAAGTGTTATTTCAGTTGCTCAAACAACTGAAACATCTTGGTTTAAATCATGCTCTCAAGAGACCAAAAATAAGCAGTCTTTGTTAAAACTCACATAGTTGCTTTACCCACAAACTTCATGCATTCAGCATGCAGGTACATTGCTTATCAATCCAGTTACAGAAAGGATTTGAAGTAGTTTCTCTGTGCAGGTACGCATCATTCTGAGAATCTTAGCAGTCCAAAATCTAAAGCATCTCTCTGTTCTGAGAGTCTAATAGAGTCTCTAAAGCATTCTGTTTCTACAGACTTCTGAAATAGAGTCTGAGTCCTGAATATCCCCAGATCTGATCACATGGTCTGCAGCCCCTCTCATAACACAGAGTTAAGGAAAACTGCATACCAATACACACATACACAATACAGTAAGCAATCTGAATTATATATTTAACAAATAACTAATAACTAAGGAAGGCTTGAAGAAGGTTGCTATTTCCAACAAGAACAGCCTAAATACTCTAAAGGCACCAGATTCCTTCTGATCTTGGAAGCTAAGCAGAATCAGTTCTGGTGAATACTTGGGTGGGAGACAGCCAACGAACACCAGGCACTGTAGGCTCTATACTTCAGAGGAACTGGTCAAACTACTTCTTCAAATTCCTTGCCTAAGAAAACCCTATGAAACTATTTGCCATTGCCATAAGTCTACATGTAACTTGAAGGCAAATGCATGCACATAGGGAACCTAATTACCCATTTATAATCTGTATTTTATTACTGTTAGCAATCTTCATCATATTTTTGGTAAAAAGGTAGAATGAATAAAAAATTAAACAAACACATTTGCAACACATGCATACATACATATAAGACATAATTGAAGTAAATTAGAATGACTTAAAAACCCACCTCAGAGGTTTGGCAAAAGTTCTGATAGGAAATAGAGTTTCACAACACAGGCAGAGTCAAAAAATACAGCTTTTGTCAGAGCTGCTGCATCTTTGCCTGCTGAATGCACCTCTGATAATGAGTGCTGAATGCACCTCTGGAGTGCAAGAGACGTCTTCCCTGTTGTTCTGAGTAGACAAACAAAATCATACTGCAGTTTTCCTTCTGTGGTGCTATGCCCACTCAGACAGCGGTGGATCATTTACAGGCCACTCCGACACCATGCAAGCTGTAGGTTGCCAATTTTCTTAAAAAAAAAAAAATGAAGTGGTACTCCAATCACTTTTGGTTACTAATTTTTGCTGATCTGGAATACTGTCTGCACAAACAGTGGATGAATACAAAACTATAACCCTAGGGACATGTTTTGCACCAAATAGTACTTTAGAGGCCTAAATCATTGTTAAAGCTTTGGTTTTGTGGGGCCAAAGTCCACACGGGAGCCATGTAGGCCTTATGTGATCCACAGGCTGCATATAATTCCTCACGTTTGAAAGGCCTTGCATTTAGCCTGCAAATAAATAATCTTGCACCATGCAAACTGTTGAAGTTGCATCCAATGTGTGTCTGCTCAATAGGAAATGCCATCGAATTCATTTGAACTTGAGCCATGGCTGACATTTGATATTTCACTTACAGATTCATAACATTAAGTTATGAACTCATAACTGTTTTAGATTCATTTTTTTCATGTCAGAAGCAACTTGAGAAATTACAAGTCACTTCTGGTGTGAGAGAATTGGCCGTCTGCAAGGACGTTGTCCAGAGGATGCCCAGATGTGTTACCATCCTGTGGGAGGTTTCTCTCATGTCCCCACATGGGAAGCTAGAGCTGATAGACAGGAGCTCACCTGGTCTCATGGATTCAAACCGCCAACCTTCAGGTCAGCAGTTCAGCCAGCACAAGGGTTTAACCCATTGCACCACCTCGGTTCCTTTAGATTCAGTAATGCTACTTAGTCCAGTAAGGCTGTCCCACAGCCCATCTAAACAACCAACAGCCACATGGGCAAAGGAGGATTGAGATGCTGATAGAGGCACAAGGAAGACACCACTTCTACCAGCCTCCCACCTGCAAATACGGCTGAAACAATCAGAAGTAGGATCCCCTGTTGCAATTCCTTGCTGCCTCAATAGATAGTGTGGCACTTTCTGTCAAATTTACTATGGGATATGTATCAATGAAACATCTTTCCTATGTAACTACCAGATATGTCAGCCATAGCTGGAGGTGAGGGTAAGTTTTTTAAAACAAAAAAATTGAAATTCCAGAATATCATGGAGAAGATTGGATCTCTCACGTTTGTCATTACTTTGTGGATGGGAAACTGGGTAGATTAACTATCCATGGTGCTGAACCTATTTGAGGGCTAGAGTCAGCTTCTAGAATAGATCACTTAAAAGTGTGGACTAAAATCAGGAGCAGATTCAGGGCCCTTCCAGACCGGCCCTATATCCCAGGATTTGATCCCAGGTTTTTGTTGGGTTTTTTTGCTTACAAGTGGATTATATGAGTCCCCACTGCCAAATAATCTGGGATAAAAGGAAAACCTGGGATCATATCCTGTGATATAGGGCCTGTCTGGAAGGGCCCTCAGTCACAACAGATACTAAAGCCACACAACATAGGGACTATGATTTAACCTTTTTGGCAAGTAGCAAATTGCTATGTGGGGTAGACACAGGGAATGCTGTGGATGTAGCGTATCTGGACTCTCAACAAAGAAAACCTTGCCTTAGGGTGATTATAGGCTGGAAACTATGTGGAGGCACCACATAACCAAGGTGTGCACATGTTTGGGGACACGCTTTCTAAGTGCTATGTTGCTTTTGTTAGGGAAAACTACCCTAAGTATATAGCAGAGCATCCAAAAACAAACAGGATACTAAAGCTGAGCATCAGCTCACTAGCGAGAAGAGCATGAAGTGCAGTGTGATGTGGGTATAAAGAATTCAGAGCTTAAGAGGCAAACATGAAGAGTCCAATCTTTTATTAAAAAATCACAAAAGATTTATTTACAATAATAATAACTAACTATATTTCTTCTGAGTAAAGAACTGGTTCTGAGCTACTCTAACACCCATCTCTTGTAAGATTTCAAGGGGGGGGGGGGGACTCCAGTCACTACATCTCTCCTGACACACAAACAGAGAAAGATCTCAAAGCACACAGTGCAATATTTGCCATACTAAATTGTAAGAAGGAAGAAGTCAGCTCTGAAATGGCTTGAGGTAGAAAAGTATCCTTTTTAAACAACCATAGCATGGGAGAAGGGAAACCCTGAGACTGTACTAATGCTAACTTCTCCTCGTTGAGGATTTGAGACTTGGGCAGTGTGGGGTTGAACTCCAGCAGCTTTACTTTTAATAGTTCTAGATTGGATTTCTTAGACTACATCTGGAATAGTGTGTCCAATTCTGGGCAATGCAATTGAAGGGAGATGTTGAAAAGCTGGAATGATCAAGAGTATGGAAAACAAGTTCTATGATGAGTGGCTTAAAGAGCTGAGCATGTTTAGCCTGAAGAAGAGAAGACCGAGAGTAGACATGATAGCCATGTATAAATATGTGAGAGGAAGTCACAGGGAGGAGGGAGCAAGCTTGTTTTCTTGTACCCTGGAGACTAGGATGTGGAACAATGGCTTCAAACTACAAGAAAGGAGATTCCATCACTTGGAAGAACTTCCTGACTGTGAGAGCTGTTCAGCAGTGGAACTCTCTGCCCTGGGGTGTGGTGGAGGCTCCTTCTTTGGAGGCTTATAAACAGAGACTGGCCATCTGTCAGGGGTGCCTTGAATGCAATTTTCCTGCTTCTTGGCAGGGGGTTGGACTGGATGGCCCACGAGGTCTCTTCCAACTCTAGGATTCTGTCTCCTCCAATAAACTGCTTGCTGATTTTGCTGAACTGGTGTGGTGACTAAGTACAGAAGTATTCCTAGTTGAGACTCTCACAAGGAAAGCCTTGTCATAGGGTGGCTCTAGGCTGGAAACGACTCGAAATCACCCCATAGCAAAGGTGTGCACATGTTTGGGGACAGGCTTTCGAAGCGCCCAGTTGCTTGACTTGGAATAGTTCTATGTCCGGTTTCCTCCTGCCTCCGGTTCGGAAAGAGTTAAAAGCCGGCTGGAGCGGGCGAAGAGCAGCGACAAGTGTCCGCCGCATCCGCTATACAAACGATATAAAAAGGGGCTGCTGCTAAGGGCAGCGAATGTCGACGAGGAGGAGGAGGAGGAGGAGGAAGGGAAGAGCGCGGATGCCGGGGCTCCTGCGCCTTCTCCCTCGGGAGAAGGAGGCGCTTGCGGGGAGGGGAGAGGAGGGACAGGCGCTTGCGGGGAGCTTGCGAGGAAGAGGGGGCTCCCCGCACACTGTGCCTCCCCTTCTCTCATCCCTTCCCCAATCCCTCCAAGATCTCCACAACATCCCAGAGAAGCAGGAGCGAGGCGAGCGAGGAGGAAGAGCGCGTGGGATGGGGGCGCCCCCTGAAGGGAAGCCCCTGGGATGAGCGCGCCAGGAGAAGCCTGCGCCCCAAACTTGGAAACGGGGGAGAACTTCCTCGCGCTGCCTTTCCCCGGGTTCCTAGGACGGACATGGAATCGAGAAGCCCTCCTCCTCCTCCTCCTCCTGTTCCTCCGGCTCTCTGGGAAGTGTTGTTGTGTGCCTTCTGGAGAGCCCATCCCGGGTGTTTGGGGGGCTGAGAGGGGGCCCAAGGGGAAGCAGATCTTCCAAGGAAAGGAGCCCAGACTCTTCCATCAACTTCCCCGCCAGGAAACCCCGAGGAGTTCTCCACCCGAGTGGCTGGGAAGTTCATCTTTAGGGGACTCTCGTTTCCCCCCTTCTGGGAAGTTCTTTCGGAGAAGCCCCCCGTGGCGCAGTGGGTTAAACCCATGTGCCAGCAGGACTGAAGACCGACAGGAGAGAGCGCGGGTGAGCTCCCTCTGTCAGCTCCAGCTCCCAATGCTTGGACATGAGAGAAGCCTCCCACGAGGATGGTAAAACATCCAAAACATCCGGGTGTCCCCTGGGCAACGTCCTTGCAGACAGCCAATTCTCTCCCACCAGAAGCGACTTGGAGTTTCTCAAGTCCCTCCTGACACGGAAAAAAGGGATTCTTGTGCGCGTCCCTAACCTTTTTGCCTCCGGGCTTCCCTTGGCCTCTCTCGACCCTTCGTTTGGCTTCTCCTGGGAGCTCCAGGCATGGAGGAGGCCGGCTCCTTGCAGAAGAACACCACCGCTGGTGGGGAGCAAGGAGAGGACCTCTACCCCATTTGGGCGGTGACTTTCCTGGCCCTGGTCCTCATCATCACCACCGCCGTGGACGTCCTGGGCAACCTCCTGGTCATCCTCTCCGTCTACAAGAACAAGAAGCTGAGGAAAGCAGGTAAGGCAGGCTGTGCAGGGTCTCCTTCTCACACTTTGGATACTCTGCTGCTGCTTCTACACAGCAGCCTGAAGAATGCTGGTTGGGAGTCATTAGCCTTGAGATTTAGCAAAGGGACAACATGGGGTTGGGGAAACTAAGAGTGCCTCCCCTCTGTCACCAGCCACTCCTCAGGCATGGGCAAACTTCGGCCCTCCGGGTGTTTTGGACTTCAACTCCCACCATTCCTAACAGCCTACCGGCTGTTAGGAATGATGGGAGTTGAAGTCCAAAATACCTGGAGGGCCCAAGTTTGCCCATGCCTGCACTCCTGATGTACTCTGGTAGAAAGAAGTCCTCCTCTGCCTCAAATATGGTCTGAATCTTTTGGTTCCTACCAACATTTCATTCCCAGTTTGGGTTATTTATTTACTGTATCAGAAGTGAACTGAGGCTACAGTTGTAATGTATTTAAAAACACAATCAAGGTTTTAAAAACTTAGCATTATACTAAATAATGCCAAGCATTTAGTGCCTCTGGTGTTGCTATAAGAAGGACCTCCATTGTGCATGTGGCAGGGCTCAGGCTGCATTCCCAGTTAGGTAAATAAACTGGTTAAACTCCTTTGAACTAAGCTTAGGCATGAGGACTATGTGAGGAACACGGATGTAGTGTCAAAGGTTGAAGTCTGGGCACTTATGAGCATCCTTGAAGCCACACCCCCAAGGAAGATCCAAAAACACAATCCTATTGAACTACAATCAACACTCTACATTGACTGAGGCTAGCAGGGATGGACAAACTTTGGCCTTCCAAGTGTTTTGGTCTTCAACTCCCACAATTCCTCACAACCGGTAAGCAGGTTGGGATTTCTGGAAGTTGAAGTCCAACAACCAGAAATTCCAGAAGTTTGCCCATGCCTGGGTCAATGTCACAGGGCTCCATAGATGTGAAAAATGGCAAGTAAAAAAACCCACTTTTTATTTCAGAGGAGCCCTTAGTAGTGCAATGGGTTAAACCCTTGTGCCGGCAGGACTACCGCCTGAAAGGTCACTGGTTCGAATCCATGAGACAGGGTGAGCTCCCATCTGTCAGCCCCAGCTTCTCATGAGAGAAGCATTCCACAGGATTGTAAAATATCTGGGCATCCCCTGGGAAATGTCCTTGCAGACAGCCAATTCTCTCACACCAGAAGCGACTTGCAGTTTCACCTATCTAGGAATCTCTAGGTCCTCCTGCATGACTTTATGATCAACCTCTGCTAGATTACATAGAGTTTCCTAGAGAGATGCCCCAAGAATGTGTAGGTTGTCAGTGGTCAGCTTGCAGCAGTTGCAGTGGAGCACCTAGAGGTTCCTAGAGAGAACATTTTCATCAAATCTGACAATAATCAGATCCACAAAAGTCAAAACTGCAAATGTGAAGGCTGACTATCTATATTTGTATGTAAACCAATAGATACAAATTAACATGTGCAAATACACACGCATGAAACAATGCCCTACAAATGTCATTTGTTCTATGTAGCATAATAAATCAGGTTAACATCCAATTAACTTGGGAGAAAAAAGTTAAAAGCTAATTAGCTTCATATTATTAACTATAGCCCTGAATGGGAAAGGTTCATTATAGATCTTTTTTTTTTTTGTAATATCTGTTTTGTTTTGTTTTGTTTTGTTTTGTGTTGCTTTGCTCTCAGCAGCAAAAAGGACACAGTGTCGAAAGCATTGCCTGAAGAACTTCAGTCCAAAGCTTTGTAGATCTTCTCTCGGAGCTCAAAGAGCTGCCAGGTTGTCTCATTAAGGGTTCCAAATGAATTGTATTCAGGAGATTTAAAAAAGTCTTCCCTGCATGCAAGAAAACACTCAGGACTTACCATCATAAACCTCCAGAACCACAGTAAAAGACTCTCCCTGTGTTTTTCTATGCGGATCTCATTGTATTTGAAAGATAACTAGCAATACAGCAAAACATAATTTCTTCAAGAGTCTTAGGCATGTTATAATCTGTCTTCAAGCCTGTACCATGCCCTGAAAATATAACACAGTGAAAATTTAGGAGGGAACTCATATTTGCTGAAGTGTCCCCACTGTAAGCTAAGCTATAATTGTTTCCAGATGGGTTGGCCATGTTACTTGGTTGCAAGTAAAGCATCCAGAAGTGCCTTGAAGACGTCACCAACTAATTGTGGTATAAACTTTGATAGGCTAGAGTTTATTCCATCAGATGGATAAAGTTATTATCCCAGGTTGTCAAGTTATTAGGCAATCACAAGAATATTAAGCAACTTCATTGGATCAAACCAAAGTCTTTTCTAGTTCAGTATCCTGCTTCAAGGCCCCCCTGGTGGTGCAACAGGTTAAACCATTGAGCTGCTGAGCTTGTTGAGCAAAAGGTTGAATCCAGGGAGTGGGATGAACTCCTGCTGATAGCTCCAGCTTCTGCCAACCTAGCAGTTCAAAAACATACAAATGTGAGTTGATCAATAAGTACTGCTTCTATGGGAAGGTAACAGTGCTGCATACAATCATGCTGGCCACATGACCTTGGAGGTGTCTACAGACAACATCAGCCCTTCGGCTTAGAAATAGAGATGAGCACCACTCTCCAGAGTCGGACACAATTAGACTTAATGTCAGGGGTAACCTTTACTTTTTTATCCTGCTTCACACTGTGGTCAGCCAGATATATCTTGGAAAGTCAACAAGTAGGACAGAGTGGCATTAATCCCTTCTGAATGAGGTTCTCCTGCAACTTATGTGCACTAAACTTCATATATAGCCATCCTGTTTAGTAGTCAATAATGGCCTCCTCTTCCATGAGTTGATCTAACTCGCTTCTGACAGCTGCCTGAGTTGGCAGGCGTTGCCACATCTAATGTCTGTGAATGCTGTCTTCAAAAACATTGTCTTTATTACAATCAGTGCTATTTTGGGAACAATTATTGCACATTTGTACTATTTTTAGGCACAGCCATATATACATTCCAGCTTTAGCATAATTAGCACCATCTGTACTTTCCTACATTTTATGTCTTTCTGATGAGAGTTGAGGGGTTTTTTTGCCAGTAAAGTGTGTGTTTGTGTATACCTGACAATTTAAAGCAGCACTTGATGTATTTAATGAAGTGGAGATGTCACAAAAGTAAGATGTCACAAAAGTTTATCATAGTTTTAATTTGTGACAAAGAGTGGCTCACTTTCTCTACTCTCCAAGATATCATATAGCTACTAGGATTCATCCGGACTGCCTTGGTTCAATGCTATTAAATTATAGTTGTAGTTTTAGAAGATTGTTGTCCTTTTCTGCATAAAAGTGCTGGTACAGAAAATGTTAAAGACCTTCTAAAACTACTACTCCCATCATTCCATGCAATGAGCCATGGCAGTTAAAATGGTGTCAGACTGCATTAATGCCACAGTATAGATCAGGCATGGGCAAACTTTGGCCCTCCATGTGTTTTGGACTTCAATTCCCACAATTCATAACAGTCAGTAGTCTGTTAGGAATTGTGGGAGTTGAAATCCAAAACACGTGAGGGCCCAAGTTGGCTCATGCTTGGTATAGATGCACTCCTAGTGGCTATATCAGATTCAGAGAGGCAGGAGACATCTGGACAACAGCTAATGGGGAGCAATCCTTATGCTTTTGGCTTCTCTTCCCAGAAGCAACTGTTGGCCATTTATACAAAGAGCAATGGTAAAGATTCACACAGACTATGATGCATAAAGCTCAGTGGAAATGATA
Source organism: Anolis sagrei (assembly GCF_037176765.1). Taxonomy (NCBI): domain Eukaryota; kingdom Metazoa; phylum Chordata; class Lepidosauria; order Squamata; family Anolidae; genus Anolis; species Anolis sagrei. The sequence continues at coordinate 84,555,398 of NC_090022.1, forward strand.
TAAGAAGCTGTAAGGAATTGATGACTCATTAATTTATCTGTAGTTCCTTTAGACATCTGATCCATGTATGATTAATCCCAAAACTCCAAGAGACTAGACGTCAAGATGGATTAGCCATTGCTTTACATATCTGATTGTGAGTGGCAGTCCTCTTTGTGCTTACCCAATTGTAACATTGAGCAATAAGATCTCAAGCACACTTCATCCTAAACTCTCAAAAGTCTTTGAATTTATTACCTTATCTTCAAGTAGAAAACTCAATTGAAGATTTTGTTTTCAGCCTGAGGACATAGCTGGTTCTGCCGCCTCCTTTGGCATTCTCTGCTTCTCTTATTTTCTTTTAAAGTGCATAACCAGGAAGGGTATTGAAAACAAACAGCCTTTCAATCCTTTGAAATTTCCGAAGAGCCTCTTCTACTAAAAGCAGCTGAACTTCCGTCTGGGGATACGTACCATTGCCAGTGGGTAGACACAGCAGACAATTTGAGAGCTTGCCATGTTTCTAATGCAAAATATCAAAAGACACATAATATGTATGAATGCCTCACTGAATTATAAACTCTGGGATTATCAAGTGGATCTAGATCAGTCAAGCCATCCTGTCCATTCAAAGTTATATTTTACTTGGAAAATTTCTATCCCCATTTTGATTGATTTTTAAACAAAGGTACACAAATGATGGTGGAAGTGAGATTATTATTGCTCTTGAGAGGACATATGGCATTATCTCGTTTCCTTCCATTTAAACTTGCAGCTTAAAATCAGGGACCTTTGAGATTGTCCACACTGCAGAAATATAGGAGTTTGGTGCCATTTTAATAGCTCCATCATATGGAACCCAGGGGTGTGTAGTTTGTTGGGCACCAGAGCATTCTGGCAGAAGAAGCGCAAATATTTGTAAAACTACAAACCCCAGAATTCCATAGCATTGAGCCATAGCCATTCAAATTACTATAATTCTGTAGTGTAGATACACCCTTTGTGTTTCAAGGTAATTTAAGTGAGTCTAGTGCCTTCCCTTCTCCATGGAATGATTCTCGACTTATCCACAGGTCATATCAAAATCCATACTTTAGGCCCTACATCCTGCACTTGACTAATACATGTGGTCGATTTATAAACACATATGTATAATAATGTTTGGGCCATGCTGGTGGGCCTTAATAGGGTTGGCACTTCCAAACATCTTTGTTGAGAAAAGCTGAGCTAATTTATTTCTCATCCTATTTGGAATAATTCATTAACCACAGATTAGTCTAGCCAATGTCGGGCTACAACTACCATTAGCCCTAGACATCACAGCCAGTACTAAGAGATGATAGGATTGTTAGAATAAGAAAGTTAAAATTCTGTGTTGCTTTTTATCTCCTTTCCCTTCCAAAGTTGCTATTTTTTTTATGTCTTCAACCCAGTTTTAAATATAGAATAAAAATAGTTTCCAAAAAAAGTTGAAAATACTCCACGGCTGCAGAAACCACAGTTTGCTGAAAGAGGAAGTTTGGGGTCATTGTAAGCCACCATTACAACTCTCTAACCAGTCCCCACTTTCTTTTATACTAGATTGTGGATTGTAAAGTTTGTGCAGGTGCTTTCATATTCTACTGCTGGGTAAGATCTCAGACTGGCTTATATGTCTACATTTAAAGGATAGACCCTGACCTCAGAGTTATAATCTGAAAAACAAAAACAAAACAAAATGAATACAAGAAAACTCAAACACAATTCTTAGTATTTATAATATTCCTCAACTCAGTGGAATGGCTGTTGTGGAAAGCTAAGACCTTATAGAGCTGGCATTGTAGGAGGATTGATGCTGTCTGCACTTTCCCTCTCTCTCTGTTCTACAATTTAGGGAAATGGCTGCTAGATAACTGGAGTTTGGGGTAGGCTGCTCCAGAGATGTTTTGCACAATAGGCCTTTCAGTTTCATCACCTCTAGAATAATCACAGGTTTTGAACTGGGGAGAGCCATAACGGAAACGAGCCCCTGCACTGAACTCAAAATACCAACTTATTTGCAACATAGACAAGTGCCATTTTGTAGTCTGGTGTCACAAATTGAGTATTTTGTTTTAGTAGATGGAGAATAAGTTAACTGCTTATGTATCAAGAACTGTTAACTTTGTATCTAACTTTTACATTTGCATTCTAGGCAATGCCTTTGTGGTCAGCCTGGCCGTTGCAGACTTGCTGGTGGCACTGTACCCCTACCCGCTAGCCCTGATTGCCATTTTCCATAATGATTGGGTTATGGGCTACCTTCATTGTCAGGTGAGTGGCTTCTTGATGGGCATGAGCGTCATAGGCTCCATCTTCAACATCACTGGCATTGCCATCAACCGCTACTGCTACATCTGCCACAGTCTGAAGTATGACAGGCTCTTCTCCATCAACAACACACTTTGTTATGTGGGCCTTGTTTGGGCTCTTACCTTGCTGGCCATCATGCCAAACCTCTTTGTGGACTCCCTTAAATATGATCCTCGGGTGTATTCTTGCACTTTTGCCCAGTCCGTCAGCTCACTCTACACCATTATGGTGGTGGTTGTCCATTTCTTCTTGCCCATCACTATCGTCAGCTACTGTTATCTCAGGATCTGGATCCTGGTGCTCCAGGTGCGGCGACGAGTCAAGCCAGATGTCCGTCCCAGAATCAAACCTCATGATTTTCGGAACTTCCTGACCATGTTTATGGTCTTTGTCCTCTTTGCTGTCTGCTGGGCTCCACTCAACTTCATTGGCTTTCTGGTGGCACTGAAGCCAGCATTGGATTCCTCCATACCAGCGTGGCTCTTCACAGCCAGCTACTTCATGGCATACTTTAACAGCTGCTTGAATGCTGTGATTTATGGAGCACTGAATCACAACTTTAGGAAGGAATACAAGAGAATCATTCTGACTCTATGCCAGCTGGCTTGTAGAGCGGACTAAAAGAAATTCACTGAATTCAAGCAGAATTTGATCTCATAAAGCTGGATAGAGCATACATGAGTCCTTCTGTGACCACAGGGAAGTAACTGAGAACATAATTCTACATAACAGAGTATTTGATGGTGTGCTCTCTGAATGCAGCCAGGGTCGAGAGTTGTACTTCAGGACATAACTGGCATAGCAAATCCTGACTTCTTATCAGTGAAATCGTGTTGGTAGCTGATAGAGCTAAGCCAAGTAAATTGCAGCACATAATGCATTATTTATTCCATGAACTGCTTTCCAGGCTCTTGTGGATTTTTGAGCTTGTTTTCTACAGTACCACTAAGTCAGAGATTGCTTCTCAGAAGGTTTCTGATAGTCTCCAAAAAGGTTTTGTTAAATGCAGGGATTGTGGCAAGGATAACCAATCAGTGCATATATGAGTTCTCGTTCTCTCTCTCTCTCTCTCTCTCTCTCTCTCTGGTGCCTCCCTCTCAAGACTTGTACACCGTGTCCCCAGTCTGAGATAGAATATGCATAGAGATAAGTGGGGGGGGGGCTCCTTGGTTGAGAGAGGAAAGCTTTCAAGAGATGCAGCTCTTGAAAGCTTAACACATTTGTGACACCATGAATTGTCATGAAGTATCATCTATCAGATACATGACCTACTATTTAAAATTTCAGGTATGTCCAATATGTTTGGTTTGGTATGGGTTGTTCACACTTAGATGAGATGGGAATCACATGCAGAAAATGCTGAAAGTGATAATTCGATTAACTCTGTCCATGCTGTGAACTATGCAGTTCACTTCAGCTATCGTCTTTTTTGTCCATGGATACAAAATGAGCTCAGTCTAGAGAAAAGGAATATCGGAATGGCTGTGTGGAACTAAGTCAGGCAAAAACTTTTGGTTGCATGTTGGAAAAATGAGTGTGCACTTGGGCTGAGGAGTGGATCACTAGACCAGTCAATTGATTAAATAAGCCACCATGCCCTTCTCTCACCAGGTTTTTCCCTGTTGGAAAAAGAGACAGAACACTTTGGTGCTTGCATTAGCATTTGCCCTGCCTGTTATTGATTATAGCTGAGGGAATAAGGATAACTCCTCCACCTAAACTTGTACTAGATGAGAGGAAAACTGTTTTTCTATTATATGCATAAAACTGATTCCTACACACTTGTACACACCACCACTTTTGCAAAAAAAAAAAAAAAATGGACAAAATTAGCCATCAAGTAAAGTGAAGTTGAGATGGTCATGACTTACCAGGTCCTGCAATATCACTTTCCTAGTTGTCCATCATCTATATTTGGCCACAGAGAAAACATTGTGGGAAAATCAGCTAGACCAGGCTTAGGCAAACTTTGGCCCTCCAAGTGTTTCGGATTTCAACTCCCACAATTCCTAACAGCCTACTGTGAGAATTGAAGTCCAGAACACCTGGAAGGGCAAAGTTTGCCAATGCCTGAGCTGGACTACAGTGTGTGAAGACCTGGGGATTCTGGAAGCTGTATTCCAAACAAGCAGGAATTGGTAAAAAGGCTCTCCTTGCAAACTGAAATGGCTGTTGGTTAGTATTCAGAAGTGATGGGGTTCAGTCTCAAGTTGCTCTTTCCCCTGGCATCATGAAGAACACAAAACTATCCCTTAAAAATTGTATGAGGATGTAGAAGATTACAGTATAATGAATCTCAACTTCTTAGAGAGCATATAAAAGCAAATAAAATCATGGTTTGTTTTTCAGATCATCTCATTGAATGTAACACATACTTCCAGAAGTCTTGTAAGGGAATACTATTAATATGAATGGTCAACAATAGTAAGAAAATAAAGGTAGCCATAAGAAAAAAACCCCTATACCTATCAAAACTGCAATGAATATGTTCCATGTGTTGTCGAAGGCATTCATGGCCGGAATCACTGGGGTGTTGTAGGTTTTTTGGTCTATATGGCCATGTTCTAGAAGTATTCTCTCCTGATGTTTCACCTACATCTATGGCAGGCATCCTCAGAGGTTGTGAGGTCATCTATGGGAGGATGCCTGCCATAGATGCAAGTGAAACGTCAGGAAAGAATGCTTCTGGAACATGGCCATTCAGCCCAAAAAACCTACAACAACCCAATATGTTCCATATTTCAATGAAATTCGGCATTACTCCAGGTTTTTTCAGGATTTGGGTGAATTGAGAATGCTTTGATACACAGTAATTTTGACATAAATTTTGCAGTGAATTTCATTACCGTAGTATTACCAAGATCACAGAAGAGCCAAAAAAATCAAGGCAATTTTCTCAGATCTTTTGCAACTTCCGAATACATTGTTGTGTTGGCCTGTTTCAGCATAAAAAGGAAAGAAGGGATGAATCTAGCAAAATCTTTAAGTTTAAGTGATTTACACCTTGTACACTCTACTGCATTGGAAGACATAAGTTTATATCCATGGAAACTCGTGTGAAAATGTTGCAGTCTTAAAAGTACTGCAACATTTATTTTTGTTGTTGCTGTTTTCCTTCCCTTCCTCTTTTCTGAAGTGTTCCAAAAGACCATCCGAAGACAAGAAACTTGTCTTTAGCACGATAATGTCACAAGCAAAAAGATTTTCTATGGTTGAAGTAACTTTTGTGTTATGCCTAGTATGGACCAAAGTACAATAAAAGAATGCCATTTGAACAGTCTGTGATATGTGTTTTCTCTAGCCTGAGACAAGCTTTTCTCTATAAAAAACAGGATGCTCTCAGATTAAGCTTTTACTGTGTCATCACCCTGTTTTATACTCTTGTTTTTACAGAAAGTCAATAGAACATTGGCTTCGGTTCATAACTCTCTCATATCCCTGCCCCCACACGCATTTTCTGAAAAAAATGATGAAGGAGGAAAGTCATAATGGGTCCATTGATTATTTGCAAGTGCCTGGAAGCATCCATGGTCTGTCTAGGTCAATAGTTCTCAACCTGTGGGTTCCCAGATGTTTTGGCCTTCAACTCCCAGAAATCCTAACAGCTGATAAACTGGCTGGGATTTCTAGGAGTTGTAGGCCAAAACACCTGGGGACTCATAGGCTGAGAACCACAGTCCTAGGTTTTCTCTCCCCCCCAAAATGAAAAAAGATAGCTCACCGCACAAGAAAATTTGCAGCTTTTAAAAGTGGGTCTCCTCTGGCACAGCGGGTTAAATGGATGAGCTGTTGAACTTGCTGACTGAAAAATTGGTGGTTCGAGTCCAGGGAGCGGGATGAGCCAACCTAGCAGTTCAAAAACATGCAAATGTGAGATCAATAGGTACTGCTTCTCTGGGAAGGTAACGGCACTCCATGCTGGCCACATGATGTTGGAGGTGTCTACAGACAACACCGGCTCTTCAGCTTAGAAATGTAGATGAGCACCACCCCCCAGAGTCGGACTTGATTAGACTTAATGTCAGGGGAAATCTTTACCTTTACCTTAAAGTGCAGAAGGGTCATTTTTTTCCTCCTGGCAGCAAGATAATTTAAAGCTCATATAATCCCTTCACATTAATGGGAGTAATTTTTAAATGGATTGTTTTCCGTATATCTTTCCTTTCATTTCCTCACTTCACTGACTTCACTTTTTTCCTAACTGCGAGAAACAAAAACACAATTTACATTCTCGCCATCCTTTTAAAATTTTCATGATGGCTAATTAGATAGTAAAGTGTGAAAAGGAAAACCCTTAATAAAAGTTTGTTTGCATTTCTGAAGAAACATGCTACATGAGGTGTTAGCTTCAATTTATAGAACACACCAAGGTGGAGCTTTGGAATAGTTTGCATTTCATGTACTCACCAACTCACGTTTCCTTATGGACACAAAAGTGTTTGTACTGTCTTGATCATCCAGAGAGACATTCTCAGCCCATGGTTTTGACTATTGGTCATGATTAAAAGCCAATTTCAAACATTAGATCTAATTTGCAGTCAGGAAAAGCTTATTGCAAGGAATGTAAAGAGATGGGAATGTTTAGCCTGCAGAAGAGAAGGCTGAGAGGAGACATGATGGCCATGCATAAATATATCTGAAATCGTAGGGAGGAGGGAGCAAGCTAGTTTTCTGCTGCCCTGGAGACTAGGACGCAGAACAATGGCTTCACACTACAGAAAAGGAGATTCCACCTGAACATTAGGAAGAACTTCCTGACTGTGAGAGCTGTTCAGCAGTGGAACTCTCTGCCCCGGGGTGTGGTGGAGGTTCATTCTTTGGAGGCTTTTAAACATAGGCTAGATGGCCATCTGTCAGGGGTGCTTTGAATGTGATTTTCTGGCTACTTGGCAGGGGGTTGGACTGGATGGCCCATGAGGTCTCTTCCAGCTCTAGGATTCTGTTACTCTATTATTCCAATGGAACACTGTGGAATCCCTTAAAAATATATCATAGCTTTCCATGTTTTCAACAGAGCTGCCACCCATAAAACGTCTCTTTATAGGTAAATAGACCGTCTGAACCTATGTGGGAGGTCAAGACAGTATTGGCACTTTTGTGTTAAAAGAAGACATTTGTTTGTGAGTGCATAGGTTGGGAATCATGAAACCCTTTGTGTGTTGTTGAATCCCCAGTCCTAGCACTCTAGTGATAGAGAATACTCAGAGTTCCCACTCAGCATGAATCACATCTCAATCAGGGGAAGGGCTCCTGTACCTCAACTGTGATACAAAAATGTATAGCTAGAACTGTTTGTCATGAAGATTTGTCCAAAAACAGTAAGTCATTAAGTATGAGAAGAAAGGCTGTGATCACCCCACATTTTTTTTTTAAAGAATGTTATGTCAGGATTTTTTTTCTTTGTGATTACAAAATAGCCTTTTATATTCTCACAGCTGTTTCAAAATCTGGGTAATAAAATATTTTCAATACAAACAAAGGCATTAGGAAAAATTTGGCACTGTATTCTAGATCCTTTGATAATCAGAGTAGCAGAAAATTATTATCTAAATATCTAATGTCAGCTAAAAACAAATGTTTAACTGGGAGCCAAGAAGTACTTGGAGTCTAAAGCCCCTTCCACGCGGCTGAATAAAATCCCACATGTTCTGCTTTGAACTAGAATATATGGCAGTGTGGACTCAGATAATCCGGTTCAAAGCAGATATTGTGGGATTTCCTGCTTTGATATTCTGGTTTACATGGCTGTGTTGAAGGGCCCTAAGAAAGAATGAAAAAGAAGGAACGTTTTCCAGAAACTACTGGAAGCTTGGGACATCAAAACTGAAATCCATTTATAGCACAGTGGTTCTCAACCTGTGGGTCCCCAGGTGTTATGTCCTACAACTCCCAGAAATCCCAGGCAGTTTACCAGCTGTTAGGATTACTGGGAGTTGAAAGCCAAAACATCTGGGGACCCACAGGTTGAGAACCACTCACTTATATGATCTGGGTTTTGAAATAAGGAGAACAAGGAAATATTTCCAAAAAGCATGTGATTTAAATCCATCACAGCTCTGGGAAAACATCTGCCAGCCATCCCCCTCTTGGCCCCCCACACACTTACATATCCTAACAGAGCTTTATGCTTCACCAGCTTGAAGCTTCTGAAATTCTTAGGGTCATTATGGCTGCAGTCCTATCCATTAAATAAATGACACTGAATGCAAAGGGACTTGGGTGTTTTCTGTGCTTTTGAGTAATTTCTGATTTATAGCAAACCCGAAGCAAAGGAATCATGGGATTTTCTTGGCAAGATGTGCTCAGAGCAAGTTTGCCCTTGCCATCCTTGCCCAATGGGTTTCTATGGCTGAGTGAGGATTTGAACCCTGGTCTTCAGAGTCCTTTTCTAACACTCAAACCACTACAACATGCTGGCTCTTTACAGTGGACATACTTTTTAGTAAACAGGCAATGAATGCAAAATGGCTGTTAGGTATTGCTGGTCCACAGCTCTTCTTCTCCTTTAAGTCCGAGCAGCAAGGACTCATTGGGAAAGGGGGCAGCTCTGGGAAAACATCTGCCAGCCATCACCCTCTTGGCCCCTCACGCACTTAAGTACAGAGCTTTATGCTTCGCCAGCGTTAAATAGGATCTGAGTTCCTGATAGTGCCACTGGCTGCAGAATCTATCAGACAGCCATAATAACATTTTAGACAGGACTTGCATTCCTGGACACTTTTAAAAATTAAATGCATGAAGAGTGCACAGGAGAGATGACACCCGACTCTGTAATATGTGAAAGAGGCATGTATTTACAAAATGTAATTTTACATGGCACAGACACTCCGTGATTTTTTTAAAAAATTACTTATTTTATGTCTCTCCTTTCTCTTGATATGAGGCTAAAAGCAACTGATTTATTATTATTATTATTATTATTATTATTATGTTTATCTTTATACCCCACTTTCTCTACAAAAGAGACTCAAAGTGACTAATGCAATACAATTTGAAACCAAAAAATATACGAAGATTAAAACAGAATTAAGTATCAATGGTATTAAAATGAACAGTTTAAATCCTTAAAAATAGATTCAAAACTAAAACCACATCACCCATTGACTTGATCTTAAAAACCTCCTTCTTTAAAAGCGTGCTGCCGGAAGGACAGAATGGAGGGGTCAATCTGGCTTCCCTGGAAAGAAGGGACTGACAGAGTACAAGGTATATTTGGTCATAGAATCCCAAAGTTGTAAGTGGCCCTCCTTAAATTTCTGGTGCTTTAAGGACCTCTTCACATGGCCCCAGGGGCTATGCTGTTTTACTGGCAGTTGCCAACGAAAAGGAAGGCATGTGGGACACCTTGTTACACCCCACTTGCCCTCCCTCTTTCTCTCATCATATGGTGGGGACAGGACAAGGTGCATTGGTGCCCTGGCCTCTTCATATGGGTGAAAGGGTGGCAATGCAGGTTGCCCCGTCGCCCTTTCCCCCATTATATGGGGAAAATGAAAGGAAAGTGTGGGTAGCTCCATCAGAGCTACCAGAAAAAACACTTTCTTCACCATCATGGAGGAGGAAGCATCACAAGATGCTTCTTCTCGACTTTGGGAGAAATGTCTTGAGAGGCCCTGTCTAGGCCCCATTGACAAATAGAAAAATAGCATTGCAAGGTTAGGAAAGGGCTGGAAGGAGGTTGTATGGCACAAAGAGGAGTCATTAGAACAAATAATTTGGAAAGAACTATGGGATGAAGCCACAAATTTGAAGTGCAATATGGACGAAGAGAGGTATTCCATTGGCCGAGGGGTCCCCATAGAAACCGTAACGGGGAGGGGGAGATGCGGGAAAGGGAGACCGCCAATTCGGCCTAGAAATATTGGAAAATTTAAAATAACTCAAATTCGGCCTAGGGATAGAAAAAGAAATTTAAGAACTTGTAATCGGTCTCCTGACGTGGCAAGTGGGTGTACCAAGGATGGCGGTCCCTCTGGGTTGACGGTGGTGCTGTTGAACGCCAGATCTGTCAACGGAAAAACATCTTTCATCCAAGATATAATTCTGGAGGAGCAGGCAGATCTGGCGTGCATTACGGAGACCTGGCTGGACGAAGCTGGAGGAGTAAATTTGACCCAGCTTTGTCCACCAGGCTTCTCCGTACAGTACCAATCGAGACCTGGAGGGCGGGAAGGCGGAGTTGCGGTAGTCTATAAAAATTCTATCCCCCTGACCAGAGGCCCCATCCCGCAGTCAACTAATTTTGAATGTGTCTACCTGAGGGTGGGTGACCGGGACAGAATAGGGATTCTGTTAGTGTACCGCCCACCTCGCTGCACTACGGTCTCCCTACCTGAGCTAGCAAGGGTGGTCTCGAGCCTGGCATTGGAGTCCCAACGGCTTCTTGTGCTGGGGGACTTCAATGTACATGCCGAGACTACCCTAGTAGGAGCGGCTCAGGACTTCATGTCTTCCATGGCAACCATGGGGCTGTCCCAACAGGTATCTGGCCCCACTCACAGTGCTGGACACACATTGGACTTGGTTTTCTGTCAGGGATGGGAGCAAAGTGGCAGTGTTGAGGAGTTATCCATCTCTCCGTTGCCATGGACCGACCACTATCTGGTCAGCTTTAGACTTACTGCACCTCCTAACCTCTGCAGAGGTGGGGGACCCATTAAGTTGGTCCGCCCCAGGAGGCTTATGGATCCGAATGGATTCCTGACGGCTCTTGGGGATTTTCCCGCTTCCTCGGTTGGTGATCCTGTTGATGCCCTGGTGTCTCTCTGGAATGGGGAGATGACTAGGGCAATAGACACGATTGCTCCGGAACGTCCCCTCTCAAGTAGCCGAGCTAAACCAGCCCCTTGGTTCACCGAGGAGCTGGCAGCGATGAAGCGAAGGAAGAGGAGACTAGAGCGCGTGTGGCGTTCGGACCCGAGCGAGTTAAATCGAACACGGTATGTCGCCCTTCTTAGGGCATATGCCGTGGCAATAAAGGTGGCAAAGAAATCTTTCTTTGCGGCCAATATTGCGTCCGCAAAGAACTGTCCGGCTGAGCTGTTTCAAGTTGTCAGAGGTCTATTAAATCCCACCACGCCGGATGGGAAACCTGACAACTCGACGGCCCGCTGTGAAGCATTTGCTCGGTTCTTTGCGGACAAAGTCGCTTTGATCCATTCTGACCTGGACTCCATGTTAACGGCAGTCTCAGAGGATGTAACACGAGCATCTGCTTATCCGATTTTGTTGGATTCATTTCAATTGGTTAAAACTGAGGATGTGGACAAGATACTTGGAGGAATGAGGGCAACCACATGCATCCTAGACCCCTGCCCATCCTGGCTTCTAAAGGAGGCCAGCGGGGGATTGGCCGAGTGGGTGAAGGTGGTGGTTAATGCCTCCCTTCAGGAAGGCAAAATTCCAGCCAGCTTAAAACAAGCTGTGATAAAACCGCTGTTGAAAAAACCATCACTGGATCCCACTCAATTCGTCAACTATCGGCCTGTTTCCAATGTTCCCTTTTTGGGCAAAGTCCTGGAACGTGTGGTGGCCTCACAACTCCAGGTATTCTTGGTAGACACTGATTATCTAGATCCGGCACAGTCTGGTTTCAGGCCGGGGCATGGTACCGAGACAGCCTTGGTCGCCTTAGTGGATGATCTGCGCAGGGAGCTAGACAGGGGGAGTGTGTCCCTGTTAGTTCTGCTGGACCTCTCAGCGGCCTTCGATACCGTCGACCACGGTATCCTTCTGAGATGCCTCGCAGGAATGGGCCTTGGTGGCACTGCTCTGCAGTGGCTCAGGTCCTTCCTAGAGGATCGTACTCAGAAGGTGTTGCTGGGGCACAACTGCTCTACCTCACAACCATTGACTTGTGGGGTTCCGCAGGGCTCAATATTGTCCCCCATGTTATTTAACATCTACATGAAGCAGTTGGGAGAGATCATCTGGAGTTTCGGGGTGCGGTGTTATCTGTACGCAGATGACGTCCAACTCCGGGCAAGATTCTGGAAAAGATTGTTAAGGAAGCGGTCTGCAAACACTTAGAAACAAATGCAGTCATCGCTAATAGTCAACATGGATTTATCAAAAACAAGTCATGCCAGACTAATCTGATCTCTTTCTTCGATAGAGCTACAAGCTGGGTAGATGCGGGGAATGCCGTGGATGTAGCGTACCTGGATTTCAGTAAGGCCTTCGACAAGGTCCCCCATGACCTTCTGGCAAGGAAACTAGTCCAATGTGGGCTAGGCAAAACTACGGTGAGGTGGATCTGTAATTGGTTAAGTGGACGAACACAGAGAGTGCTCACTAATGCTTCCTCTTCATCTTGGAAAGAAGTGACGAGCGGAGTGCCGCAGGGTTCCGTCCTGGGCCCGGTCCTGTTCAACATCTTTATTAATGACTTAGATGAAGGGCTAGAAGGCATGATCATCAAGTTTGCAGATGACACCAAATTGGGAGGGATAGCCAATAGTCCAGAGGACAGGAGCAGAATTCAAAACGATCTTGACAGATTAGAGAGATGGGCCAAAACTAACAAAATGAAGTTCAACAGTGACAAATGCAAGATACTCCACTTTGGCAGAAAAAATGAAATGCAAAGATACAGAATGGGGGACGCCTGGCTCGAGAGCAGTACGTGTGAAAAAGATCTTGGAGTCCTCGTGGACAACAAGTTAATCATGAGCCAACAATGTAATGTGGCGGCAAAAAAAGCCAATGGGATTTTGGCCTGCATCAATAGGAGCATAGTGTCTAGATCTAAGGAAGTAATGCTACCCCTCTATTCTGCTTTGGTTAGACCACATCTGGAATACTGTGTCCAATTCTGGGCACCACAATTGAAGAGAGATATTGACAAGCTGGAATGTGTCCAGAGGAGGGCGACTAAAATGATCAAGGGTCTGGAGAACAAGCCCTATGAGGAGCGGCTTAGGGAACTGGGCATGTTTAGCCTGAAGAAGAGAAGGCTGAGAGGAGATATGATAGCCATGTATAAATATGTGAGAGGAAGCCACAGGGAGGAGGGAGCAAGCTTGTTTTCTGCTTCCTTGGAGACTAGGACGCGGAACAATGGCTTCAAACTACAAGAGAGGAGATTCCATCTGAACATTAGGAAGAACTTCCTGACTGTGAGAGCCGTTCAGCAGTGGAACTCTCTGCTCCGGATTGTGGTGGAGGCTCCTTCTTTGGAAGCTTTTAAGCAGAGGCTGGATGGCCATTTGTCAGGGGTGATTTGAATGCAATATTCCTGCTTCTTGGCAGGGGGTTGGACTGGATGGCCCATGAGGTCTCTTCCAACTCTATGATTCTATGATTTTATGATTCTATGATTCTGTCACTCCTTCCCACCTACTACTAAGGAGGCTGTTCAGGTCCTGAACCGTTGCTTGGCCGCTGTATCGGACTGGATGAGGGCGAACAAATTGAAATTGAATCCAGATAAGACAGAGGCACTCCTGGTCAGTCGAAAGGCCGAACAGGGTATAGGGTTACAGCCTGTGTTGGACGGGGTTACACTCCCCCTGAAGACGCAGGTTCGCAGCTTGGGTGTGATCCTGGACTCTTCGCTAAGCTTGGAACCCCAGGTTTCGGCGGTGTCCAGGGGAGCATTTGCACAACTCAAACTTGTGCGCCAGCTGCGCCCGTACCTTGGGAAGTCTGATTTGGCCACGGTGGTCCACGCTCTGGTTACATCCCGGATTGATTACTGCAACGCGCTCTACGTGGGGTTGCCCTTGAAGACTGCCCGGAAGCTTCAGATGGTCCAGCGCTCGGCAGCCAGGTTGCTAACGGGAGCGGCACTCAGGGAGCACACCACTCCTCTGCTGAGCCAGCTCCACTGGCTGCCAATCCGCTACCGGGCACAATTCAAGGTGCTGGCTTTAGCCTATAAAGCCCTAAACGGTTCTGGCCCCGCTTACCTGTCCGAACGCATCTCCACCTATGAACCGACTAGAACATTAAGATCGTCTGGGGAGGCCCTGCTCTCGATCCCGCCTGCGTCGCAGGCGCGCTTGGCGGGGACGAGAGACAGGGCCTTCTCAGTGGTGGCCCCTCGGCTATGGAATGCCTTGCCGGCAGACATCAGACAGGCACCTTCGTTGCTGACGTTTTGGAGAATGGTCAAGACCTGGCTTTACGAACAAGCGTTTGGCTAAGCAATGCAACTAATCAAGGAAGACGGTAAATGGAACATAGGAACGGCACAACGACTATGAGAACGGATCTGATTTCAACTGAGGCGTTATATATGTTGTTTGTTGATTTGTCCTGTCTGATTGTTAATTGTTGTGGATCGACGTCGTCGATCCTGTTGTTGTATTGTTGTGTTTTAATTGTACTGTAAACCGCATTGAGTCGCCTGTTAAGGGCTGAAAAATGCGGTATAAAAATGAAGCAAATAAATAAATAAATAAATAAAAAGAAGATGGAGAATGAGAAGGAGAAAGAGGAGGAGAAGGAAAAGGAGAAGGAAAGGGAGAAGGAGAAGTAGTCTCTTGCATTTTCCACCCTCTCATTCCCTTGGTAACTTTGCATGTACATTTTCTTTGGCTTCCTAAACTATATTTCTAAATGTATAACTGCCATTTTGAGATACTGGAAGGCTAGAGGTGAATGAGCAATTCTTGAAGGGGGACGAAATACTTATCTGGAAGGGCAATGTCTTCATTTGCAATCATCTCCTCCCACACTACACCTCCTGTGTAAGAGCAGTTCTTCTAAAATCTCTTGAAGTCTGGTAAGTCTGAAAGATGAAGCTTCCTTTGTTTGCAAGTCACTAATTAAGATAGAAGATGCGGATCCTGACTGATCAACCCACCTCTGAATGATTCTGCTCCACATCAGCCAATGTGCTGATCTCCAAATTGAGTTTTCTATTTGCAAACTGTCCACCTTCTAATTTCATGAACTATTAGCTATTGCCGATGCCATATTCTTCATTCTAAGTAGAAGATCACAGAAAAAGTGGAGGCAGTGATCAATCTCAGATTTAAGCAGCCCCCTCTCCAAAATGTGAGACATCTTTAGGCAAAAGCCAATTAAGGGTCACTTGCCCCTGGACATCATGTTTTGATGCAATTCACATTACATTTCACAGTATTGAATTTTGTGATGTAGATGACCAAGAGGTGCCATGTAAGTGAAGCCACATTTCTCAAGCCAAAAGTCTGGGTAAAGTTGGCTTCTTCTACTGCGTTTCTCAAACTGTGTTCTAATATGTGGTTTTCAAATTAGCATAAACTTTTAAAAAAGTTAACGAGATCGTAACACTGAAGGGGGACAACAAGGGTCCTTTCCCGCTGTCTGTTATCAAGGATCAAGGGGCGTACTGTCTGTTACCAAGGATCTGAGCCACGGCATCATGCAAAACTAACTTTTTAAAGTTTTAACTTATTACTCCAATTTACCATACCTTGTTCTACTGCAGAGATTACTCAGATGAAGCATAATAGCACAAGATCTATCATGTACAGATCCATGTAGAACTTTTTCACCAGGAAGAAGATATTTCCAAAATAAATCACCAAGAAAGGTTTATTTTCACACAAACACACTTCATTTTTTTGACTATCCATAATTTCACTCTTCTCCAGAGACTGACATTAAATTGCCTCCACTAAATCAATTCTCGTGGCCTCTAAAATCTAGGCAGAAAGAATCTCAATTCTGCATTTGGATTAAAGAAGAGGAAGGGTCCTAATGACTCATGAGGATACTGATGGCTCAAAGGTGTCACATATATCATTTGAAAAAGTACACAAGTGAAGGATACAAATTATGGGGTCAATTTCAGCATATTGCTACAAAATGACAATTAAATCAAGTAAATTGGCTCTGCATAAAATGTTTCATCACAGCATGAAGGCCCTGAAGAGATGGAAGAGGAAAAACAGGTCTAGCATAGAATAGGATGGAAACAGCTCCTCCTTATACCTTGAGGTGGGCAACATCGAAAGCTGCTGGGTGGCACAATGAACAGTGAGGGGCGATAGGGCAAATATAGCTCATTAGTATCTGGAGGGACATAGATTCTCCAACCTTGATTTGGATAGAACTGATGAACATTACCAGACTGCTGACTGGAAAGTATAAATGCATTCGGGCCTTGTTAGATCACATTAGCCCATTTAACATCATTGGCCACACAGTAAATGTAAGCATTGATGAACCTTTGTGGTGCTTTTGTAAATTAATTTGGATGTTTTGTTTTCACGTTTTGTTAGTTATAACTTTCAATAGATTGTGTTTTATTTAAGTTATAGTTGTTATGCTTAAAATGTCTTGCATCTGGGGTCATTTATTCTGGGTTATTATATGTCTACTTCTTGTCATTGAATGTTTGCCTTTTTGTTTGCTGGAATCTGCCCTGAGTCCCCCAGGGGAGATAGGGCGGAATATAAATAAAGATGATGATGATGATTATTATTATTATTATTATGAAGCACTGAAGCATCATGTTCATGAAGAGCTAAGACAATAACTATACGGATAATTTTTTACATAGAGGCCACCATTCATTAGGTGTACTTTGATATCAATTCTAGTGGGATCAGTCCTTTCTTATCTGACGTGGGAGATGTGGGCAGGAAAGGGACTATCTGTCTGGGTTGGGGAAAAGAACATGATCTAGAAGAGGGCTTTTAAAACTATCCACTCATGACTCCTTTTCATCCAAGAAATTTTTAATGGCCTCAAATTTATATGTAGATACTGTACAATAGATATAAAAATGAAACATTGGCTGCTAAAGAATTACTATTTGCAAGTCTTACTAAAGAGGCGTGAAGTACAGCTGAAGCATTTTTTTTTCAGTCTACTGTACTGCATATTACTGCTAACAGGTTTGTGTAACTGGGTGGCATTCAGAAATCTTTTACTGTTGCCAATTTTTATGATCCCAAACACTGAGCTCAAGGGAACCCATTTGGAGTCAAGTATCCACAGTTTAAGAAGCAGTGACCCCAAATATGTGAAACAGTAAATTAATCCCATTGTCTCAAATAACATATTGTAAATCTGGTAAAACTAGTTAATGGTAATTTCCATTTTTATTGTTTTATGCAGACAATACATATGGAAATGGCTGATGAATTTTATTGCTGTTATATATCCTTACTGTCTTATTCTGGTTGCAAGTAAATCAAAATTCACAATCTACACAGTATTTCAGAATAATAAAGGCATACAGGAATTCGTGGAATAGAGTAAAAAATAAGACTTTATTGAATAAAACATCCAGCAAAATACATGATTCAGGAACAGCACCATTATACACAACATAATTAATTTTCCCACTAGGTATGCACAGTAGCAGCAGTACAAAGTATTTGCTTGCAATGTACAAATTTAGGCACAAATAAATACACATTTAGTGATTTAGTGTATACATACAGACATACGCAAACACCTTTAACAGCCTTCAAAGTCACTTGTTTAAAAATCATATTGTGGATCATTATTTATTGGGATCCCGCCCCCACTGATTCAAATTAATATATATCTACATTTAACTTACCCTACTATTTGTTTGCTTCATTCTGTACAACACATAAAACTAAAAAAAAATTTAAAAAAATATTCTCCTCATTGCAAGAAGTGACTATCAAACCATTCTTCTAGGTCAGTGGTTCTCAACCTCTGGGTCCCCAGGTGTTTTGGTCTACAATTCCCAGAAATCCCAACCAGTTTACCAGCTGTTAGGATTTCTGGGTGTTGAAGGCCAAAACATCTGGGAACCCACAGATTGAGAACCACTGCTCTAAGTAATCCATAGGTAAAACCCAAAGATATGAATCAAGGGTAGCTTCCTGGGATCTTAGATTGATGCCAAAGAAAGAATTTGCCCATGCAACAGCAGGCTTTCTCATGGGATTTGACAGGAAGGGAAGTATCCCCATTGCTGCTGTTGTGTAAATACATACCATAGCACAGAGAAACTACATTTTGGGGGGTCCTGTCAAGAGCTGCTGGTGAGGAACCTGATCACTGATTCTCCTCTTATAGAAATCTACAGGAACAACCAAACTCCACTTTGATTTCATATACATACATTTCATAGTTCAGCCACTGATTTTTTTGAAATAAATAAGTAAACCAAGTTCAAAGTATAGATCTGATTTAGAACTGAAATGCCCTTTTACCCATTGGTATATATATATTTTTAAAAACACACAACCACATTAAGTGACTCTCATGGAGAGTTCAAAATCAGACTAGTATCTCTGCTAGGCAATAAACTACTTTTAAAAATTATGTCAAGTAGTAGCTTCCTAGAAAATGGGAGATGGTTCTGGCCTGAACTTTCTTGACTTCAGTTGATAAGTCACAAGAAAGGTAAACAGCATATACCAGAATTCTGCCTGTTCAAAAAATTGGGTATGTTCCATGCAAATAAGTAAAATGCAGCTCCACCTTCCCTAATATGCTGAAGTGCATTTATCATCATGTTTGGCCATTGACATGCTGGCTGGGGTGATGGGAATGTAGGCTAAAACATGAGGAGTGTGCCAGACCAGGAGAAAGCTGGTCTATTGAAAACGAATCTTGTCAAGAAAGAGTGAGTGAGTGCGTGAGGGAGGGAGGAAGAAAGACTTCGTAACCCACAAACCCATTAAAGTCAGCAACATTAACAAAACCTATGAAGGTTAGCTCATCAGCTACCATCCTAATGATACAAGTCACAATTAGCAAAACTCCTGATAGTGATATTATATGTGAGGGTCCCCCCCCCAACTCCATTAAACATTCATGAATGTTAAAGCAGTTAATTATGTAGGAGTCAAGTGCAACTTTCTCACCAAAAGATGAGGCTTTAAGCAGTATAAAACCAAGTTTTTTTTAAAAAAATGTGTCATTACAGAAACATTGCAAATGAGAAACTGAGATAAATATTTCAAAAACAATGATACATTTGGCTTTGTTTCTCAAAGCAGCATTAAATAAATGTGCAACCAATATTCATGACTCTGAGCATTATGGCAGAAAATTAGCGAAGATAGCTCCTTAGGAGAGATGGAAAGTTAGCCAAGATAAAGGGGATGCCCTCAAAAGTACTACAAAAACTTCCAACCATTGGAACTTCTGTAGAATGAAAATGGGAAGAGTTCTAACTTCAAAATTGTAAAACTGCATTCTTTTCCAGTAGTTTTTTAAAATGAGCAAAACCAGTTCTATGGCATGCATTAACTGAAAAAGCTAAATGTATATCAGAACGAAAGAAGGACACAAACAAGCATCTGTAATTATTATTTTGCCAACCTGTTTATGTGTCTCCTCTTCAACTTGTTTCTACATCCCCTTTTTGCAACTGGTGCTGTCCTTTATCAAGTCATGGATCCCATTACAACTGAAATCCAGGAAGGAAGTGGGAAAAAAGGGTTTGACAAACTACTTACTCTATTCTGTCCCAACAGATTTTAAGTGATACTGAGTCACTCACAAAAAGGAGTGAAGGAAGCAGAGTGTAGGAAAGTAACTTTAGGGACAACTGCCAACTTTCCTAACTAGCTATCACATTTGCTGGGGGACTTTGAAAATTGTATCTAGAAAAAAAGAAAGTTTTCTTAGCTCCAGTGAGAAGTTTCTGCTTTCAACCAATTCCATTTCATCTACTCTAATTCCTACTTAAAACTGTGCCATTGAAGTTGTATAAAGTATCTTATAAAAATCTTGCACCGTTACCACAGGACTAACTAAAAATCTACCTAGTGACAGAACATGGCTCCATTCTGATCTGAAAATTTGAATAATTTTGACAAATGTTCCTGCATGAAACTGAAGAGACAGTGAACTGAATGAGTCAATTCCTTTTTAAAATGTACTTATAATCTACTGTTTTCCTTGCCATGCAGAAAGAGGAATATTTTCTAATGAAATCCGGCATACCTCAATGGATATATTTGTAGCTTTGGGGTAATGAGAAAGTAGATAAGAAATAAAGTTCAATTTCTCTTGATATCAGTATCAATGTCAAGAAATGGAGTGAAGTGGATCAAACATCATGATTACATTTTTACAAAAGCAAGAGTACATCAAAACAGACAAAAACTGTTCACAGATTGCTCACACTTACCCAAAAGTACCCAGATCAAAACCATTATAGGGGCAATGTATTGTCGAAAGCTTTCATGGCCGGAATCACTGCATTGTTGTAGGTTTTTCGGGCTGTATGGCCATATTCTAGAAGCATTCTCTCCTGACGTTTCGCCTGCATCTATGGCAGACATTCTCACAACCTCTGAAGGATGCCTGCCATAGATGCAGGTGAAACGTCAGGAGAGAATGCTTCTAGAACATGGCCATACAGCCCAAAAAATCTACAGCAATCCATTATAGGGGTGCTTTGTTGAAGAAAAAGCAGGAGTTACTTTTGAATAGACATGATAACTGCCCTATAATTAATTCTTGCCAAGTCCTAAATTTAGGAGAAAATAAAGTGGGTCTGGAAAGTTCTTTACCTCGTTTTGCTTTTCATCCCAGGCTGCTTATGAGAACTTGGCTTCTTTATGATAGGGCCCTATAACCTGCAGCTGGAATTCCCTTTGCTCTCCTGTCATTCCCAAGGTACCCTAAAAATCCAAGGTACCCCCAATTCAGAGAAATTTGGTAAATGAATACACAGCAAATCTGCTCAGGGCAAAGCTATTCTACAAGCAATTGCTGTACAGCAAGCACAATGCCAGTACAGATTATGAAGGCTAACTCATATCAGCAAAGGAGAAGGGAAGGTCCAATACCTTTTTCTACATATATTTAATATTTATCTGCTTGATTGAGTCACGAGACGGTAGTTTAAAATTAGTTACCAATATTCCCTCTGAATATACCACCATAAATAAAATCCCCTGCATCTAAAATTACTTCCATAACCCACACCCAAGTCTTGCATTTGCACATATGTTTCTTCCAAGGTACCCAGTAACCAACTTTTTGACAGGGTCTATGTGAGAAAGTGCTTGATTTAGCAAAACAAACTTTGCTCTCTATGTCTTCTGAAAACAGTCCAATCAATGTTGGCCTGAGCATTGCTCCTGATATCATTGTGTTAATATGCACACAAACACAGAGAAGAGGTATGACAGAAAATAAAGAAGAGGATACCCACACTGTGGCATCGGTTAAAACATAACTGTAAACAGGCTCCCATTTACCGCTCTCCTATATCTTGCCCAAGTTACACACCATTTTCTTTGAAAAACAGAAACATTTGCATGAGAACGTCAATAGATTCGTAGTCCTTGCTGTCACCTTTAAGCAAACAGATGTGCTTCAAAAGTGCAACCAAAAAGGAAGTGGTGGTATTTCTTCTTAATTTCCCAAACATGTACTGGTCCAGATTCAGAAAGATGTAGTGTGGAGTTAAACCCAAGGTTCTTGTACATCATTCCTTGCCTAAAAGGCAACATTGTAACATCCCATTCTAATGTCCCATTCTAATCAAAGGTCAGCCTTTAAACTATGAAAGCTCTCAAACAATAGCAGACTCATAAATGAAGAATCAAAGACACACAATAGATGCAAGTGCTATCCTTTTCACTGCATCCATGCCCCTTCAGCTGCAAATAGACATACTTGGGAAGCAAGAAGGAGGAAGGAATCCCTGCAGTTTCTACAAGAGGAAACCAGGACTTACTGAAACGTTCATGACAGACTGGGAGTAGAAGCTGTGGCAGGTTAAAAGTGTCATGGCAAGGCACTGGTGACGTTGGAAACCGTTGGTACAATGAGTTCGAAGAGAGACTCATAAGTCCCCACCACAAATCCAACAAAGCCTATGACGCTGATGAGGATATCTTTGGCAATCCTGAGCGGGTGCATGCCTTCGGAGGAGAAGGTGCAGATCTCCAGGAGGGGTGGGATGATCATGGCTAGAGCGCTGCTGCTCACGGAACCCACCAGAGATAGGACGATGTCCAGGCGGGGGATCAGGATGGCTAGCAGACCTAGAAATGAAAGGAGGGTCAGAGAAAATGAAAAAACTGTTAACAGTCTGTACTTAAAGGCATCCATATGCTAATACTACAGGTTGTTAGAGTAGTGCTAAACACCCACTGAGGTTTGATTCCAGGACCACCCCATCTCAACAATAAAATCCATGGATGCTCAAGTCTTATTATATACTACTGCATAGTAAAATGGATCCCCAGAGCTGCTGAAGTCTACCAGCCATCACTCTGCTTGACCATGTTGCAACATTTTAAATAGATAAGCCCAACCTGGATCTAAGAGTCACCTTTATATATCTAAGGGAAAGGAAACCCCTTCGAGCTTGGGACTTCCAGTTCAGCAGCCGCACAGCATTACTGCTTACAGAGGCACTTCATGAAACCTTTGTGTTGATGACTCTTGTGCACTGTGTGTCTTTGAAGGTTGTGCAAAATGAGCTCTTTTTTTCCTGCTACTTGGGTGCCCAGAAGCCAAAAAGACCCAGGAAAATACCAGAGAGTACAACATCCTAAGAGCAGTTCAGCCAAGTTGTCTTGCTAAACAAAAAAGAGCATGGTGCAGAGTTACTCTGCTCTGAACTTCAGATATTAGGTTTGGAAGAATTATCTAGTCCCTGGGCAGATGAGAGACCAGACCCTTGCACTGGGATGGACTGGATTGAGCAGCTGACTAAAATTGAGGCTAAGGGGGCTAGTTTCCATTCAGGGAAAAAGCCAGACGATCGTCCGCAGAGGTTTAGCAGTGGGAGAAAGCCTGATTAGGAGTAAGTGACATCTTTTCCAGTCACTTTCCCTGGGAACCACAGGCAAGAAGCTCTTATACAAGCCTCTTGAGACCTGCTCGTTCCATCAGCAAGAGAGTCACAATGTGGCTCAAGCACAACCAGAGTAATTTCTAGTTGCATTATGGAAATCCCAAGTCTTGTGAAACTGTGCTGAGGGACAAGTAGCTGACACTTGAGTTCTCCAAGTCTTAAATCATGACGGAAGCACGGAGATGCCCCGCTGCCTCCAGAGGACCAAGAACAGAAGAGAGTGCTCTAATCTGAAACTCAATTATCCTCTCCAATTTGGAAGGTGGCTGTTTCCCTGTTCTTCCATGAAATTAGATAGATTGCCAGGAAAAGGTTTATCAATACAAATCTCTGCAGAATTCCAAACAAGAAACTATATATGGACCGTCTTCTCAGAAATATGTTTCCCTTGACTTCATTTCACATTAGGATGGCTGAGCTGCCAACCACAGAATTATACTGAAATGGTGCCACATGATTCTGCTTGTTCAGGGATTTTTCTCTTATGTCTCTCTATTTAAGGTAGCAATATAAGGAATGCATTTCTAGTCCCAAATTGCCCATCTGTTCTCGTACCACTATACTTTGATTATTGGTTGTCCTACATCCAATATAGTGCTGCAGTGTGAGAGCTTTTTAATACTGGCAAGCATCTTCCCTTTATCCTTGTTTAGTCGGAGTATACTCAATTTTAAATACCCACAGAAAAGATAGCTGTTTACTCTTTTTTCCAAGTGATAACTACTATATTTTTATGTATGTTTGGTATAGGAGCTCTTATTTATTATCTTTTCAAACTAAACTGTTTTAAATCATTGTAGAGTAAACTGATTAAAATAAATTACCAAGAGATATGTACATGCAAGCAACCAGTCAGTCAGTAAGAAACTGTCATGTAGTGAATCAGAGCTCCCTTAGCCCAATAATATCTACATTGGCAACAGATCTCCAAAATCTCACTATATCTCCAAACTCTGAAGTGAGAATATGTTCTTTCCCTTTCTTTGCTGCCTGAAATGCAGCAATTTGAGAATATCAGAGATCACACAGACAAATTCTACATTTTCACACAGTTACAATATGTTTCAGTACAGCACTTTGTTCATCCTCTTTTGTGGGACAGTATTGTGAATTTACACAAAACTGTGATTTCCTTACTCATTTTAAATAAGTACAAGGTTATGCATACTTCTTACCTTCTAAAAGCATAAAATTGCACACTTTTTGCTGCTATAGCATTGAGGAGGACTTAGAAGGGGGAAATGCAAAAACAGACAGCAGGCCACAGGAGATGCACATGTGTAGAGAAGTAGTACATTCATACTATAGATTCAGAGAAGTAGTACATTCATTCTTATATGAATGAGTGTTTAATTGTGATGAAATAGCTTGGGTATAATTAACTTTTCCCTGAAGAATAGCATACTGGAACTCAGAACAATCTAGGGCAGTTGATTGTAAGGGAATGAAAATCAAGCAGAAAGGAGAAATGCGTTTGGTGGGTTGTTTCCCATACAAATACAGTATTATCATGTCTGACTCTCTGTGGCAGGTAATATAGGTCATTGCATCCATTCTGGGCAGTTCACCTCCACAGCTATCTGATCCACAGGCTCTGTAACACCACACTATTATAAAGCTTTGATTTCCCCTTATATGTCATGGTTCAATGAAATCCTGTGATCTTCACCTTAGGGGTGGGCATTTAGCATTCTCTGCCAGAAACATCTAAGTATGTCACCCATCTGCAAGTCCCATAATTTCACAGAATGGAACCATGACAGTTAAAGTGGAATCAGAGTGATTTTCTTGGGTAGTATGAAAGAACCCTAGGGCCCATCCTACCCACGTCTTTCTCCACTGGTACAGGAAATCCCTAAAGGATAGCAGAATTTTGCATAGTTGTCTATAAACAGATAGTGAGACACCCCTGAAAAAAAAATAACCCAGAGAATGTTGCCATGATGTGAATGCTTGGTGCATGTCACCATACCCAATTAAGCTGAATAACGGGGGAAAGACAGAATGCAGTATCAGGAGACTACTCAAGCTTAGAAGAAAAGACATTAAGTGGTCAATTCATGGGTGGAAACTAGTCCAAAATGCAGTTTGAGCAAAGAGAGTCCCTCCCACCTTCCTTCCTTCCACAGTCTCACTCAAGGGAGATAACAGGGAGCCCTGCATTATAAACCAAAGACACAAACTATTTTTTAAAGTGTACACAGTGGGAAAGAAATCAGAGGAGAAGTGCTGAGGCAATTAGTTGAGAGGCAAACACTTGAGAAAAACTAGTCTGAACAGTATCCCTGCTTTTAATGGGAGCTATTTTAATGGGAGCAATCTAAAATTAAATTGAACATACTGGCATCAGAGCTGTTATGAGGTCAGAGATGTTTTTCTGGAGCACGGGAGAGTCCTACTAAGAAAGTTGGGCCACAGAAGTTAAGCTGAAGTGCTGAACCTAAGGTAAGGGAAGCAAAGGGTTTGGGTGCTCAAAGAGAGCTGGTAAGGGACAGTACATCTGAAGAGTCCAAAAGGACACCAGTGAAGAAATGTTACAAGGAGGAGAAAGGGAGAAGCACACAGAGAGCATTGGACTGTGATTCTGGAAGCCAAAGCCATAGACCCCCCCTTGGGCAACCTTGGGCTTAATGCTCTCTTCCTTGGCCTCAGAGAAAGGCAAAGACAAGTCCTTTCTGAACAAATCTTACCAAGGAAACCATGTGATAGATGTGATTGCCTTAGCACCATCATGAATCAGAAGACACACAACTGCAACACCAACACATATATACAAACACTTGTGAAGAACTTTTTTCCCTGTCATCTTACCAATGTGAACACAAGTGACTTCATTTCAATTTGAAAACTATATGGAGTTGGGCCTTGCGAGATGGAAATAGATGAGGGACCACTAGGGATGCTCTGGAAGAGCTAGGAAAGGATTCTGCCTGAAACCCTGGAGGTCTGTTATAAAATCAGAAATGACAAGACTAGGCTTCAGGGACCAGTGGTCTGACAATAAGTTAAATTTATATACACTGCCTTGGGTTTGCTTGTGGATGAGGGGTACTTCATAGATTCGAAAATAAAATAAAGTGGAAGGAAACATGCATACACACAGAAGTCTGAGAACTCAAAACTCTTCTCCTGTTTTACTGAGAGAGAAAGGAAGAAGGTAGAAAACACTTCAGTGAGTTCAGAATTGTTTTGCTAACTGCATATGAAAACCCAGAGCTTAATGAGATGACACCAGATTGAAGTACCTAAAAATTCTATTGGAGCAGCATATCACTATCTGCATTCATGATTCTTTAGGGAAAGAGGGAGAACTTGTTTGTACATCGCAGAAATGTTATTACAGTACGACATTGTACCTAAGGGGCAAGTACTTGCAGTTTCATCTACCCATGTCTCACAAAATATGTCCTCTATAGAAATGAAATACTTCCAGAGTAACCATAGAATCACACTGGCAAATATCTAGAGAGGATACCTCTTTACCAATTTTCAAGGTTCTCCAGGAAGACTCCCGGTAATTTCCAGAATCTCCCAATTAGAATTTGTTGGAAAACACCAACTTTCACTTCATATATAACACCAATTATAATAGCACTTTGTATATAACACCACATATAACACCACTGGAGAAGAACAGTAGTCCTACACCAAACATGCCCACAAGCCTTCTGTGATGTAATAACACAGTCAGAACTAACCAGCAGTTACTCATTATTGCTAGATCCTGATTCTACTACACCCTAGATTGTTTCTACACCCTAGATCAGAGGTCCCCATACTAAGGCCCGGGGGCCAGATATGGCCCTTCAAGGTCATTTACTTGGCCCTCACTCGGGGTCAACC
The DNA here is from genome assembly GCF_037176765.1 of Anolis sagrei. NCBI lineage: Eukaryota > Metazoa > Chordata > Lepidosauria > Squamata > Anolidae > Anolis > Anolis sagrei. The sequence goes on from NC_090022.1 coordinate 84,582,300, forward strand.
TAAGTCTGAAACGACTTGAAAGCACACAAAAACAACAACAATCCTATCTCTTCAGCCAAAAGCAGGCCCACACTTCCCATTACAATACTATTAAGTTTATATTTGTTAAAATTGTTCTTCATTTTAATTATTGTATTGTTTTTAGGTGGTGTTTTTTTTGCACTACAAATAAGATATGTGCAGTGTGCATAGGAATTCATTCATGTTTTTTTTTCAAAATAGAATCTGGCCCTCTGTTTTAAAAGTTGGAGGATCCCAGCCCTAGATGATATAATGATGGCCATGCATATATCCAAAACACACTTACATAAAAGTTACTTGTTAAAAGTGGAACTTTGGTAGCCTGCAAAACTGATCCTTGGGTGGTATTTCCACCTGAACCCAAAAGACCATCCAAGTATTGGTGATTGATTCTAGACAAAACTGATACTGTAGACTTTCTCAGTTTGGATGAATGGATAATAAATTATGTATCAATCAGTAAATTTTGATGTGTACAGAGTCAGAAAGAGCCACAGTGGTAAGAAGGCTTACATTGTTTGCCCACAACTGAAGCAGCAGAAGGCATAAGACATTAGTTAGCAAAAGCAAAACTATTGAATAAGACTCCATGATGTTAGGGGAAAAAAAGAGGATGACTTTTAGGAGTTGTCCCCTGGGTTTAAATGGCAGCGCACCAAGAAATTGAGTTTTTAATGTGATGGCAGAAGCTCAGAAGATGAACAAATGTAAATGAAGCTTATTGAAAGTGGAAACGAAATTAGTTCTGCCAGGCTTGCAGTTTGCTAGCAAGAGGGCAGGATAGAGAACGCTGACATTTGGGAAAAAGTTAAATCACAAAGACAATGTGTTCTTCTTACAGGGCACTGTTCAACAACAGCTCCGCATTTCACAATCTCTATGCATTTACCAGGTAGATAAGAGAAGAAATTGATTTCTGTCCTATCAGTGACTTTTTGATTACCATTCTCTGCTCAAAGGTTTCCCAATCAAACTGCGTAATAGTCTTAAAGACACACTGCTGACATTGCATCTAAACACAAAAGCTTGGAAGAGATCCTAGGGGGACTTCCAAAACACATACACATTCACACCTTAAACAGAAGACCGGAAACCAATTAAACCACATTATTGCATTGAGTTGTCATTGACAAAATACTACATCCATTGCAGGGAAAAAAGAACCATAAACCAATGAGTTTGGTGTGCCGTGCAGCCCAAAACTAAAAAGAGGAATGTCCATGGGTAACAAAAAGTGCATACTTTATGGCAAGCCTGCACAATATGTGGCTCTCCAGCTGTTTTGACCTCCAACTCCCAGAATTCCTGGCAATTGAATAAGCTGGCTAGGGTTTCTGGGAATTGGAGGGCTGCAGGTTGTGCAGGTCTGCTTTATGATATTGGCCTTTTCCATTTACCTTCCACCTCTTTCATAGCAGTTAAAGCTAGCGAAATATGAAAATCTACCAGAGACCAGTGTGTTGACCATGCAGCGCTTTTCAAAACCATATATCCCCACCACCACCACCACCACTCCCATTGACCTTAGCACTTGCCCTTGTTCTCAAATCCCCTTGGCAGATGCTCAATTCAGGAGAGCTGCCACATGGGGAGACCTCTGCCGCCCAATGCATCTGAAATGTGCAGCAGTATAGACAGCCTACAATGAAGCCAGCTTTTGTCACACGGGAAAGTAGGGCATTTTGAAAAGCACAATCACAATGGGCATAGAAGAAAGGAAATTGGTTTGTTGGTTATCGGGTTTGTTAAAAGACTGCTTTAGAGTGTGTGCCTGTGTGTTTTGAAGTAGGTTTTTGAAAATTCTAAAGAATTCATATTTTCCAGTGAGAAAACCCATTTCCATAAGCCTGGGAAACAAGGGCAGGACAACACAAAACAAATTGGGAAAGAGGTAAGCTACAATACATTGTTATTTGTTTTGTTGTAAGAGTTCAGCTGCTTTTAAAAATAATGACCAGCTATGAAAGCGGGGAACTGTAGTATTTGCAGAACAGGAACCCAGGCTGTGCCTATTCAGATAAGAGTTGAGCTCCAAGAAATGATGAGGCAGAATGCTAATCCAATGTACTTATATATTAGTTATGGACTTTGCATCTAATAGAGTAATCAAAATGGTGGCAGACCTTTTCTAATTGAGTTACAATACATCTGGTCAAGCTACTGAAAATGCTGGATAGCAACTTTCCTGTATATTCATTCAATGACAACAAAATTTAAGATAGATTGTTCTAACAGAAGTAGACACAAATTCCAGGGGTTTTGCATAACTGACCACTTACACAGAAAATACAGCAATATAATTCTGATTATACTGTTCACATTTTAACTTTGTAAGCCACCTTGTGTCCCAGGGTTGGGAAAAAAAGTCAGAAACAAACAACATTTTAAAAGGCATCCTTAAGAAAGCATTTGACCACAATGACAAATATATCTGAGAGCCACCAATCTAGCAAGTGATATGAATGCACTTCTCTCAAGTGTCACTGCCTCTCAGGACATTTTGCATCTGGTAAGTGCTTCACCCCATTGGTTTAAGTATTACAGAGTTGGAAAAGACCTCATGGGCCATCCAGTCCAACCATCTGCCAAGAAGCAGGAAAATCGCCTTCAAAGCACCCCTGATTGATGGCCATCCAGCCTCTGTGACAATCCTCCAAAGAAGGAGCCTCCACCACACTCCGGGACAGAGAGTCCCACTACTGAACAGCTCTCACATGAGATTCCTCATGTTCAGGTGGAATCTCTTTTCCTGCTGTATGAAGCCATGGTTCCACATCCTAGTCTTCACAGCAGCAGAAAAAAGCTTGCTCCCTCCTCCCTATGACTTCCCCTCACATATTTATACATGGCCATCTCAGCCTTCTCTTCTTCAGGCTAAACATACTACTAAAAGTTCCTGCTTTGGTTGAGATTTCAATTGAGATTTCCCCATGAAGGTTCACTGCTCAACTGACGTCCTTTTGTTATCCTTCTTGCTCAAGTAGAGAGCCCTCTTTCTCTTCATTTCATATACTGTTTCATTCTCTCATCCATCTTTTCAAAGGAAGGAATAATCTCTCCACCCGATGGAAGGCATCCATCTCTGTTTAATTTTCCTACAGAACGCTGTGAGTGTGTCTAGACAAATTTCTACTTCTACACTAAAACTCTGCTGGAAGTCTGATCACTTTAGTGCAGCTTCTGGAAGACAACAGGCCTACACAACTTGAGAGTGATCCTTCCCACGTTACCCATGCATGACATATCTGCCAGAGGTACATCCAGGCAAAAATCAACAATATGATTTTTTTTAAAGGGGAGGGTTAGAAGGAACACAGATGGGACTTATGCACACTTAGGACTTGCTTGTCAAGTAAGCACGGACAGGATCCCACTGCTGCTACTAAGAAAGCACTCCAAATGGAAAGCAAACACATATGAGTGAAGGTGATAAGTGTGTTAATGCAAATTGGAAATAGTCTAAAGCAGATTTCGATTGCACCTCTGTCCATCTCAACAACCCTCCTCTAAAGACATCAGGGAGTACTCAGTTGGACCGGCAGAATAACAGTCTGTCAAAACTGCTGCATCAGGAGCCCCTCTATGACTCAGCCAACTGCCACGTCTCACAGTGAATATGATTTTAACGCCCACTAAAAATATAAAATGAAAGAGGACAGGCAGCAAAACGAAATTATCCAGCTGCATATCCTCCGCCCTCAGGGGACAGCGATTATGCTCGCCATAGATATTAATTCAAAGGGTTTTTGACTAGACCTCTCTTTCCGTTCACTTAGCACTTCAAAACCCTAAAACTCTATCTCCTCTTTGGACACCGAAGCGGTGACGCAGGCTCTTTCAGAGGCTGTGAGATCACTCTGATTAATATTCATGCAACCCACTTAATTGCTTTTATCCTTGCTGAGAGCCCGGTTGGTTTAAATTCCCTTGCCTCTGAAGGCACAAAACCTATCAGGGATCTCTGCACTCAAAAGGAATCGGTGTCCTTCCTCAGCACCTTTCTGACACATGACTAATCCCTCTCATCCAGTGGAGGGAGCGGGGAGGAGGAAATGACTTGCTGTCATCATACACCACCAGCTGCCAGAAGCCATCCACTTTAACCCCTTGTTCTTTCCCAGGCACTTTCTTTTGGCCTTTGGTCCACTCCTGCCCATCTCCCTGAGCTCCTCTGTCAACTCTCCCAGCAGCTAGCTGATGGAGGCCAATAGCCCTGAGTGATGCCCTGCTGATGCTGTTAGCAACTGAGAAATCATTCCCAAGACAAGTAAGGGGACAGTTTGGTTTAATGAGAAATACTGGGAGTAGGGAAAGAGAAAATTACAAAGCACCACAAAGAAAGATCCTTAGGAAATGCTCTTCCTACCAACGCCTCATGATCACACAGCTCTCATTGCTCAAAGTTTAGCCTCTCTCCATTGGCAAATGGGAGTTATTTACTAGGAACTAATTTAGCTGATGGGCAGTGGCAGATTTCTTTAAGTAGTGCAGATCTCTTTCCAGCCTGTAACCGCCTTCCTTTACCTATTCACAATCATAAGGACTAGAAGCCTTTTCTGAAAAAGAATGGTCTCCTTTTCAGTTTGTCTAAATTTTGGTGATAAAGCTCCCACATTGACAGAATGCATGTGTACAGCTTTCTTCCCAAACAACCAACAGTTTTTGTTTACAAGGACTGTGCAATCACTTTCCTTGAAGTCTTGTGTGGTTTCCGGCTGCATGACCGTGTTCTAGCAGCATTTTCTCCTGACATTTCACCTGCATCTGTGGTTGGCATCTTCAGAGAATCATTGAACATGTCTCCAACACTCCAAGTGTTATTTAAAAAAGCAATTCCGTAAAGATTTCATATATTTTTCAGCTGGTTTAAGTCCCTTTTCTACACTTTCTAAATTTATAGTGATACTTTCCACTCCGTAACTGAACTATACAAGAAAAGGATTATGTGAAAACATGGTTTGGAGTCACTTGCAACTAATACTTCTCAAAATTCTTTGCTGCCAGTGGAAAAATGTGAGTGACAAATAGCTATGTATTTTATCTATCTAGTTTGATCAAGAGAGAAGTGACTTAGGTGACGTAATGGCAACTTCAGTTATAATATAAATGCTCTCATGCTTATCAAATTATGACCTCTGGCAATACAATGAAATAATTTGGGTTGAAGCACCATGAAAAATATCCTATCATATTTTCAAGCTGCAAATTTGAGACACCAAGGTGCTAAGAATACAGACAACATGGAGTGGCTTTGGAGAAGAACAAAACATACAAGGAAAGGTTGAGGGAGCTCAGCATGCCCAAGATGGTGAAGAGAAGACTGAGGGGTGACGTGGTGCACTTTCAAAATATCTAATGAGAGGAGGGTGCAGGTTTATTCTCTGCTGTCCTAGAACAGTGGTCCCCAACCTTTGGTCCCCCAGGTGTTCAACTCCCACAATTCCTAACAGCTGGTACGCTGGCTGGGATTCTGGGAGTTGAGGTCCAAAACATCTTGAGGACCCAAGGGTTGGGAACCACTGTTCTAGAGGGTAGCACCAGGTCTAATTATTTTAAGTTATGGGGGGGGGGGGAGGGTGGATGTCAACTGAACATCAAAAGGAACTTATTGATGGTAACATCTCCACCTCTGAAAGTGATGAATTTAAAAGAAGGGTTCTCCTTCAGGTCCCAAACAGGCTCACATGCTCTGTCCTATATCCTGAACCTAAGCCATATACGAATATAAAGGTAATAACCAGCACTTTGAGTTTGCCTGGAAACAGATGTGCAGCCAGTGAGGGTGTTGTTTTATTTTAAAGGAGAATCGATGCTTCTGGAATTTTTTCAGATATGACAGTTAAAGTTGTTTAACCAAATGGTTCTGGGCATTAAAAAAAAACTAAGTGAATGGCTCTTGCAATTTGTCTGTGTGTGTGTGTGTGTCAGGACTTGAGAAACTGCAAGTTGCTTCAGGTGTGACAATGGACAGAGAACTTCAAAAGGCCTACAAGCTACATGCTGACCATTCAGGGCTACAAACGTTTTCTGGAGGAGGGCAGCGTGTAGTCAATTTTAGCAGATGTGTCCTCCTTTTTTCAGTCTTCCACAGCATCTACCACATTGTTCAGAAAGTTCCCCAGACTCTCAAAGCACATTTTGAGGACACTGGGCAGCAGGAATGGAAGACAGTCTCAAAAGAAAATGCCTCCCTTCACAGTCTGATTCTACATTGCCACCTGAAGTCCGTGCCTTGCGGGACTTATTAGCTTTCCGCAGGGCATGCAAGACATACCTGTTTCGACAGGCCTTTGATTGTTGATTTGCTGTTTTTAAATTGTTTTTAAATTGTTTTAAATTGTGTTAGATTTTAGTCATTCTTGTAAGCCGCTCCGAGCCCCAGGGGAGTGGCGACATATAAGCTTGAATAATAAATAAATAAATAAATAAATAAATAAAAAGAGGAGTGTCCAAGAACCAATGTCACTGAATCACTGAAGTGAATTTTGTCATAGAAATCCATGTTTACACATTTTGCTTCACATTCACAACATTAAATAATTTCCCAGCAGCAAAAAACATTATCTTTGAATGCCTGCGCAATGACTTTATCAGAGAAAGACTGCCTTGCATAAATATATCATTATGAGGCATTCTACTGGTTATATCTCCTATATTTGAGACATTTCTTTCTTGCAAAATGAAAAGAGGAAAAAAACTTTTTTGAGTCTTTTACTCACATGTTACACACACCAGGCATACCCTCAGCAGCAGGTTCAACCACAATTTCCAGCGTTCGGGAACCTGGGAGACAGCTGGAGGAATTATTATTTCGGCAGGGACATAGAACTGCAGCGCATAAGTGAAGAAGATCCCAATGGAATAGAGAAGTTTGACAGACTGATACAACCTGCAAAAATAAAAATAAAATGATACAGGAATCAGCCATTAAATCCACTCAGCCTCCTGGTAGAGAAACTCGAGTCAGACACAGAAGTGAACACATCTCAGGGACAAAGGGAATTTAGAATGGCTGCACTCCCTCATATCCAAGGAGCACCAAGAGACTTTGGCACACAGCTAATGTCCGCAGAGATGAAAGAGAGTGCTGTTCTTGATCCAGGACTTTGCAGAACGGAAGTGTAATGTGGAAAAGGCACTTCCCTTGAACAAGATGACTTTGCCGCTACGCAATAAGGCACAGAATTCCTAGGGCAGATCATGTATTTTACAGAGTCAAGAAGACGGAGACTGAAGAACTGCTTGTCCTTGAGTGACCTGACAACTACTGAAGTTGTTCTTCAAAACTAAGTACAACTTCAACTATTCTAGGCAGTCAAAGATTCTGGTTGGACGTAGACACTGGGAACAGTTTTTTCCAGTGATGCAGAGGCTTTGGACTAAAAAGTACCCCCATCCTACCTCCAGTGGTGAGAGACTCCAGCTATGTACTTACTTTATATAAGTGGAGACTTTAAAAAAACAAACAATCCCTTAAAATGGAAGGGGTGCTTGTGCAGGGACATGGCCCAATTTTCCTCCAAATGACTCCCCCACAGACCATGTTGCCCCAAAGCAAACCTAACTTCCATCTTCTCCTGAGTCCCCCTCAAAAAGGCTATAGGAAGCAACATTTTGAGAATGACTGTGGAAGAATACAGATATTAGGGAGCTAAAACTTCATTATAAAATAGAAATGTTGTGACAACAGGACATGGCACAACCCAGCAGGATTGTGTTGACAGGATCCATCATAACTACAAAATGAGATGACATCATTCGCAGAAACGTACTGGGAAGGCAGTGGAAAAGGGTCTTTGCTCATATGTCTTCTTTCTGTACTACTCAAAGTGACCTGATTAACTACTTTCAGAAACTGGATGCTACACCAGTTCATTTGTTATGAAACAGGAAGAAAAGTGACTGCTTTCTGGAGCAGTGACCTTGAAATCATTGCTCTTTTCATTTGCTTTTGGAGGTAAAAAAGCTTTGAGGGAAAAAGCATTTTCCGGGTTTGATGTGAACCACCATGGTTGGGAGGGTGTTCTGGTTTGATTTTCACCACCATTTTCCCTGGAAAATTGGAGGCTTACTTGCTAGTCACTAATTATTCAGGGTAATGAAAGAGGCAGGGCTGTAACCCAGTGGCAGAGCATATGTATTTCATATAAGAGATCCTGGGATAAATTAGCTGTATCTTCAGTACGAGCTGTGGAAAACCACTCTGAAATACCAGGAAAATAAGATTCTGCTGCTGTCTTCTCCTTTTTTGCCTTGTCTTTTACTTGTGTTGTATTTTGAAATGGTCATATGAGTGGTCAAATAAATAAATAAATAAATAAATATCACTCTGAAATGCTGGAGCACCACAGTCAACCTCAGATGACAGGACCAGGATGTATAAGTCAATGATCTTGTTCATTAAAGGACAGCCCACTATATTCTTTTGCAATACAGTCAGACTTCCTTAACCATGGCTTTAACCACCCATGGCTTTAAAATATCCCTCTACTCTGGAGAGAAAAAGAATTACCAAAAAGCAAACATTTAGTTTTCCATTTTATAAAAGGAATGCTATTTTACTATACCACTGTATATAACTTGAGCATCCACAGATTTCAGTATCCATTGGGGTTCTGAAACCAAACCTCAGCAGATAGCAAGGGTCGACTGTTTATCGCCTGATAGTAGGGCCTGGAAAATCTAAACAAGTTAGGCATATCTGATCTGGAATTCTGAAATCTAAAATATTCCAAAATTGTTCACATAGTGACCCTTTTGTTCCTGATGTTCAATGTACACAAACTTGCACACACATGTTTTCAAATGTTGTATAAAATGACCTTCAGACTATGCATATAAAGTGCATATGAAACATAAATGAAATTCATGCTTAGAGTTGGATCTTATTGTGTGTGTGTGTATTCATATCTATATGTGTAGACACAGGAATTCCAAAATTTGAAGAAATCTGAAATCTAAAACACTTTTGGGACCAAGCAATTTGGAGAAGAGATATTCAACCTGTCTTACATCAACAACCCAAAAACCCTGTATTTCATATTTTTACAAAGAGATTAAATAAATATTTTCAACCAATCCTTTTAATAAGCATGATTGTATTCTAATTTTGTTTTCCTTTTTTTTAAAAAAAGTGCTGAAGCATACCTTCAAAGCAGTTATCAGCTTCAGTCATGAATACCAGTATTTCACAGTTTTTGATTACTCCCTCTCCCCCACAGCCGCACAGTTGCCAACATTGGCACTGGTGAAACATCTAGGCAAATCTGACGTCACAACTGCTTGCCCTTTCACCAGCTTGACTCAAAGGCAAGTTATTTTGGGAGCTACACAGAAAGCAGGTTTACATAGAGGGAAGGGTGCAGGAAAGGAAGTGTGTTATATAAAAATTTAACTTTGAAAAGTTAATGGAAGGGACATTTTGATGTTTTGAGACAATCTTCTGAAGGTTGATATGCTGCAGCAAAGTAATTTCAGACAAGGCACTGAAATAAGTTATTGCTGCTGAACTAGCTCTTAGCAAGTAGTTTGTTTTTATGCATTTTGGCTTCAATTGAAACTATGGGTTCTTATTTCACAAGAGTTAACTAATGAAGCATAGTCAAATAATATAACAATTGTGCAATTACTGTTATTGCAAAAGGCAATTTTTTAAATGAATGGAGCCACCATTTGCTTTAGGTAAGCACCCCACCCGAATCCTGCAAAGGAGCACATAAAAAAATAAAAAGGGTGACACAGAGGCAAATAGCTTTAGTCAGGAGAAAGCTCTGTCTGTGACCCATTATAGCAGTGGTTCTTAACCTGTGGGTCCCCAGATGTTTTGGCCTTCAACTCCCAGAAATCTTAACAGCTGGTAAACTGGCTAGGATTTCTGGGAGTTGTAGGCCAAAACATCTGAGGACCCACAGGTTGAGAACCACTGCACTATAGCAAAGCTATTTAAAATTTCATCAGTATATGCACAGAAAAGGCAAGCCCAGATTTTTATCTGGGCTTGCCTTTAAACCGCCGGCTTCAAGACCAAATCGTGGTTTGTATGCTACAGGTAGCATCAACTACCTAAAGCCACTTGCTAAGTAACAAGTGACACAGCACAGACACATTTGATTTTGAAGAGTTTCTCCAAGTGATGGGCCCTGATTAATCATGAACTCTGTGTCAACCTGAAATGTGCATGGTTAACATGATGTGATACTTCGCACTTCCATCTTCAAAAGCACTTTGGAAATTATTAGTCCTCACTTCCAGGGGACTTTAAAATGAAGCAACATGTTCTAGAAAAAAGAAAGGCATTAGGGAGTCCTATAACTCCAGTTATAATAGGTGTGAGTGATAAGAACACAGATAATAAGCAAAATCTGAAAGAGCTTCTGATAGGGCAATCAGTGGTGAAATATCTTTCATACAGGAATCAAGTCCATCTGAAAGCCAGCCTTTATTAAAACAACTTCTCAGGGTTACACAGAGAATTCAGATTTTGCACAGATTAATTAAGATGGGAAAACTCTTCCAATATTCCACCCCAACAAATCAATCCGGCATAATTACCTTATAGGAGAGCATCTCTCCCATCCACCATGAAGGGAAAGTAATAGGTGAAACCTGCCATTATACCTTTACTTGAATGTAGTGTTCCCAGGCAACTGTATTTTCTAACCAGTCCATACATATTGACTGTTTTTGGGGACAAGACTGGGGTGTTGGTTCAATAAAGTAGCACAGCTTTTTTTTCCCCAAAGGAGAGGAAAGAACCCAGGAAGCCACAAAAACATACTACAATTGAGATTATTCTCTATAATGAAATAAGCAAATGGATCACCACAAATGAGCAAATGACACTATGGGTAGGGCATCTGATATTACACTGCTCCCTGCCCAGGGAACCTATAAAAAAACAATGCATCATAGGCATAAGTGAACAATCAATCAATTTAGTTTCTGTCAAGATTTGATCAAAACTGCAAGATTACTACTTGCAGCCCAGACTACAATAACCATATAATCATAATTTCTGAACTTTCTGCTGAGGCCATATTGGTGCCTTATAACGTGTTGCAATGTGTGTGTTGCAACATGTTATACACACACCTTCAAGTTACCTGTCTACTTATGGTGACCCAATGAGTTTCATAAGCAAGAAAGAGTTGGTTCTTTCCCCTAAAAGATAGATTACAGCATCCAGTATTTGATGATGATCACCCATCCAAGTACTAACTAGAGCTGCTCTTGCTTAGATTCCAAGATCAGACAGCAAATGATAACTTTAGGATACTTAGGCATAATGTTTGACAACTCATAGTTCCAGAGCTACAGAACCACGAGGAAGAGTTTTTAACAGACGGTGAATCCAGCACAAGTCATTTACAAAAACAAGATGACACCATGCAATTAAAGGGTTTGGCCGCTCTGTCCAGGCAACTGTAAGCCAAAAGGTATGTCCTCAAGTGAAAGCAGCCTTTTTTTTTGGTACAATATGCCCTACCACACCCAATTATTTACAGGCCTCTCTGATTTTTATCATCTGTTTTGGACACAAGCAAGTCCTCAATTATACACATGCTACTGCTAATAAACCATGCCAATCACCACAATACAGGAAAGCAGAGGAAAATAGTGAAGAGGTAGCAAACACTTCCCACAAGAATGACCCTTAAACTACCTGAATTCATGAAGAGACTTCATATACACATACAAAGGGCTTCTTAACCTTCAGCATCCATCTGTGTGCATTTCCATTCCACATCACCCCATGAGTGATATGTAGCCCCACCTCATATCTGCCATCATGCTAATAGAGGGCCTATTGTTCCAACTCACCAACAGTTAGGTAGATTGAGGGTAATGCTGGCTTGGATGTTAGCTCCAAAGCGTAAGTATCCCAGGGCTCCCAGGCTGAGGTAGAGTGTGGTAACAATCCCCATTCCCACATAGAGAATGATAGGAAACTGCTGTGGGTTCTTCATCTTATTTTCCAAAGGGAGTACCTTAGTGAAGAAAACAAATCACAAACTTTAGTTTTTTGTTTTTTTAAAAAAAAAATTGTACTCGTTTTTAATTATTTTGGAAGCTCCCTGAGATCTCAACCTTGGGAGATGTCCTTGGCTGCCCCACACAGTTAGCTTCTGAAAAAATGCATGAAGAGAAAGGTATTTGACCCCTGGTGAAATGGTGAGAGGGGTGGAGAGCTTAGCCTTTTTTGGAAGAAATTCCATAGTCAAGAAGCAGATGTCATGAATGTCTTCTCTCACATCTTCACCAAAGTACTTCTATTAGGTTTGACCAGAATCTGGTCCCGTCGTTGTTCACCCAGATGATAAATAAATCTTTTCACACTATCAAATATCTGTTAGATATACCCAGCATTCTATAATACATACTATAGGCAGTAGTACAAATGATTCATTTTATCAATAATCACTAATAGCTTCCAAGTGACAAATTCAATGGTTATCTGCTTAATCTTTAAAATACTTTTATACTTATCCTGTGTAACAGTGAGTTTGATTTTTTATTATGTGTGGTGGAAAGAAGCGGCTCCCTATGACTTAAAATGTTGGCTATCCATTATAATGGACATATATTAATACCAAGAATGATACAAAAGCAAACAAAAAAACCCCCTCAAATGAATAACTAAACTTGCCAATCTACTTTTTTCACATCAAACTTTCTTAAAGACAGCTTTAATATTTGTATTTATATAGTAGCTTTACTAGGCTATGAGCAAAACGTGAAAACGCACAAGATAATAAAAACATAAAAATACTGTATTTCATTGCATAATAGTCACCCTATTTTATCCTCTTTTTATCAAGAAAAGGAGGTGTGACTATTACACAGTAAACAGTTTAGGCTTCCACATGTCTCATTGCACTTCATAAATAGCAGCTTTGCTCGCTCATCCTCCCCCTTTTAACAAAGGTGCTTCATTCACTCACTTGCCTTCCCACTTGCCTTTTAGGCACAGTGCTTTACAGCAGCTGAGTCCAAAAGCACTGGGTTGAAGAGAGCAAGCAGGTGAGTGTGGTAAGCAGGTGAGTGAATGAATCAAGCACCCTTGCTGAAAGTGGGCAGATGGATGGTGCAAAGCGGCCACCAATTTGTAAAGATGGCACCCAGTTTGTAACGGTGCCACCAATTTGTAACGGTTTGTAAAGGAGCTACCACTTTGTAAGGACTTATTAAATTGATAACACAACCAATAGCTTGTGACATTAATTTGTGCTTTCTTCAATGTGTAGCGTGGTTTATCTTGAAAGTATTTGTAACAGAGACTTGGCTTTAGAAGAAATTGTAACAAGTTTATTGTAGTATAGAAGAAGCTTGATGGTTTCAATGTTTCTTATCTCTTAGAGGCACATATCTTCAGAGAGGTTACATTTATAACATTTCATAAAACAACTCTTGAGACTACTATTCCTTCCACTAAACAGGTTTCAAACTTATTTTCCTTCAAAATATGTTTCTTTCTTTAACAGATTGCTTCAGGTACAAGCTTATTCTTTCCTTATGTTATTTCTGTTGCAGTAAATATTCTTATTAGGGTTCTCTCACTCTTTTTACTCATACACTAACCACTAATCTAAATAAGTTAACTTGACCTATCTAAACCTCACAGGCTAAAAGCCAAAACCTTCCTGATTCTCAACACAGTGGAATCAGCCTTTTCCTGTAGTTCTTCGAGTACAAACTACCTTACTGGTTCTCAACACACAACAGAACCAGCCTTCCCTGTAGTTCGCTGACTACAGACTAACTGTTTTAAAATGGCTGCCCTGCTAAGTGGCAGTTGGCTCCGCCCCTTTTTCCATGGCAACTCAGCTCAAAGTGAGCTAAGCTGGCTACCATCCCCCAGTTATGCTATTCTATATACTTACCCTTTTAAACACCTATCTATAATTATACATAACTGTAGATTAAAACTCACACTTCACCACAGATGGGCAAAGCTGTCTTCCTCCAATGGCTACACTGCATGCTGGTCTTCTCATCTGCCAGGACTACATTGGGTGATGAATCAAGGATGTGACTATTATGTGAAGAAAGTGAAAAATACCAATCTGGGCACCAAGAAAATGAGTGTGCAACTATTACATGGTGGTGACTATTATGCAATGAAATATAGTAATTAACAACCACATTCAAAATTTCTTGTATCTTTCCACCCAGTTCCAAGCAATACAACTGTATGTGAAAAATTCACTCAGATGGGAAACTGGTACTCATGAAAAGCTAGCGCCTAATATGAGGCTATTAAACTAGCTTCACAAGCCATTGCACAATTAAGATAATAGCTTGTACAAATATTTATTAGATGAGATGTCATGACCTTGTTTTTATACATTTTAATGATAAAAAATATATAGCGCCCTTAAACTTTAATGAGAACATCACCAATCAGTTTATTTATAATATATTTTCAACACTGGTACACCAAATACATTTTAGATCAAACATACAGAGAGGGAAAACTGTGGTGGTGTTGTTAAATGTCTTTGGGTTGATTATGGTGACTTATATTGGTCCTGTGAATGTGAGACTTCCAAGTCAACCTACCCTCAACAGCCCTATTCAGATCTTGCAGACTCAGAGCTATGGCCTCCTTGATTAAGCTGAATCATCTGGAATGCAGTCTTCCACTTTACCAATTATTACTGCCTTTTCTAGTGAACTATGTCTTTGCATGACATGACCAAAGTATGACAGCCTCAATTTTGTATCTTGGCTTCTAGACAGAAGTTCAAATCTGATTTGTTCTAGGGATCATGCATTTGTCTTTTTAACAGTCTCTGGTTTCCCCAGATTTCTTATCCAGGGTTTTCACAACAGACGCTTGGTTTAAATTGTGTACTGAAAGCTTTTTAATTATATTGTGCTTTTGAAAAGTCACATCCAACCTTAGATCTCATGTTGGAGAAAGGTGGGATATAAACAAAATAAAATATGCATACTACTCCAGGGGGAAAAGTAATATGAAACCAGAGAAAACATTTAATCACTTCGCCTTCATAGATGGTACCTTCATTAACCTTGCCCGAACACACAGTACACACAGCTTTACCACCTATAAAGATTACTGCAAAAATGTGCACAGTTTTCTCTAACAATTCTGATATCCGAATGAACTTTGACTTTTATGTTTGAACAGTAGCTCAATAAAGAGTGCAGCACAGTAGTTAAGTAGGATTCCATCCACACCTCCTCTTTCCTCCTCCTTATTTACAAGTGCTCAAAGGATCAACTTTCAGAGTGCTGCACAACTAAAGCAATCTCCCAGCCCTGATTGCTTTTTTTTGGCAGAGTTCAGAAAATGCAAATGTTTTGAATTACAGTTCCCCAAATTCCCTATCCAGATCGCTATTCTCTATAAGTTTACCCCAAACTGCTTTTCATTTCTTCTCTGCCTTCTCTTGCTAGAGACAAGCTGGGGCATGTCCAGAGAAGTGCAACCAAAATGGTAAAAGCCATGGAAGCCAAGCCCTATGAGGAACAGCTTAGGGAGAAGGGTATGTTTAGATGATCAACATACGAAACCGCTGGGAGAGGCCATCTGGAGTTTTGGAGTTTGGTGCCACCTATATACAATGACACCCAACTCTATTACGCCAAGGAAGCTGCCCTGACCATAGTGTCTGTCATCAGTAATGGACTGGATGAGGACAAATGGAAATTTAATCCAGACAAGACAGAGGTACTCCTGATCAGTTGTAAGGCAGACCAGGCCAGTTCTTGCCAGAGACAAGCTGTAAAAGTTTTGTAAGCCAAGCCCTATGATGAATGGCTTAGGGAGAAGGGTATGTTTAGCTGCTCAACATATACACGAAACCACTGTGAGAGGTCATCTGGAGTCCTGGAGTTCAGTGTTACCTATATGCAAATGACACCCAACTCTACTACTCCTTTCCAACTAAAGTCAAGAAAGTTTTCCTGACCCTAAACTAGTGTCTGTCATCAGTAATGGACTGGATGAGGGCAAACAAATTGAAACTTAATCCAGACAAGACAGAGGTACTCCTGTCTTTTGTAAGGAAGACCAGGGAATGGAGATCCAGCCTGTGCTGGATGGAGTCACGCTCCCCCTAAAGGCACAGGTCTGCAGTTTGGGGGTCCTTCTGGACTCGGTACTGCACCTAGAGGCAGATGTGTCCAGGAGGACCTTTGTACAATTAAAACTTGTGCACCAACTGCACTCGTTCCCTGAGAAGCTAGAGCTGGCCATGGTGGTACATGCCTTAGTTACATCCCATCTGGATTACTCTAACACACTCTATGTGGGGCTGCCTCTGAAGAGTGCTCAGAAACTTCAGCTGGTCCAAAGAGCTGAAGCCAGGTTGCTCACTGGGGCTGGCTACAGGACGCAGACAACCCCTCTGTTGAACTGGTTATGACCAGTTCAGGCTCAGGCTATTTGGCTGGCCGCATCCCCTTATACAAACCTGCCTGGACCCTGAGATCTTCAGGAGAGACCCTTCTCTCAGTTCCATTCCCATCACAAGCATGATTGGTGGGAATGGGAAAACAGGACTTCCTTCTATGTGGCTGCCCCTCGACTCTGGAACTCCCAGCCCAGGAAAGCCAAAATGGCCTCCTCTCTGCTGTCCTTCTGGCTGCAGGCTAAAACCATTTTATTCAGGTGGGCTTTTAAAGATGAAGGTGTTTAAGGCCATCAAGGGCTGCTATGATTTTGTGATGCGATTTTATATGCTTTATGGCTGTAACCTGGATTGCTTTAATATTAATGTTGTCTAATACTGGTTTAATATTTGTATATTTGAAATTGCATTGAAATGCTTTTTGTTGTGAGCCGCTTTGAGTCTTTGAGTCTGCATATGGAGAGAAATAGTGGGATATAAAAAAACATATTAACTAGATAAATCAACTGAACTCAGTAAACCGAGGTGCAGAACAAAGCTTCTGCCTTCCCTGTTCTGGATGCAATGCATCCCCAACTAATAATTCTCAGAGTGACACGGGGAAGCCAAGTTGGAATGATAGAAAAATGAACTTGAACCACTTAAAATAAAAAGGTGAATCACCAGTGAAGAAAAGAGAAAGCACAAAAGGACTGGCTAGATCAAATGTTTCCATTTTTACTCCACTTATTTCTCCTGCAAGACATTTAAGATGTCTCAAAAGTACGGAAATATTAATGTGAGTTCACTCACCCCAACTGTTTGGTGTTATAACTTGCACTTTCAGATAAGAATTTTAATCTATAAAAGGTCATTCTAAAAGTATTTGGTATTTTTACCAAACCACTGTTGAACTGAGATCAAAGCTTATCAAGCCACTGCAAAATGTTGTGTGGATTCCCTTCAAAGTCTGAAGCTCAAGCAGGAAGGAGGTTTCAGGTAGGACACATGGTTAGGGTTCTGTCTGAAGTCATTGGCCTGACAAACCTATCCACCTAAATCCACAATTAACCAAGGAACAGTTGTCCCAAAATAACTGAATTCTTGTGCATCTCTAGCCAAGTAAACTAAATGTATACACAGAGCAAGACTTACGACTCCAATGCCTTCAAAAGCAAAAATAGCTGTGCCAAAAAACAGAGGAAACGTCTTCCATGGGGCCACCATAGGCAGATGGGTGGGATCTGGAATATCCTGGTAAAAAACAGGAAGATAGAGAGTTTAGATTTGAGAGTGAAATGGGTCAGCACTTGCCTAGGAGAGTTACAACAGGCAGCTGCCTTAACATATTGAGTCAAACTCACCTAAACCAGGAACTCACCTCACCTAAACCTACACAGGCTGGAAGTGACTCCCCTGTTTCTCGGGCACAATCCTTCTGAGATGTCAAGCTGTCTGGACTCATTGCTGACCCTGCAGCCTCAGGTGTTGGTGGTGGCCAGGAGTGCCTTTGCACAATTAAAACTTGGGCGCCAGTTGCGCCCATATCTTGAGACGTCAGATCTGGCCATGGTAGTACATGCCTTAGTTACATCTCAACTGGACTACTGCAATGCACTCTATGTGGCACTACCTTTAAAGAGCGCTTGGAAGCTTCAGCTGGTCGAGAAGTCAGGAGCCAGGTTACTAAAGGGAGCACCGTACAGGGAGAGAACAACTCCCACGTTACAGCAGCTCCACTGGCTTCCAGTTTGCTACTAGGCAAAATTTAAAGTCCTGGTAGTTACCTTAAAGCCCTAAATGGTTTGGGTCCAGACTACTTGACCAACTGCCTATCCTCATATGAACCAGCCCTGACATGGTGTTCATCAGGGAAGGACCTCCTCTTGGTCCCACCTCCATCACAACTCCGGCTTGTGGGAACGAGAGAGAGGGTCTTCTTTGCAATCGCCCAGCCCCATCTCTGGAAGGAGATCAGAATGGCCCCCATGCTGCCCTTATTCAGGAAGCAACTAAAAACCTTCCTATGCTCCCAAGAATATGAAGAGCCAAATGTTTGAAGATTTGGCCTTACCAAATACGGAATATACAATGGATATGGCTTTTAATTCTGTTTTTATTAATGCTGTGAAATTTACTGGTATTTTATTGTGATGTGGTTTTTTACAATTGAATGCTTTATATTATTTATCTGTATTGTTTAACTTACTGCTTATTTTTCTGGCATTCAATGTTTGCCTTTGATGTTGTAAGCCACCAAGAGATCCCATGGGGAGATGGGGCAGAATATAAATAATGTTTGATTGATGATTGATTGATATGCAATATGCAAGTTTTACACAAGGGGCACCCGAAATTACTCTTGCTGATATCCTTGTTTGTCCCTCCTCTGTTCCAGTTTAAATCTAAAATGCTATCTGTTGGATGCAGAAACCCTTCTTTTTCAAAATTTCCCCAGGCCAGCTTTGTGTGCATTGATGGTGATATATTAATAAACATGCTTCATCCACTGAACCTCACCTTGGGGCCACAACAGCTTCAATGCCTTATCTATTAATAAAACAGACCATTATAAATAGAATCACTGTTGCCAACATTTCTAAATGTTACTACTTCCAGACTGACATTTGTACATACCCTGACGATGTACTGGTATATCATGATCAGGCTGCTAAGCATGAGAAGATTGGCCAGCATGGAGAAGATGGAAAGTATCTTGAGATTCTGGATGAAGACAAGCAGTACCACAAATGGCAACAAGCAGAGGATGTATAACTGGGAGCTCATGGTTGGTGCCAACAGCGCAGTTTCATTGGCATTGCAGTTGTTGGTAGTACCATTAGCAGCTGATATCACCTAGGGATTCATGAGGAAAAATAGATTTTCAGCAGGCTTTTTATTGCTTGTGGTTGAAGCAACATTGCATAGGATAACAGAATGCAATTGATAATAGATTAAATTGTTCAATTCAAGTCATGAAATTATAAGAATCCAAGACGGCTTACACACAATTGTACTCTAAAATCCATGTGGCAGCTACACTGTAATATCAGAACTGAATAAAAGTTGTGCTTTCTTATCTTCCTTGCAAATGTAACTCAACAACTCAGGCATATATACTAGTTCAAAAAGATTCAATAGTACTTTACATACTGGTAAGAAGTTACAATTGCTCACTATATAGAAACAGAAGGAGCCTAAATATCCTGAAGGCGCCTGATCCCATCTGACCTCAGATGGTAAAATTTCCAATTTTAACATTACATTTGACCCCCCCCCCTCTGTTTTTAATTGTGTGTTGTTTTATTGATAATGTTGTTTATTTCATTGTCTATGTTTTTAATTGCTTGTATTGTTGTTTTATTGCTGTATTGTTGTGTTTGGGCTTGGCCTCATGTAAGCCACACCGAGTCCCTTGGGGAGATGGTAGCGGGGTACAAATAAAGTTAATAAATAAATAAATAAATGGTAAGCAGAGTCAGGCCTGGTTACTATATAGATGGGGTAACACCAAGGAATATCAGGCTGTATTTCAGAGAAAGGCAATGGCAACCACTTCTAAGTATTCCTTACCCAAGAAAACCATGTGAAATTTATGGGGTTGCTCCGAATTCACAAGTGACTTCGCAGCACACACGTATGCAGACACGCACATATGGAGAAACAGAACTTGGGAAGTTGCAGGAACCAGAAAGTTTCGAAGAAGAGGTAGTTACAGTTCTCTCCTCAAGCAGGGCTGTGGTCCTTATAGCTACACTTTTTAAAAGGATCTCTTCACTGTCCTATTTATCAAAATTAACTCTGATGGTCCCTTTAGCTTCATCTTCAAAGACAGTATCACAAGGATTGACATCTGAATCAGAACAGGAAACTGCCAAGTTGTATTATGCACTTCCAACATGTGTTCAACAAGAACATAAGTTTTGGTAGAAAGGCTTGAAAGAAAATTGGAAGTTCAGGTAGATAAATGGGGATGGATGTCTCTCAAGACCCTTTCAAAAATGCCCTATACCCAAGACCTGATCCCAGGTTTTCTGCTTTAAGCTCCCACTGGCTGATACTCTGGTATAAACAGAAAACCTGGAATCATATCCTGGGATATAGGACCTTTCTGGAAGAGCCATCAGAGCCAAAAAGAAACTGTTCACACAGGTAAGGCATCTATACAAGGGATGAGCAACCGCAGCAGAGCTGGAGATTCATTTCTCCCATAGGACAAGCCAGTGGGCACGACAATTCCCAAAAAACCCTCACAAAAATGCAGATAGCTGGACATTCATTTCTAACAGACTTTTGAAAATATTAAACAATGCAGAGGAACACTGCTTGCAATGCACCTCTGAATGTAGCAACCAATGTGCCTCTGAACACTGCAACAAATTTGGTGAAGGAAATTTCAATAAGAAAACAATTATTATGCTGTTGTTTTTTTATGCAAGTAGTCCAGGGAATCTAAAGAGGTCAGGGGGGCAATTCTGCAGGAAAGGAGACTGCACCTGAATATGGGGAAGAAATTCCTGACAGTAAGAGTTGTTCAACAGTGGAACATATTACCTTGGAGTGTGCTGGAATCGCTTTTTCTATAGTTTTTTTTAAGAGCCTGGAAGGCCATCTGTTGGGAGTGTTTAGTTGCCTATTACAGCATGGCTGATTTGTCCCACTCTATGATTCTGTGGGACTCAAGGCTGCATTTTGCTCATTCTTGATGTTCACCGATGAAATGAAGGCACTTTTGTTTATTAGTGTTCAAAGGAGATTGATGTTAAGAGATACGTATCTAACTCTTGATTTCCACAGACCAACTAAAAGCAACTAACAGTTTACTGGATTGCAGACAACAATTTAAAAGTAAATTCTTTTGGATGGCCATCTCTCAGGGATGCTTTGAATGCAATTTTCCTGCTTCTAGCAGAGGGTTGGACTGGATTCTATCATGCCGCATCCCCTTCTCCTCTGTATCCAGTGAACTCATTCTACAAATAAATCCCAGCTCTGACCATTTTTTTTTCTTTTGAAATCATGGTGCATGAGAATGCGGTTGTTGTGAGGCAAGTATAGTTAAAACCCTAAAACTGTGATGAATTAAACAAAAAGAAAGCATAAAATTTAGTATTAAAATTTTAAGTTCTTGAGAAGCCATTAAGCAGCAATAAATTAATTTTAATCTAGCCTAGCTGGATCTGAATTACACACTGAATTATTTAAATGCAGCCATATCCTAAAATTGGCTTAATGGATTTGCCACATGCACGTGATAACCCCACAGCAATAATTTAATTACAATCTAATCTTATCTTAAAGGCATTATTGTAAACAGTGAGAGAAGCTATGAACGTGAGGAGGGAAACACATTATGAGGGTACAATCTCAATGGAAAGGTATTGTCATAAACTTTATGTCATAAAGACTGTTCTTATAAGAAAGAGACAATGCCAAAAGACCAGGAAACTTCTAGCCAGCTTCCAATCTGTAGACCGTATTGAACAATCCAGAAGTTAAAGAATAACCCAATAAACCCACTATCAGGTCTTATGCACCAAAATGTTATCTTCAATAATGGCGTGCTATCTTCAGTAACAGATTATGAAACGTTACTCAAGACTGGGTTGCTGTGAGTTTTCCAGGCTGTATGGCCATGTTCCAGAAGCATTCCCTCCTGACATTTTGCCCATGTCTATGGCAGGCATCCTCAGAGGTTGCGAGGTCTGTTGGAAACTAGGCAAGTGGGGTTTATATATCTGTGGAATGTCCAGGGTGGGAGAAAGAAAGCTTGTCTGCTTGAGGCAAGTGTGAATGTTGCAATTGGCTACCTTGATTAGCATTTGATGGCCTTGTTGCTTCAAAGCCTGGCTTCCTCCTGCCTGGGGGGATCCTTTGTTGGGAGATGTTAGCTGGCCCTGATAGATTCTTGTCTAGAATTCCCCTGCTTTTTGAGTGTTGCCCTTTATTTACAGTCCTGATTTTAGAGTTTTTTTTTAAAAAAAATACTGGTAGCCAGATTTTGTACATTATCATGGTTTCCACCTTTCTGTTGAAATTTCTCAAGACTTTACAGCAAGGTAAGCCAACATCACCTGTCACTGCACTTGGGATTGGCTTACTCCCATCAAATGTATCATCACACCAACAGATTTTGGTGGCACTACAGAAACTAGCCTCCACCCCATACTTTAACCTTAGAACAGGAATATGAGTCATACAGTTCTGTTGAGTTATAGCCAACAGTGAAGAATGCTGGGGAGTTGTAGCTTGACTATGGGTGCATCGGCAATGTAGAATATAGTTTGGTACCACTTTAGTTGGAATGGCTCAATGCTATGAACCCATGAGAACTGCAGTTAGATGAGGCACCAGCACTTTTTGGCAAAGAAGGCTAAAGAGCTTGTAAAACCACAGGATGCATTAATTCTACACGGTAGATGCACCTAATGTCTGGAGAGCCACATAACTTCCACTCCTACCTTAAAAGCAAGTGCATGAAGAAGACATGATTTGTTCTCAGAAGTGCAACTGACTATACAACACTGCTGCTGGCAGGAGGAGGAGTCCCTTAGTGTGTTGCATGGGAGCAACACAATCCTATTCTTGTCCACCATGGCTTGAAAGTATAAAACTGTGAATATGAGTTTACTGGCATTTACATAGTATTTTTGTGATTGTACAGACTGTACTGTATCTGTTGGTTACTATATAACCATTATGTCCCACTTCTGCTCCAATCCAGGACAAGATAATCATAATACATGACATTGGACAGAAGTAGATTTGTAAGGCCTCAAAGTTCATATATTATAGTTAAGCCTCTCATTTTTTAAAAAACACACATGGATGTCTCTTTGCTAGCTTGGTCAGCTCAGATGATGGACACTAACCCCTTCTCAGCCTAATAGTTTCTTACTCTTTATAGCAATGACCAAAATACTTAAATCAGAATAACTCCCAAACTCCATAATTCTACCCAAAACTGTCTACAAACTTCAGGCCACATTACACTATTTTCAAACTTACTTGTTTCAGATTGTCAGCCAGGAAAACAAAATACACACAGCAGAATCCCAGCTGAGTAAGAATCAAGAAAAATCCCACTACGTATCTAAAAATTAAAAAAAATACAGGTTAGGATAATGAAGAATCACAACAAACAAGCTGACTTGTGGGAAATATTCCAATTCAGGTTTCAGAAATACTGCTGGAATGTGCACATTCATCTATATAAATAAAAATGTAATGTTCGTTTGTGGTATTAACATAACCACAGCAATGTGTGGCGGGTACGGCTAGTTAAAAATAAGAACAAACAATTTCTAGCCCTCACAGTTAAAAATCTTTGCCTGAATTAAAACTTGTGCACCAACTGTGCCCGCTCCTTAAGAAGCCAAATCTGGCCACGGTGGTACACATCTTAGTTACATCATGTCTGGATTACTGTAACATGCTCTGCATGGTGCTGCCTATGAAGAGTGGTCCAAAGAGCTGCAGCCAGACTACTAACTGGGGCTGGATACAGAAAACGGACATCGCCCCTTTTGCAGCAGCTCCACAGCCCTAGATCAGTGGTTCTCAACCTATAGGTCCCCATGTGTTTTGGCCTACAACTCCCAGAAATCCCAGCCAGTTTACCAGCTATTAGGATTTCTGGAAGTTTTAGGTCAAAACATCTTGGACCCACAGGTTGAGAACCACTGCCCTAGGTCCAGGCTATTTGGCTGACTGCATCCTCTTGGATGAAATTGCCCAGACCCTGAGATCTTCAGGAGAGGCCCTTTTCTCAGTCCTACCTCCATCTCAAGCAGAATTGGTGGGAATGAGAGAGCAGGGGCTTTTCAGAGGCTGCCCCTCAACTCTGGAACTCCCTGCCCAGGGAAGCCAGAATGGCCCCCTCCCTGCTGCACTTCTGGTGGGAGGCTAAAACCTTTCTATTCAGGAAGACTTTTAAAGGTGGTGTTAGTTAGGGGGTGTTGTGGTTTTTAATTTTTGAATATGTCTTGATGGATTTTAACTGTGAATTTTTTAGTGCTATTTGTGTTTAATCCTGTTTTAATGGTTGCATATTTGTATATTTTAATAGTAGATCAATGCTTTTATGTCAAGCTGCTTTGAGGTATAATGAACTATAATAATAATAATAATAATAATAACAACAACAACAACAACAACAATAACAATAAATATTGAATGCTAACAAAATGACAAAAAGACTAGCATGCAAGAGGAGGAAAATGGTAAATAAAACTAAACAAAGTGTTTATTGTGAATCTACATAGTGCCATTGATGGTAACAGAAAGGTCAATTTTTCTACATTACCAATGGTATTCCACAGTGTAATTCAATACAAATTGTTCAATACAAATTGTTTATTTAGTAGATTCAGTTTATTGCTAACCCCTTTAAGTGCCTAATTGTTAGAAACGAAACAAAACTTTAACTAAAACAGCAACTGTAAATCAAAACAAATTAATTTTCTTCTGAAAAGGCAACACCCTTGTTGCAATAACCTAATTAACTTTCAAAACCTCATCTAAATAAAACCTTATTGACTTGTGAGTGCCTAAGCAACAGGGAGAAGCCCAAGAGAGTCTTCCTAGGAATAGGATTTCACAGCCTACGAGCAACCCATGAGATGCCCTCCAAGAAGGGTTGGGAGGTTTTTGTAATCTGGCTTTAGGAGTGTCAGTGTCACAAAATCCCAGTAACACCTCCCTGTTTTGTAGGAACCCGCTCACCCTGCACAATTGCAGCACTATGATTCCACTTTAAGTGCCATGGCTGTGTCCTATGGAATCCTTTATAATCAGGTTTAGAATCAGCTTGGCAGCACTAGAGCAACTCTCTGGATGGGAATGCTAAGAGCCCCTTGCTATGTCACAAATCCCTGGATCTGATAGGATCTCTACAATTATGTGCAGTGACTAGTTATCTCATAAATGTGAACAGCACATAAATAGTAATGAAAATGTTGAAGGAATCCAATATCAAGAAGACAACTATCGTGATTGCTAAGTTAATTACTACAAAACTTTCAAAAGATGATTTTTTTTACAATTGAGGAAGTTGATTTAAATGCAGGAACTTTACAAAACAATTTGCCATTTTCCTAAAACTGATTTGTAGCAACATGGTCATTTGAGAGAAATTAGGGCTCCAAATACAAGAATTCAGATCCTGTTCAGCCACAGAAACTCTCAGAGTGATTTTTTGCTAAGTCAAGATGAAAGCAGTGGCAAATCTGCTCTGAATAGATTTTGCGAAGGAAACTTACGATAGGGTTGTGTAAGTTGAAGTCTCCCATGGAAGGTACACAACTAAACTAAACCCCCACCCCCATTCCAGCTACGATGCTGAAGACTGCTCATATCATGCACAGATCATGACAACAGGGTTTCTGAGGCTTTCTAATGAAGAGGATCAGCAAGTATTTTTCCCAGCATGCCAGGGACCGACGACTACAATTTTTATTTCTCTCCTGGAAGCTCACCAGGGACCAAGACCCAATGGCTCAGAAATCAGCACTGGTCCAGGGACCACCACTATGAGTTGTACTGACCTACAATCCAAATCTATCCACACTCCTGCAATATAAATATAAGGTAAGTACCTTCCCCAGATGGAATGATTCCGAAGCCATGCACTGGGTGTTTCTTCCAGCCCATGCATCACAGCATCACCATAATCAACAAATGGCTTCTGATGTCTATTAAGAAAAAGAAGCAAAAGGGGAGAAAAGTAACTAATTTCCTTGAAGTACTGGCATATGTAAAGGGAGGACAAAACGTTAGCATTCACAGACATTTCAGACCGGTACAGACTATTGTCTTCCTCCTCTTCAAAGATGGGTTAGAGAACAGCATGTTATAGAAATATACACCATTCCTTTTGAATAATGTGAGATCAGAATGTACCACAATATTGTTGACTAAATTAGTGATTCACCAAAGTCTATTCCTCTGAGGGTTTTGAATTTCAACTCCCCAAAGTCTCAGCTGCTTTGGCCAATGATCAGGGATGCTGGAATCTGAAGTCCAAAACACCTGGGAGAGAAGAGTTTGGGAAATACTGGGCTATACCATCCTACAACTGTTGTTTCTTTAGCCATGGAAAATCATCGATGTCAGAAAGTTCTTCACACAAAGCCAGCAGTGCTGTACATGACAGGAGTGGGAATCAGATTTATTTTAACTTTATTGAATTCCCTTCCATGCATTAAACACTGGCTATATCTGATTTTTCAGAAAGATTTATTAAGTTAACAGAGGAGAATAGGCTTTTATGTCCACACATCTTATCTCATATCTTATCTTATACCATGCAGCTCAATTTATGTTCCATTTGAGGCTGGCACTGAAAAAGAAAATAAAGCTGAGAAACACCAACAATTCAGATTTCTTCTTACTTGTTGCAGAAGTGGTGGGCACACTTAACCAGGATATCCATACAGTGCAGTGCCATTATTCCGATCACAAGCAAGCTGATGGGACCCATCTGAACAGCAAGAGAGGGAGAAACAGAATTAAGAGCACACTCTTGTGGCTGAAGAAATAAAAGCAAGATGTATTTCACCAGAACCAAAGAATATTTTTCAACCAAAATCTAGAAAAGGCTGTCATGTAGCAGAAAGAAAAGAACACCATATTCCAAGAGCTAATAAACTTATTTAACTTTAGTAGCTTTAGTAGCTCATGACTGACTATAGTATATACCTCACAATTATTGATCGAACAAAATAATACACAATTTGTGCAAGGCTTCAAAGCACTTTACTCATATGACCTTGAAACCTCTCCTATTCCTGTAAAGTGAAAATTATTTTCCACATGTAGTAGAAGGCATGGATGACATCTGAACTGAGGACTTCTAATTTGTAGCTTTTAGGTGCTATTTTATTTTACAGAACAGTCCATCATTGGTAGGACAACACACAAAACACCCTACAAACAATAAAACTATAAGCACTTGAGAGTTTAGCTCTTGTGCAAATGACTTTATTTCTTACTGTTCCTTCAATAATCCACTGATGGATTTAATTCTGTAGCTCTGCATCCTTTACACAGGCAGGAAGACCATTTAGGCAATGGTTCTAGAAAGAAACAGTCAACTCTCACTCTGCTGGACAAAGAAGTCCCTTCACATGAAGGACACCCCTTTCCAATAATTCATCAGCAAGCCACTGGCAACAAAAAAAACTGCTCAGCAAATGAAGGATTAAGTAGGACAGCTCCTTCATAAGATTACATTTAGGAAAGAAGAATAGGAGACTTGGTTGAAGGGTTGTCTTTACCTTGGACTCCTGGTTCAAAAGCTACATACAAAAAGCTCAAAAGTAGCTGTTTATGTGTCTTTGTATGTCCTTGCACATAAACAGAACCTTTGCTTCTAAAGAAGAAATCAAATGTCCCAACATCACAGAGGTTTTTGTATGTGTGAACATTTTATTTAACCATATTACAAGGAAAACTTTTATCTGCCTTTTTAAGTTTAATTATGCCTCATATTTATATCCTTTGTGTCTAAAAACCTTCCTATTTGTGTTAGGAATTCAATGTTGTCTGTGTTTGACTATGGGCTTGTTTATTTGTTTGTTGGAAACTCGCTTTCCATAAGAGATGAAAGACCCATTTTAGTGACATGAACATGGGGTAACCTAATGGGACTATTATATATTCATCAGTAAAAAAAATAGTAGAAGTTTTCATGGATTAGAATTCACTTTATGTGATAAGTAGCTCAGGATAACACTTCATTCATTTAATGAAGTAAACTGCAGTCTGCACATGCCAGTATAGTAATGCATTTGTAAGTCTTGAAGACACCACAACAGTCCTTGTTGCTTTATTACAACATACTAGCACTTTTTTGAGTTTTAGTTATCTGGACTTTCCCCTCTATTTAATGCAATTGTCATTTTTTTAAAGTTATCAGTGGATGTACTTTACTTTATTGATTTCACTTTCATCTGCCCCCGTTTTCAATTCTTGTTAGTATCTTCCTCTTTTGAACAGGGCCCTTCCTCAACTGTGGATTGCGTGTGGTTTTCCTCTCTTAAAGCAACTTCCTCCTGATCCTCTTATTCACTCTCACAGTTCAACTTCCCACAGTTAACTAGTAATTCTGTTTGGTTTTAGTCTGCTTTCTCCTTGGAGTAACTGCTTCTAATTTGTTCCTATTTCAATTGTCTTCTCATTACTTTGCAGTTTGAATGCAAGGCAACACAAAGATAAGAGAAACAGCAGAAAAAATATAAATTAGGATATTACAAATAATAGTATATTCCTAGGCTGTAAACAGTTACCATGGATGATTATGCCTTGCAGTTAAAATGTCACTTAACCTAGTAAATTACAGTATTATTCCTTCTTCCCAAGTATGGACATTTTGGGCTCCTTTGGTATTTATTTTGTACCTTTGATTGAAATCCTTTCAAAAATCATACCTGCCAATTTTTTAAAGTTGGATTTTTGACATGCTCTTCCTCCTTATTTTTGGTTTAATTTTCTCCAATGTAACCATCCTTTGTTGCTGAATTCAGATGCCCATCTGATTTCCTCTAAGCTACATTCTGGCTATGTTTCGTTTTACTCATATCTACATAGCCAGAAGAAGACGGAAGTGTACATTATTTCCACACACTTAAGAAAAGTTGGTTTTGTTTCGTTTTTACATTATGTCTTATATACCAGATCACCTAGGGAACTGTTCCATGTAACAAACACAGAGGAAAATTAAGGAGTATGATTTCCACATGTGGTTTTTTTGGATGTACACAAGATCATCTAGACAATTGTTTCATAAAACATATTAGTTTATGTAGATAATTATCTATTATTGAACTAGAGTGATGTTGTGTAACATACAAAGAGATACTTTCCTGCTATTAAAAGGCCTTATTAGAAGGAAGGAGAAGATACTAAAAACAATTCTGGCTTAGATGTTTTTGATGTCTGCTTAAATTAGTAGGAAATGCAAGACAATGTTGGCAACCCCCTATAACCGAAAGGACAGGTAATCATAGCATGGGCTTTCTCTGTTCTGCTTTCATCCTTAATTGAAATAGGATATTTGAATAACACTAAAAGCATTCAAGAGTAACTGCCAGCACTGCAATTCTCAGTAATGGGAAACAAAATTACGTGCCTGGTTTCCTTTTCCTTCCTTCTTTGTCTGTGGTGGTTTCTCCATACTCCAGCTTCAGCAGGAGGATATTGAAACACACACAAAGATGCAAAAAAGATTCAGCAGTATCTTAGTATACCTGGTCTGAAACAACCGGTGTAAATTTGGATGACAGGGGAGAAGTGGCCCATATTGTTTACTATGGGAATCTTAAACAATTATTCTGTAGCTATCTGTTCATCAAAAGCTAAACAAAGAGCCTACCAGTCATTAGATAGCAACATTTTGTCAATGTGGTAGATCAGCTAGGATTACAAAGCACAGCCTAGGCAAGAAAAATCTCATTTCCCAAGCACAACATTCTTAAACCAGTCAGCAAAAATGTCATTTGTTAAACAAGGAAGACATTACAGGTATAATTATACATATGGGACATGCTTGCCTCTTATAGAAAGTTATCAAAAGTGACCATCCAACCTAGTAATTGAAAATAAACAGGAAGGCAGAAGGCTTACCACAATGCCAGCATTTCTGATGGCCAGCGGAAGCCCCAGCAAACCTGTTCCAATGTTCCCTTTCAACAGGTGTATTAGGGTTTGAAGCCATCTGAGGAAACAAAGAGATCAGATCTCAAAACAGGAGCGGAGAGACTACAGGATAAGGAGACAAAGTATACTTTTTTTCATTTAGAATAATGAAATCGATCAGCTAGAACTGGGAACAAAGCCATGGTTCAGATGAGACATTTCTAATCCAGAGCTGAGGGACTTTTGGACTTCCAGATATTGTTGGACTGGCCTAGGCAGCACTCCCAGAGGCGAGAGTTGATAGGATTTAAATTCAGCCCACTTCTATATTCTAGACCACCTTCAGGAGAAGCCTAAAGTACACAACAGTCATGGCATGTTTGTTATATTTTGCATAGCAACAGCCAGATCCTTCATTTGGAAGAGCACAGTTTGGGTATCAAACGACCAATTAAAATTCACTCTCAATAATAGGGGCATGTAGTATATTATATAGGTCTATACCTGCCACAAATATCTACACTTACATCCAAAATCTGAAAGCCTGCATCTCCCAAATGAGTGTGACCGAGTTTTCAGGGGAGGGCTTTCTCTGCATCCCATCACTCTCCCAGGCTTGGCTGATAAGCAAATTGGCCTTCAACCTTGGCAGTCCAAGGTAGAGTGGTGTTCAATTAGATGAGCTTCTGGGGTATTTTAAATATTTTAACTGGTTTATTATTTCAAATATTTAGCTGAGTGCACCTTTTTTTTCTTTTGTATTCCATATTGTCTTAAAGGTTTAATTTATACTGTAAGCTATTTGCATCTCACTCAGTAAATAAATCCATGCAACTGGAATAACACTTTTGTAGAAAAGGATAATGAGGCTAGTTTCCAAATGATTTTGTAATATCAGAGTCACAAGACCACAGTGATATGCATCAGAAGTTTAATTTTAAAAGAGGGCAGAGCTACTATCATTGGAAAGGTGGGCTAAAATCAAACCAGTGTTACATTTTGGAGCTTTCATTTCTTTTTGTGATTTTTCTAGCGAAGTCTTAGCTTGTTACATGGAAAGGGTTTCCAATCTGGAACTTTAAAAAAAACCCTAATAAAGAGACTTAAGTTCTAAGCAAAACAGAGTCATGATTTTAATTGGCTTCAGTACACTAAATAAGGGTGAAGTGCAAGCTTTCTATGTTCAGAGCAGTTTTCCAGAAACAAAGCTGGTGGACAACACATCTTTGAAAAATGTATGCTTGGAAGTTGTGATTTCCTCAGGGAAGAAGGAGCAAGAGGAATTCAAGTTCTATGTGTAAACAAATAAAACTTCACAATATTGAGGTCCGGCTTAATTCATACTTCTAAGGAACAAAGAAAGTGGCACAGCAGCCTGCCCAAAAGCCACCGTGACTACCAGGTGAGGAACTACACCCTGAATCTACAATTAACTCAGAGAATCTTAGCTAAATATAATTGGGACACATGACTATGACCTTGAGTCTAAATTAAACAGCTAATCTTGTCCAAAGAAGACCCACTGAATCAAAGGCAACTTGACAAATCGACATTTTATGCCTATTTCGTTGTTTCAAATAGACCTTCTCCTGAAGGGATTAGCAACTGGATTTTGGCAAGAACTTTTGCACTTCCATTATGAAAGGGGAAAACATGACACTTTTTTTTTGTGATCTCACTCTCTCCCCTAGATGAAAGCAATACCCACCCAGGAGACTTCTGATGGAAAAGAGCACAACCACTTACGTTGTCCCGTTTGCCTCTCCAAACCGCTGGTAGGATGATGAGCCAGAAAAGCCACTTAATCCCTCTGGGGGGCTGCCATCAGGAGTCACCTCTGTAGAGCTATAGTCATTGTAGTCTTCACTGCGCAGCCTCTTGGTGGACATGGTGGCTATGGGAGAAACAGGGTTAGAAATCATCATTCCCGTTAACTCAATGCTCCCTCCTGGTGTAGCTTCTGCTGCATTCATCGCCTGAGGTTTCTCCAGATGGGACATTGTTGCCCTGCAAGTGTCCTGCTTCTCTTAGTGGAACAGGTTTCTGCCTGGAAGGGTTATATAGTGCCACACCTCCTGACCCACACACTGAGTTGCAACAGTAGCAAATTAAGAGGGAAAAAATCCAGATCAGAGACATGATTTAGGGCCAGCATTTACTGTAATTACCCTGGAGTCAAAGTGTAACCTTGCTAAAGTCCAGAAACACCTACACTTTCCCCTTGAAGAAATAAAGATATGTATTCTTGAGTGGTTGCCAAAACCTCAAACAAGATGTAGATTTTTAACTACAAAATCTATACCAGATTTTCCTCGACAATCAAGACAAATGGCACATTCCAAAGGACAGAAAAGGGCTGCAGAAGAAAGCATCCACTTCTTGAACTTCCCACATATTTGTTCCCTGAGAGATAGGAGGACAATTTAAGTAAAACTAGGGTCTATTCATGTGGTCCAGTTGAAAAAGAGGAATGTGGCCTTGGAGTTCAGGAACTGAGAGTTCTGAAAGAGAAAATATGCAAAGATCAAAGGCCTCTGACTCTTTTCTTCTTCTGCGCACATGGACACATTCAAGTACAAAGTAAGGTAACTACAACCGAATCTGCTCCTTACCCTTTCTATGTTAAACAATAATATCCACTACCATTTTCACTTACCTATGACTAAATATTCCTATTTTTAATATGCTACCAAATACACCCTCCCATAGAATCATAGAGTTGGAACAGATTACAAGGGTCATCTTGTCCATCTCCATTCTGCCACGCAGAAACACACAAATATTCCTGACAAATGGCCATCCAGCCTGTCTTTGGGTGCTTCCAGACAGGGCCCAAACTACAGGAAGCATTCTACTGGAAGCATTCAAACTCCAGGAGAAATGAATTAATTTGAGATAAATCAGGTAAACCCTGCTTTGTTCTAAATTAATTAGATACCTCATTCAATCTGGGCGTTTCTGCAAGGCCCCGATCTGTGGGGACTCACATTGACATACCGCTTCTTCCAGCTTCCAAAAGCCCGGAGGAATGAGCTGGAGCCCACCCCCTTCCACAAAAACTTCCAAATCAGCCCTAAAAACTTGTAAAAACTTATCAGAGCAACATTACTGTGGTCCTAGAATTGAAGGACCAGGAGACAGGGAGGGACAAGGAGGAAAATTGTTCTTTACCCCCTCCCCCCCAAAAAAACAACTCCTGGCACATCATTTCTATGCTCCAAGACGACTCCAGAGCCATTGTAAAGGTGACCCGGTAGTTTTTAAAAAAAATATAGGGCTGTTTTGGGGAGTTACCGGAATGGCATGGGGACACTCCACCAGGAAAGAACGAGTTTTCTGGGTGGGTGTTCTGGAACAGCTGTTCCAGGAGCTCCAATTTTATTTGCTTTGAACTAAAGGTTTGTTTGCAATCCCAGGCTTGGGATTTTGCAGCAGGTTGGCTTCCTGTTATAGTTTGCAGTCATAGGGGAAGCCCCCTGTCCATCTTCATTTAGCTTTGGTTCCGCCCCTTTTCCTGGGTTTTGGGAAGAGAGAGGAACCATTTTAGTCAGTCACACACAAGGAAGCCAGCCTATAGGACACAAATCAGTTTGTCCCGTAGGAAAGGCTTCATTCCTCAAGGCCATCCGGGGTCCAAACTGACTATCCAGTTCCAGAGAAATGGAAGGAAAAGGTCCCAAAGGCTCTGGCTGAGAGCTCACAGCCTCTCAGCCTCAGAGCACCAGAGGGGGAAACAGCCCTGAAGTTTCCACAGGACAGCATTACAGAACCACAGAATTCCAGCTAAACATCTTCTATCTTCGTCTGGTAGGTTACTTGGTTTCCAGACGCATTTGGGATCAGCAGTTATACCCAGACCAGCGAGGCCTAGGTGATGAACGGCCTGGGAGAGATTATAAAGGGTTCTTCTTCATGTTGAGATAGTACAGTTAAACCAAGTTAGTGCCAGTCTCTTAAAGACTAGAATAGTAAAGCCTTGAAGTTTTGTTTGAAGATTTGTTCCTTAATAAAGACTTTGTTGTACTTTTAAAGAACTCTAAAGCCCATTACTTCTGGAAGTCTCTAACAATCTCTCTTCGGGCACCCCGGCTTCCCACTGGGTTTAAAGTGTGCGTCCTATAGAATAAAGACATTGTGTACAGGCCCAGTGGCGACAGAACAGTGGGCATAGGGGATTTAAACCCTCAATGAAACAGGTTTTTTAGACCCGCTTCGGCACGGGTTTAAGCCACGTATGTAAGTGCCCTTTAAAAACTCCAAGGAAGGAGATTCTGCCATACTCAAATAGAATATTCCCCTGTCAAATAGCTCTTACTGTCAAGAAATTCTTCCTAACATTTAGGTAAAATCCCTTTTCCTAAAATTTATCCATTGCTTCATGTTCTAATTTCTGGAGCAGCAGAGTCAGCTTGCTCCGTCTTTAATATGACATTAAATATTTAGATATTATGTTACTTTAACCTTTTATTTTCCAGGCTAAACATACCTAGCTCCCTAAGCTATTTCTCATCCTGCATGATTTCAAGACCTTTGACCATTTTGGTCACCCTGCGCTGGATGCATTCTAGGTTATCCATATCCTTTTTCAATTGTGGTGCCCATGACTGGATACAGTATTTCAGGTGAAGTCTGATCAAAGCAGAATAGAGTGCTACTTCCCTCAATCTACTCACTAAATTTCTAGTGATGCAGCCTAGAATCATATTGGCTTTTTAAACTACCGTTCAGCTCCTCGTCTATTAAGACTTCTAGATCCCTAGATCCCACTCCAAAATAGGCATTTCAGGGCAGGGAACAGGATGAACCTCTGAACAGGGCAGACCCAGTTAGCATAACTAGTCAGAGTACACATGAGGTGGAGTAATTTTAATAACATATTATCATTACAGAAAGAGATGACCTGTGCCTTTCAATGGTAATAATTTGCTTTCTTGAAAACAGAATTTTCTTGAAAAACAGAATTCCTGGTGCAGCTACAAAGAGCCATTATCCCATGGGTGCAGTGAAGAATAAAAGAGCTCTATTTCTTCCAGCAGTATGCTGATTCTAATAGTTAATGCTGAGTCTTTTAGTTCAAATCGCAATGTATTGGTGTTATAGGGAAAGCCAATGGAACAGTGGTTGTGTAATTATAATCCCTCCTTTACGCATTTCATACAGTAATATTTCTTAGTCCGTAACCTTAAAAATGACTCAATTTTCCTGCAGCTTAAAAGCAAATAAGGAAGCCAGCACGGACTCTAGGAGACAAGGGTTTAAATCCCCTTTGAAAATGGAAACCCACTAGGTCATGTCTCTCAGCTTAACATAATGGCAATAGCAAAAGCATCTTGTCAAAAAATCTTGTGATGAGCTCACAAAAAGTCAGGGTTGGCCTGAAGGCACCTAAAAACAATAATAGTATATGTTGAAATCTTCTAAAAGTAATCTATGTGTGGCTTGCTTGCATAAAGTCTACAGGTTATTTGGGTTGAGTGAAACAGAATGTGAAATGGTTGATGTTAAATGCTTAATAACCATTGGCAGGGTCAAATCCATGGGGCAACTGAAAGAAAGATAAAGCAATCTTAGAGATAAAACCGAAACCATGGATTAAATTTGCATTTGGATGCTGATGTATGTCAGGCAGCAAGTTTCTGTTGCAGATGTAAGGCACTGTGATAGAGTCTAGATAAGTAAATTAGATAGTTACCACTGGTAATGAATTTGAATTCCAGCAAGGCAGTGCCAACCTCAAGATGACAAAAACATACACGCAGGACACAAGGAAAATAACACACAAACCCCAATGAAATAACAGTTGCCTAAAGAATAACAACCAACAAATAAAAGTAGGAGACTTGCATGAGAAAAAATTATGAAAACATCTCAGAACAAACATAAATAAGACCAAAACTTTAAAGATACGTGAATTCTAGAAAGTGACTTCTGTATGTCTTTCTAGTCAAACTGAGTCAATATAATACAAAACGTTATTACAGTCACTGACCAGCACAAAGAAACTGAGTCAGAAATGTACAGCAAATATCAATTCCAAAATCCAGACAGTCCATTGTGGTCCTCCAAAGTGTTATAAGAACAGAGTAAACACAGAATAAAGTTCAAGAGCAAAATAATTATTTTCCACACAAGGAACAGTCTTTTACAGTAGATCATAATAAGACACCCGAGACCCCATCTACACAGCTGATTTAAAAAATCCCACATCATCGGTTTTTAACTGGAATATATGGCAGTGTGGACTCAGATAACCCAGTTCAAAACAGATATTGTGGGATTTTCTGCCTTGATATTCTGGGTTACATGGCTGTTGGGAAGGGCCCTGAGATGCCACCAGACTCAATCCGGGGTTCCTGTTGAAAAGTAGGGGCTCCTTGACATGTTCGTCAGTGAATAGGAAATAGGGAATATTCCATGATATTGCAAGAAAATAGCTGTTCTATTCAGATACAGTTCAGATGAGCCACCATAATTTAGAGGGAAACACTATGAACACAGGATGGTAGGGGAATAGAGTACACAATCACAAAGTATTGGTACTTGTATACTTGCTTCCAAATGTGCACAGCAGCAAGGGTTTGCTACTACATCCGGTGCTGTTTTTGGCCCCATACCTGTGAAGATGGGCATCAAGATGCATTTAGCATACTAGAAGTGGCATGGTTTTTCTTCTGGTACATTTTTTCCTGTTTGAAGAGATTTTTCCTGGATGTTAACCAAATTAACCAAAATTGCTGCATTTTTTCAGAGACCTAGGAAATTTTCATATTGTAATTTGTCCACATTTTCTTTTTAAAAGCAGAGAATATCCTTGAGGACTGGAGCCCACAGATAAGGGGGCCCAGTCACATGCAGCCTGTAAACTTACTTTCCCAACCACTGCTTTGTATGATCTTGAGTGGCGTATCTAATCCTGTGATTCTCAACCTTTGGGGCTCCAGGTGTTTTGGACTTCAACTCCCAGAAATCCCAGCCAGCTTACCAACCATTGGGAACTATGGAAGCTGAAGTCCAAAACAGCTGGAGGCCCAAAGATTGGGAACCACTGATCTAATCCGAGTCCCTGAAAACTGCTGCTACATTCATCAAATCTGTTTGCATATTTACTACTCAGTTTTTGTAATCTTGGAAGTTTATAATTCCTAGTGGCTTGTGGAAGTACCTAAATTCACTACAAACTCTGAATTACAAGAAAGCAGAGGCAAAATTGTCATAACAGCAAAGCTTGAGTCCAAGCACAGCAAGGAATAAAATAAAGAAAAGTTAGGAAAGCAAGAGCAGATATTATAAAGTCATATCTATCTTCATAAACTGGAGCAGCAAAACATATGCATATAGCTCCAGATCACACATCTTCGCTTGAGTGAAATGCTACCAAACTACCTACAAACATATAATAAATAACAGACTTGTAGACTGTATCTTCAAGTGAATTATCTTTTGCTAAAAACTAAGCCAGTAGCAGAAGCCACTATACACTCTGCAACTTAAAGAAAAGAACCTATGCAGACCTGCAATTTGATAGTCCTGATGGGAAAGGCAAAGGTTTTCTTGGGAAAGACCTCTTTAGTCTTCTGTCTAGGGAGGTGTGGTTCATTTTTAATTGATGAAGACACTGTGTCCAAACAGTGTCCAAACACATTAGCTTTCATGAATATATGTAGCAATTTATGCCAATCCGTTTTAATTTATGAAATAGTTGTATAATGACCAACATTTAGTTGAATTTATGTATATTCTGAATAGCTTAAGAACAGATCAACTGTTGTTTTCTAGGTTTTTTTAAATCATCCAGATGTTTCTATATCACAACTCCCAACAGTCCTAAATAGCCTAGGTGCTACTCAGATGATCATGATAACTGCTGGGAATTCTGGGTCACCAACTTCTGGAAGGCCAATATGCCTTCAGTATTGGCCTTTATTATGCAAGTCTGGTGTGCAGCAAGATGCTTGATTTCAAAATGCAAGCTCTTCACATATATTTTTGTGGTTATTCTGCAGGCAAGTATTTTTTCATTGTGTTGTGACTTGCATGTATGTTTCTGTCACATTGAGCATGACACTGCGTTACTGGGGTCAGTGATAATTCTCTATTTTCTATCCTTATACCTCACATCTGCAATCGAAGCATGTCACTTGACTTACTTCAGTGTCTTCATGCAAATCAACACTACAGACAGAAGCAAGGTTTCAATTTCAAGGTTACCATAGCACCCAATTCAAAATAGCTTTATCTTCCTTTGAGCTGTCCCATTAATCTGCCCTGGCAACAAATATTAAAAACAGACAAGTATCGGTCATTTCACAGGGGAACCAAATTCAGTCCCAGTGTTCCCAAATAATCTGAAACTAATACAAAAGCAAGGAAGAATACAATATATATTACTAAGTTGATAACTAATGCATATGTTTCTTAGCTTGGGTACTAAGAACTCAAAAAGCATGCCAATAAAAGATTATAATTATACAGCAATTATAATATCTCTGACTCTTACCTCGCCTATCTATCATAGTCTGGACCAGAAAAGTCAGCAACTAGGTTTTGGAATATGAGCAAAGCAGATGAAAATAGAGCTCTTTAGTTCTCCAGCATATTGAGGGCATGTGTCTCTCTATGATTGAACTGGAGCTCTTCTCCTTTGAAATGCAGGCAGGAAAAGTACGCTCTTCACCAAGCATACCTCTGGCTGTTTTCTATATTAGAGATTGCAAAAGTAGCAGGAAGATCAAGAGCCCAGTTCCACTACAATCAGCCAGAAAAAATGCTAGAAAAGGTGGATCCTGGAAAAGTACTAGGGGAAGGGTTACAAGCTTAGATAGGAGGAATGTTTATAAAGCAAAGATCTGGAAATCAGGGATCACTCATGTTCTGTCCCTTTTTTATATGAACTCACATATACACCTTGTATCACATTCAAATGTACTGTTCAACTTAAGACGCTATTCTCAATGTAGTCATTATTATGATTTGGCTTTCAGGTCTCTAGTTCTGCCTTTAAAGTCAATATCAACATTGTTTTATGGTCATATACTGTCTATTCCAGTAAAAATATTAGTAGCAACAATGGTAAAAAAAGAAGACAGCACAGCTTTATTGCCTCTCTGGTTTACTGCCTCTAAAACATAGTTAAAGCTATTGTAGGGTTATTTTTCAAACTCAGAAGGACACAAAGAGCAGTATTGCTGAGAGGGTCCCAGATAGTCTACCTAAATGCACTAGTAAGTCAAAATACAAGCAATATCCTAAGCAAGGCTGCAGATAATGGGTTTGGGAAATGGAGGGTTTATCACTTATTGGCCTCTGTTTCTAGCCATCTTTGGAGGTCTTGTATTTTAACTGTGGCTTCCTCTAATATTGGTTGTTTGACCACCAACCCAACCATCCTCATTTACTTTCTCCCACTTACTTCCTTTTGCTCACTCACCGCTACCTTTCCCTCACTTGGGCCCCTGTGCTGTTCTCTCCTGCGTCAAAGATGGGCCAGTTAAAATCTTTAGTACTGTGTAATGCAGGCTTCAGTATACAATTATTATTTTCATTGAAACGGGCAAATAATCACACTACAAAAACAAAAGAAGACAAACTATCTAACATAGTCAGGTCCAGGTCTTTCTTAGGTCCCGGCAATCCGTACCTCCTTGTCCCCACCCCTTATTCCTGCTTGCTTTGATAAACAGGCAGACACACAAACACTTTTACTCCTCAAGATCTCAATCGGCAACTTCCATGTAAATCTTCCAACACCGATGTTCCATTTTACAAAGTCGGTTGATGACTGCCCAGCCACCGTCCTCCTTTGAGCTTTGTCTAGTTGAAGGCGTTTTATTTTTATTTAGCAGCACGGGGCTGGAGAAACACAGAGTTTTGGTACTGGGTTGTAACAGTATGTCTGTAAAGCTTGAGATGGGAAATAATAGCATTTCTACATGTCCTAGTCATTCGTAAACAATTTCTAGATGTCCTTGTCATCCGTAAACCAAATCAACAATTGGGCCACACGGTTTACAGAAAACCTATACACACTGATAGATGCCTAGATAAAAACTCCATCCATCACCCAGGTCAACAAAGAAACACAATTAAAGCCTTGGCAGA
Source organism: Anolis sagrei (assembly GCF_037176765.1). NCBI lineage: Eukaryota > Metazoa > Chordata > Lepidosauria > Squamata > Anolidae > Anolis > Anolis sagrei. The sequence goes on from NC_090022.1 coordinate 84,622,409, forward strand.
CTGTGCAAAAAGAATCTGGGAACTTCACCTCCTCCAAGGTGAACTGACTCACCTAAACTGGGCTCTATAGGCCAATGGATACTCCACCACAGACATCAGAAGGGTTGCAAGACGGAGAACAAGCCACGAGATCAAAGACAAAGATCCACTCAGAGGAATAATGTTCTGGCCATACATCATGGGAACCACTTACTGCATAGGGAAGCTGATGAAGAAACACGACCAACAAACTAGCTACAGGCCCACTAAGAAAATCCAACAAATGCTATGTTCAGCAAAGGACAAGAGGGATTCTCTCACCTCTGCAGGAGTCTGCCATATACTATGCAGCTATGGACAAGTTTACATAAGGACCAAACGCAACGCCCAAACAAGAATCAAGGAACATGAAAGGTACTGCAGACTAACTCAACCAGAAAAGTCAGCCATAGCAGGGAACTTGATGAACCAGCCTAGACAAAGCATATTATTTGAGAACACAGAAATGCTGGACCACTCTAATAATGAGCATGTCAGACTACACAAAGAAGCCAATGAAATCCACAAGCACATGGACAATTTCAACAGAAAGGAAAAAACCATAAGAATGAACAAAATCTGGCTACCAGTATTAAAACAAAACTCTAAAATCAGGACAGTAAACGGAGAACAACACTCAAGAAACAGGGGAATTCCAGAAAAGAAACAATCAGGGCCAGCTAACACCTCCTAACAAAGGATTCCCTCAGGCAGGAAGCAGCCAGGTTTTGAAGCTGAAAGGTTATTCAATGCTAATCAAGCTGGTCAATTGCAACATTCAAACTTGCCTCCAACAAACAAGAGTTCTTTCTCCCACCCTGGACATTCCACAGATATATAAACACCACTTGTCTAGTGTCCAACAGACCTCTCAACCTCTGAGGACACCTGCCATAGATGTGGGCAAAATGTCAGGAGAGAATGCTTCTGGAACATGGCCATATAGCCTGGAAAACTCACAGTAACCCATGAACAGCATTCTCTATGGCATATCTTCCTATAGCTATCAGCAATGCCTACAACAGCTGAGGAAAGCAGTAGCCGTCTCCAGTATCTCTCACTGAGTATGCAGGAACAAACAAGAGAGAAGGCAGGCACTGGGAAGGAAAATAAGCCTCCTTCACAAGCTATCCTCAGGAAATAAAACAAGCATAGATTGTGATATGTTTTTATCTAGCTGTGAAAAATGGAAATCTTAGGAAGGCATACATTCAGTGAGCGAGAGGGATCATAGAACAATAGAGTTGGAGGAGACCACATGGGCCATCCAGTCCAACCCCCGGCATGCAGGAAAAGCAAAAACAGATGGCCATTCAGCCATGGCCTAAAAGCCTCCAAGGAAAGAGCTTCCACCACACTCCCAGGATGTCAGTTCCACTGCTGAAAAGTTCTTACAGTCAGGAAGTTCTTCCTAATGTTCAGGTAGAGTCTCCTTTCCTGTAATTTTCACCCATTGCTCTGAGTCCTCGTTTCCAGGGCAGCAGAAAACAAGCCTGTTTCCTCTTCCTTATGACATCCTTTCACATATTTAAACATGCCTATCATGTCTCCTCTCAACCTTCTCTTCTGCAAGCTAAACATGTCCTATTCTTTAAGACACTCCTCATTGGGCAAGTGTCACCCATTCTGTATTTTTGTATTTCATTTTTTTCTGCCTAAGTGTACTATCTAACATTTGTCTTTATGAGATTCATTTTGTTAGTTTTGGCCAGGCTCTCCAATCTGTTACGGTCACCTTGAATTCTGATCCTGTCCTCAGCAGTACAGTCAAAGAATCATAGAGTTGGAAGCTTGGGCCATCTATTCCAATCCCATGCCATGCAGAAAAAGCACATTCAAAGTACCCTTGACAGATGGCCATCCAACCTCTGTTCAAAAGCTTCCAAGGAAAGAAATGCAAGAGACTAATTGCCCGGAAGGGATAAGAATTTGGAAGTCGACAAGAAGATTTTTATTTTTTCCTTTTTTATTTTTTCTCTCCCATTTTTTCAAATATACATATATATATATATACTTTTTCAACCATTTTTCTTTTTTTTTTTACTTTCCTTCTTTTTTTATATTCTCTATTTTTATTTCTTATTTCAATTTTTTTGCCTTTCATTCCCCTTTAGCCCATTCCCATTAGTAAGGAAACCTCCGTACTCCCTTCCACCACAGTTAGCCTCCTTTCTTTTTTTCCTTTTCACCAATCTAGTTTTTCTACCCCTTTTTACCTACCCCCTCCTATCACCCCTTTTTTTCTCCATTCTTTTTTTCTTAATTCCTTTTTTCCTTTCTCCCCCCCCCCCTTTTTTTCCCTAAACAATCAATAAAAATTATTTTTTTAAAAAGCTTCCAAGGAAGGAGCTTCCACCACACTCTCTATTTCTCCTAATTTGGTGTCATCTGCATCCTTGCATGCATTTTGGAAGAAGTTTCCAAGTGATCTCTATAAAGTTCAAAACACTTTTTATTTACTTACAAGGTTTACCTGACCTGGCTGTTTCATTTCACTTGTGCAGACTGTTAGCTCTGCGTAAACAGTATACCGGAACATGCTGAGTTATTCTTTTTTTATGGTGTAGAAACCTATCCCTACTCTTTCTACATTATCTCTGTCTTTGGTATTATTTGGTATTCTATTGAAGAAATAATGCTGAGGAAGAGTAATACCTCCATATGCTACTTCTTACCACAGAAGTTGGGAAATGCCCAATGTCTGTCTACATCACAACTGTACACTGAATAGGAAACTGCTTGTTGGTCCAGTGACTTCAATACTCTGGAACCTGGGGCCTTTTTGGTGCAATGTCTAAGTACCATAAAGTTCTTGTCTTTTCCAAAATCTTTAAGAACATGCAGAACTCCACTGAAAAGGATGAAAAATGTTATGTTGTTATGGAAAATCACAAGCTTATGGATTGCCCCACTCTTAAATACCCATAATCCACAGTACAATTCAAAACCTAGACAAGAAATGTCAATGAGACATTTATACTACTTCTATGTGTGACCCTGTACAATACATGGAAAAGTTTCACTCTGCTCAAATAACAATTCAAGGCAACTGCTGGATTCTCTGGGAAGAATAGAGTTCCACAGTTAGGCCTCTCCAGGAATGGGTGCAGTTGGCACACAAGTTTTAATTGTGCAAAGGCCCTCCTGGCCACAGAAATTCCTGGGCCTCCAGGTTCAATGCCAAGTCTAGGAGGACCCCCAAACTGTGGACCTGTGTCTTCAGGGGAGTGTGACCTCATCCAGAACAGATTGGATCCCTATTCCTTGATCTTCCATCTGACTGACCAGGAACACCTCTGTTTTGTCTGGATTAAGATTCAATTAGTTTGCCCTCATCCAGTTCATTGCTAATGATAGACACTGGTTTAAAGTCAGGACAACTTCCTTGGCATTAGGTGGAAAGGAGTAGTAGAGTTGGATGTCATCTGCATATAGGTGACACTACACACCAAAACCACAAATGACCTCTCCAAGCTGTTTCATGTATATGTTGAAAAGCATGGGGGGCAAAATGGAACCTTGAGGAACCCCAAAGGATAATGGGCAGGGGTTCGAACAGGAGTCTGAGTATGACCCTCCAGGAAAGACCGGCGCCACTGTAAGACAGTGCCTCCCAGTCCCATCCCAGAGAGACAACCCAGAAGGATGCCATAGTCGATGGTATCAAATGTCACTGAAATTTCCAGGAGAAACAACAGATACACACTCCATATGTCTAGCTCTCTGCATAGGTCAACCACCAAGGTCACCAAAGCTATCTCTGTTTCATGGCCAGGCCTGAAACCAGATTAAAATGAATCTAGATTATCCGTTTCATCCAGCCATCCCCGGATTTGGGAGGCCACCACATGCTCCAAAACCTTGCTCAAAAAGGGAAGGTTGGACACTGGCTGATAGTTGTCCATTATGGAGGGGTCCAGGGGTGGCTTTTTTAAAATATACATCTCACAACTGCCTCCTTTAGGCAAGTTGGAACTTTACCTTGGTCCAAGGAGGCACTGACCACCCCCTTCACCCACTCTGCCAGTCTCCCTCCAGCCTGTTTGATCAGCCAGGAAGGGCAAGGATCTGCAATACATGTGGTAGTTCTCACCTCTCCAAGGATCTTGTCCACATCCTAAGGCTGCAGCAATTGAAAGGTATCCATGCTAGGGCATGCTTCCTTCAGTGTATTCTTATACATAAATACGAGTTCCTTTGCACAGGTTCTTTTTACAGTGCACAATCTCCCCATCACCTATTTTTGCTGGGCTTCATTTTGCCTTCAAATGACAAAACTATCCACACACTCCAAATTCTGTTATACAAAATGTCTTCAGGGTTGCTTCATCCACATCCCACCACAACTTGCTTCCCTGTTACATCAAGACCCTGTCTACTGTGTATTTGTACAAATTGATTTATTTATGACAATATTTATATATACTACCTTATATTAACATATGCCTTCAAAGAGGACAAGCAACAAAAATATTACAAAATCGAAAGCCACATAAAAATGGAAAATAATTGAAAAACAAATGAAATGGGAAAAAATTCACAACTAAGTATGCTCTGGTTTTTAACTTTTAATATATTTTGATGGATTTTAATTGAATTTATTTTACTGCTATTTGTGTTTAATTCTATTGTAATGTTTGTATATATGTATATTTTAAATTATGTGCTAATACTTTTATGTCAAGCAACTTTGAGTCTCCTTTGGGGAGATAAAGTGGGGTATAATAATAATAATAATAATAATAATATGTCTGCACTGCAGAATAAATGTAGCATGACACCACTTTAACTGCCATGGCTCCATGCTATGGAATTCTGGGATTTGTAACTTCTCTTTGGCAGATAAGGCTAAAGACCTTGCAAAACAACACCTCCCAGGCTCCCATTGCATTGAGCAATAACGATTAAAGTGGGGCGGAACTGCATTAATTCTGTGGTGTAGATACAGCCTTAGCCAAACCATGATCTGAAAAAAGCTGGCTTTTAATGAGGAGAAAAAAAGTTTCAGCTTCGCTGTGCAAACCTTGTCTACTCAAAAAGTAATTCTCCTTTTTTGTTGTTGTGTCAGGAGTGACTTGAGAAACTGCAAGTCACTTCTGGTGTGAGAGAATTGGCCGTTTGCAAGGACGTTGCCCAGGGGATGCCCAGATGATTTGATGTTTTTATCACCCTTGTGAGAGGCTTCTGCAGATAAAGCATGTCTATACTTTTTCTAGTTACTAGTTCGAAAACATGCAAATGTGAGTAGATCCATAGGTACTGCTCCAGCGGGAAGGCGCTCCATGCAGTCATGCTGGCCACATGACCTTGGAGGTGTCTACGGAAAACGCTGGCTCTTCAGCTTAGAAATGGAGATGAGCACCACACCCCAGAGTCGGACATGTCTGGACTTAATGTCAAAGGGAAACCTTTACCTTTACTTTTTCTTGCCCACAGTTTGCTGACTGTCCTTATCTCTTGCATGGATCAAATGCTGTCTTTGGCAAGAGACTCCTCTGCACATCTTAGACCTTGTCTTGCACTCCTTTCCCATTAATATTGATATTGCAGGAAGCCCAATTCCAACTGCTTGAAGAGGGAAAGCTTTAATATTCCCAAGCAAGCTCTTAAAAAGAAAATAGGAGCTGGAAGTTGCATAGCAATGAGTCATGGCAGCTAGAGTGGGCTCAAGTTGCATTGATCCTACAGTGTAGACACAACCCAAAAGAGCTGTACCCCCAGATGGCCTTCTCTGCATGCAGCGATTAAATGACTTACCAGGAGTATCTATGTATTTTTCAAACAATCCAGCAATTCGTTTCCCAACAACACTGAAGCGCATCCATGGATGGCCCCAGCCTCCTGGTCCTCTGCCCTTTCACTCTGTGTGTGTGTGTGTGTGTGTGCATGATTATATATCTTTTCTACCAGTCTACAAACCCCCCTGCCCGCCCCTCCCGGCCTCCTTCCAACCCGCAGGAGCCCCCAAGGCCCGCCCCTCCGCTTACCTGCCTGCCCCGGCTTCCCCTTCGCCGCCTCCTGCTCCTTCTCCCTTTCCCTTTCACCGGCTTTCCATCTTGGCCTCTTCCTGGGGCAGGTCACCTGACCCAGCCGCCTTTCGCTGCTCACGTGGCTCTCTCAGATTCATCCAGGGTCAGCTGACCGGGTTTCCCGAGCGTGGAAGGCTCCGGGCAGGCTTCTTCCGCCCAAACAAGACACCCAGGAGGAGGTGCTGAAGGTGCGCAGGCGCATTAGTAGGGATTTCGTCCTAGTCCTTTTTGTTAGGGACTCGGCCGCGCCACCTAGAGGAAGGTGTGTGCTTCGCATCATCTCATCTCAATCTCAATGTTGTTCATTCGTTCAGTCGTCTCCGGCTCTTCCTGACCTCATGGACCAGCCCACGCCAGAGCTCCCTGTCGGCCGTCACCACCCCCAGCTCCTTCAAGGTCAGTCCAGTCACTTCAAGGATGCCATCCATCCATCTTGCCCTTGGTCGGCCCCTCTTCCTTTTGCCTTCCACTTTCCCCAATCTCAATACACATCTATATAAATAAAAATGTAATGTTCTTTTGTGGGATTAACAGAACTCCAAAACTGCTGGACAAATTGACACCAAATTTGGCCACAAGACACCTACTAACCCAAGGAGTGATCATCACAAAAAATTTTGATTTTGTCATTTGGGAGATGTAGTTGCTGGGATTTATAGTTCGCCTATGATCAAAGAGCATTCTGAACCCCACCAACGATGAAATTGGGTCAAACTTAGCACAAAGGACTCCCATGACCAACAGAAACCACCAGAAGGGTTTGGTTGGCATTGTCCTTGAGTTTGGAAGTTGTAGTTCACCTACATCCAGAGAGCATTGTGGACTCAAACAATGATGGATCTGGACCAAACTCTACAAGAATACTCAATGTGACCAAATATGAAAACTGGTGGAGTTTGGGGGAAATAGAATCTTGACATTTGGGTGTTGTAGTTGCTGGGATTTATAGTTCACCTACAATCACAGAGCATTCTGAACCCCACCAACGATGGAATTGGGCCAAACCTCCCACACAGAACCCCCAGGTGAGCCACAGCAAGGCATGGCAGGGGACAGCTAGTACTAATAATAAAAAAGTGAAAATATGTGTGCCAGAAATACAGCTTAATAGTGTAGCATTAGAAAATGTTGATCATTTCCGCTATCTTGGCAGCCACCTCTCCACAAAAGTCAACATTGACACTGAAATACAACACCGCCTGAGCTCTGCGAGTGCAGCATTTTCCCAAATGAAGCAGAGAGTGTTTGAGGACTGGGACATCTGTAGGGATAACAAGGTGCTTGTTTATAAAGCTACTAGCTGTCCCCTGCCACACGTTGCTGTGGCCTAGTCTGTTGATATGGAAAATAAAGTAATAAGAAAGTGTTGATTTGTAATAGATGTAATGTCTTTCTTCTTGTGGTTAAACAGTATTTCTTGCTGTTTCTTTGTCAGTGTTGATGTGGAGAGTGTCTGGTTTGCCTACTCTGGAACATGCAACATATAATTGTCCTTCTTCAGGGGTCCCTTTCAAATCTATGATACTATATTTGTGTGTGTGTGAATCATATCTATCTATATCTATGGCTGGATGGCTCTTTGTTAAGAGGGCTTTGATTACGTTTTCTTGCCCTGGTGAAGGGAGTTGGACTGGATAGTCTTGAGTATTTTCTGTTGGTCATGGGGATTCTCTGTGGGAAGTTTGGCCCAACTCTGTCATTGGTGGGGTTCAGAACACTCTTTGATTATAGGTGAACTATAAATCCCAGTAACTACAACTCCCAAATGTCAATGTGTATTTCCCCCAAACTCCATATGTGTTCATATTTGGGCATATGGAATATTCATGCCAAGTTGGGTCCAGATCTATCATTGTTTGAGTCCATGGTAGTCTCTGGATGTAGGTAAACTACAACTCCCAAACTCAAGGTCAATGCTCACCAAACCCTTCTAGTGTTTTCTGTTGGTCATGGAAATCATGTATGCCCCGGTTGGTTCAATTCTATCATGCTATTTGATTGTAGGTGAACTATAAATCCCAGCAACTGCAACTCCCTATCTACCTATCTATCTATACCTATGACTGGATGGCTCTTTGTCAGGAGGACTTTGATTACGTTTTCTTGCCCTGATGAAGGGCGTTGCATTGGATGGCCTTAGTATTTTCTGTTGGTCATGGGGGTTCTGTGTGGGAAGTTTGCCCCGATTCTTTCGTTCGTGGGGTTCAGAATGCTCTTTGATTGTAGGTGAACTATGAATCCCAGTGACTACAACTTCCAAATGTTAAGGTCTATTTCCCCCAAACTCCATCTGTGTTCATATTTGGGCGTATTGAGTGCTTGTGCCAAGTTTGGTCCAGATCCATCATTGTTTGAGTCCACAGTGACCAGCAAAAAATACCAGAGGTCTTTGGGGAAAATTCACCTTGATTTGGGGGAGTTGTAGTTCACTACATCCAGAGAGCGCTGTGAACCCGAACACCGATGGATCCGGACCAAACTAGACACACATACCTGATATGCCAAAATTTGATTACTGGAGGGGTTTGTGAGGAACTGACCTTCCTTTTAGGGAATTTTAGTTCACCCACAACCAGGAAAACCATGACCTCCACCAATGATGGACCTAGACCAAACACAGAACCCCCATGACTAAGTCAACCGCCTGAAGGGGTTTGAAGGAACTGACTCACCATTGTGGGAGTTGTAGTTTACCCTACAGCCAGAGAGCACACTGAAACCCACCGATGATGCATCTTGATGTGTTGTTTACATTGATATGTCATGTTTATTATTATATGTGTAATGCGGCATTGTATGCCATGGACTGCAAGCCGCCCTGAGTCGCCCATTGGGGTGAGAAGGGCAGGGTATAAATAAAATAATAATAATAATAGAGCAAACTTGCCCAATATAACAAACTTTAAGTACTGATTGAGATTTTGGGGTTTACCTGGCATGCTGTGAGTTGTATTTCACCGACAACCTTATGCATTTTGTACAATTAAAAATTGACTTTTCAAATAACCCGCTGGGTACCCAGGCTAGTATATATATATTTGGTAAGGTGTTGCACAGTGGGTTAAACTGTTGAGCTGCTGAACTTGCTGACCAAAAGGTTGGTGGTTCGAATCTGGAGAGCAGAGTGAGCTTCCGCTGTTAGGCTCAGCTTCTGCCAACCTAGCAGTCCAAAAACATGCAAATGTGAGTAGATCAATAGGTACTGCCTCATCGGGAAAGGAACAACGGTCCATGCAGTCATGCTGGCCACATGACCTTGGAGATGTCTACTGACAATTTTTTCCTGATTGTGAAATTGGGCTGGGCTGTCCAAATCACCCTTCAATTATCCCACTCTATCATGATCCTTGGTTGAATTTTCGTTATCTTGAAATCTGAAATGCTCCAAATTTGTCTGCATGAATGGCTGAGATACTGATCCTTCTGCTTTCTGCTAGTTCAATGTGTACAGACTTTTATTTCATGCACCACTAAAAATATTGTGCATAGAATTACCGTAAGGTTAGATGTATAGGGTGCATATGAAACATATGTAAATGTCATGTTCAGACTTGGGTCCTATCTCCAAAATGTATTCCAAACAATTCAAAAGACAGGGGATACTCAACTTTTATGGTCAGTTTTTGAATGGCCCGAGGGCTTCTTTATGCTGCTTGACATCTCTGGCGCATTCGCATTTTCCAGTGCGTTCTGATTTTAATAGTTTGTCTTTTACTGTCTTGTGAGCTGCCTTGGGAGGGGCGAGGCAGTCTATGAATAAGGAAAGAATTGTTTTTCAAATGGGCTGGAAAATCAGCTGCTTGGGCTCTCAGGCTGAAAGGGCAGCAAACTGTTAGTTTCAATGGACCCACACAGTCCTATATCCCAGAATATCAAGGCAGAAAATCCCACAATATCTGCTTTGAAGTGGGTTATCCGAGTCCACACTGCCATTTATTCCAGTTCAAAGCAGATAATGTGGGATTTTATTCAGATGTGTGGAAGGGGCCTAAATGTATTGTATTCGTTATTTGTAGTCTGTGGGAGAGAGAAAAGAGGTAGTTGTTGAAAATACTGCTTCAAATGTCCTAATGATTGGCATTGGTTGTTACGTACCAAAATGGTGGAGGAAGATTTGCTGGTACATCTGAGGCTACAAAAAGCCTTGGCTTGGCCCAAACTCTGCACTGAAAGACACTTCGGGCTTTTGCTCCATGAGATAATTTGTTAGACTGAAATTGAGAGAGTATCCTGGCTGACAGTGACGTCCATTGCATTTAAAGTGGTGTCAAACCATAAACTGTATAAATTGTATAGCATAGATACACCCTTAGTTTCGGTTCCAACCCAGCATGTTTAATAGGATACACAAATAAATCTACAAAAGAACTGGGAGTTTTACAGCAGAATCCTATGGACAGCTACTTGCGAGTAAACCACTTTGGATAAAGGAAACGTCTTAAGAATCCTATACATTGACAGTGAGACAGGATATGTCAGGTTATGTCTAGCATTATATTAAAAAGAAAATTGCTATTATGAGGATTTCTGTAAGAAAATTAACTGATGAAATTCATTAGCATCTTATTTTATGGAGCCCCCAGTGGAGCAATGGGTTAAACCCTTGTGCCAAAAGGACTGAAGACCAACAGGTCAGAAGTTCGAATCCAGGCAAGTGCAGATGAGCTCCCTCTGTCAGCTCCAGCTCCCCATGAGAGAAACCCTCACAAGGATAGTATACTATCACAACATCTGGGTGTCGCCTGGACAAGGTTCTTGCAGATGGCCAATTCTCTTGCACCAGAAGCAACTTGCAGTTTCTCAAGTCACTCCTGACACAAAAAAATGGCATCTTCATGGTAAGAACTTGTAAAACAGGCAACTGTGGTTGAAGGTCTACAACAATTCCTCACTATTTGGTTCTTATGATTGGAGTTATGGCCATCTATAATACATCTAGAGGCATGCAGTTGCCTATCCTTGGTGTAATGACATTTGCCTAGACGAAAAGAACTGTCAGGCATGCGAGCCAAACTCGCATCATTCCAATGTACCGTAATCGTGTGGTTTTAACCCCAGTGCATGTACATCAACCAAAGATAACCACAGCTTTACCAATAAAAGGATTTATTCAATCACTCTTTAGCGCTCCATTATTAAAGGCCACTGTATTTTTTCAACATGAAATTGGACCCACAAAATCAGAGCTAGCTTGTGATAAACATGATGAACATAATCAGAGATCAATTGAACAGGATTCATAGCACAGAGTGGAAATCAATAGAAAAGTTTATAATTGTTTACAGACTGTGGTAACGTACCATGTGACTCTCATATCTATCCACTGGAAATATGCAAAACTGGAGAATAGCAAACCCTTCTGGTCCAAAAATAACATAGAGTAATGCTGGAAGACCTAGAAAACACCTAGAGTGGTTATATTTTATTGGATGTTGATCGCGATCCTGCAGACATGGGCGTCATGCTGTATTTTTTTAAACAATAACTAAACAGAAAAATAAATGATATCCCTTATGTTTTCACATCTAACTATATAGCATTGGGACATGCTTAAATTAAGGCTTACAATATTCTTTAGAAGTAGGTTATATAGAAGTAGGTTATATATACGCACTAAGGAGTGAGAGGAAGTTGCCACATCTCAGACAACTGAACGCAGGATCCTCATGGGCCACTCATGATTTTATCACTTGAGTTGTGGATATATATACTGTATATATACACAATAGATAGATGCATAGACATAACTATGTACAGTGCAACCCTTCATCCATGGTTTGATATCCCTGGGTTCACTTACTCACATGCCCCGGAAGTGTTTGTGGGGCTCTCTAGATCCTCCCACACTAATTTATGGTATACTTCTCACCAAAGTTTAGTAATATATATATATATATATATATATATATATATATATAGACACACACACACACACACACACACACACGTTTTACCACTATCTGTGGTTTCAGGTATCCACAAGGCTTTTGGAATCTATTCCTTGTAGATATTTGTGGAGGGGGGGGTTGTACTATGCATACACTTTTAAATATTTTTAGCTTAACAACTAAAACCTTGAAAGTTTAGCTAGGAGTGTTAGTAACCTATACACTTTATTATGTTTCCCCCACAGATTTAGTATGTGTTTGGATTAGAGGGAGACGGAGTACTCAGTGGAGAAGACACAGAAACATGTTGGGTACCATAAGAGGGCCACAATGTAAACACACAGCATAAACACAATGGCAGCAGGTTGTGAAATAATACACACAACTCACATTCAAACAAAACAGAATGGCACAAGATAAAGAATATTATTACAGTAAGTATAAAAACACCTGAAAAGTTAAAATGCAAAAGGCAGAATTGTGTTTGTGTTTATTGACATCTAGGACAATGTATGTAATATCACCTGTGATGATGCCTACAGGTATAAATTCACAGGAATCTGCAGTGCCTATGATGAGTGCTGTACAAATTTAAGAAAAGCTAGGGTGAGAGAAAAAGCCTGAATGCATCTAAATATTCAATCCTACATTCGTGTTTAAGGAAGAGTTCCCAGTGTCTCCAACCAATCAGAAACACTACAGGGATTAACTCTTATGTCTATCAGATAAACTCTAAAAGATTGAGATTAGATATTCTCTCCAGCTGGAGCAGCCTTTTGCCAATCCATCCCATGTAACATATATCAAGTATATTTGTTCATAGCCTCTCAGATCCACATGGCAAATAATATTGTAAACAAAACAAATCTAACCATCTGTCAAAGAGAACAAAACATGGTACGCAAACTGTCAGCATGTAATATAGCAACTGTACATCATATTTCATTAATAACAGCTTGGTAACTTGTGCTTCCAATATTCACAAGACAGTCAGATTGCTTAAAATATTCCCTTGAGTTTTAGGACTTCTATCAGAACATGGGTTCAATTGGTTCCTTAGGAAATGGAAGGTCAACAAACATCTTTCTTCTTCTAGTTAGATGAGAAGAAACAAAATCCGAAATAGAAGGAAAGGTGCCACTTTATTCATTGGTACACACACAAATACTCTAAATCAGCAGTTCTTAACCTGTGGTCGACAGACCCCTTGCTCCACTACGACTGACAGTGGTAGAAATGCAACTTTAGTGACCAAAAGACATGGCGGTGTGGAGCGAGGAGACAAGATCTAGTCAGCTCAGCTTGGAGAATTGTATAATTAATGGTCCACAGCAACAAAATATATTTAAAGAGGGTCTGTGACAAAGAAAAAGTTAAGAACCACTGCTCTAGATATATCCTTTCAGAAATTTTTGATTCTCAATTGAGAGCTCCCAGAGACAAACTGAAAGAAAAGTCCCATTCCCATCTCCTTTGCAACCAATAACATTGCAAAGTGTTGAGGAAGTTAAAAAACAACAACACCATATTTCCGCATCATAGGGCAGAAGGCAGTGCTTCTCAAACTTTTTGAAACTGCATTTTTGCCTTTGTTGCTTGCTTTACATTCCAAGCTACTTTTCCCCAAGCAAACACCAATATTACATTCAGAAAACAAGTCTATAGTCCAAGACAAAGCTGGGTAAGTGAAACAATTGTTCATGATCTCTAGCAGATTGTGGATATTGAAAGTTGGTGGTTTTTCAGAGGTGGATGAGTCCCCGACTTCCTCTTTCATTGTCTTCTTTCACTTGGCTCCACTGTCCCACCCTTGGAAAGCGATACCCAGGAAGCACAAGGTGAGATTAAAGGAGCACTCAAAATTGCCTGCTCATCCAGTGTATGGAATGAAGGATAATGAAGGAGCATCTCAACTGGACAGATGGACTAGGTAAGGCAAAGCTTCTCTGTACTAGGGCCTGCTTGGTTAATCAGAGCTGTGATTCAAAAGAGCAGAAATTGGCTTCGTCCTTCATGCATATATTGGTGAATTCCTGTCATCAGGACACATTCCCTTCCCATATCCCATCTCTCTAAGACTCCATTATGAGGAACCAGGAATGCAGTGGAATTCAATGTATTTTGTAATGTGCAAATACTATGCATGTATTGTTTTACTGCATGTATGCATGCTAGGGAACTGCACTGACCCCACAAATGTTACTCCTCCTGCACCCTCCCATGTGGACAAATATCCTAAACTATTAATGAACACTGGTTGCCCATACATTTCTGATTAAAATATATATAATTCTTTCTTCATTGCATCCAGTTGTTTCTCCAAGTGATTTAAGAGGAATCATAAAAAACAATACCCCCCCCCCCCTTTAAGGCTGCAAAATTAGTCTCAGTATTAATATCAACAGGACAGAAAAAGCAGGAAGGCAATATGGCACTTGGACCCAAGGATGCTTGGATGGTGATCACCAAAGCCACCACTTCCCTGAGTGTAAGGAGAAGGAGATCTTGCTGCAGGAAAGTTCTTGATCGCCATTACTCATTACAACCTGAATCCTGTAGTCTCCGTTGGTGAGGAAAGAAGGTAACTCTATGTCAGGTATGTAGACATCAGAGGATGGCAAATTGTAAGTACCCTAAAAAGAAGGACACACACATAGATTCACTAATCCTTATCAGTCTGCAAAATCCGTACCATTCTTGTTTATCTGTCAGTACAGAAGATTTTTGTTCCTTGATCAAAGGCAATAGGCAGCACTCATTGGCCTTGTTAGTACAACAGGGCAATAAAGAGTTCTTGGCAATCTTTAACATGTACCAGTGATATACTGGTATGCACTTCTTCACCAGCTCTGCTTGCAGTAGAACAAGTAAATCAAGGCCGAGCAAAGTTCACCCCATGGGCTACAAAAACCTCCTCAGGCTTTTTTTCAGGGTAGGATTTTGTCAAGAAAAAGATAGTTATTCCACTCCAGAATGAGAAGTTCTCAGTGGAAGGAGGTAAAGCCCCCCTTCAAACAAGAAATCACATTTCTGATCTTACCGGGGCCTGTGGAATGATCCCAGAGGCCAAAACCCCCAGAAGTGGCCCACCTCTGAGCAAAAGAACTCTCTAGAACAATATGCAAGAAGTGCTGCAACTAATATTCTGCCTTGCCCTTCCGCATCCTTTCCCCACTGCGATCCCCCCAAAGGAAAAATGCTCAAATCCTGTATTCTTTTTCTGTACGGGGGATGGTGGTATCTATCAAGTTAAACCAGCCACAGATCAAAATCCATAGTTTATTTAGTCAGTCCCACATTTCAAAGTGGTATTCTCAGAAACCAAAAACAGAGCCAATAGAATGGACTCCCAATCCCAAGTGGGATTTATTTTTTAACATTGTGTTGTTGTTGAAGGCTTTTTTAAACAATTGCCTAGACTAAACGGCCATAGATTAAAATGTGGGCTTACCGCCTTAAAGGGGCAATGGCAAGGAATGCCATAACTCAGCAAGGGTTCTGGACATGGAGTGCCTGGAGGGATAAGACTGTCCAGCTTGGCACAAATGTCGTCGTACGTGCAGCTCCCAAGTTCATCCATGCAGGGGATCTTTAACCACATTTCACCAAGTCTCTTCTCCAGAGTAACTACTGCCTAGAAATAGATATTGCACAAAGTGTGAATACACTGCCCATCACCAGGTCTAAACAAATGGCCATTCTACCCACAGGCTGCTGTTCAGCTGTCTAGATATGTGCAACTTATCTGTGAGACATGAAGGAAGAATTGGATTATCTTGTATAGCACGGGA
Source organism: Anolis sagrei (assembly GCF_037176765.1). Lineage (NCBI taxonomy): Eukaryota > Metazoa > Chordata > Lepidosauria > Squamata > Anolidae > Anolis > Anolis sagrei. Next base: position 84,638,135 of record NC_090022.1, read on the forward strand.
ACTCAAAGTGAGGTCTGTAGGCTTATGAGGCCCCAGAGCTCTTTTTGGAGTCCCCATGGGTAAAAAAGAAAGGGAAAAAACTTTTAAAATGCCCTAAATTATCCCGAAATACCTTGTAAGAAACAGAAAATGTCTTTTTCTCTGTTTTAAAAAAAAGGTCTCCCTTGAGCCCCAAATGGCAGACAATCGGGTAAGGGATAGTGAAAATGCCTCTTATGCTCCCTTTTGCATTTGGAGAGCCCCAAAAAATGATACTGAGATCAGGACAAGAGGGATGCCCTGCCATGGTCTCCTAGGGTAATCCTAATGTAATCCACCTAGGCTCTGAGAGACGTCCACCCATATTCAGCTAGGGAAGGTATTACTAACAAATTTCAGCTTTACCTTACAGACTATCACCTCACATAAACTTAAGGGAGAAGAGAGTTAGGAACCTTCACACAATGCAGAATTAACTTTTGCAGTTCATCATAGTATAATGTAACATGATCCTTGAGAAGGCAATACGGAAACGAACAGAGATGGGTGTATTGATCTGCATGACAATAAAACAACTGACATGGAAATGTAAAACAATGTCAAATACCAGGATACCAGCTGTTCATTTTGACCAGCTTTTACTAGCCACTACTCTCCAGAATCTCCTGCATGGATATTTTCCAAATATGAGCCATCTAATGATCTGGCAAAGACAAAAAGGACCTTCTATGGAGAAAACACCTGATCTACCACTGAGCTATGGTTTCTCCCCTGATACACAGCCGGATGATGAGGGAATGATGCTTGCAATCCCCAAAAGTACTTGGCAAGATGGGCACTAAGGGAATCAGAGTGCCGCATGGAACGAAACTTTGGCGCAGTTCAGTGTGCCATAACACCCCACAAAGAGGCAGTAAAGAGCAATAATGCTTCCATCATTGCTAATGGAAAGGAGAACAGAATCTTTAGCAGAGTGTAAATATGAGGTTTTGAAAATGCTAATTAAAAGGCTTAACAGCCAATCTTACTATATTATGTGTTTTGATTGAAATTGTTTTACATACTGTTTGATATGGCATGTTTGTATTACTTTTATAGCATTGAATATTTGCCATTCTTGCTTGGAAACCGCCCTGAGTCCCTTAGGGGAAATAGGGCAGGCTATAAATAAAGTTATTTATTGATTTATTTTACTGCCCCCACTCCAGCTAAAGTGATCTGCATCGGTTCTACAAGAGTTTAAAAGCCTGAAGGGGAATGAGATGATAGAAGAGAAACTGTAGCCCTTCAGATATGAAAATAAGAAAATATACGTCATGAACAAATTGTCCTACTGCTTTTCTTATCTCTGCTGCCACTAAGCAGAAAAGGCATGTGGGATTTCTTTCATAAAAGGCCAGTTTAAGCAAACAATCCAGATACATGGGTTGAAGAAACTCTTAAGTAATCACTCTTGAGTTCTGCTGGCCTGTTTTTTTCCACTTGCCAGCATGAGACCTTGCATGATAAGCGCTCACAAGGTCGTCCAGCTTGTGGTATCAAAAGCTCCAGCAATCTCTTCCCCTTTCTGCAGTTCTCTTGGAAAATGCTGAGGTGACTCTTCTCTTCCCACCCTGAATACACCAAACTGTGACCTGAAATAAAGACCCAAACTTGCCCAAGTAAGACAAAAGCAAAACTGCTTGAGGATTACAAAATGTGCATTAACACATGTTAAAGTCAAAATATCTAATTTCTACGTCATAGACTTGAGTGAGATTGTCTTTCAAATTTACACTCTTCCAAATATTCATAGACAGTTCTCAATACTAACAAAATACACTCGGGTGGAAAGAATGGTTAGTTTAGGGATGAAATGTCTATATAATGATGACTAGCATAGGAAAATGCGTTTCAAAAAGAAATACCTAATACTGATTTTTGTGCAACTGATAAAAAATTTCAGGTTGAAGCCAAACCAGGATGAATAAATGAACACATACAAAACTGCAATGAACCAGAAGCAGACAGCTTCATCCACCCATCAAAGACTTTTCTATAGAGAGGAAGAGACCAAAGACTGTTCTCAAAGCATCTCTTTGTCACTCTGCATACAGCATTCAAGAAAGTCAAAGGCAGGATTAGAGACTTCTCTGTGCTTAGCCCTCACTTGTTCTACTCTTCAGCTGGCAAAACACCAAAGAGCTCGCAATATCTTGGATGCGGCATCAAGACTATTTTCTAACAAGTTATTTTTTTCTGGGAGCATAAATTTCCAGAAATTAGAATCCAGTAGCACAGGGACTCAGAAAAGCTCCCCTCCCAGCCCAATAAGGAATTTTGCCCTATATGGCAATTGATTGAGGATATCTAAAGCAATAGCACTGCAGATGACAGGCAAGCACTTTATCTCTGGCCAAAGTTTTCTGCAGCATCTCAGAAAGGAAGCTAACGGAGCAAAATGCAGAAGTTCTGGCCAAGTGCACACAACACACCACCTCAAAGGTTCTGGTTTCAGTGTTTTTTCTGAAACTTGATTAAGTTGGTAAAAAGAAATGAAACTTGCTTGCATGTTATCTGCTGTTTTTTGGAACATTTAGATCAGTCATATTTTTGCTCTGAAACAACTCTAGAAAGGTACACTATTTATTACATAGAAGGAAATGTTTGGTTCAGATCATAATTTGGCTTGGGATGAGCCTCTGTGTCTGTCTTCTCTTGCCTGGACAAATTTCTCATTTCATGACTCTGTTATGTGTCTTCAGGACAACTCTAACCTAAGGCACTTCTAGTGTAGGGTTTTCTTGGCAAAGTTTGCTCTGAGATGGTTTGCCATTGCCTTCCTCTAAACAGAGCCTTTAGCTCCAGGTATTTCCTGGTGGCCTCTTCTTCAAATGCTAACCTGGCCATCTAAGATCAGACAGGAACTGGGGCCTTCATATAGTAAACTTGTGAATTTTAACTTGCATTTTATCAACGAATTTTAACCTGTATTTTAACTGTGTGTGTTTTAATAACCTTGTGCTTTATCCCCCTATTTTAATCCTGTTGTATCACACCTTGAGCCACAAAAAAGAGGTGGTTATTATTATTATTATTATTATTATTATTATTGTGACAGCTTAGTTTGATAAGATAAGTGAGTACCTGTTTAAAAGCTTGTTAGTGGCATATACAGACTCAATACCAAATTATGGTTGTATATGGTTTTTAATGGTCAGCAGTAACCTCCACCCCCTGAATGTAGTGGTTCTGGTGTTGTGGCATCCCATTCATAGCCACTGGGTGATAGAGTCATCAGGCAATGGTTGGCTATGCTTCAGCAGTCAGTCTCAGGAAGTCAGAGGCATCCATCCAGACTTTCTAGGGTCTTCCAGAGATCTGGAAGGACAACATTGCCTTCTTGCAACCAGCTGCTGAAGCTGAAAATGTTTAGATAAATAAAAATAGCATACCATTGCAGAATGAATGGGAACTGTGTGATCATAGAACACAGCCATATTAAGAAGTGGAAGCCACTTATTACAATGAGATGAGCCACTGATTTCCTTGGGTTTTTTTTAGATAAGTTACATTTTATTTAATCTATACGTGTCATGTTATATGTTATCTTCACATGTGGGGTTATTTTGAGATATTATGTTTGCCCTTGTTATTGTACTGAGGCATTGAATGTTTGCCCTTTTTGTCTGTTGAAATCTGCTCTGAGGAGATCGAGCAGAATATAAATAAAGTTGTATTATTATTATTATTATTTTGAAAAAAAACCTCACCTTGCCATTTTGTTCAAATTTGCCTTGAAAAACAATAAAGGAAATAAAGATGTGCAAACATAACAAACTACAAGGAGGCATTTTATCTTAACTATCTCCAAAATTACTGAATTTAAAATTATGCAAGGAATCTGCGGCAGAAGAGAAAGCAATAGCAGAGTAAGTAGAGATGGGAAAGCCTGGGGGGAGAAAACAGTTGTTTCTGTTTTTTCCAAGCCATTATTTTCCTGAAAAATTGACAACAAGTCTTAGAAATCTTTCATTAAGTTCTTCATATTATATAGTTTGAATACCATGTCATAGATATATTATTTCTCCTTGGAAAAGAACATATTCTACATGCTTTTCCATTTTTTCCAGGGAAAACATGGCTTTTGAAAAAAATAGAGAAAAAAAACCCTATTTTTCTCCCAATTTTGACGGGGTTTTTTGAGGCCTTCCCATCTCTATAAGTAAGTACGCTAGAAGAATGATCTAGGACTTTATCATACAACAGACTAGTTGAACAATTGAACTAGGAGAATTCCTAGTTTGATCTTCCCTTATCACACAATATTGTGGTTCTTCTATTGCTGCATTGACTTTCCGTTGTGACTGACTTGCATCTTTTAATTTATAGGAAAACCTGCCAATGACTCCAATAGCACTGCTGCTCAAGCACTGGTTCTGGTGTGATTATTTCTTCTATTGCAGTCATGTGACATGAGTGGGAGTGGTTCTCTTCTTGTCTCCCTATCCTCAAGTATGTTGCTCCACTCAGTTCCCTGGTTTTTATTTAAATTTTAAATTTTAATTGAACTGCCATGGGGTATTGCCAGCATGCTGCAATTATGCAATTATATCAGGGCACTCTATTTGTAAGATGAATTGAATTGTGCAATTCATGCACCAAAGGGAAAAAATAAACAGTGTGCATGCACTATGCAGGACTGACATGGTTAGGAAGGCAGGGTCAAATGAGTACAGAAGCCTGACTGGAGCTATTGGAGAGAAGATGGAATAGTAATTCTTACCATATACATATGTTTCTGTTGGTTGAAACATGGCTGCTGAAAGGCAATAGGCTGGTGTGATAGTCCATCTCCTCTCCAATGTGGAGTTAATTATAAGAAGTATCGTTTAAAAGGTCCATTGCTAGCTGATCTGAAGGCAGCTCCCAGGGTTATCATCGTCCACTGTGTGTGGATTCTCCACCTACCACAGTTTCATTATATGTTATCTCTCTTACATTTCCTCATTTTAAAACAGGAACAAGTACATAAGGTCAGATGCATCAGGCTTCTTTAAAAGTCACAGATTTTGTTTGTGTTCTTTCAAATTACTGTATATACTTGAGTATAAGCCAAGTTTTCAGCCCTTTTTTAGGCTGAAAAAGCTCACCCTCAGCTTATACTCGAGTCAAAGTTATTTATCATTTTACTCTATTATTATTATTATTATTATTATTATTATTACATGTATTATTTTACTCTATTCTTACTGTTATTGTTATATTTCCATTATTTTACTCTATTATTATTGGAAGGATATGTAAGCACATTTACATTGAAGAAGGTTAGAATAATGGTTTTATCAGAGTTGGACAGTCTTATCTAAAATTACAATTTTATGGAAATATTCAAAAACATTTAACCCACTGATGCCTCAATTAATGTAAATTTATAAGTATCTATTTTTATTTTGAAATTTACCAGTAGCTGCTGCATTTCCCACCCTTGGCTTATACTTGAGTGCCTCAGCTTATATTTGGGTTTGCTTATACTCAAGTATATACAGTATATACTGGATTTAAATAAACTGCCTGGGGAGCTGATATAAAAAGCCTCTAATCATAGCAGGAGCCAATAGAAAATATTCTGGGACAAGCAAACCTTGTATAGACCTTTAAAATAACATTGGAAAGACCAGGAACAAAATGGCAGACTTTCCGTGCTTTTTAATTAGTCTGGATGCACCTTTATTGAAGTGATTTGAATATAAAATAAATGAAAATTATCTATAGATTAATAAGAAAAATAGCAAGGGGGAAAATTGAGAAATGAGTGCAGAACAAGACAGCATTTAAACTATACTACTGCAGTTCTCAGACTTGGTCCAGATTTAGCAGAGATGGTATTTCAGGACCAGAATTTACCTCCTTTATGATTCAATGAACAGCGTTAGCACAACCAATAAACAGAGGCTAGATTGCTCCCCCCCCCCCTTTGTTTTTGGAGATGATTTCATTCCTAGCATCATCTCTTCCAGTGGTTCAGGTTGTTTTTTTCCTCCTCTGAATTAGCTGCATTTCCCTAACATATAAAAATGCAGCTGCTTAACAGGAAAGCATGGGCTTGGATCCAAGTGCTGCTGAAAGGCCATCAGATGCAGAGAGGTATGTCAAGAGAGAAGGAGTTTGAAGTGTGAGAGTACTTCTCATAAAGCTACATATTCACACCTCTGCATGATTCATTTTTTTAAAAACCCTAAACATTTCAACATAGTTATCTTCTCAGAATCTGGAGCCCTGCTTTGGAAAGGGACTTTGAAATCCTCAAATTTTAAACTAAGCAAGCCTTCTTTCCTTCCTGTTTTGTCTGACTCTGAGGGGTGATACTCATCTCCATTTCTAAGCTGAAGAGCGTTGTCCAGAATGACTGCATGCAGCACCGCTACCTTTCCACAGAAGTGGTATCTATTGATCTACTTGCATTTGCATGTTTTGGAACTGCTAGGTTGGCAGAAGCTGGGGCTAACAGCAGGAGCTCATCCTTATCCTAGATTCAAACCACCAATCTTTCTGCCAGCAAGTTCAGCAGCTCAGTGGTTTAACCCACTGCACCAGCAGGGGAAAAACATATCTTCTGCTTTTATAGGAGAAACTTGAGACTTTCCATGAAAGCCCAAAGCCTATTGAATCCTTAGCATTTCTAAGAGAAGATTTGTGACCGTGCTGAAGCCCTTGCTGACCTTGTTCCACACTAATAAAAGGGTGCCTTGTGCTCAGTCAGTGAAAGGGATGCAAAGTAAACAGAAAAACCGGCCTAACACCTGGCTGGAACTACACTTTCATATAATGCAGTCTACACTACCATATAATCCAGTTCAATCTGCATTCTGAAACTGCATTTTATGGCATTGTAGATCCAGACTCACTGCAAACAGGGACCATGAGAGAAAAGAGGAAATGCAAAACCTAAAATCATCTGATTCTCCAAAAGAGGAGAACCGGTCATTTCCTCCTTTTGGAGGAATTGATTATCTCTAGCCACATCACTTCCTTCTTTATTCTCACAACAACTAAGAGGAAAGGACTAAAGAGGAATTTAAAAAGCCACACCTTAGATAAGCATCTCTCATGAATTAAGAAACCATGCAAGCCACTGGGACTTGATCAGCCATAGATTTTAGTATCCATGAGAGATCCTGGTATTAAACACCAGTACAAATCAAGGACGCAAGGTATGTTAATACTTCTAAGAGCACTGAGCTGTCCCAATGTACTTTGAATAATCATTCCCTAATGCTTAATTAGGGCCTCCTGGTGGTGCAGCGAGTTAAACCACTGAGCTGCTGAACTTGCAAAAGGTTGGTGATTCAAATCTGGGGAGCGGGGTGAGCCCTTGCTGTTAGGCTCAGCTTCTGCCAATCTAGTAGTTTGAAAACATCCAAATGTGAGTAGATCAATAGGTACCACTCTGGCGGGAAGGTAACGGCCACATGACCTTGGAGGTGTCTACAGAAAACGCTGGCTCTTTGTCTTAGAAATGGAGATGACCACCACCCCTAGAGTCAGACACAACTAGACTTAATATCAGGGGAAACCTTTACCTTTACCTTACTAATGTTTAATTACAGTCTAACACTTTTATAAGTTTTTAAGCTCTTACTTTCTTGTAAGCAACTTTGAGTCCCATGCTGGGTGAAAGTCAGGACATAAAATAAAATAGTGGAGATGTGAGAAGTCATTTTTCCTGGCCTGATTCCCTCCCCTTACCTTCAAAGGTGAAATGACGCCTATACTGGTGTAGACACATGCACTGACTGTGACATCTCCTGGAATAGCAATGGGATCTGGGCTTACAGAAAGGCTCTTAATCCCAGCAGGTTCTGATGAAGGACCACAGTTCTCCCATTGAAAATTCTGAACCTGAAATATATAAAAGAAAAAAAAGATATTTAAAACTTCATTAGCAAAACATAACCTAAGCTGGTTAAAGATGAAGCAAACAGCAGGCAGTGGATTGAAAATAAAGAACCTAAAGGAAGCATGGAAGGGCAGGCAAAAAACGAAGCTGAAGAAGGAAGCTGAGGAAAAAAGGGTGTGACTACATCCAACCTTTGCACAGTTTAAACCTGTGGAGTCCTCAGATGGTTTTGCCTTCAACTCCCAGAAATCCTAAAAGATGCTAAACTGGCTGGGATTTCTGGGAGTTGTAGGCCAAAACATCTGGGGACCCACAAGTTGAGAACCACTGGCTTAAAGTCAGAGGAGTAGAACACTGTTTTTCCTGGCCTGATTAGAGTAGAACATTGTGCTAGGTGACTTTGAACAAGTCACAGTCTCTCAGCCTCCTAAGAAGACAAAAGCAAACTGTCTCTGAACAAATCTTGCCATGAAAACTTCACTAACAGGTTCATCTTAGGGTCACCTCAAATGGAAAATTACTTGAGGGCACACAACAGCAACAATTCAACTACAGGATTTCTGGGTCAAGATCCAGTATTGTCCTTCCATATTCAACACCAGCAGAATCAGGACTTTCCTCTCTTTCCACTAGTCATGAATCCCTCTGTTACACCCAAATCGAGGGTCTTCCAGCCCTACAGAACAGGGGTTTGAGGGCACAGAGGGAAGGAAGGAGGATAGATGATTCTGGTGGAAGCCACAAATGTCCTTCAATGACAGGCAACCAGGGAATCAACCGAAGGGGTTTTAAAGTAGTTGTATCTTCCTATATATTTTGAGTGAGGTTAATTTTATTTGTAAATAAAAAGTTGCTGTAAATTGCATTTGAGGATTTAAGCAGCATATAAAAGAAACAATGGACCCTCTGGTAATGCAGTGGGTTGAACCGCTGAGCTGAACTTGCTGACTGAAAGGTTGGCAGTTCGAATCCGAGGAGTGGGCTGAGCTCTCACTGTTAGCCCAGCTTCTGCCAACTTAGCAGTTTGAAAATTTGCAAATGTGAGTAGATCAATAGGTACTGCTCCCGCAGGAAGGTAATGGCACTCCATGCAGTCATGCTGGCCACATGACCTAGGAGTTGTCTACGGACAACACTGGCTCTTAGGCTTAGAAATGGAGATGAGCACCACTCCCAGAGTCAGACATGACTAGACTTAATGCCAAGGGAAAACTTTTACCTTTACTTTACTATAAAAGAAACTAATAAAGCAAACAAATAAACAATGTTTTATTATTGCCAGCTTTCTGAGCAACATTCTTGGTATTTAGCAAATTAATAAAATAAATTTCCTTTAAAAATGAATGGGGAGTGTTTACTCACATACCATTCCTCCTCTTTTATGTTGCCTCAGAGGCAATACTAGGCTGTACCACTTCAAATAGCAGGAGAAAAGAATACGACAATATGAAACAAACACACCCAACAGTTCTCAATTCATGCATCAAAAAAATACAAGTTGAGTATCCCTTATCTGACACGACTGGAAGTGTTTTGGAATCTCAGTATTTCCATACACATACATAATGAAATACATTGGCATCTCAGTATTTCCATATACATACATAGTGAAATATGTTCAAGATAGGACCCAAGTCTAAACATGAAATGATTGTAATTTATGTTGCATATACACCTTATACAGACAGCCTGAAGGGAATTTTATAGACAATATTTGTAAAGCTTTACAATCTGTAAAGCAATGTTTATTTATATACAATAAACCATCAGAATGCAAAGTGTCACTATCTCAGCCACCCACGTGGGCAATTTTAGATTTTTGCATAAGGGATGCTCAACTGTAATTATGTTAGCAGACAAGCTACATTAAATTATGAAATCCTTTTTTTAAAAGCAGCTGGGTTGGGCTTTTTTTGTTTGTTTGTTTCTTGTTGTTGAAAAGGAAGTAAAATCAGTGGCCACAGCAAAATGTCAAGTCAGCACAAGCTGAAAGTAAAGATAAAAGAGGCATGCAAGAGATGCTTGAGTTTTATTGTGAATCATTCGTGAGACAAACTCACAGACATTTTGATAAGGTGCAATTACATTTCTCTCCCCACAACTGAAGATTGTGGGGAGTTTGTAGTTCCCGCACATGCATCTGAAGCCATGGAAGGCTGATTTGAGTTTGCTTCCATGGCTTTTGTGCCACACAAGCATAGATCTAATAAAGAGTCATGCCACCTGCTTTCTGTGGGTGAGTTTTCCAAGGTCTGGTTTAAACAGACTGGTTAGACAGGGGCAACCTGAGTCAGCCCCAACTATTACCATTACTCGGCCTGGAGGAGCAGCTCTCATGTTCCTCTTTCAACACACCCGGCAACTTACAATTTCACCACACCGTACTTCAGGCCTCTACATGCTGCTCTGGGTGTGTAGCAATAAGGCACTCCTTGTGTACTTCACTGAAGGATTTGTGCCCTGTACACCCATTGCTTCATTTGGGGGTAAAACCCTAGCTATCAGATTTACAAAACTCCAGAAAAACACTTATCCTTGAGAGCAGGTGTAGAAAGTTTCATGATTGAGTAAAATATTTAACGAAGACAAATCAGCTAAGTATCTCTACAAACAATTTTAGAAAACTTTGCAAAGGCTCCTTGACTTGTTTTGTTCATTTCCAGCATTTTAGATATTTGGGCCTTCAATGAGTTTTGCTGGAATAACTCTCTGTTCTGTTAGTATCAGGCACTTCTTGGCAAGGTGAACAATGGCAGCTATGGGACAATAGAGAAGGAAACCATCTCATTGCCATCTCCCTCCTGGTTAGTTTAATATGCGTTGGGTGTGTATGTCATTGTAATTTTGTAATTGCCAGTATGATTTTCTAGATCCATTTCAATTCGGCTTCAGTCTGGGTCATGGGACGGAAACAGCTTTGGTCGCCTTGGTGGGGAACTGGACAGGTGGAATGTGACCCTGTCGGTTCTTCTTGACCTCAGGGCGGCATCAACCATAGTATCCTTCTGGAGCACCTGGCGGGGATGGAGTTTGAAGGCACTCTACTGCAGTGGTTCTGGTCCTTCCTCTCGGGTCATCTTCAAAAGGTGGTGTTGGGGGAGTCTTGCTGGACCCCATAGGCTGTGGGGCCCCACAGGGCTCATCATTATCCCCAATGTTGTTTAACATCTACATGAAACCGCTAAGAGAGATCATCTGGAGTTTTGGAGTTCAGTACCATCTGTATGCAGATGATGCCCAACTCTACTACTCCTTTCCACCTGAAGCCAAGGAAGCAGTTCCTCACATGAATCGCTGCCTGAGGGCGGTAATGGACTGGATGAGGCAAACAAATTGAAGCTTAATCCAGACAAAACAGAAGTACAGCAGGTCATGCACAAGATCGAACCAGAGTTAGGATTACAACTTGAACTGGATGGAGTTACACTCCCTCTGAAATCTCGGGTTTGCAGTTTGGGAGTACTCTTGGACTCTGCCTTAAAACTGGAAGATCAGGTGGGGGTGGTGACCAGGGCTGCCTTTGCACAATTAAAACTTGTGCGCCAGCTGCACCTGTTCCTGGACAAAACTTGGCCACAGTACTACACGCACTGGTTACATCCCGCTTGGACTACTGCAACACGCTCTATGTGGGACAGCTAGCCCTGGGACAGTCTGCACTTAAAAATGGTGAAAGATGGCACCTTCACAGGCTTGGGACCTAAACTCTGGAATCCTCTACCAAAAATGATCAGAGCAGCCCCCACCCATTGAGGTTCCTTTAGGAGGAACCTCAAAACCTTCCTGTGTGAAACAGCTTTCAATTAATGCTGGCAGAAGCCTACGAGATACATTTTAATTTTTATCTCTTTGGGAATTTTAATGGTTTTTTTATTTAATGTTAATTTTATGTCTTATAGGGCAGTGGGGGGGGGCTTTTTTTCTTTTTATCTTTGATGGCTCTGTGTGTGTGTGTGTGTGTGATTTCTGCTGTAAACTGCCTAAGGTCTTCAGAGGAAGGCAATGTCCCAAATAAATAAATAAATAAATAAATAAATAAACAAACAGATGGCTCAACTGGGTTATGTGTTTTAACTGGTTGTACATGTTTTGTTATGCTGTTGTTCCTCTGTCTCAATCCATGGGGAGGCAGGTAAGAAATTACATGGTTGTTGTTACTTCTGTCATTATTATTATCATTATTTCAGGAGCCAACAGGTCAACCTTCACTCAATGCCATCTCTCCATTACTACAGTGCCCACAGTGGATTCTTTAACCATGCCACTGCCATCTACACTGGCAAAATTAGGCTGGCTGACAGGACTGTGGCACAAGTATCCAAGAAATGGAGTCTTATTTATTTATTTACGACATTTCTACTCCACCTTTCTCAACCTCAGAGGAGATACAAATTGGCTTGGAAGTGGTATCAAAGCACTTTAAAAATGTTATCCTGATAGTCAATTTGGAGGTCCACGTCATTCCTTGGCCAACCACTTGGTACTATGATGCCCAAAGCATAGATGACTAGTGACTTCTGGAAGGTTTGGAGAGCAAGAGGCAGGTTTCCAGCAGTTTGGACCTATGCAGGCCAACTATTACCATTGAATAATTCTGGAAACACATTCAGGAGCAGCCATGTTAGCCATATAACAAAATAAACTAAATCCACCAAAAGAGCAATGCCTGTATTGGCCAATCAAGATGAAATAACGCTCAGTGCAAGCTTTGGAAGCTCCAGCAGCTCCATCAGGCAAAAGACGTTAAAATCATAAAGAAGAAAAGTTATAGCACTGAATCAGATGTTGTTTCTGTTGTTGCTCAGTTGATCAGGAGAGATCTCTGGAGGGACTGAACAATGCTGTGCCTGGTCTTTGTAGTTGCTAATGCAGCAAAAAAAAAATTTTGTCTGCCTCAAAAGCAGCCCCAGCTCACCCCATGCACAGCCTCTGCCAAATATTATCAAAACTCAGAGAGCAAGAGAGAAGCTGTGCATTATTCAGGGGACAGGATACGCATCCAGGTTTTTCTCAAGCTGAGTCCATTTCTGCTCCATAAAACGGAGGAGGGGAAGAACTGTAGCAGCATCTTTAGGATTACGTAACTGCTTTTTATTTTAGCAGTAGCTTGGCAGTGGTTCTCAACCTGTGGGTCCCCAGATGTTTTGGCCTTCAACTCCCAGAAATCCTAACAGCTGGTAAACTGGCTGGGATTTCTGGGAGTTATAGGCCAAAACACCTGGGGACCCACAGGTTGAGAACCACACTTTAGTGGATATAAATCTTTTTTTTTTTTTTTAGATGAAATACAAAATTGACATATCTGTTCCAAGAATAGAATAGAAATGAACATGATTCCGGGACATCAGCTGCTCTCAGGGTTACAGTCACTCCTGTTCAATAGACCTAGGGTGCATCTACACCAGTGGTTCCCAATGTTTTTTTGACCAGGGACCACCCTCCAACATTAGTACCAAAAGGGTTATGAATCAGTTTTTGGTCATATTTAGATTCAGTTTGGTTATTTCTCCTCCTCCCTCCCTCCCCTAAGTGGAGCTGTTCCATGTGGTGCCTGGAAGTGGGAGCACCTTGGTGTCTTCGTTTTTAGACCTATCCCTGGGATTATTTGGAGTGCTGATTCAGAAAATTGCAATGGATAAACCACATCAGCTCCAGTTTCTGATACAGAACATATGCCATGCTGTAGTTGCCATCTGCTTGCCCACAGAAAACCATATTTAATAATCTAGTGTTGATGTGGTCTATTCAATGCAATTTTCTGAACCAGCAACCCAAATAACCTCAAAGACAGACCTAGAAACAAAGACATTAAGGTGCCCCCATTTCTAGGTGCCACATGTTATGGCTCCGCTCAGGGGGAGGAAGGAGGAGGAGAAGCAGCAGTGAAGAGGCTTGTTGTCGTGCCTTTCGTGGCCCATATTTTCGTTTTTGCAGACCACTGGTGGTCCACGGACCACAGGTTGGGATCCACTGATCTACACTGTAGAATTAATGCAGTTTATTTATTTATTTATTTATTTATTTATTTGGAAGTTTTCTATACCGGCCTTCTCACCTCAACCGAGGGACTCAGGTCGGTTTATAGCATATATGCAATTACAAAATATACAAATACAACCGAGTTTGACAGCACTTTAACTGCCAGGGCTTAATGCTATGGAATTATGGGATATATAGTTTGGTGAGGCACCAGCACTCTCTAGTAAAAAATGCTAAATACATTGTAAAACTACAATCCCCAGGATCTCATTCCACTGAGCCATGGCAGTGAAAACAGTGTCAAACTATATTCATTCTACAGTGTAAATGCAACCCAAGACATCATCTAAAACAGGGGTCCTCAAACTAAGGCCCGAGGGCCAGATACAGCCCTCCAAGGTCATTTACCCGGCCCTCACTCAGGGTCAACCTAAGTCTGAAACAACTTGAAAGCACATAACAACAATCCTATTTCATCAGCCAAAAGCAGACCCACACTTCCCATTGAAATACTAATAAGTTTATATTTGTTAAAATTGTTCATTTTAATTATTATATTGTTTTTAAGTGCGGGGTTTTTTTTGCACTACAAATAAGATAAGTGCAGTGTGCATAGGAATTCATTCATTGTTTTTCAAATTATAATCCGGCTCTCCAACAGTTTGAGGGACTGTGACCTGGCCCTCTTTTTAAAAAGTTTGAGGACCCCTGATCTAAAACAATTATGGCACCAATAGGACATGGTTTGGTCTTCAGAAGCAAGCAGATTTTGGTACAGTAAAGATTTATGTGAAGTTTGTACCATACTTCTCAGGCCCCCTTCTACACGGCCATATAATCCAGATTATTGAATCAAATAAACCACATTATCTGTTTTGAACTGGATTATATGAGTGTGCACTGCTATATATCCAGTTCAAAGCAGATAATCTGGATTTTATATGGCAGTATAGAGGGGGGCAGAGTTTTATGTTATAATGTACCATAACACTCAAGAATCAAGATTGCAACACGTACATTGCACACAACATTGGATCAGGCAAAAGTACAGGACAGACTTGAAGTGATTAACACAGTTCCCTGAACTGCTTTTGCAAGTATTTACTGTATTAAGCAACCAAAATGTGTATCTTCTGTGATTAAGAAGAGCTTTGTTAGATCCCTATCACAGTGTTATCCAACCCATCTTTCTGTTCCCACAGCAGCGGCTTGATGCCTAAGGGGAGCCCTCTCACAGCCATGCCATAAAAGAGGTGGCACAGAATGGATTTCTCAGAAAGATTAAGAGTGAACGCCCCCATTTGCCCCATGATTTGCTTGGGTCTGCTCACATACATAAATACTATCCTGCTGCTACACAAATTATAGACAAATGCTAAACTTTGAAATATTGCCTTAACTGCTAAAATATTAGAATTAAGAGACATAAACAAAGCCACTCAATGGAGGAAAGCAGGATATTACTTGTTGGTGACACATCTGTCAAGCATATATGAGGTGGCCTAATTTATACATTCTATTTTAAACTGTTGAGAAAGGGTTTGTTGATCACTAGCTCCAGGGCTAGTAAACTGATACGCCCAAAGTCTATCTGAATGAGGGAAGGGAGCCAGGAAACTAAAGCTGGCCCCTCATTGCCCCACTTCCCAAAGTTCCAACTCAAGGTGCATCTACACTGTGGAATTAATGCAGTTTGGCCCCACTTTAACTGCCATGGCTCAACACTGTGGAATCTTGGGAACTATAGTTTTTCACGCTTGGGTTTTATTATCTGTGCCTTTTAATTTGACAGAAGTGATTATAATGAACATCATGCAAGGTCTGTTGAAATGCATGATGTTGAAATGTCACTTTTCATTAGCAGTAAGAATGCTATAGATCCAGTCAATAGGGAAACGAAAGAAAGTGGAAATTAGTCTTTTCAAAAGAGCGCTATAATTGTTTTATGGTTCTTTCTAGGACTTTGGTTTGTTTTGCTCCACCGCGCTGACTTTCAGCCGCGTGGCAGCAAAGATACAATAAACAGATAGATAAATAAATAACAATTTTACTGATAGGGAATGTGAGTCACAGATTCTGGGAGCTTAAGTCAAACACACCCAGAAGACCAGAGTTTGGGGGCTCAGAAATATTGAACTCAACAACATATGATGCTGGAAGACAATATTAAGGTTAAACTTAAGATGAGAGCATTGTTTTGTTAGAAATGCTAAGCAATCTACAATATATAACTCAGGCATGGGCAAACTTCACCCCCCCTCCCCCCCCCCCCCCCCCCGGTGTTTTGGACTTCAACTTCCACTATTCCTAACAGCCTAACTTCTGCAAGAGTTGTATATGCTCAGCTCAGAGGTGGAGCCCCTGGCGGTGCAATCGGTTAAACCCTTGTGCCAACAGGACTGCTGACCGAAAGGTTGGTGGCTCGAATCCCAGGAGAGGGGTGAGCTCCTGTCTGTCAGCTCCAGCTTCCCATGCAGGCACATGAGAGAACCCTCCCACAGGATGGTAAAATATCAGTGCGTCCCCTGGGCAACGTCCTTGCAAACAGCCAGTTCTCTCACACCAGAAATGACTTGCAGTTTTTCAAGTTGCTTCTGACACATACACAAAAGCTCAGTGGTAGATGGAATCAGTTATCCCAAAGCAAGAAGAATGGCTGGTGAAGATTTGTGAAATAGCAGAAATGGACAATTTGACTATGATGATTGAGGACAAAACCTTGACTAACATTTTAAAAAAAAATTGGGGCCTGTTCATCATCTTTTCACAACAACCGATGGGGGCACTGATCAACTGTGCGACTGATCCATTACTAAAGTGTTGCCATAAGTAAAAGTGGGGTAACATTATTATTTAAGGCAGTGGTTCCCAACCTGTGGTCCGTGGACCACCAATGGTCCGCAAGAACTAAAATATGGTCTGCGGCCTCACCATTACTACATTGTTGCAATGAGAGCGACTGGCCTCACAAAACCCTCTTATAATTCATAAATATGGTTTTCTGTGGGTGAGCAGATGGCGACTACAGGATGGCATATGTTCTGTATCAGAAAGTAGATCTGATGTGGTCTATCCAATACAATTTTCTGAATCAGCACCCCTAATAACCAAACCTAATCTAAAGTTGACAAAAAACAAATTCGTAGCCCTTTTGGTAC
The DNA here is from genome assembly GCF_037176765.1 of Anolis sagrei. Taxonomy (NCBI): domain Eukaryota; kingdom Metazoa; phylum Chordata; class Lepidosauria; order Squamata; family Anolidae; genus Anolis; species Anolis sagrei. The sequence continues at coordinate 84,655,130 of NC_090022.1, forward strand.
TAATGTTGGAAGGTGGTCCCTAGTCAAAAAAGGTTGGGAACCAGTGGTTTAAAGGGAGCCGACAAAGGGAACAATCAAATAAGCAGTAGGACGTTTGTTGTATTTTTTGTTTTGTTTTTGTTTAATATACAATTGTGTAGCTTTATTTAGCTAAAATGCCTGCATTTTATTGGGTGTTTTTCTTCTTGTTGATTTTTTTTTTTTTTTGATAAAGGAAGACCAGAGTTTGGGAAACACAGCTTTAGGTATTTATTATGCTACATTATTTCCTATGTCTTCTGAAGCAGCATGCTTTGTGCACCATTTGATGGATGGGGCTCTCCCATGGGCATGTTTAGATGCTCAGAGTGGACTTTTGACCACTAAACCAGACCCTATTGTTGATTGTACTGGCCAATGCTCATGGAAGTTGCAATCCAACTGCATTTGAATATGTCAAATGGTTTTTCACTGTGAATTTTTAATACTGTTTATATTAAATTCTGTTTTAGAGTTTTTATATTTGTATATTTTAAGTAGTGTACTAATGTGTTGTCAAAGACTGGGTTGCTGTGAGTTTTCCAGGCTGTATGGCCATGTTCCAGAAGCATTCTCTCCTGGTGTTTCAACTGTATCTATGGCAGGCAACCTCAGAGATTGTGAGGTCTGTTGGAAACAAGGCAAGTGGGGTTTATATTTCTGTGGAATGTCCAGGGTGGGAGAAAGAACTCTTGTCTATTGGAGGCAAGTATGAACGATTCCCCCAGGCAGGAAACAGCCAGGCATTGAAGCTGCCAGGCTATTCAATGCGAATCAAGCTGGCCAATTCCAACATATCCCATTTCTGTCTGCTCCACCTAGTGTTCTCCTCATGATGCACTCCCCCCCCCCCCCCCCGTCCTTAATTGAACCCAACTGTTCATCCTTTTTGGGCTCCTCCCCTACAAATACACTTTTTCCCCTATCTCATCCAGGATTTTATCATTTTATTTTGTCATTTCGCCCGCCTATTGTGTTTAACTTTTTATTATGTTATTATGCACTGTTTATTTTATCTTGTTACTATATGTATTTTATTGCAATGTAATTTTTCGTTGTTTTGCACTTTATTTTTCTGTATCGTATCTTTGGGCTTGGCCTCATGTTAGCCACCCTGAGTCCCCTTGGCGGTGGGGTATAAATAAAGTTTGTTGTCTCAAACAGACAATAATTCTTTATCCCACCCTGCCTGGACATTCCACAGATATAGAAACCCCACTTGCCCAGTCACCAACAGACCTCTGGGGATGCCTGTCATAGATGTAGGCAAAAAGCGGGGTATCAATAAATACAACAACAACAACAACAAGCTGACACGATATGAGGATTTAAAGATCGAACTGCAAAGACTCTGGCACAAGCCAGTCAAGGTGGTCCCAGTGGTGACTGGCACACTGCGTGCAGTGCCTAAAGACCTTGGTCTGCACTTAAACACAATTGGTGCTGACAAAATTACCAGCTGCCAGTTGCAGAAGGCTACCTTACTGGGATCTGCACGCATCATTTGCTGATACATCACACAGTCCTAGATACTTGGGAAGTGCCCAATGTGTGATCCAGTACAACAACCAGCAGAGTGATCTAGTCTGCTGTGGACTCATCTCGTTGTATTTCAAATAACAACAACAACAACAAATTGAGTATGCAATTTTCCAACATACAGAGTATAGAGGAATTTCACATGCTGACAGTGGGGAGAACTGATTGGCACTGAAACACACAACATTGCAGAGGTTGAGAAACTCTGGTCTTATGAACACTGCAGAACTAAGATCTTCTGGGGAGGCCCTGATCTCGGTCCTGCCACCATCACAGTGTGTGTGTTTGGTGGGAACAAGAGACAGGGCCTTCTCAGTGATTGCCCCCCTCCCTGTTATGGAACTCCCTTCCTGGCAATATTAGATCAGCCCCCTCCCTCCTGTCCTTCAGAAGGATGGTGAAGACCTGGCTGTGGGACCAAGCCTTTGGGACAGTGCAATCAGGCAAAATAGTGTCCTGAGATGGTTTTTAAGCAACTTGTAATGTGAATATAAGTGATTTTAATGTTTGTATATATTTATGGTTCTATGTCCCGCCATTAAATGTTTGCCATATATATGCTGTGCTCCGCCCTGAGTCCCCTGCGGGGTGAGAAGGGCAGAATATAAATATTTTAAATAAATAAATAAACTCCATTTCCCATCAGCCCCTCTGCTCCTGGCCAACGCTGAGGACTGGTGGGAAGAGTAGTTCCACCACATCGTTCTAAAGTGGCGCGTCTCAGCCAATCAGAGGCCCTTTCCAGGGAAAGCGCTGCAGTCTTTCATTCATCCAAACCAGGCAAGGGCCAACTTGGGCCCTCCAGGGGTTTTGGACTTCAACTCCCACCATTCGTAACAGCCTACCGGCTGTTAGGAATGGTGGGAGTTGAAGTCCAAAACCCCTGGAGGGCCCAAGTTGGCCCCTGCCTGGTGTAGAAGCCCTCTTTGCTACTCAAGGGGTGGGGAGGGGATTTCCTGGAGGCTCCTGGCTCACCTTGGTGGCGAACACGGGCCACCCTCGGTCCAAGACGACGAAGCGCTGCCAGGCTCCCCCGAGCACAGCTGGGCACAGCTGCAAGGCCAGGAAGGCCAGCCCGAGCGCCGAGGAAGGCATCCTGCGAAGGGCTTGAAAGGGTCTGGAGAGCGCTGCCTGCCCCGTCCAGCCAAGACCAAGATGTGTCCCTCCCTCTCTCTCTCTCTCTCTCGCTCTCTGCAGCCAAGCAGCCAGCCGGCACGGGTTGTGTTTGCTCAGCCTTGCGCCCGCCTTCCCTCCCTCTCTCCCTCCGTCCTGACAGCCCACTTTCCCCGCCTCCTTCCTTTCTCCCCTTTGCTGTTCCGGATCTTTGGCAATATAGATATATGGGTATTTTCCCCCTCCCCTCGCGGGAAAGCGCCGCTGCCCCCTGCTGGACGGAACGCGCATCGCCCCAGACTCAAACCCCAACAAAGGATTTCCCCCAAGCAGGAAGCAGCCAGGTTTTGAAGCTGCCTGGCTATTCAATGCTAACCAAGGCGGCCAATTGCAGCATTCACACTGGCCTCAAACAGACAACAGTTCTTTCTCCCACTCTGGACATTATTCCACAGATATATAAACCTCACTTGCCTAGTTTCCAGCTTACTTGTCTCCCCCTACGTCCCACCTCGAACCATACGAGGTGGGACGTAGGCCCTGCTCTCAATCCTGCCTCTGTCGCAACCACGCTTGGCAGGGCTGAGAGACAGGGCCTTCTCAGCGGTGACACCCCCCCCCCCCCCCCGCCGCCTGTGGAACTCCCTCCCTCCCCAGTGAAATTAGGTCAACTGCTTCCATCCTGTCCTTCAGGAAAAAGTTGAAAATGTGGCTATGGAGCCAGGGATTTGGATAGTAGGTTGATAAATGATGACAATGCTATGGTCAATGGACTATGGACAGGCTTCGGACCAAGTTGTTGATTGTAGAACTCAAGATTTAGATTTGGCCAACTGAATTTGCACTATTTTAAATGGTTTTAATTTATAGTAATGTTTTATCTATTTTGTATTTGCTGTTTTATCTGTGTGTATATGGGAGGCATTGAATTGTTAGCTGTAAGCCGCCCTGAGTCCCCCTTTGGGGGTAGAGAAGGGCGGGGTACAAATATTTGAAATAAATAAATAAATCCCAATAGACCCCTCAACCTCTGAGGATGCCTAGAATCATTGAGTTGGGACAGACCTCGTGGGCCATCCAGTCCAAACCCCTGCCAAGAATGCGTGGATGTTGTGCAAAACTGATCAGGAAGGTTGTCTTTACTTTATCTTTTAAACAGAGGCTGGATGGCCATCTGTCAGGGGTGATTTGAATGCAATATTCCTGCTTCTTGGCAGGGGGTTGGACTGGATGGCCCATGAGGTCTCTTCCAACTCTTTGATTCTATGATTCTTGAAGAAGAGAGTTTTGCAATGGCTGGTTCTCGCCTAGGTTTTGGAGGCAAGGATGTGGCCTCACACTGAAGTGACTTCATATTTGAGTGTCTGGGATGAGAGTCAAGTTTGCTCCATCTCAGCTGCATCACAGATTGCATCCTGTTGTACACACGAACTCTGCAAGACCTAAGTTTTGCAATGTAGAAGCCATTTTGAGTGTCTCACTGGTCACAATCACTCCTTTGAAATATGCGGCTGACTAAATCAACTTGGCCAGATTACCATCTCTCAAATTAAACTTCCTCTCACCCGCCCTTGCATTTTCTTCCTTGATTTTCTTCAATAATCATTCCAAGTCTTTGTTATTTTCTTGTATAGTGTCATCTACATACCTTAAATTTTTGATGTTCCTTCCTCCAATTTTCAAGGCTGTTTTCTCTGAGTCTAATCCTGCTTTACATAGATATATGCAGTACATAAGTTAAATCAATAAGATGATGAAATGCACTAGTGCCTCAGCAACAGGCAGAGAGTTTTTGACTACCCTGAAGCTTTGGATGACAAATCCCGGAATATTTTTATCCTTGGCCATACTGACTGAGACTTCTCAGAGTCAAAAGTCCACAAATTTGGAAGTCTAGCATTTTGTCTTCCAGATTATGTCCTTTGGATAGTAGCCCTCTAAGACGCAGGCATACACTAAAAGTAAACACAAGAAAATAGTATTCTAGTAAATAAAGAGTAACACTAAAAAAAGCAAAGGACAGAAAACTGGAATCAGGGCCAACTAACACCTCCCAATAAAGGATCCCCAGGCAGGAAGCAGCCAGACTTTGAAGTTGCAAAGCCATTCACTTCTAATCTAGGTGGCCAATTGCAACATTTACACTTGCCACAAGCAGACAAGATTTCTTTCTCTGACCCTGCACATTCCACAGATATATAAACCTCACTTGCCTAGTTTCCAACAGACCTCACAACCCCTGAGGATGCCTGCAATAAAGGTGGGTGAAACGTCAGGAGAGAATGCTTCTGGAACATGGCCATGTAGCCCGAAAAACTCACAGCAATCCAGTATTCTAGTAATTTATAATCTTTTAATCAGCTACTATTATGCATTCAATGTATGAGAAGACAAAGGGGGACAGAGGAATTAATACTCTTTAGGAAAGCAGACCACTTACAAAACTATTCCAAAGCATGTCCTACTTGCTCTGCAGAAGTATAAAATGGGTCCTGTGCATTGAGAATTATGTATTTATCTTTTTCCTTATATCCTGGGACTCTAGGTGGCCTTTTTTGTGTGTGTCAGGAGCGACTTACAAGTGGCTAAGAACATATTAAAACAATGCAAAGCCAATAAAAGCATAAATGCAAGATTTACAAAATAATTAAACACTAAGTTCAATTCAGTAAACATTAAACATATCAAATGTGTTAACAATACCTCTATACAAGGTCTTAAAAATAATACTAGCACTGCACAGCATTGCATCAGTATATAAAAGCCTGGCAGAAAAAAAAAAAGATCTATTGCCAGAAGGCAGAGAAAAGATTAAACCCCCCTGATCTCTATGGGAAGGAGTTCCAAAATATGGAAACAACCACTAAAGAGACCCTTTCCCTTGTTTCCACCTTCTGGGGCTGAAAAGCTGATGGGACAGAAATAAGGTCTTCTCCAGGCAATGTATTCCTGGGTTCCTACAGGGAGATAGGATCCTGGACCCAAAACGTATAGGATTCTGCATTGGGACTGTGTAGCACATATTTGGAAGTAATGTGTTATAAACAACAGCATCATGTCTGGCATTGATTTGGCAGATAATAGGTACCGCTTCTGCGGGAAGGTAACGGCGCTCCATGCAGTGATGCTGACCACATGACCTTGGAGGTGCCTGCGGACAACGCCGGCGCTTTGGCTTAGAAATGGAGATGAGCACCACCCCCCAGAGTTGGACATGACTAGACTTAATATCAGGGGACACCTTTACCTTTTTTTTAATGGGCATAACAATTTGATTTCTTAAAATACTGGTAAACCATTCAAATTTTCCTAGTTCTACTACAAAGCAAGTTAGTATTTGTCCTACTGGGTTGGACTACATGACCTAAAATACGCATTTCACGTCTGTAATTTTATTCCTTCCCAGCTAGGTCAAATTAATGAGTTGTTTCTTAGACCTCTCCAAGTAGTGATTAATTATGAAAGTACAAATAAAATTTCATAAAATGACAGATGTCCTGGGCCCAATGGAACTCTTGCTAAGCTATTAAGCAATGACAGAACTGCATCACACCCATGAAGCCTATTATCCAGGTGTGGATCTTAGTCACAGCATTTTCCCTAAAGGCACATGCATTTGACCAGCAAGTTTGATGCAGTATCTGTAAAAGGCCTGCCAAGTTTTATGTGGGTCCAAGTCTCTGGAAAACCAGTCAGAACTGCATCCCTTTGGGTGTGCACAATGTCTCTCATCACGTGGAACCAATCTTTCTATGATATCTGTAGCAAAGGGATGAAAGTATAACAGGAAAAATAGTATTCTACCATTCTACAACACCCAGTGGAGGTAGGCAAGACATCCAGAATGTCCTTAATGAACCAAGAATGCTGATTTAGGCTGGAAGGTATACTGACTAGTGCTAGAATATAATGCGTATAAATCTATCTGAAACTAGATTTATGCCTTGGTTTTAAAAATTCAAATGTCAGAATTGTAGCAGAGTAGCTACTTCTCACAAACCATTGAATGGGAAAATGGTAAAAAAATAACTTGGAGAACATGTAAGTGTCATCCTGGGGAAGCACTTCTTATTAAATGAGGTTTAGGTTGATTTTTTAATCTTAATTTTTCTTTATATCCTTTCTCGTGATTTGTCATAGCTTGACTTAAAAATAAGGGAACAGGAGCCAAGATACTGTATATACTTGAGTATAAGCCAGGTTTTTCGGCTCCTTTTTTAGGCTGAAAAGGTCCCCCTTGGCTTATACTTGAATCAAAGTTATTTATGATTTTATTGGCTTATTATTATTACATTTATTATTTTTCTCTATTTAGTATTATTATTACATTTACATTACTTTATTATTATTTTATTACATTTATTATTTTACTCCATTTATTATTGTTACTAGCCGTCCCCTGCCATGCATTGCTGTGGCCCAGTCTGTGTATATGTGCTCTGTGTGTGTATGTGTGAGTGTATATATATATATATGTGTGTCTATGTGTATATGTGTGTGGTTTTGTGCATGCATTGTAATGTGTTTTTTTGTTTTTGTTTTTGTTTTGCTTTTTAAGTTTCTTCTGCTGTGTTTTTCAGTGTTTTTATGAGTGATGGTCACTTGTTGGCCTAATACGTGTATTGCGTCCAAATTCGGTGTCAATTCATCCAGTGGTTTTTGAGTTATGTTAATCCCACAAACTAACATTACATTTTTATTTATATAGATTATTACATTTATTATTTTACTCTTACTGTTATTATTGCATTTACTATTTTACTCCATTTATTATTATATTACATTTTTGTGTGGACAAAGCCTGCTAAAATACAAGAAAAGCAAGGTAAACAAGCACAGAGGAAGACAAAGCAAAGATGTATTCGTTCCCAACAAGTTTATACAAGTAAATGTTTCACTGGCACGTGAGGAACAACCAGAGTTGCCATTTGAAAGCAGGAAAGATTTCCTGTATGTATAATGGTTGTGTAGAAAAAGAGATTTCAGCAAGAGTTGCACATTACCTGGCTGCATGACAAGCAGCAGTTGCTGAAATTCCCTCTTCTACACAACAGTTAAAAGTACAGGAATCCTCTCCTTCTGGTGCTAGTAGGCAGAAATCTCAAAGGGTGAATTTATCACACAGAATTAAAACAGTTTCACCACCTCCTGACTGCCATGGCTTAATGCTATGGAACCATTGGAGTCGTAGTTTTATAAGGTCTTTAGCTTTCACTCCCAAAGAGTGCTGGTACCAAACTACAACTTCCAGGATTCCATAGCATTGAACCCTGGCAGTTAAAATTGCATCAAACAGAATTAATTCTCCAATGAAGATGCACCCTAACTTGGATATTTGAGAGGTGGGATGGGACAATGTCTTGTGAGGTATGTTGACTGTACTCTCTAGATTAGCTGAGGAGCTGGACACCTTATCTTTTTGCACCAAGTTACACAGTCACTAATAATTATCCCTCTTGTTCAACCCAGCAGGTTCCTTGAAAATGTAAGTTTGAGGTTGTAAAAAAGGCCAGTGCAACTACTAAGTAACTGAGGCTATAATGACCGAACTAAGTGCACAGCTGATGCATATGCTCTGACTGCAAAAAGGGATCCAAAATTGCTGCTGTAATTTGAGAATTAAACAGCAGATGGAGGTCAGGAAGCATCCCCTGATCCAGCATCTGCAATAGCTCCTGAACACAATCCTATAGGCAAGCTATGACATACAAAGCCTTGTATGGCATGGGTCTATTTATCGAAGGGTCTAAATAATCTTTTAAAATCTTTGAGGTGGGAAGCTCTTTTCTCAGTCTGGCCATTTCCTGGGAACTCCTGGTGGTAGAGGACAGTCTCAGTGGCTGTTTCCAGATTCTAGCGACCAAATGTGCTGCCTTACTGTCCTTCCATTGTTGTTAAGAGTGGTCCAGCATTTCTGTGTTCTCAGATAATGTGTTGTGTCCAGGTTGGTTCATCAGGTACTCTGCTATGGCTGACTTCTCTGGCTGAATTAGTCTGCAGTGCCTTTCATGTTCCTTGAAAACTCACAGCAATCTAGTGATTCCAGTTACGAAAGCTTTCGACAACACAATGAGGAATGATATTATTCACTTGAAGTAGAACCATATGAAGATGAACCAACACTTTTGCAAAGTTAAATGGCACCTCTATTCAGAACACTTGGAAGAAATAAGTCACCAGGAACAAATTGGTTAAGCGAACAAGCCAAGAGGGTGCTCACCAATTCTTCCTCTTCATCCTGGAAAGAAGTGATGAGCGGAGTGCCGCAGGGTTCCGTCCTGGGCCCGATCCTGTTCAACATCTTTATTAATGACTTAGACAAAGTGTTAGAAGGCATGATCATCAAGTTTGCAAATAACACCAAATTGGGAGGAATAGCCAATACTCCAGAAGACAGGAGCAGAATTCAAAATGATCTGAACAGATCGGGGGGGGGGGGGGTACTTTGATGGTATTTTTCCAGCATGGCAGAAGGAGGTTGGACTGGATGGCCCTGTGACAAGGAGGGGGGGGGGGTGGTCTTTTACTGAAAATTGTTCTTCATTTTAAATATTGTATTGTTCCTTCCTTCCTTCCTTCCTTCCTTCCTTCTTTCTTTCTTTCTTTCTTTCTTTCTTTCTTTCTTTTGGCACCGTGAGAATTAGTTCACACAAACACTCTCCATCTATCTGCCACTGGCCAGGCTCTTGCCAGATATATGTACATTGTATATTATATAAAGGAGCCCCCAGTGGCGCAGTGGGTTAAAGCACTGAGCTGCTGAACTTGCTGACCAGAAGGTCACAGGTTTGAATCTGGGGAGTGGTGTGAGCTTCCTCAGTTATCCCCAGCTTCTACCCACCTAGCAGTTTGAAAACATGCAAATGTGAGTAGATCAATAGATACGGCTCCCAACGGGAAGGTAACAGCGCTCTGTGCAGTCATGCCGGCTACATGATCTTGGAGATGTCTATGGACAATACCAGCTCTTCGGCTAACAAATAAAGATGAACACCAACCTCCAGAGTTGGACACAGCTGGACTTAATGTCAGGGGAAAACCTTTACATTTATATTATTGTATTATTTCCATCTGGTTGGCTGACTGCATTCTCCAACCTCCTGTTACTGGCAAGTTTGCCTTAGGAAGAGTACCTACAGCAGCCCTGTGCCGACCGACTATTGAGACTCCTATATTCTTGTGTTGATTACTAAAACTCTCGGCCGAGTATTGTCATCCTGTGAGGGGGGAGGGGTGGTCTGCCCGCCATCAGGCGCGAGCCGCCCACCATCGCGGCCGTTAACTTAGAGCCCACCACCTCCGGAAGACTGAGTCGGCCACCTGTGACCAAATTGCTGCCACCTTGCATCTCGCTGATCCAATCCTGGACAAACTGTGCTGTTCGTTGTTAACCCGTCTGTTGTGCTGATCCTTTTGACCTTGTAATCCATTTTTCGAGTGTGCTAATCATCTCTGATTGTATTGACCACTATCGTAAACTGTGTTGGTCATCTTAATTGTGCTGACCTCTTTTGATGGTGCTAACTAACCCTGATTGTATGACCACCTTCTCAACTGTGCTGTCTCAGTTCAGTTGGGTATGCGGAGCATTCCATTAATTGCGTGATCTTAGCACTTTATGCCATTAGCACTTTAAATTACTTTTTCTGTGGCACTTTAACCAACTCTAGCACTTTAACTGATTCGATACATCTAGCGTTGAATTAGGCCTCCATGACGCACTTTATTTAAACACTTCGGGGTTAATTGTCAAGCCACCGCATTTTAATTGTTATTCTATCGTGTGTGTTGACATAAGTCTCCATCTGTACTCCAAGAGCCTTAACCAACCCTTGACTGTGCTTAACAACTGTTACTCATGTCATTATCCACTCCTTGGCACCTGTTAATTTGGTTGCTAATTGTATATGTGGGTCAGAGGGAATGGAGTAGCTCAGGGGGACCCGAATATAATATAATAGGAACGGGAAACGCTTGGAAGGCAAAGCCATGGCAAACTGGAACTGTAATATGTCAAACAATCTACAATGATCCTTGGGTTGTTATTATAGGTGTTGAATGCGTCATGGAGGAGGGAGAGGCTTCCGTTAACCGAGGAGCCCCCATAGAAGTCGTGGTGGGGAAGGGGAGATACGGGAAAGGGAGACCTTTAATTCGGCCTAGGGAACGTGGAACAACATTAGCAATTCCAAATCGGTCTCCTGATACGGTAAGTAGGTGTAACCAGGTTGGCGGTCCCTCAGGATTGAAAGTGGTGCTGTTGAACGCCAGATCTGTCAATGGCAAAACAACTTTCATCCAAGATTTAATCCTGGATGAACGGGCAGATCTGGCGTGCATCACAGAGACCTGGCTGGACGAAGCGGGAGGTGTAAATTTGACCCAGCTTTGTCCACCCGGGTTCTCTGTGCAGCACCAACCGAGATCCGGAGGGCGGGGAGGCGGGGTTGCAGTAGTCTACAGAGATTCCATTCTTCTGACCAGGACCCCCATCCCGCAGTCAACAAATTTTGAATGCGTCCACCTGAGGGTGGGTGACCGGGACAGATTAGGGATTCTGCTAGTGTACCGTCCACCTCGCTGCACTACAGTCTCCCTACCTGAGCTAGCGGGGGTGGTCTCGGACCTGGCATTGGAGTCCCAACGGCTGCTTGTGCTGGGGGACTTCAATGTCCACGCCGAGGCTGCCCTAACGGGAGCGGCTCAGGACTTCATGTCTACCATGGCGACCATGGGGCTGTCCCAACAAGTATCTGGCCCCACCCACAGTGCTGGACATACATTGGACTTGGTTTTCTGTCAGGGATGGGAGGAAGGCGGCGGTGTTGAGGAGTTATCCATCTCTCCGTTGCCATGGACCGACCACCACCTGGTCAGCTTTAGACTTACTGCACCCCCTAACCTCCGCAGAGGTGGAGGACCTATTAAATTGGTCCGCCCCAGGAGGCTTATGGATCCGGAGGGATTCCTGATGGCTCTTGGGGAATTTCCCGCCACCTCGGTTGGTGATCCTGTTGATGCCCTGGTCGCTCTCTGGAATGGGGAGATGACTAGGGCAATAGACACGATCGCTCCAGAACGTCCCCTCTCAAGTAGCCGAACTAAACCAGCCCCTTGGTTTACTGAGGAGCTGGCGGCGTTGAAGCGAAAGAAGAGGGAACTAGAGGGCGTGTGGCGTTCGGATCCGAGCGAGCCAAATCGAACACGGTTTGTGTCCTTTTTAAGGTCATACGCCGCGGCAATAAGAGCCGCAAAGAAAACTTTCTTTGCGGCCACTATTGCGTCTGCAAAGAACCGTCCGGCCAAACTGTTCCGAGTTATCAGAGGCCTGTTAAAACCCACCACTCAGGATGGGTGCCCTGATGACTCGGCAGCTCGCTGTGAAGCCTTTGCTCAGTTCTTTGCAGACAAAGTCGCTTTGATCCGCTCTGGACTGGACACCATATTAACGGCAGTCTCTGAGGATGTAACACGAGCATCTGCTTGTCCAATTTTGATGGATTCATTTCAATTAGTTCAAACCGAGGATGTAGACAAGGTGCTTGGAGGAATGAGACCTACCACATGCATCCTAGACCCCTGCCCATCCTGGCTTCTAAAGGAGGCCAGAGGGGGATTGGCCGAGTGGGTTAAGGTGGTGGTTAATGCCTCCCTCCGGGAAGGCATATTTCCAGCCAGCTTAAAGCAAGCTGTGATAAAACCGCTGTTGAAGAAACCATCACTGGACCCCACTCAATTGGTTAACTATCGGCCTGTTTCCAATCTCCCCTTTTTGGGCAAAGTCATGGAACGTGTGGTGGCCTCACAACTCCAGGCATTCTTGGTAGACACGGATTATCTGGATCCGGCACAGTCTGGCTTTAGGCCGGGGCATGGTACCGAGACAGCCTTGGTCGCCTTAGTGGATGATCTCCGTCGGGAGCTCGACAGGGGGAGTGTGTCCCTGTTGGTGCTACTCGACCTCTCAGCGGCCTTCGATACCGTCGACCACGGTATCCTTCTGGGACGCCTCGCGGGAATGGGTCTCGGAGGTACTGCTCTGCAGTGGCTCCGGTCATTCCTCGAGGGCCGGTCTCAGAAGGTGTTACTGGGGGAGAAGGTGTTACCTTTGTTTTGTGGGGTTCCTCAGGGTTCAATACTATCCCCCATGTTGTTTAACATCTACATGAAACCGCTGGGCGAGATCATCCGGAGTTTCGGGGTGCGGTGTCATCTGTACGCAGATGATGTCCAACTCTGTCACTCCTTCCCACCTGCTACTAAGGAGGCTGTCGAGGTCCTGAACCGGTGCTTGGCCGCTGTGACGGTCTGGATGGGGGCGAACAAATTGAAATTGAATCCAGACAAGACAGAGGTACTCCTGGTCAGTCGCAGGGCCGAACAGGGTATAGGGTTACAGCCTGTGTTAGACGGGGTCGCACTCCCCCTGAAGACACAGGTTCGCAGTTTGGGTGTGATCCTGGACTCATCGCTGAGCCTGGATCCCCAGGTTTCGGCGGTGACCAGGGGAGCATTCGCACAGTTAAGACTCGTGCGCCAACTGCGACCGTACCTTGGGAAGTCTGACTTGGCCACGGTAGTCCACGCTCTGGTTACATCCCGCCTTGACTACTGCAACGCTCTCTACGTGGGGTTGCCTTTGAAGACGGCCCGGAAGCTCCAACTAGTCCAACGGGCGGCAGCCATGGTATTAACAGGAGCAGGGCGCAGGGAGCATACAACTCCTCTGCTGTACCAGCTCCACTGGCTACCGATTAGCTACCGGGCCCAATTCAAAGTGCTGGCTTTGGCCTTTAAAGCCCTAAACGGTTCTGGCCCTACATATCTATCCGAACGTATCTCGGCCTATCAGCCCACCAGGACCCTAAGATCTTCGGGAGAGGCCCTTCTCTCCATCCCGCCTGCTTCACAGGTGCGGCTCGCGGGAACGAGAGACAGGGCCTTTTCTGTGGTGGCCCCGCGGCTTTGGAATGCCCTCCCTATAGAGATAAGATCAGCCACCTCGCTGATGGCATTTCGGAAAAAACTGAAAACATGGATGTTTGAGCAAGCATTCGGCTAATCCGATGCGATGAAGTTTTTGATCAAGGACTGGCAATCATAGACAACGAAATTGGATTATGATTTTAATTAAGAGATGCATTGGTCTGTATTGGTGGCCCAATACTGTGTATTGTATATGTATGTGTTTTATATTTTTAATCGGAATTATTGTTGTTTTTAAATGTTGTAAACCGCAATGAGTCGCCGTTTTAGGCTGAGATATTAGCGGTATACAAGTGTACTAAATAAATAAATAAATAAATATTATATAATATATAATATAATATATAAATATTTCTTGGGACTTCACAAGAAGCTTCAAAAAGGGTTCTGCAGCTGAAAAAGTTTGAGAACCTCCACTCTCATGTGGTGAAATCCAAAGACAAAGAGGGAAAGTGGGAGAAGAAGACAGAAACCCAGACATTTTGAAAACAGCTATAAAATTGGGACAACAGAAGATTCAACAAGACTGTAGCTGTCAAATTGGGACAGTTTGAGAGAATGGTCCTGAAGCATATCCACTTCAGCTAAGTCAAAAGTTATCATCCCTTTGATGATAACTTTTGTTTTCAGCTTTAATGCAGTTTTGCACACCTAAGGACAGCAGATTCTGTCTGATCACAGAAGCTAAGCTATCTTCTAAGAGTCTGAATCCTAATCTGGTTCCTTAAGAAACAACATGCTCATAGATAAAGTCTGCTGTAAATGAGCTTAGACAGCTGTCTTTTCTAAGCAGATTGTATAAGAGATTTTAGAACCATACTCACTGAAACTTGCTACAAGAGAAGTACGGCAGTAATGATAAGTATCCATAATAACACCATTACAAACCCTCCCTATGTTAAAAGAACACTAATAGAATCACAGGGTCAATTCAAAACATACTGAAGTACACTTTGAATTCTTTTTCACACCGGCGTCCTCTTCTTTAAATTTCATTTCACTTTTTACGTGTCTTAAATTCCCTGAACCTTCAGTCTAGTCTCAAGGCATCTCTCTGTATTGTTATACTAAATTATTTTATTGCAGTCTTCATTTTAATATATGAAATAAGACTTCAATATAACACACTCTAGGGGGCTCCAAGGTATCGATTCCATAGTAGATCAGATTCATTAGTCTATCAGTGCCTTCCAATCATTCCTCAACCAATTACTACATTTCACCAAACTCTGACATTATCCTAATAAGGGCTTATTCTATAATTAGAAAAAAAAAAACCATTATTTATCACTTGTAAATATTATGGGCTGCAATGTAGCCACAAATTACGGATATAGTTTTTAAATAGTTCCAAGTTTGGAAAAATAAAGCCCTAGTTTATAAAGTTCATTTCCTTCTTAACCTCACCCCACCCCCGTTGTGTGTGTGTGTGTGTATACATACACACATGCACTTTAAACAGAAATTATGAGATCAAACTGATATGATCTAGTACACAACATTAGAGCTTTATGAAAAGTGAAAGTAAACCAGGAATCTGGATTTGAATCAAATAGGCTGTGTATTTATGTCACAGATAAAGTCTGAAAACTTAAAACTTGATAGGACAAAGAACCAAGAAAGAAAGCTGAAAAAGAGGAGCCAAATAGTAGAAAATAAGCAAGGACAAAACATTGAGTCCTTAGTTTGGTTCCAGGACTGCCCCCCCCCCCCCCCCAAATCCCAAATTCCTAGCTTTGCCCATACCTGACTTAGATGCTTCCCAACTTTCCTAATTTGGAGTGCATGCCCACCAGTCATCACCCAGTGAGAAGTGTTACATTTCTGTTTAAATCAATGAGAGAGAATTATGTTGTTTACAATATGTTATTGACGGCAACTCCTCCAACCAGCATTGCCAAGAACAGGGAGTTGCATTTTCAGAATACATTCAGCCTTCCACATTTTTGAGTTTCATTTTCGCTGATTTTGTTATTCATGAATTTGATTAAAATGTTTTCCATAGGACATTGACAGAGTCATGCTGGAGGACCTAGAGATTTCTAGTGAGAACAACTCTCTAGGAATTTCTAAAACTTTGAGTTCAGTTCTATAGTCATGTTCCAGCAGATGTTGACCATAAAATTGTTGACGGCTTAGACATTTCTAGAGAGGTATTCTCTCAGATAAGCAAATAGATTTTTTTATTCACAGTTTTTCACTTTCGGAGCGGTCTTGTGGAGAGCTGACTGTAATCGGAGGGCCTCATGCTTCCCATCTTTTATCTAAACCAATGTGAAATGGCAAGTGAAATACTGTGATCCACCAAACTGAACATAAACTATTGAATTAGACATGACACTCTATCATAAAAGTCTTGCTTATTGGGTTGTATGGCCCTAAGAATGAAAACCCTAGCAAGTTATACTGACGTCATCACACTGGTGAAAATAAGCGTGCTAGGAAGCTTAGAGCCTTCTTCAGGGATTGAGCCTCATGTCAGCCACCACACAATGTTGTGCGACTTCCGGCTGTGGCTACATCCCCAACTAGGGTGGAAGCATCCTTGCATGCTTCCCTTCAAGCACAGGAGCCTTCTACCCTGTTTGGGTACACTTCCCCTGTGTAATGGAGAAGCATCGCTGTTCGGGAGCTGCATGCAGTGCAACAGAATTGTCTCTTGTGACTCTGTTTACCCATTAGGTAAAAAAGGAAGCCTAGGTGACATCTCCCAGTGTATGTCATAAACAGGTTTTCCACAGTTGAACATTTTATTGGATGAAAAGTACTAAATCCTGTAGTTGTGCCTAAAACACAGTGGGAGCAAAGGCGTCTACATTCAGAGGGAGCCTACATTCAGCAGCTTCAATTTGGAAGTGCCTTTTTCCCCCTGAAGACTGACTGCCCCAGAGGTCAAAAACAGATCCCTTGCCTATTTTTAGCAGATTCCATGTTTGCAACATCCTTATTTAGCAACCCAGCATAACAAGGGACTGGGCATGTTTATATCATTATGTGTGTGAGGGTTTGGAGGAGACTATGACAAGAAATGTATTCATGAAACATATTGCTTTGCTTCACACCAGCCAGGCAATGACAACTGCTTCTCTTATCCTTCACAAAGGCTTAAAGAAGACTGTAATAAATAGCCTCTCTTCATCCAACAGGTTTTTCCTACTCTCCCAGTTATCCCCAGTCTTATGCTCTTAATAGTTGCAGAGGAAAGAAAGTGCAACCTACCAGTCATGCATTCATTTTCCTTGTCAGGCTTCCCTTTCCTGCTGGACCAGAGAAATACCAGCGTGGCTCTTTTCTGCGCAGAAGCAGCCAGCCAAATTTTATCTCTAGAATCATCCTAGTATACATTCAAACAACATATCAAGTACATTCTGCCACTATGTTTAATCAAATGCAGTGCAATGCTTTGTCAGGTATACGGCAAGCTAGAGGCATAACAGGCAGTTGCAACTTTCTTTAAGTAAGCATGCAGGATCCTAATCTAGATATGTCCACCATGCACAGGTGAAATTCTTTATGGACAGGTGCCCTCTTTGGATTACCAAGACTGGGATTCAGTCAACTGTGTTATTTCGCTGTGTACATTTCTTTTGTTTGCAATGGACATGAGAAAACAGATGGATGGTGCCAGTGAAGCCCTCAGAATGGTGAACCTATCCTGGAGGTTTCTTGGCAAGACTTGTTCAAAAGACGTTAGCCTTTACCACCCTTTGACCCTTGCCCAAGGCCTTCCAGTGGGTTTCCATGATAGAAAGGAGATACAAACTATTGTCTTCTGAGTCATAACTCAAATCACTAAACCACTACACCCCTTTTTGTAATGTAGATTGATTTTGTTCTGGTATGCATGCTTCTAGAAAGGATTGGAGCCACCCAGCATAACAAGTACTTTAAATGTGCTTCCCTTCATTTGTTCCTCACCCCCACAATCACATACATTCATCTTCCAGCCATATGGCATGAACATGAAGAAAAAAAATACTTTTTTTGATACCTATTTATTTATTTATTTCCTATATTTATAACCCGCCCTTCTCCCTCCGAAGGGGGACTCAAGATTATCTATGTAGGAGTGGCCAAATCAGGTGAGAAAACTGGGCTAGGAAAAGGGTTTATTATTATTATTATTAGTAGTAGTAGTAATAGTAGTAGTAGTAATAGTAGTAGTAGTAGTATCCCACTTTCTCTCTCTAAAAAAGAGATTCAAAGCTGCTTACTAGAAAACCAATGCAATACAATTTAAAACCTAAAAATATACAAACATTAAAACAGAATTAAATATTAATGGTATTTAAAAAAACAGTTAAAACTGATTAAAATCTATTAGTAGCTAAAAGCACAGCATCCACTAATTGGTTCTTAAAAACCTTCTACTTTTAAAGCCTTCCTGAATATTTATTTGTTTGTTTGTTTGTTTGTTTGTTTGCGTCACTTTTATCCCATCCTTTTCAGCCCGAAGGTGACTCAGGGCAGCATACAGAATAGCAACAGTTAGATGCCCCATACACATACATGTATCAGTTAAAAGAAATAAAATACATCATACAATCTATAGAAAACCATAGAAACTATAAAAACTATTTAAAAAACTATAGAAAATGAATAAAAAGGTTTTAGCCTGCCCCCTGGAGGGCCATCCTGACTTCCCTGGGAAGAAGGGAGTTCTACAGTCGAGGGGCAGCCACCAAAAAGGAAGGCCTGCTCTCTTGTTCCCACTAACCGAGCTTGAGATGGAGGTGGGACTGAGAAAAGGGCCTCTCCTGGGAACCTCAGGGCCCAGGAAGGTTCATACAGGGAGATGCAATCAGCCAAATAGCCTGAACCCAAGCCAATTTCAATCTCCTCTGCCTGTGCATAATGGCCCAGTATAGAACAGACTCTTGAAATATAAAGTACAGTAATGCAGCATTGAATGAAAGCTACAGATTGAACTTGCCATCAGTGGGCTACAACTCCCAGAATCCTAGTGTCAACATGATTCCTAATTTCAAGCAGACTGCCTATCCATTACAGTATAGCAAAACAGAACAAGGAGGCCTGCTTCCATGCACTGCATCTCGAATTACAAATTCCTGCTTACTGAATCTACCAGAGAGGCTGAATTTATACGGCTATGAGACTGGAATTCCATTACTTTTGGGAAAAGGTTTCATGGGCCAAAAACATCTCCTTGTTGTTCAGTCAATCACCTTATTTCCATCTTTTTCCCAAATGTGGTAATCAAGGCAGTATTTATAATGGAAAGAATCACAACTAAATCCATATACAATCAAAACATAAAAAATGCTAAGATTAAAAAAAATCTATTTGTAGAATTAAAACCATATAAAAATACATTTAAAAGTATAGATTAAAAACAGTACATCACTATCAATCCATTATATAAAGCCCATTGTCATATGTTGGTTCCCAAATACATGCTGGAAAGGAAATATTCACCTAACAAGGAAAGGAAAAGAAGGAAGGAGCCATCTAGCCTCCAGAGGAAGCTCCAAAATGTAGGAGCAACCACAAAGAAGGCCCTCCCCTGGGTTGCCACCAAATGTGTCTATGGAGGTGGTGGGAATAAGAGAAGGGCTTCCTGTGAAGATCTTAGCATTCAGGCAGGATCATACAGGAAGATACAAGCCTTCAGATAACCAGTTCTGTTGAAAGAAAAGGACAGAAGCACTTCAGATATACACAAGCCATTTCTGTCAGAATTCAAAGTAGTTTTCCATTAAGCTCTTCCTTTCCAGCGATTTTATGTCCATGCTACCAGTCCTACGGTATCAGCACATATTTCACATAAGAACTTATGGTCCTCCAGATAGCTTTGGACTCTAGTTTCCACTGCCATGACCAATTATGAAAGATGGCATTTCATCATTTGGATGACCACAAATTCATGCTGAAGAACTCTGACTTTGTCAGGCACTCTAGTTGGCAAGCTATGTGGCACTGAACCTCTGGCAAGAGCATAAAGATAACCAAAGACATGTACACCAGGGGAGATTGTTAACTTGCAATACTCGTACAATAAGAGCTTGAGTTTACCTATATTTTCCTTACGTGGGTGTAATGGCTTGCTTAGATGTGTTTATTTCACACCTAGCTTTCTGTAAGTTGTTCAAGGATGCATAAATTATACTTGGAACAATACTTATCTTAAATAGAGCAAAATAACAAAAAAAAGAATAACACTTTATTTATATTCCACTCCTCTCACCCCGAAGCAAGTACATAAACATGCAGGACTTTGATGTAGAAGTGAAGCACTTGAAATTTTCCTTCATTTGTAATTCAATTTTTTGCCTCAAAAGTTAAAAGCATTTCCCTTTCATGGAATCGTGTCCATGATGCCTTCGTGGAATTGTGCCCATGAGCAGGTGTTCATTTCACATCTTCCTTATGTAATACTATGCCAGGATTGTAAGTGATCCTTATCTTGGAATGATTGTTAAGAACACAACTAAATCAGCTTCTTTTTCCTCCTACCCACTCATCTGCCTTCTGGCACAATCACCTTCATATACATATGTATATCTTTAATGAAAGTTTGATATGATAACTTTGGCTATATCCGCTCCTTGTGTAATATTAGGTAAACACATTCCAGGAAAAAGTGGGTAAGGCTTTTGATTAACCTGTGCATGCAAAATAACTTGTGTTGTCTCTAAAATAAACATTTTGTGATCTCTACTTTTCAGCAGTTAACATAATTTATCCAATGTTCTTCCTCATAGCAAGGAGGCGAGGAAGGTGTTTTGTTGACTTCAGGGCTTTTGGGGAGGGCAGAGGCAAGTGCTCATTTCCTGACTCTACCCCATTCAGTCTCTACTATCGTTCTTTGTTGTTAAGTACAGCTTCTAAATTAAAAAGTACTTCAAAAGCAAGGAGAAAGGGTGAGAACAAGGAGGAGTTTAGAAGGCAACTACAGAAAGCAAGAAAACTGGACAGTGTCATGGATCAGCTCCATGTCAGTGATAAGGTCATGTGGCACCAGACCACTGGTTTAAAGATAAAATAGTGAACCTTGTCTAATAGAGGAAGGAATTGATATCTGACATTCTTTCTTTGGTGGGGTTACAGGGCTCTGACTGCCTCATAACTGAACTTTTTTAAAAAACCAAGATCCTGCCTGTACTTTCCACAATGAACAGAAATGCATGGAATTGAGATCTGGGAAAGGGAGTGAGGTTACATAACACTTTCAGATATTGTAAACTTACCCCAAGCTGCATTGAACATAAATCCTTTACAGCAGCTCTGTAAAGTAAACGGTCTTGCTGTTATAGGCCATTGACTCAATTCTGACTTAGAGCGACTCTCTCCTAGGGTTTTTGTAGCAAAATTTATTCAGAAGAGGCTTTGCCTTCCTTAGAAGCTGAGCAAATCTGGCTTGCTCAAAGTCTCCATGTAGGTTTCCCATGGCTGCGTAAATCCTGGTATTTTGGAGACTTAGGCCAACATCTAAACAAGAGTGTCATGGTTTCTCCTATGTAATAATTGTTAAATCAGTCTTATTTTTGCCATATTATAGATGAGAAGCAAGTTTCAGAGTGTGAACACCCTCACTCATAACTCAGCCTGGTGGTGAAATGTCAGCCTTTTTACTGTAATGTGTTTTTAGAGTAAAATCTATAGCTCAGTGTGCATTTTAGAGGCCATTGATCCCCAGACATACAAGAATGGCAGTGGCTCCCACTTCAAGGTACTGGTCTTGACTATCTAGCACTACTACAGCCAGGATATGTGAAGGACCATCTGCATTCAAATGTTGCTGGACTGAAGCTCCCATCATTCCCATGACTGATAGGGATTGCAACTCAATACCAACTGGAGGGCTATATAGTCCCCATGACTGCATTAGAAAGGATTAGTTACCTCAAGTGATGTGCAATGTCCAACAACTACCGCTCCATGGATCTGTTGAAGGGTAGCATTGTGTCCCCACGTAAATGAGAGTGGTTCTAGCTGTCCTGTGGCACTCAGACGAGATAAAAGAAGTTTCCTCCTCAGCACCAACGCTGAAATAAGATGCAATTGCCAAAATAATCAATGTCTATAGGGCAATGGGGAGCCCCTGGTGGCGCAGTGGGTTAAAGTCCGGAGCTGCTGAGCTTTTTGACCGAAAGGTTGCAGGCAGGCACGTAGCCGGGGGGGGGGGGGGCTTGAGGGGCTTCACCCCCCCCCCCCCGAAATTCTCATGGTGGTTCGCAAAAAGGCCTTACTGGTGCATTATTTAAACTGTTATGTTTATTCATATCATGATCTGATCACCATACTCAATATAGGGAGTATTGGGGTAATGATACAAAAGATTTGCTAGGCTAGACCCTCTTTCACTCAGACTCAGCCCCCCCGAAACTCAGCCCCCCCGAAACCCCCCCTCTGAAAAAAATTCAGCCCCCCCCCAAACGAAATCCTGGCTACGGGCCTGGTTGCAGGTTCGAATTTGGGGAGCGGTGTGAGCTTCCGCTATCAGCCCCAGTTTCTGCCAACCTAGCAGTTCAAAAACATGCAAATATGAGTAGATCAATAGGTACTGCTCCAGCGGGAAGGTAACAGCGCTCCATGCAGTCATGCCAGCCACATGACCTTGGAAGTGTCTACAGATAATGCCGGCTCTTCGGCTTAGAAATGTAGATGAGCACCACACTCTTGAGTCGGCCATGACTGGACTTCATGTCAGGGGAAAACCTTTACCTTTACTATAGGGCAGTGGGTGGCAGGGAGGTAGCATCTTGCCGTTCACATTAGGCAACGAAAGGTCTTGGCCCATTCCTTGTGTATGTATATACTAGTATTGCCTACAGTACAGAGGTACAAGCATCAGGACTGAAAAAGAAGAAATGCTAGTCCAGTGAATATATGTTTAATAATTTTTGATGAGAAAATCCAACCTGACTTCCAGAGGCTTATCTTGAGAATTGGCATACAAGAGCATCGATAAATTATACACTACATTTAGTAATTAACTATTGCTTCCTTGAATATCCATCCCTCCAGCTTCTTCCATAGCTGAGATAATTGCATCTACGCAATGCAGGTGCCTGCCATGTTAAAGGAAGATTTTAACTGCCTATTTCCTTTTTATGTTGCACCCATCTTTCTCTGAGGTTGATTGTTGTTATATATAGCCTCCCAGAGACAAACTGATCTGCTGGTTACAGCAGTTTCAGTCTAAAACTTGCAGCCTACATTTTCAGATTATGTCTTCCACTGACTAAGAATAAGAGCCTAGCCCTAGCATTCACCCCCCTAAGAAGCACAGTAGGAGTCCAGTTTTCAAACAGTAGAGTTAAAGCACTTTGTTATTATGTTGATTTCCTTCTACAGTGTGAAAGTACAGAGAAATAAACTAGTTTATTCTTCAGGGCCTCAGTAAACTACCAAACCCAGGATTCTGATAGGTGGAGTCAGAATTATTCTATTGTTGACAAACTTTAGGCATTCAGGTATTTTGGGTTTCAGCTTCCAGAAGCCCTAGCCAGCATGGCCAATGGTTAAGAATTCTGAGAACTGAAGTCCAAACATTTGAAAGGGGGGAAAATCAGAGAAACACTGACACGGATACAGTCTCTTTATTATTTAAATAGTATGACTATGAGGAGCGGCTTAAAGAGCTGTGCATGTTTAGCCTGCAGAATAGAAGGCTGAGAGGAGACACGATGAGGGCCATGTATAAATATGTCAGGGGAAGTCATAGGGAGGAGGGAGCAAGCTTGTTTTCTGTTGCCCTAGAGATCCGGATGTGGAACAATGGCTTCAAACTACAGGAAAGGAGATTCCACTTGAACATGAGGAAGAACTTCCTGACTGTGAGAGCTGTTCAGCAGTGGAACTCTCTGCCCTATGGAGTATGGAGGAGGTTCCTTCTTTGGAGGCTTTTAAACATAGACTGGATGGCCATCTGTCAGGGGTGCTTTGAATGTAATATTCTGCTTCTTGGCAGGGTGTTGGACTGGATGGACCACAAGGTTTCTTCCAACTCTATGATCCTTTGATTCTAGATACAATAAAATGTTTAAATAAACTTGTATTATTAAAATTCTGCTCAAATTCTCTCTATCTTGCCCCTATTTTAGAGTTGATCATCTTAGATTTTTAAGTGGTTTTTGTTTCTCTTCCCCTGTGTTACTGAAATCTGACTTTTAGTTTGAATCATTTCCTCTTCCTGTTCAACACAGACCTTATTGTTACTCGTTCCTTATTGCAGAGAGTGAGGAGTGACATGCTACTGCATTTTATTTTTCATTAATACTATGGCGCTGCAGTAAAAATCACTATGTTTTTTTAAAATAATAATAATAATAATTACCAGAATAATAATTATTCTGGTACATGAGCAGAGCTGGTATGAAGCAATGCAAAATGCGTAGGCTAAGAAGATAGAAAATGCTTCATGGGCGCATCTTGTTTAATGATTTTGTGCTTTGATAGTTCATATGAAATAGGACTGCAATAAAGTTGCACTCAAATGGCTACAAAAAGCACAGATAAGAGTGGAAATGAGGACAACAGAGAAAGTACTGACATCCTGTAACTTGCATTCATTGTAACAACTGAGTAAAAGAGATTGTTTGAATTGCAAAAGACATGGCTAGCATGCAAGCAATGTCCTCTCCTAGCCCAAATTGGAATACACTTAGTATCCAGCAGGTGGAGCCCCATATTTCTCAAAGTTGACGCGGACCATTTAACAGCATCCACCTGGCTCTTTTCCAGTATAGCTTGTTTAGAGAAACTCAGACTCTGTACACATATGTTCATTACTTGTTCCATTAATAGATAACAACCGCATTTGTGTAATTGTAGCACAAACTGCCGTGGGGCTATAAAACAGCACTTTTTGTAGTGGTTTGAATACTGGGCTACGATTCTGGAGACCACGGTTCAATTCTCTCCGAAGACATGGAAATCCACTGGTTGACTTTGGGTGAGTCGCATACTCTCAGCCCCAGAAAACTCTGTAATAGTCACCTTAGGGTCACCATAAGTTCCATGGCTTTGGAAAGTCACATTTTTAAGTCCCACATGACTTAGGGTTAGGGGTTAGGGTCTGCAAACCAGCATTCTGGGACACCTGATAGTGGTCCCAAACTTGTGTGTGTGTGTGTGTAGCATGGATGTCCACAGTTTGAATCTCTGCTCAGCTATTTAAAAAACTCCTTTGTGACTTTGGGCAAGTCACACTCTCTTAGCCTAAGGGGGAGGCAATGGCAAACACCTGCTAAATAAATCATGCCACAAAATCCTAAAAAAATGCTATAAAACAAAGGTGACTAGAAGGCACATAACAATATCAATAGTCCAGAAAAGTAACTTTTTCAAGTTCTGTCTCAGACTCATGAGCAGAGGAGGACTAGTCCTTGCAAATGTTCTCCAGGGACTTGCCACTACTGGAGACAAAGTGTAAAACTGGGTAAACATTTAATGCTTAAGAAGTCTGGGGTCTTGACATCATTGTGCACAGACACAAAGAGAACAAAGCTTGCCTTTCCCTGATTACTCACTCTGTGGGACCCGCTGACAGATTATTCCTGTATGGAATATAGCCCTTGATGGGGAAAGGTGGCTTAACTCTTAACATTATTTTTCAATGGACAGAAGAGTTACATTTTTTAAATTCTGATCAAGCACCCTTTGTTGTAGGGGTGGAAAATTATTGGTCATTGTTGGCATGTTGGGAATTGCACTCCAACAATCTCTGAAGGGTCACACAGTTCCCACCTCTGCTTCATCTGGTGCTCAAGAGGTGGTAACTGAAGGACCAGAGGCGGCCATTGCAGTGTTTATAACAACTGCCATGCTAGCCGTTGCGCTGCTTTGTTAAAAGGTGTTTACTTTGTGCTTTCTTCCTGCAATTCTGGTTTAGAACACAAAGACTAAACAGAAAATGTCGGAAGCTGTCTACAAGACATATCTCCTCTTTAGATATTTGTGGTTTATCTGCGGGAGCTCACCTCTATTTCTTATGAAAAAAAGGATTGGCGAGAAAGCTTCAGTGGACACACCTTTTCCCCCATGATAACTCTTTCAAGAGTGAATTTCCCTTCGGAGGGATAGATTTTTCTCACTTCCTGTTGTGTAACCCCCATTCTTAACTATGAATCATTTATACATTGTATGTTTGTAACTCAGGGACTGCCTGTACAAAACATACTGTATATAGCAAGAGTAAACTTTTAGCACTAATTCTGCTACTTGGAACAACTCAGTAGTTTCTAACCTTTGGGCCTCCAGGTGTTTTGGACTTCAGCTCCCACAGTTCCAAACAGCTGGGAAGCTGGCTGGGATTTCTGGGAATTGAAGTCCAAAACACCTGAAGGACCAATGGTTGGGAACCACTGTAATAGCTAAAAGCCCAAAATGGGGGCTACTGAAACACAAGAGAGAGACACTGAGCATACTTGGGGAAAACTCAAGGTTTGGATGGGTTGAAATACCCTTCAGAAAATAAATACAAGAGGGCTCTCCTTGTCCATATTTTGCTTTTAGGCACAGGGCTAGGAGAAAGATGGTTACTGTTACAGTTACTATCAACAGAAACAGTGATATTAAACAATTGGATCCCAATGTCTTTCTGTCTGTCTGTCTGTCTGTCTGTCTCTCTCTCTCTCTCTCTCTATATATATATATATAATGGAAACCATGGCTCTGCTAAGACATAGTGTGTTCACATGACCTTTATCTCACAGTAACCCTTTGTATGAATTGTCTCTGGAATCACAACCAGACCCCCTTCCTCTAATCTCCATAATGAACTGGGAGATGTGAGGGAAGCACAAAATGTCTTTGAGTCAGAGTTTCTAGGTCTATTTCCTAATTCCTGGATATTATCTGAGATATTGGTGGGAACAGCTTGGCTCTCATTCCTCAAGCACCCATTATAGACTTTACATTAACCCCATTTTTCCCACTGGAGACAGCCATTAAGTTAATCAAGGACTAATTATCCAAGACCACCCCTTTCAGATCCACACCCCTATCAGAGGCAGACCTTGAAATGGACTGACACTTCAAATTCCCCAATGATACTTTATTGAATTTCCTGTCATACAAAGAGCCAACCAATGATGACATCCATGGAACCCTAAACCACTCAGAGAGCAAATCCTAGCTGGACCATTTCTGAGCCAATCAAGAGCTGGCATGGTTTTCTGGAATACCTATCAAATGAAATAAAAATGCTCTGTATTTTCATTTATGTTATGTCAGTGCTTTCTCCATTGACATCCTCTTTGGCAAATGAGAACAAACCTCTGTTTTTGCCTTCTACATGCCTGTGTCTGATTTGGCCTTCTGGGAAGCTAGACATGCCAGGCCGCCAAACCCATGGTTTTAGCAGAGTTGAAATCATTCAACAATGGGAAGACCTTAGAAGTACTACTTCAGGTGCCAAAATAACTTGACTTGGAATATGATGTGCCTTAGCTTTGCTGTGGTTTCAGGTGCACATCTTTTTAAAAAAACCAGGCAGCAAAACATCCTGAGCTGGTCATGACCTAAATCATGAAGGAAGCAGTGGAGGTAAGAAACAAGCTTGACTGGAAAACACAAATGAGATGAAGAGGAACGAGTTCTATTGCTTTCCCTTGCCAGATGGGTCCTTGTGCCAGCAGGGTTGCCAAAGTGAACCGTTGATTCCTGTACCTTCAGTGGTTATGTAGAAGAGTTCATTCAGAAGATGTTTCTTGTTACCTGTTTGCATAACAAATTCCCTCTTTTCAGGCCCGTAGCCAGGATTTTGATTCGGGGGGGGGGGGGAGGGTGTTGAGTTTGATGGGGGGGGGGGGGGGGGGGGACTGAGTCTGAGTGAAAGAGGGTCTACCCTAGCAAACCTTTTGTATCGTTACCTCAATACCCCCATGCATATGAGATATATTGAGCATGGTGATCAGATCATGATATGAATAAACATAACAGTTTAAATAATGTACCAGTAAGGCCTTTTTGCAGACCAGTATGAGAATTTGGGGGGGGGGGGCTGAAGCCCCCAAAGCCCCCCCCCCCCGGGCTACATCTTCTACACAAGGCATAGGACCACTTTCCAGGTTTCACTCTGACAATCCTAGAAAGAGAAGGAACCTTGGCTTAGAGCCAAAGAGCCACTCCCCAAAGTCAGACATGAGTAGACTTAATGTCAGGGGAAAATCTTTACCTTTACCTTATGGTCAGAAAGCTGAAAATCTGTTTAAAGAACAGCATAGCATATAGCTAATAGCTATGCTGGCTGGGTTTGCAAGGAGTTGCAATCCAAAAAAGTAACTTTTCTAGGTTCTGGCAGCTCTGTCTCCCTTCAGCTTTTGGGGATGTGCAGACCAGCCTGATTAAAGTGATCCCCAGCGAAGTTTCCCCAGTGCTCTTCAGACAACCCCGCACATTGGACACTGTGAAAATGCCTTTGAAATTATTTACAGCCAGCTAATTTAACAGGTCCTCCCCTCCCAGCAGCAACAACTGTATACATTCCCTTGGACTCCTTCCAGGCAGGCCTTGGCCATTCTTCTGGCTGAGGGAAGGGCTTGGAGGGCTGTAACCCAATCTTGCCTGGGCCCCCTGATTGAAATGGCAACATTTTAAAAACAAACATGGGCTGTAACTGAAGGCTGTAACCACAACACTCCCTGCCATGCTGCTGCCCCGAAAGCAGGAAGGCCGCCCTATCAACAGAGCCCAACATGGTTACCGTATTACAGCTAACACTGGGCTACTCCCCAGCACAGGCGGCCAGAGGGCTGGAAAAGCACGATCCTGAAGGGTGACCCTGGTGGCAGAGCCAAACCCACAGGAGCCGCAAGACCAGCTGCAGTTCCTTCCCTCAAATCTGGGTCGGAATTAAGCACGGCATGGGCACGGAAATGGAAAATTGCCCGTGCAGTGGGACACATTCCTTTGGCCACTGCTAAGATTCCCCCACACTGAGGTTGGAAAGCTTACTTTTTAACTATCATTCCCAAAATCTACCTGGCGTGTTGGCTATGGGATTCTGGGAACTGCAGTCCAAAAAAGCCATAGATTAATGTGTTGTCGAAGCCTTTTCTGGCCAGAATCACTAGGTTGCTGTGAGTTTTCCGAGGTGTTTGGCCATGTTCCAGAAGCATTCTCTCATGACATTTCACCTACATCTATGGCAGGCATCCTCAGAGAGTGTGTGGTCTGTTGGAAACTAGGCAATTGGGGTTTATACAATATATCTGTGGAATGCCCAGGGTGGGAGAAAGAACTCTTGTCTGTTAGAGACAAGTGTGAAGGATTCTCCCAGGCAGAAAACAGCCAGACTTTGAAGCTGCTAGGCTATTAAAGGCTAATCAAGCTGGCCAACTGCAACATTAAATAGCCTTGCAGCTTCAAGGTCTGACTGCTTACTGCCTAAGGGAATCCTTTGTTGGGAGGTTTTAGCTGGCCCTGATTGTTTCCCCTGGAATTGCAGGCAAAATGTCAGGAGAGAATGCTTCTGTAACATGGTCATACAGCCCAAAAAACTCACAGCAACCCAGCCATAGATTAATTTATAAATGCCACAGACCATCTGCATTCAAATAAAACAAGAACAATTTTTAGAAAGTATAACACAGAGTATATCATGTATAGATAAATAATGTTTTAAAAATTCAGTAGGATTATCCCAACAGTTACTTTACCAAGCTCTGCTACCACATTATACTTGTTCAGGCTTCAGATCCAGGGTATATTGATTATTATTATTATTATTATTATTATTATTTACTTATTTATACCCTGCTTTATCTTTCCTGAAGAAGTATCAGGTGGCATAACATACAAACTTAAGTGTATAATTTAAAATACAAAAAATGCAAATGTTAAAACAGCATTAAATATAAGCACGAATTAAAAAATCAGTTAAAACCATTAAAATACATTCAGTGGTTCAATATACCAGAACAGCATGGTATACTAAAACTGCAATCCTATAATGTACATATCTGAGAACAAGCCCACCGAACTTGATGGGACTTATTTCTGACTAGAACATAGGATTGCCAGGCAAGAGAACAGGCTCAGCAGTTCAATGTCTAGTATTTAAGTCACGAAGTCTACTCATACCTTCTTTAAACTGGGCCTACCATAGTCGTAAGAGTGTTGGAGGTCCAGGTTCAAGTTCCTGCAGAGTCAATATATTTGAGACCATCTCTGCTATATAGATAGATAGATAGATAGATAGATAGATAGATAGATATAGATATACAAATAAATCAGGCAAAGAATGATCAACCAAACTGTCCAAACCTTTGCTAAATGTTGGAGGAGTCCAGGGGATTTAGGAAGCATCTGGGAAGTGCAAAGAAAAAAGCTTGGGACCACATCTTGTTTTATTTGGGTCACACTTCTTTTTTACCTGTTTTGCAGAAATGGTAAAAGATGGCTGGGGACAGCCAGAAACCACTGAATGACGGCTGCTTGAGTTTCAGACTGCCCAAATTGGGTGGGATCATTGCCTTTATGAGAACAGCAGGTGAACATTAGCAAGTAGTCCAGTTGCCTAATCATCACATTTTGAAAAGCTTTTCCCCTGTTGGAAATAACAACCTTCTACAAGCCTCCTATACTAGTTATTTGTTATGTATATAATTGAGATTGCTTACTATATATATTGTATGTGTGCATGTATATACACACTAGCGGTACGCGCCAGGCATTCCTGTGGCCAACCTTCCCTCTTTCTCTCCTCCTTTCTTTCTCTCCTTCCTTCCCTCTCCCCCCCCCCCCCCCACTTTCCTTTCCCCTTCCCTTCCTTTCTTCTCTACCTATTCTTGGACTGCAACTACCAGCAGTCCTCCTTATCGATTAATCTACCTACCTATCTATCTTTATCTAATCTATCAAAGAAATCCAAGGAGACAAAAGCTTGCAGCTTGGAAGCAGTGCATCTGGGTCATCCTCCTCTCCTAAAGGGTCTGGTCTAGGCAGGGCCGTAGCCAGAAATCTTTTTGGGGAGGGGGTTGAAAATTTTGCGGGGGTGGGGTTGAAACCTGCCTCCTAGCTCACACTGAAGCAAAGAGCATAGCAGGGGGCAGAGCAGCCTTCAATAGCCTGCAGCTCCACCCTGTCAACCACCTCCACCAACTCTGGCCTCCTTAATGAGAGTATTCAACACAAACACACCCAACTTGCTTGCTTCACTACATTGGCTATTCCAGCAAGTAATGACAGCGTGAATAAATTGTCAATATTTGCTTGAGATAGTGCTTGCAGTTCTGGAGGGACTCTTAATTTTTTGCATCTCATAGACTTAGCATGGGGATTTGGTTAATCAGTTAAAATTCATGAGTAAACCAGGTTTTTTAAAAAAAATCTGAAACATTTCGGGGGGGGGGGGTTGAACCCCTAAAACCACCCCCTCGCTACAGGCCTGGGTCTAGGGGATGCTGGGAGCTGTAGTCCAGAAGAGGGTGTGAATATGCTATTGTGTGTTTTGTTTGCCAGGGGCAGGGGGAGTTGTTTTATGCATGTGCTGTAGTGTCTTTTTGCTTTTTTGGCTTTTTAAGTCCCTTCCACTATGTTTTTCAGTGTTTTTATGAGTGATGGTCACTTGTTGGTCTGATAGGTGCATTGTGTCCAGATTTCGTGTAAATTCGTCCCGTGGTGTGTGAGTGTTTGTGTAAATATGTAGTTTTTCCCTTAACTCTTATGTTGTTAGAGGTTGGGGGGGGGGGGGGGGGACTACTGACTATGTGACCAGATCTTAGAATGTTCAGAGACTCGATTTTAGAATCTGTTTGAATCAGAAGTCAGATGGAGTCAGTTAAGTCAATTAGAAATCAGTTGAGTTTTGAGTCAGTTTGAGTTAGAAGTCAGTTGAGTTGGTTGATGTCGGTTAGAGCTGGAGTATAGTCAGTATACTGCTGTGAGATGTTCAGTTGATATATGAGTCTGTTTGCAGCAGTAGTACTGTAAAGTTTGAAGTTTCTATTATTCAGTTAACATGAAACCAATAAGAAATGTACCTGTATGTTAAATACATGAAGTTTGTAAGTAAATAAATTATGTTAACATTTAACGAAGACTACTCATTTTTTGGTCTCGTGAGAGCATGATTGGAAAGCAATATATTTCATGGTACCTCTCAATGGGAGAGTTTTTGGGCAATTTAAATAACACTTCTGAAGATCTGCTATATATTTTGTATATTGGCATATCTTTGTTCCTAACAGTTTAAAGAAATAACCAGGGATAACATTCTAACAGCTGAGAAACCTAAATTGCATTACATGAATACTAGTGGATATTTACCACTAAGGAGAAGGTTGACTCAAGTGAATTTTTAACTCTTCTCAGGAAGATCATACTTTACAAATTGTTATAATTATTCCAAATAGTATGAATACCAATTAACCTCCAAAAGGGTCACACTTCCAAAAGGCTTGGGAGGTTCCTGGTTTTCCCAGTATCCCCCCTGAAGGAAGGAGCCTTTAAAGGTATATGAGTAGGCCAGTCTTTTATATCTTTTTCCTTATCAGTTGGCACCAAAACATATAGGATCACTTAAATCTGCAACTCCCATCAGTAGACAGTAGTCAAGGATGATAGAAGTTATAGTCTAGCAACATCTGCAGCACCATGCATTCCTCTGATCCAAACTTACCGTATATACTCAAGTATAAGCCCACTCAAATATAAGCTGAGGCACCCAATATTACCACAAAAAACCAGGAAAACTTATTGATGCGAGTATAAGCCTAGAGTTGGAAATGCAGGAGCTACTGGTATATTTTAAAATGAAATTACATTAATTGAGGCATACAGCTTCTCCTGTCTTCTCAGCACAGCAATCCGGTGGCGCAGTGGGTTAAATCCCTGTGCCTTCAGGACTGAAGACCGACAGGTCACAGGTTCGAATCTGGGGAGAGGTGAATGAGCTCCCTCTATCAGCTCCAGCTCCTCATGCGGGGACATGAGAGAAGCCTCCCACAAGGATGATGAAACATCAAATCATCCGGGCGTCCCCTGGGCAATGTTCTTGCAGACAGCCAATTCTCTCACACCAGAAGCAACTTGCAGTTTCTCAGGTCGCTCCTGACACGACAAAAAACCCCCACAGCAACCCAGCTGGGTTGCTGTGCCAAGAGAAGAGGCCACGCGCCTTCCTCTCCTCTGTCGGCACAGAGATCCAGCTGTGCTGAAAAAGGAGGAGGCATGCAAGTGGTAGAAGTATATACAGTCCTCAAAATATAAATAGCTTCACAGCATCAGCTACTGTCTGCCAGTCGGCTTATGTCAAAATAAGGGCTAATTGGATAGCAACCATGCAAACATGCATGTCTATAAGAGTATATGCATAAACTGGAGCAGGATGCAGATGAAGATGAGAAAGAGACATAGCAATGATTTCAATTCATATATAAAATTGTCTCCCAGTTTAGTTCCTAGTTTGGAAAAGCAAGACTATGGCACAATTACTTCCCTTGGGGTTTACCAAGCTGACTGCAGATGTGGGTATAGGCGAATAATATATAAACACATAACCCAAAAGTCATGAAGTAAGGGCTCTAGGTCTGTCAAATCTGCCTTAGGGCAAAATCCATGCTTTGCCTTAACAGCTCTAGTATATAAATCATGAAATTATCACTTCTGGCTGTAATATTTTTTTTCAGCATTAACTTTAAAATCTCCCAGTTTCTCTGACCTTCTCCCACCTTCTCCTTGGCTTCCTTCAGTTGCTGCAAACCAAGCCTAAAGTGCGACTGTTGTTCACACTCAGTTAACTCAATGGGAGGAGAGGAGAAGGCAGCATTTTGCCCTTCCCAGTAAGCTCCAGCAAAAGAAAGCTGCCGCAGGATCTCCTAGCTTGTGTGTTTTTCGTCACTGATCACTTTTACCATCTTGACTACGCACGTGCCTGTTTTAATCTGTGAAATGCTGTGGGGCGGGGGATTGTGTGTCAAATTGGGAGTAGCGGTATACAAGTTAAATAAATAAATAAATAAGTTGTTCTCTATTTATGGCAAACCTAAGGTCTTGGCAAGATTTGTTCAGAGGAGAGACTTAAGGCATGCTTTTGCCTTCTTCTAAGGATGAGAGAGTGTGAATGTCCATAACTCAATGAGTCATCTGAGTCATAGGGTTTACTGTGTATACTACAGTTGGACAGGTTCATTCGGAAAAACCTGAAAGTCGTAAAAAACTTCCGATTTCTGAATTTCGAAGCAGTTTTGAACCATGCAGAAAAGGTGCATGTGTGGGGAGGGGGGATCCGAATTTGAATCACTTACCTTTTTTTTCAGAAATATTCCATAATGTTCGGATGTCTTCCAAGGTTATTTTAATTTTCACAACAATTAAGCAACTTTGGTAAAGCCTAAAAAGTTTTAAAATCTCATGCTTTTCCTCCCCTGGCGATGCAATGAGGGTGAGTTCGGCGTGTCTAAGCACAGCCATTGTTGTAGTTTGTGAAGGCCAGGCCCCCAATGGTAAAGATTGCAAAAGGCCCTGCTGTTAAACTACATTTCCCACACTGTTTTGCTGCTCATTAGCCAAAATGGCTGAAGGACCCCTATAGCTGTCTGTAGCAGTCTTTGTCTAAATATAAAACAAACTGATTGAATCTACAAAGGTGTCTAAAGAAGGCAGCAAAGCAATAAGCAACTTTTGCAAAGCCAAGAGAACATAAACTGCTTAAAAACCAATCATTTCACTTTGGCCTGATTGCCATGAATAGGGCACTGGGGTAGCCAGCCACAGTCAGCCAGCCCTTTATGTCAGTAAGTAATGATAAAATAAAATGATTGATTGCATCTGCAAAAAGGAATAAACAGATGGATATGTCTTGATGGTTCCCTACAACTCAGTAAAGGAAGCAAATGGACGTCAAGAGAGTTTGGATGGTGCCTTTCTGCCCAGAAGAAGGGGGTCAGTCCAGATGTCCCCTGATGAGGTCTGTACTATGATTTCTGTTCTCCACCAATTTAACAGTTTGTTCCACACAGACAAAGTTTCTGGAGTAGAACAACTACTTTCAAAGTAAAGACCACACAATGAAACAGGAAATCATCATCATCGTCATTTAATAACTTATTAATTGCCCTCCATCCGAGAATGCTCCAGGCGATTTACAGCTAAATTACAAAAGATAAAATACATACATACAAAATTTAAAAATCAACAGAGATCGAATGCTCTAGTAAAAAGCCAGGTCTTAAGTGCGAGAGTAAAAGGCCCTAAGTCACGCATGGCTCTCATGTAGGGCGGCAAGGAATTCCACAAGGCAGGAGGGGCAGAAATAGAAAAAGCCCTGCGCCTGGTCCTTTCCAAGTGCACTTCTCTAGGACCCGGTATATGGAGTAAGTCACGTTGGGCTGGTCATTGCGACCTCCGATGATGGGAGAAGGAGAGGCGGTCCCTAAGGTACGATGGACCCTGGCCGTAAAGAGTTTTAAAGGTCAAAATACTTTCAAACCAGGAACAGATTTTCTTTATTATTTAAAAAATGTTTTCTATAAAAACTTTGAAAATTCACCAAAAATCCATCTTTGGTTGAGTTCAGAATGCTCTTTATTTATTTTATTTATTTACGATATTTATAGCCTGCCTTTCTCAGCCATATGGCGACTCAAGGCGGGTTACAGATTGGCACAATTAGATGCCAGGCATTCATAAAAATGCCTTTAATTGTAGGTGAACTATAAATCCCAGCAACTACAACTCCCAAATGACAAAATTAATTCCCCCCAACCCCACCAGTATTCAGATTTGGGCGTATTGGGTATTTGTGCCAAATTTGGTACAGTGAATGAAAATGCTTCCCGTTCATCCGATAGTTTCATGACGATTCATAACAGTAGCAAAAGTCCAATTATGGAGTAGCAACGAAAATTATGGTTGGGGGTCCACACAACTCTATTAAAGGGTTGCAGCGTTAGGAAGGTTGAAAACAACCCAAACTAGTGGTAATCCAGCGGCCCCAGCTTCCTGGCTCCCTCTTCTGGCCCCGATTGAAAGAGTCACCTTCTAATCTGACCAGCTGGAGTTTTGTTTTGTTTCGGTTTGGTTAAAAGAAAAAAAGAAAAGAAAGCCAGACAAGGAAGGGAGGGAGGGAGGGAAGTTTTCCGAGGCGCCCCTCTTCGGAGGCTTACGGCGTGCGAATGCCTAGAATGAAGTTCAAGTCGGCGGTTGGCAGGTTGAGCCAAGTTGGGGTTCTTGAGCAGGAGGCTGTCGCTGGATGGAGAGCCCCTCTTAGCCCTTGAGCCCCCTCGCGGAGTTCACCCTCGCGGAGTTCAGGATGGGTTGCACGGGGAGCAAGAGGGGCTCCTGCTGCTGCTGCTGTGCTGCCCGGAGAAAGGTAAAGGGCACTACTCCAAGAGATGGACGGGGGAGATACGGGGAGGGAGGGAGGCGGGCGTCCCATGTGTGGGACATTGGCGATGCCTTGCTCCCAAAGTCTGGTGGGGAGAAGCTCAGGGACTCAGGCAGACCCTCCCACTCACTTCCCAGACAAAGAGGTTCCTTTCAAACTCGGATCCGAAAGTTGAGCGACTTGCAGAAAGTGGCCCGGAGAGCAGAGACCTCTTCTTCTGCAGCCGGCTCTCTGTCTAGCTCCCCGCCCTGTGCATGGCTGTCGCTGCCAAAAAGGACTGGGGAAGAAGAGGGGTGCGCCTACACCGTGGAATGAATGCAGTTTGACGCCGCTTTAACTGTGTTACGGAATCACAGAATGCTGTAGGGAGGCACTAGCACTCCTTAGACTCACAGAGTTGGAAGAGATCTCCTGACCCACCCAGTCCAACCCCCTGCCAAGAAGCAGGAAAATTGCATCAAAGCACCCTTGACAGATGGCCATCCAGCCTCTGTTCAAAAGAAGAGCTTCCACCACACTCCGGGGCAGAGAGTTCCACTGCTAAACAGTTCTGTCTTGATATCTGCTGAATACAATTCATCCCATCAAGTTAAAACTACCTTATTTCACCTTAAACCAAGGCAACAGCTATAATAAATAGTTTACAAACAGGTACACTTATTTATTTATTTACTGTATTTGTATACCACTCTTCTCAGCCCTCAGGCAACTCAGGGCAGTTTACAATGACAATGATTTGATGCCCCAAAACACCATAAAATATTTAAAACATTAACACATAATATAAAACCAAACTGCCTTGAGTTGCCAATAGGCTGAGAAAGGCAGTATACAAGTATAGTAAATAAATAAATAATAAAACCATAACAAGAATATTAAAACATAGATTTATAAACTGATAATGTCCAGAATGTTGTTTTAACGCAATGTATTTCCAAGCAAGGAAAGCACAGAAGTTGTGGAGACCATAGAATCATTGAGTTGGAAGAGACCTCGTGGGCCATCCAGTCCACCCCCCTGCCAAGAAGCAGGAAAATCACATTCAAAGCATCCCCAACAGATGGCCATCTAGCCTCTGCTTAAAAGCCTCCAAAGAAGGAGCCTCCACCACTGCTGAACGGCTCTCACAGTCTGGAAGTTCTTCCTCATGTTCAGGTGGAATCTCCTTTCCTGTAGTTTGAAGCCATAGTTCCGCGTCCTAGTCTCCTCCCTATGACTTCCCCTCACATTTTTATGCATGGCCCTCATCATGTCTCCCATCAGTCTTCTCTTCTGCAGGCTAAACATACCCAGCTCTTTAAGCCACTCCTCATAGGGTTTGTTCTCCAGATCATTTTAGTTGCCCTCCTCTGGCCACATTCCAGCTTGTCATGGCAGAGAAGTCTAAAGAGCTTGTCCAGCTACAACTCTGATTCCACAGCATTGGACCAGGACAGTTCAAGTGGTGGCGAACTATATTCATGCACCCTGGTATGCACTCACTGTCCCCTCTGACATCACTAACCAGTTCTCTTGCTCAGCTGAGAAGATGGTTTTAAAGCAGGCATGGGCAAACGTAAGCGGCTGAGCTCATGTGGTAGAAATGACAAAAGACTTCCTGGACAACAAAGACTTCATGTCCATGAAAAATTGCTGTCAAGTTCCATTGCCAAAGTTGCATATGCACTCTTGTATGGTTCACAGAGAAGCACAAAGATTTTAGTTAAACCAGTAGTAGAAACTGCAAAAGATGTTGGTTCTTTTTTTTTTTTTTTTTTTGAAATCTAGATGCCCATGAACTGCAGGGAAAGGGCCTGAGGCCAGGAATTGTGGAAGTTGGAGTCCTGGAGAGGCAAAGCTTGCCCATGCCTGCTCTAAAGGGTGCATCTACACCAACGTTTCTCAGCCTGAAGGTCATGAGGGGGGTGTCAGAGGGATCACCAAAGGCCATCAGAAAACAGTATTTTCCGTTGGCCATGGGGGATCTGTGTGTGAAGTTTGGCCCAATTCTATCATTGGTGGAGTTCAGAATCCTCTTTGATTGTAGGTGAATGATAAATCCCAGCAACTACAACTCCCAAATGTCAAGGTCTATTTTCCCCAAAATCCACCAGTGTTCACATTTGGGCATACTGAGTATTCGTGCCAAGTTTGGGCCAGATCTATCATTGTTTGAGTCCACAGTGATCTCTGGATGTACGTGAACTACAACTTCAAAACCCACGATCAATGCCCATCAAACCTTTCCAGTATTTTCTTTTTTTTCAAATTATTTTTATTAATTATTTTACACAAACAATCTAATATATAATCAGAAAATATACATTCAAAAATAATGAAACGTGTCCAGATCTGTATCCAAATGGCAACTTCTGCAAAATAAGGGTTTGATGGGCATTGATCATGGGTTTTGAAGTTGTAGTTCACCTACATCCAGAGAGGTAGCTGGTGGCACTATTGCTATTATCCAGATGGAAACAGTTTTTCCTAAAACATAGTAACCAATAACTCTAGTTAGGAATAGTTTGCATGGATTTTGCTTCGAAAATGTCCTTCCAGTATTTTCTGTTGGTCATGGGAGTTCTGTGTGCCAAGGTTGGTTCAATTCCATCGTTGGTGGAGTTCAGAATGCTCCTTGATTGTAGGTGAATGATAAATCCCAGCAAATACAACTCCCAAATGTCAAGGTCTATTTTCCCCAAACTCCACCAGTGTTCACATTTGGGCATGCTGAGTATTCATGCCAAGTTTGGGCCAGATCTATAATTGTTTGCGTCTATAGTGCTCTCTGGACGTACGTGAACGACAACTTCAACACCCATGATCAATGCCCACCAAGCCCTTCCAATATTTTCTGTTGGTCATGGGAGTTCTGTGTTCCAAAGTTGGTTTAATTCCATCATTGGTGGAATTCAGAATGTTCAGATATTTACATTACGATTCATAACAGTAGCAAAATTACCCTTATGAAGTAGCAACGAAAATAATTTTATGGTTGGGGGTCACCACATGAGGAACTGTATTAAGGGACGCCGCATTAGAAAGGTTGAGGACCACTGATCTGCACTGGAATGAATGCAGTTTGACGTTATTTTAACTGGTATGGTTCTGCTCTACGGATCATGGGACTTGCAGCTTGGTGAGCCACCACTACTGTTTGGCAGAGAAGACCAAAGACTTTGTAAAACTACAGCGCCCAAAGCTGCCCTCAGAGTGGCTTTGGGAAGTGCTAAAATTGTTAGAAGTGACTAGAAATCATTACTGCTTTTGAGAGCCAGCCTGGTGCCATGGTTTGTGCTTTGGATTAAGTCAATCTCTACTGGGCTATTATGGAGGTCCACTTTCTTGGGCAAGTCACACTCTCGGCCTCAGAGGAAGGCAAAGGTATTTATTTATCAGGAGCCAACCAAAACAGTTGTATTGCATTAAAAACAAACAAACAAAACAGAAAGTTTGCAGACTTGGTATTCTATTAAATGTCCTTTGACCAGAAGCTGGCCACTTGGAGTGCCTCTGGTGTTGCTGCAAGAAGGTCCTCCATTGTGCATGTGGCAGGGCTCAGGTTGCATTGCAGTAGGTGGTCTGTGGTTTGCTCTTCTCCATACTCGCATGCTGTGAATTCCACTTTGTAGCCCCATTTCTTAAGGTTGGCTCTGCATCTCGTGGTGCCAGAGCGCACTCTGTTCAGTGCCTTCGAAGTTGCCCAGTCTTCTGTGTGCCCAGGTGGGAGTCTCTCATTTGGTGCCAGCTATTGATTGAGGTTCTGGGTTTGAGCCTGCCACTTTTGGACTCTCGCTTGCTGGGGTGATCCAGCGAGTGTCTCTGTAGATCTTAGAAAACTATTTCTTGATTTAAGTTGTTGGCGTGCTGGCTGATACCCAAACAGGAGGTGGGCCAGAGATGTCACTGCCTTGGTCCTTTCACTATTGGTTGCTACTCCCTGGCAGATGTCGGGTGGTGCAATACCAGCTAAACAGTATAATTTCTCCAGTGGTTTAGGGCGCAGGCACCCCGTGATAATGCGGCATGTCTAATTAAGAGCCACATGTTTTAGAGTGGTGAGATGTGTTCCACACTGGACATGCATACTCAGCATTAGACAACAGAGGCTGTAATTTTGTATTAAGGTCATGGGAGAAATTTCACTGAAAGTAATGGGACTTGCCATTGAGAGAGCCAGCATGGCTTAGCAGTTTGGGTGTTGGACTTTGAAGACCAAGGTTTAAATCTCTGTTCTAACTGTAGCAGGTGACCTTGGGCAAGTCACACTTCCTCTCAGATGCAGTGGAAAGCAATGATAAAAAAAAATCCACTCTGAATGAATCTTGCCAAGAAAACCCTCTCCTGGATCACAATGCTTACAATAACAACAGACATAGGGATCACGCTTTCATTCTGTTTAGGTAAAGAGCTTTGGACAAACCACCCCCAGATTGAGTAAAAATATCTGTACATCTTTTCATTCAGCTGCCGGATTATCTGCCACTAAACACAGTACGTCGAGAACATTTGACATGATCGAGCAAAATGAATCCTTTCCATTGACCCCTATTTAGCATTGTCACAGTCATGACTGTTTCTGCTCCTTCAACCTGTAAACTGTAGTAAAACCAAAGGGGTTTCTTGATATGCAAGATCAGTTTCAGGAGCCCCCAGTGGCGCAGTGGGTTAAACCCCTGTGCTGGCAGGACTGAAGACTGACAGGTCGCAGGTTTGAATCCGGGGAGAACATGGATAAACACCCTCTATGAGCTCCAGCTCCTCTTATGGGGACATGAGAAAAGCCTCCCACAAGGATGGGAAAACATCAAAACATCTGGGCGCTCCCTGGGCAACGTCCTTGCAGATGGCCAATTCTCTCACACCAGAAGCAACTTGCAGTTTCTCAAGTCACTCCTGACATGACAAAAAAAATCAAAACAAATGACTGCATCGGATCTGAACCCCTGATCATAAAATGAGCATTGTAAATGAATGATAAACAGTGAGGAAAATTTATTTTGCACATGTTCAGAGGTACCGTGGCTTTTATATTTGGTGACCATAGTTTTTCAGGCCCAATGCCTTTCAAGTTCTGGCTCAAATACAATCTTCCCAAAATCATGAGGGATAACTCTACAGAACGTAATATGTCCAGAAGTAAACATTCACAGGCATTAATTGTCCATAAACATTCCTTTCCTGATACACATTTCCCCTAATTCTCCAGAGGGGAAAAATATCCAAAAAAGACAATCACGTTATTCTGTGTGCTTGGACTCTATGGGAAGGGTAAAGATAGAACATCTGTGGTTCTCTTTTATTTATTTATATTTGCTGTGTGCACCTGTCTCGGCTCAATAAATATGCTTAAACTGTGTTGCAAAGTACATTAATCTCCTCCATGCAAGGTCAAACAGTCATGTCTGTCCAGTCAGAGTTTTGAGAGCAACTTTCACTTTACACATTTTTCAGTTATTGTATGCAAGAGATCCTTTATTTAGGAAATTCCCTTAACTCTTCATTTTCTTAGTTTCTCAATAGTAACTAAAGTGATTACTTTATCCATTACGCTATGGTACATTGACACTTCAACACCGCAACTGAGCAGGAGCCAGCACTTGAACCTTGTGACATTTCTCTTCCCAACACACTTAGTGAACCAACACCAGCAGAAACTATAAAAATAACTGTAATGTTATAGTAATGCTGCAAAAAGAATAAAGTCACTATTACATTACAGTGTTGCTGTAGGTGTCCTTTAATGGTTGGAAAATAATTAATTACAGGCAATTAGAGTTTTAAAAGGGCCCCCGGTGGTGCAGTAGGTTAAAGCACTGAGCTGCTGAACTGGCTGACTGAAAGGTTGCAGGTTCGAATCTGGAGAGCGGCATGAGCTCCCGCTGTTAGCTCCAGCTTCCGCCAACCTAGCAGTTTGAAAACATGCAAATGTGAGTAGATCAATAGGTACCGCTCTGGCAGGAAGGTAACAGTACTCCATGCAGTCATGCCGGCCACATGACCTTGGAGGCGTCTACGGACAATGCCAGCTCTTCGGCTTAGAAATGGAGATGAGCACCAACCCACAGAGTTGGACACGACTGGACTTAATGTCAGGGGAAAACCTTGAACTTGACCTTTTAGAGTTTTAAACAGTTACATCCCACTCTGAACAACACATTTTTAAAGTATTCCTTTGGCTCCAGAAGTACCTAACAGATTTTTATAAGCGGAGCCTTCAGTGGCACAGTGGGTTAAATCCTTGTGCCTGCATGACTGCTGACCAAAAGGTCGGTGCTTTGAATTCGGGGAGCGGGGTGAGCTCCCGTTTGTCAGCTCCAACTTCTCATTTAGGGATATAAGAGAAGCCTCCCACCAGATGGTAAAAATCTGGGCATCCCCTGGGCAACGTCCTTACAGGTGGCCAATTCTCTTACAACAGAAGTGACTTGCAGTTTCTCAAGACGCTTCTGAAATGAATATATATATAAGCTATGGTTTCTTGTTACTTTGTGCTTTCAAGTCAACTTTGATTTATGGCAACCCTCATTTATATTTATCAAGAAGAGGTTTGCTATTGCTTTTCTCTGAGGCTAAGCAAATATGACTTGCGCCTTATGGGTTTCTCTGGCTAGACTGGATTTCCAACCTAGTTTCTTAGGGTCCTAGTTCAGCATCAAGAGCATTACATCACACAGGCTGTGTAAATCCTTTCTCAAATTCATCGCAGTTCAAGTTTTTGTGCTGATATAAATGACATAAAAGCTTGTTTATTATTTGAACAAAAAACAAGCAAGATTAGGTTCTTCTTTGAGGCTCATGTAAGTGAACATGATTTATTCCTGCAATACCACTGTGTTTTCACAATAGAGATACAAGATGCTTTTCATAACAGAGGACTACATTCAGGAAAGCCATATGGGTGCATCCCAGGCTTTTTCTTGATTTTGTTTTAATAGAACTTTGCTCTCTCATGTTTGTAGCAAAGATGTTTATTTCCTCTTCAAAGGCATCTAGGAGTATAGTGTTTAGATCCAGGGAAGCCATGCTACCCCTCTATTCTACCTTGGTCTGACCACACCTCGAATACTGTGTTCAATTCTGGGCACCACAATTTAAGGGAAATGTTGACAAGTTGGAATGTGTCCTATGAGGAGCAGCTTAAAGAGCTGGGCATGCTTAGCCTGAAGAAGAGAAGGCTGAGAGGAGACATGACAGCCATGTATAAATATGTAAGAGGAAGTCATAGGGAGAAGGGAGCAGGCTTGTTTTCTGCTGCCCTGGAGACTAGGACATGGAACAATGGCTTCAAACTACAGGAAAGGAGATTCCACCTGAACATTAGGAAGAACTTCCTGACTGTGAGAGCTGTTCAGCAGTGGTGGAAGCACCTTCTTTGGAGGCTTTTAAGCAGAGGCTGGATGGCCATCTCTCGGGCGTGCTTTGAATGTGAT
The DNA here is from genome assembly GCF_037176765.1 of Anolis sagrei. NCBI lineage: Eukaryota > Metazoa > Chordata > Lepidosauria > Squamata > Anolidae > Anolis > Anolis sagrei. The sequence continues at coordinate 84,698,495 of NC_090022.1, forward strand.
TTTCCTGCTTCTTGGCAGGGGGTTGGACTGGATGGCCCACAAGCTCTTTTCCAACTCAACGATTCTATGGTCTCCACAACTTTTGTGATTTCCTTGCTTGGAAATACATAAAGTTAAAATAGCATTCTGGACATTATTAGTCTATAAAACTGAAGTATACCTGTGTGCAAACTATTTATTATAGCTGTTGCCTTAGTTTAAGGTGAAATGAGGTAGTTTTAACTTTATGGTATGAATTGTATTCAGTTGATATCAAGACAGAAGAATCAGTAAGTCAAAAATTGTGTGAGAAAAGAGAAAATTGTGAGAGTAAACCATTGCATTGCATCAGTATGTGACTATGCTACTTTACTAATCTCACATATATAAAAGCTATTCATCATTATAGGCTATCACTCATGGCTCAGCCTGATTGTTTTCCAAAGGTAGAGTCTTAGCAGTGTGTCCATAAGTGACTGTGGAGACCTATTCTGAATCAACATGGTGTTTCACAATGAAGATGTAGATTTCTAAATGGAAGGCGGTCCTCACAAGGCTTTGCTTGATGCTTCTTTCTCTTGGTACATTTCTTCCTTTTTCCTTCTATTCTGCCTCTTCAAAATCTGTAGCACAGTTGGTAACATCTGACCTTCAGTTGGAATGCTCAAGGACCAGGGTTCCCAGTTCTTTTTTTTTTTTTAAGTTAGCAGTCATTCTATTATATCTGTGGATAATGGACTTTTTCTACATCCATGTCTTAAAGTTCTGAGACACAGCATGAATGGGCTAAGTGCACATTTACACTGTAGAATTAACTGCCATAACAAAGGGAATCATGAGGGTCTTTGCCAAGGAGTCCTAGTGCCTCATCAAACGACACATCCTAGGATTCCATAGCATTGAGTCATGGCAGTTAAAGTGGTTTCAAACCGCATTAATTCTACAGTGTAGATGCATCCTAAGTTGCCAGGAGCTATCCCAGCAACAATGAAGAATATATAGATAGATAGGAATATGCTCCTTAGCTTTGAATTTGCCAGTCCATTAGCTTATTTGTCTCAGAATAATCAAGAGTATACCTTCTTCTGGGAAACTGTCAACTGGGAAAGGTTGAATTGTAGCACAATCCTATACATATAGAGTAGAGTCTCACTTATCCAACATAAACTGGCCGGCAGGACATTGGAAAAGTGAAAATGTTGGATAATAAGGAGGGATTAAGGATAAGCCTATTAAACGTCAAATCACGTTATGATTTTACAGATTAAGCACCAAAACATCATGTTTTACAACAAATGGATGGAAAAAGCAGTTCAGTACATGGTAAAGTTATGTAGTAATTACTGTATTTACGAATTTAGCACCAAGGCATTGCAATGTATTGAAACATCTGTGGATCCGGGTGGGAGGCAGACTGCGCTGGATAATACAAAATGTTGGATGAGCGAAGGTTGGATAAGCAAGACTCTACTGTATCTACACAAAGTTAAATTCCATTAAGTTAATTGAGACAGTTAGAGAGATAGTTACTGCTTATTGATATATTATACATCCCATTTACAGATGATGCTAAGCAATTTATGAAATTTTGATACAGAAAGAATAAAATCCAGCATAAACCAAAATCCATTCACATCAAATACACTGTGATTTAAGATAGCCACAGAAAACATAAAACCAGAATCCTTTTTTTAAAAAGCATTACATAGCTTTGTCTTCATCATATACCTCAAAGCAGACAATGAAGGGGCCAGGTATAATGATCAGAGAGCAGGTTGAAAAAATATAGCAGCTTCTAAACAAATAAACTGAAAGGAAAACACAGTGATGATGGATAATTATACCACACAGATGAACTGAATATCTAGAGCCTCTATTTAAAAAAAAACTAACCATGGATTAAATATACCTTAGCGCATTTTAAACTATATTGCTTAATTCACATTTGGGATGATTAAAGAGTTACAAAGTTTCAAAGGGGAGTTGCAAGGAGTTTTTCCTGCATTTTATGGCCCGCTTGTGAGTAGAATAGTGGCATGATTCATGAATGATTTATTGGAGGGTGTATGTTATTCTGAATTTGAAAATACAAGTGTTTGAACTTGTACATAGGGCTTGGAAGAACACAGCATACTAAGCAACTTTATTTAGAGGATTAATAAGACTTCACCATTTGTTTATGAATAAACTTGGTACGTAGCAATTCCGGACTGTGAGAATAACTCTTAGGAAACTAGCAATGCTGGATAAACGAGACTCTACTATGTGTTGAATTGGTTGAGACTCAGTGAGATATTCATTGAAAAACTATAGCAAAATGTTCTTCAGGATGTCTGCAAAAACAACGTGTTTTGCTGTTTAATAAACCTTTTCCTTGTTTTTATGATAGAAGTAATTAAGGTAAAGGTTTTCCCTTGACATTAAATCTAGTCATGTCCAACTCTGTGGGGTGATGCTCACCTCCATTTCTAAGCCGAAGAGCCAACATTGTCTGTAGACGCCTCCAAGGTCATGTAGCTGGCATGACTGAATGGAGTGCTGTTACCTTCCTGTTGGAGCAGTTCCTATTGATCTACTCACATTTGCGTGTTTTAAAACTGCTGGGTTGGCAGAAGCTGGGGCTCACCCCACGCCCTGGATTCGAACCACTGACTTTTTGGTCAGCAAGTTCAGCAGCTCAGCAGTTTAACCCACTATGCCACTGGGGGCTCCAGAATCAATTGGGAAATGAGAATTATAACCCAGAAACAAAAATCCTGTTACAGAGTGTAATCAGCCAGAAATCATCTGTTCAGGTATTGCATGCCTCAACTGCTTTGCCATTTTAAGCATGTAGGTTTAGGGCAGGCCTCAGCCTTTCCTGTCATCTATTTTTGTTTCTCAGAAGAATAAGAAGATAAGGAAACGATTGTGTTGGTGAAGCATACAAGAAGCCCTCAGGGATCTGTAGGGAGAAGAATGCTGCGTTGTGCTGCCAGAGGCCGGCAATGTTACATTATATCAGGGGAGGAATTCTGTTGCCTGGCACTAGGGGAACACACATTTTTGTTTATCTCCTGATGGGCAGAAGGGCTTGCCTTCTTGAAAGATCAACCCTTCCTTCCAAATCTGGACTCCGTGTGTATTACTGCATTCCCAGAGAGCAACCCTTCTATAACCAGGATTATGTCTGATGTGAGCAGGCTAAACCTGACAGTAAAATATAGTTCTTTAATGTATAAAGAAAACATATTACTGGCAACAAAGGGTATTATTATTATTATTATTATTATTATTCCTCTTTATGTCTCTAAAACAGACATCCAAAGGGAATGGCCTTGCACTGCTACACTTATTTATTTATTTACTGTATTTCTACTCCACTCTTCTCAACCCCAAGGGGACTCAGAACGGCTTACAGATTATGGCAACATTCAATGCTGCATCATACAACAAATAATAAATATAAAATTATAAAAAATTAAAACATATAATGCAATAAAACATATCAAAACATAGTTTTAACAGAGCAGATGTTCCATCGGGAAGAATGAGATGCCAAACCAGGGTGGCAGTGTTCACTCATGAGAGGGCTCAGGTGAATCAAGGGCCATGGCTGAAAGTAACAAATGTTGGTATCTCTGTGCTGACCCAAGGACGCTGAAATGGAGGCCAGTCAAGATAGAGTCCGGCAGCACCAAGTGGTCCCCAGAACTTGAGTGACTCATTAGAAGCTGAGCCAGAGGTAGCAAGGGAAACACACTGCCCCTTCTCTCAAAGCCACTGGTGATGATCCTTCACTTCTTGCTTAGGCCTGGGGCCCTGCAAGCATGGGTCTTTTTATGGCCCAGCCTCTGGGGCAAGCAGGCTTTATTGCTGGCCTTGAGCCGCAGAGTCAGGGCCTCGTTTTGCCATGAGTGAGTCCACAGGAGCTGAACCAGAGGCACCAGGAGAAACAAACATTGCCCCTTCTCTCAAAGCCCCTTTACTTTTTGCTTAGGCCTGAGGCCCTGCAGGCATGGGTCTTTTTATGCCCCAGCATATGGGGCAAGCAGGTGTTATTGCTGGCCTTGAGCGGCAGAGTCAGGGCCTCCGTTTTGCCAGGAGTGAGTCCGCAGGAGCTGAGCCAGAGGAGAAACAAACAGGAGAAGCAAACACTGCCCCTTCCATCAAAGCCCCTGGCAATGCTCCTTTGCTACTTGCTTAGGCCCTAAAGGGCTGAGAATGGCGGTTAATAAATGCATCAAATAAATAAATAGGCCTGAGGCCTTGCAGGCATGGGTCTTTTTATGCCCCAGCCTCTGGGGCAAGCAGGCTTTATTGCTGGCCTTGAGCGGCAGAGTCAGGGCCTCAGTTTTGCCAGGAGTGAGTCCACAGGAACTAAGCCAGAGGCACTAGGAGAAACAAACATTGCCCCTTCCCTCAAAGCCCCTTTACTTCTTCCTTAGGCCTGAGGCCTTGCAGGCGTGGTTCTTTTTATGCCCCAGCATATGGGGCAAGCAGGTTTTATTGCTGGCCTTGAACTGCAGAGTCAGGGCCTCAGTTTTTCCAGGAGTGAGTCCACAGAAGCTGAGCCAGAGGCAACAGGAGAAACAAACACTGCCCCTTCCCTCAAAGCTCCCAGTGATGGTCCCTCACTTCTTGCTTAGGCCTCTTCCACCTGACCATTACTTAGTTGGCTTCGGACCACCGCTGTAAAGCAAATCAGAGCTTTTCCCCATTTGTCACTGCTTATAACAGTCTAAAAGCATTTTTACGCTATTGTTTATTTAGTTTGCAATGACAATAGACTTAAAAAAGAAGATGCAAAGTGAAAAAAAAATCAAACTGTGAATTTTTTTTTTAAAAAACCTGCAAATAAAGAAATTTCTATTTTTTTTCACCTCTCTACTAATTTCTAGGTCTTCTAGCATGATTATGGCCAATTTCCACTGGATACAGCCATAGAATCATATAGGAGGACCTCTGTGGGGCTTCCTCCCATATTGGAAATGAGTTCAAAAAAGTGTTTTTCTAAGACTTGAGATTGTGGCACAGAGGAGCAAATTTTAGTGGGGGAAAAGTTGGAATGGTAACCTGTATCCTGGGATCCTTTTACAGTATGAAGGTATGGAGCTAAGATTCCACTTTAACTGCCATCATTCCAAGCTATGGAAATCTGGGGTTTCCCATTTGTGGAGGAACATTTCGAATTATCAATCAGATTTCTATTCCTAGAAATCTGATTGTGTTTCATCTGTCCCAGTTGTTGTGTGCCTTCAGGTCCCACAAGATTTATGATGACCATATCATGATCTTTTTCTTGGCGATATTCATTCAGCAAAAAGTTCCTTTTCCCTTCCTCTGAGGACGAGAGAGTGTGATGTACACAAGATTATCCAATGGGTTGCCCTGCCTGAGTGTGGATTTGAACTCAGGTCCCCAGAGTTGTAGTCTAATGCTTAAATCACTACACCATGCTGGCTCCAGAATGGAATTGAAGCACTCTAACTCCATAATGTGCCAAGGCCCATGCAGGCAAGGAGAAGCTGCAGCAGTTGGCTTTTAGCCTGAAATTACTGGAAAGGGCAAGAATTCATCTCTTCTTGTCTTCCCACTAATGGAGTGTAAGTTACTTTTGAACTTGGAAGTTAGTTTTCCGCAACTGGAATAAACTGAGGACTAAAAGCGAAAGTTACTGGAAGTGAGAAAAGCTGGGAGATTTTAAAAAGTGGAATAACAGAGGATTAACTGGTACTAACCTTGAAACATTAGAAACATTGGAGGTAAATTTCAGGCAAAAATTGGTATGATAAGAAACAAAGATGGCAGGGACCTAACAGAAGCTGAAGAGATCAAGAGAAGGTGGCGAGATTATACAGAAGATCTGTATAGGAAGGATAACAATATCGAGGATAGCTTTGACGGTGTGGTGAATGAATTAGAACCAGACATCCTGAGGAGTGAGGTTGAATGGGCCTTAAGAAGCATTGCTAACAACAAGGCAGCAGGAGACGACGGGATCCCAGCTGAACTGTTTAAAATCTTAAAAGATGATGCTGTCAAGGTGATGCATGCCATATGCCAGCAAATATGGAAAACACAAGAATGGCCATCAGACTGGAAAAAATCAACTTACATCCCCATACCAAAAAAGGGAAATGCGAAAGACTGCTCCAACTTCCGTACAGTGGCCCTTATTTCTCATGCCAGTAAGGTAATGCTCAAGATCATGCAAGGAAGACTCCAGCAATACATGGAGCGAGAGTTGCCAGATGTTCAAGCTGGGTTTAGAAAAGGCAGAGGAACGAGAGACCAGATTGCCAATATCCGCTGGATAATGGAGAAAGGCAGGGAGTTTCAGAAAAACATCTACTTCTGCTTCATTGACTACTCTAAAGCCTTTGACTGTGTGGATCATAATAAATTGTGGCAAGTTCTTGGTGGGATGGGCATACCAAGCCACCTTGTCTCTCTCCTGAGGAATCTGTACAAGGACCAAGTGGCAACAGTAAGAACTGACCACGGAACAACAGACTGGTTCAAGATTGGGAAAGGCGTCCGGCAAGGCTGCATCCTCTCACCCAACCTTTTTAACTTGTATGCAGAACACATCATGCGATGTGCGGGGCTGGATGAATGCAAAGCTGGGGTGAAAATTGCTGGAAGAAACATTAACAACCTCAGATATGCAGATGACACCACTCTGATGGCCGAAAGCGAGGAGGAGCTGAGGAGCCTTCTAATCAAGGTGAAAGAAGAAAGCGCAAAAGCCGGGTTGCAGCTGAACGTCAAAAAAACCAAGATTATGGCAACAAGAATGATTGACAACTGGAAAATAGAGGGAGAAACCGTGGAGGCCGTGACAGACTTTGTATTTCTAGGTGCAAAGATTACTGCAGATGCAGACTGTAGCCAGGAAATCAGAAGACGCTTACTTCTTGGGAGGAGAGCAATGTCCAGTCTCGATAAAATAGTCAAGAGTAGAGACATCAGACTGGCAACAAAGATCCGCCTAGTCAAAGCCATGGTATTCCCTGTAGTCACCTACGGATGTGAGAGCTGGACCTTAGGGAAGGCTGAGCGAAGGAAGATCGATGCTTTTGAGCTGTGGTGCTGGAGGAAAGTGCTGAGAGTGCCTTGGACTGCGAGAAGATCCAACCAGTCCATTCTCCAGGAAATAAAGCCCGGCTGCTCACTGGAAGGAAGGATACTAGAGACAAAGTTGAAGTACTTTGGCCACATCATGAGGAGACAGCAAAGCCTAGAGAAAACAATTATGCTGGGGAAAGTGGAAGGCAAAAGGAAGAGGGGCCGACCTAGGGCAAGATGGATGGATGGCATCCTTGAAGTGACTGGACTGACCTTGAAGGAGCTGGGGGTGGTGACGGCCGACAGGGAGCTCTGGCGTGGGCTGGTCCACGAGGTCACGAAGAGTCGGAGACGACTGAACGAATGAACAACAACAACCTTGCTAGACTGGGACAGTTTGATGATAGTAAATTCAGTTTGTATTATATCATGGCATAGATGAAAAGGAGCTGGGATTATCTATGACTCTGCATGTTGTTGTGAACACTTTCACATGTAGGGAATCAGGGAAAGAACAGAGACTTGGGACTTGATGAGAGCAGAGGTAAATGTGTTAAGTGCTAACGGATAGCAAAAAATGGTATAACTCAGTCTTGTCCATTATACACGCTAAAAGGATGAAATTTAGAAACATGAGAGTTGTAATGAAAATAATGTTTGTCGAATCCTAACTCATTTATTATGAATATAAGACTACATGTATGTATATGAAGTACATGGTGCTATTCAAAATAGTCTCTACCAGTGGCAATGCATTCCTGCCACCTTTGAACCCACTTGTTAACACTTCCTGTGATGTCCATCCTGTTTTGGTTGTCATCAATAATATAATCATATATACTTTATTTAAATTCTGACCTGTCTCCCTGAGGGGAGTCAGGGTAGATTATGTACACATATATGGCAAACATTCAATGCCGTTATACAGTGAACAAAGACAGGCAGTACATAAACAGAGGTAAAGGCTTCCTATCTTTTTCCATCTCTGGCATCTGGAAGCTGTGCTTGACTCCAGCCACAAGAGGGGGGGGGGGTGTTGCTCTATTTTCCATGCCAAGGGGCTTTGTTGTCCTTAGACATTTTCCTGATCGAATTGTCGGCATGTCCACACTGGCAGCTTTTATTACCTCCCTGCCAAAGCGGTACCTATTTATCTACTCACATTGCTGTTTCCGAATTGCTAAGTGAGCAGAAGCAGGGCTGATGGTTGGGCGCTCACCCCATCCTGGGCTTGAACTGGCAACCTTTTGATTGGCAAGATTTTCTGCAGCTGGCAGTTTAACCCGATGTGCTAAAGTCCAGCCCAATAGCTGGCTTTCCATTACATAGTTTCTTCAAACTTTTTCATCTGTTTTCACTCATTGTTCTCATCAAGTCTCACCTTTCCATACACAATTTGGAGCCTTTTGTGGTCATCAGTAGCAGTACATCCTTCTTTGGTCAAGAACTCAATTACTGCTCTTTGTTTCTTTTCCATGTCTATCATTATGCAACACCTAGAAATACAGAAATAACGTAAGGATTACACTATCAGGTGATGTAATAACATCATATTTGAATTAACAGTTCAGAGAAAATGGCACAGAGATTGCTTTCAGCACAACCTTGTAGTCTGAGCTTTTATGAAGTTGTTAAATGTTTTGAGCTTTTGTTGACAGTAGGCCTGTTTTTACTTATTTCATTAAAGAGCTTAACATATAGCTAAACAAATTGTTCCTATTATTGTTTCCAAATGAGGGTTGTCCTTTACAACACACCTTATTTATGGGAGATACAGACAATGCTGCCTTCAATTTGCAGTCCTTCCATGTTCTTCCTGCATTTCTTTTGTCTCCCTCTATTTGAAATGAAAGTCTGTGAAGGAAAAACATGAAACTGACAATTGCTCTCAGTTTGAAAGCACCTCCAACACATTTTCAAAAAATTAATAAATTTACAGATACCATAATATAATGCAGTAATTTAAAATATAGGGCGGCACTTTTAAACCATATTGATTTCTAGCAGAAAGTGAAGAGCAAATGCTTAAATTTCTGACTGAAATAAGCAGGACTTAAATGTTATTGCTCACACAGTTCTATACATGCTAACACAAGTAAGTCTGAATACAATCTATGGGACTTATTTCTTAGAAACAGTGCCCCAATTTGGCCCCATCAAGCCTTGTGTTGTTATTAATAGTTTGGTTATGTGAAGAATTCAAAAAACGTACAAATAGAGCCTAATGTATACACTATAGCTTTAGAATTTATCTCCACACCCCTCTCTTCTCTACGTTTGACCAGCTTTGAATGCCAGTTTTCTCCTAATTCATTTCCAGCTTTGAGGGGAAGTTATAAAAGTCAGTGGTTGCTCTCCACCAATAGATAGATGATCCGATTTATCAATTCTCCTAATCTAATTTCACTAACTGCAAGTTGCTTCTGGTATGAGAGAATTGGCCATCTGCAAGGATGTTGCCCAGGGAATGTCTGGATGTTTTGATGTTTTACCATCCTTGTGGGAGACTTCTCTCATGTCTCCATATGGGGAGCTGGAGCTGACAGAGGGAGCTCATCCACACTCTCCCCAGATTTGAACCTCTGACCTGTCGGTCTTCAGTCCTGCTGGCACAATTGCATCACCAGGGGCTCAATAAAGAACCAACAGCGCACTATACCTTGAGGAAGAGAAAAAAAAACTATTTAATTTAGGAAGGTAAGACAGGGGCTTTATATAGAAAGCAGGAAGAGGAATATTTGATCATCCAGCTGTTGTCTGACTGTCCTAGCCAGCAAAGCGAATAAGTATGAGATGCAGTTCCACAATATCTGGAGGTCTGCCCATTCCCAGATCCTTCAACCCATCCTATTCGAAAGGCTTTTCCATTGGGGTCTGATTTCTCCTGCGGTATCTCATGCCAAGGTTGTGATTAAGCAAAGCTTCCATTCAATTTCCCATAAAGCAAAGGAAATAACTGGGAGTGCTCTACTTCAAGAGCATAGTGACAGAGAGACAGACAACTCATGGAATATGTCTGTTTGACCTGCCAGATGTGCTTTATTTTTTTTAAAGGCTTTGTCCTTTATTCCAGTACATTATTGTTGCACAAAAGACTCCCACTCCTTTAAGAACACTTAATAAAGCTCCCTTAAAAAGCCATAATAAACTCTTCGTGAGTTTTGATTACAAACCCCTGGAACAGTGGTATGGAAAGAAACTCCCATTTAAACCAACAGAGTTTAGTTCCAAATAACTGCACGTGTGGAGTGCATCCAAACTCTATCCATGAATCCAAAGCAACCATATGTCACTGAGTACCACCAGATGTCAAGGAGTCATAGCAGAGGAAGGCTGTTGCCTTCATGTCCTGCTTATGCGCCTCCTGGGAACATCTGTGAGAAACAGCTGCTTTGTTATGATTGGGGAACCTTTGCTTTTTTGGACTACATATCCTCCAACAGCTCCATGCCGAGTAGTGGTTTCTGGAAGTTGGAAGTCTACACTGCCATATAAACCAGATTATCAAAACAGATAATCCACATAATCTGCTTTGAATTGGATTACATGAATTTACATTGCTATATAATCCAGTTCAAAGCAGATAATCTTGATTTTATATGGCAGTGTAGAAGGAGCCTAAGACATTTGTGCCACATCAAACAGTTCCACGAGTTTATTCAGATGCAGGATACTAAATTTTAGTATAAAAATAAACTGAGACAAATATATTATAAGGCTGGGATCAGGAATCTAAAGGCTGCTTTGTACATTCTGCACTATTTCTTTCTCATTATATAATTTAAAATATGCACAAAATTCACACATTTGCATATAAAACAACATTTTCTCTGCATGGAAACAATACTTCAGGATGGAAATGTTATTGTTTGTACACCCCCCCCCCCCCCCCGGCCCCCCAAGAATAAGTTCTGAATTGTGAATTGCCTTTGAAAACTGCAAGCTTTTAAAATATTTTCTCACAGTTACCAATATCTTCTTTTAAGAAGAACTTAGTGAAGAATGACATATCTAAGAATGAGACAACTGCCTCAAGCAGCAGACACCAGGCCAGCAGCATAATTTTGCATTTACTCCTGAGTGACTCTCTCCCAAGCCATTCCCATCTGTGGGATTTTCTGCACCCTCTGTGTACTAGCAAAGTACCAATCATGCAAGAGATGAGGAAAAATAACTATGTCTATCGAGAGTTCTGGGTTCAGTGTTTTCTATGGATATAAAATAAAATACAGTACAGCTTTCAATTTTATATGTGCAATATACAGAATGGGCAGAGCCCACAAGAGTCTGTGTTTGGACTATAATTCCAAATACCCCATAGTTATTCTAGATAGTATGATCAGATTGACTGTGAGATATTTGGAGCTGTAGTCCACAAACGCATGGTTGTGGGGCTCCTGTGTGGTGTTTCTTCTTTTCCTCTTACGCACTGGCTAGGCATTGTTTCATCTGTTCCTATTAGAATTTGACTGCAGCACTCTTTAATATCCATCCTTCACATCAAAACAAATCCCAGTGTCATTTTGCTTAGCTCTAAGCTTGGATGCTATCTTTGATTATATGCAGGCACCATGCGATATTTTATGTCATGAACTTTATTTCATCCTCAATCACATGCACAGTGCTCTATGGAGGAAAAAAAACTGGCAAGGACGGAGAGGGAGGAGAGAAGAGAAAAAGAGAATGTGCCTCTGGAAGTTAGTGCTCTAAATGTAGGGCAGAACAGGCAGTACCCAAAACACACTGCTTTGTCTCGTGGACACCCATGCCCAGATCATTACGTTTTAAATTAAAGCATCTCTAGCATGTAGTTTCTTCAAAACAGCCCTTTTCATAGCAATGGGTGCACAGCCTTGGGAGGCAATTTGGCAGTGAAAGCTAATGCATACCAGAGTCTGGGGAAGTTACTCTTTTGGACTACAGTTCCCAGAAGGTTTCTATGAAATTGTTGGTCTAAAAAAGGTTTTTCCTTAAGTTTGGCTTATTTGGTTGATACATGGTTGCTTACTAAACATGAGCAATAGTACCTACTTCTACCTCGACATGACTGGATTCAATGTCAGGGGAAAACCTTTACCTATCCACTTATTCAGACAAATTGATAAAATATAATTAGAGTTAATTCACTCACCCATCTGATTTTTAGAAACTGTCCCATATGTGGATATGCTTAATAAATGAATCAAAGCTTTTTTAAAAGTAGTTAATTACATTTTAACAGAACAGCCAAATCATAAAACTCAACACATGCATGAAACACAAGGACTTTGTTAGAAATAGGAATGTTTTCTGCCTTGAGGTTTGAGAGCTGATGTTGATTTTTTAAAGGATATACATCATCTATACCTGCCAGACCAAACAAAAAAGCAGAACTAAATAGGATTCTGGACTAAACTGAAATTTTTGATTGGAAATGCACATGTTCCCAACCTTCAATGCATTCCACAGAAGAAAAGCATTTCGCTGCATGCGCCCATTTTGGAAAATGCTAAAAAAACAAAAAAACAAAAAAAACAAAACAGCCCAGCATGAATTTCTGAAATGTGCTTGTATGCTCTAATCCAGTGGTTCTTAACTGTGGGCTGTGGACCACCAGTGGGCCATGAGGACAAAAATCTGGTCCACGAGCCCCCTTCCTTTTTACTTATTTTATTGTATCTATTTTTTTCTGCTCCTTTCGCACCGCCTGCCACTCCTTCCCTGTTGCTGACCATGGCATATGTCCTGTATCAGAACTAAATCTAAAGTTGACTGAAAACTGATTCGTAACCCTTTTGGTACTAATGTTGGAGAGTGGTCCCTGGTCAAGTGATCCCTGGTCAAAAAAGGTTGGGAACCACTTCTCTAATCAATAAGTGACTAATGCCAAAAAAATAGATATGAAGTACAGAACCAACATGGAATAGACCTGAAAGTGAGGAAAGAGAAAGATTCATATAAGGAAGTCCATGTGACCAGTCTGTGCTTATTAAGGTTGCCTGATCTCAGGGATATCCATGTGCCTCTCTGGGCCAGGTTCTAAAACTGGAATAGTTTCAATTTGATAACTTTATTTATTTACTTACTATATTTGTATACTGCCTTTCTCAGCCTGCAGGCGACTCAAGGTGGTTTACAGGGCAAAATTCCATGCCCACAATACCATAAATACAATTAAAAACATTAACATATAATAAAAACCATAACAAAATCAATAAAACATAAATCGTTAGTGTCTCCTTGTTAAAAATATTGTCTGGTCCCATCGTCTAGTCGTTCCATTTTCCTATATCAGTTACTCTGCATTTGCAAACGCTTGCTCAAAAAGCCACATCTTGACTTTTTTCTGGAATGTTAAAATGTTAAAAACTTTAGTGTTATACAGATCTGTTTCAGAAGTTGGAGGAACTGATGGAGGCACCAACTCAGAACTGTAGCCATCTCTTATGTAAGATCTCTCTCGATATCTTGGTTCATACAACCACTGACTCTATATTGTTGTCACATACCACATGCAAGCTGAGAGCTGCATAAAATGTTTCCTTGAGCCTGTGTTGGCTATGGAAAGAGGCCCAGTGTCTGAGGTGTCTTGGAAGAAAGGAGGAAATTCACCCTTCCAAGAAAATTAATGATCACATATTCTGCCATCTCCCACACCCTCTACCCTGCCTTCTGTTGTTAATACAAATTGATTTGACTACTTTAGGGTTGGAAGAAATCACATTTCAGTCCATATTCCCAGGCAAGGATTGAAATCCAATTTTTGTGTAAACCCCTCTTAAAAACCTGATGTGAGGATGGAAACTCTGAGAGGGTGAAAACTCAAGTGGCGATGGTAGCAAGAGGTGATGCTGTAACAAAGCATTCCTGGAGTGATGATGTCACAGTTTGAACTGCAGCCGGAGCGTGTGGCAGCCAGTGCCAGATATGTGGAGGAATGATTAGGGCAGCACTTTATCCTTGTAATTGCTGATGATTTATGGCCATCTTTAAAAATGTTTGTTCATGCACTCCTTTCGTGCATTGGAAGGGGCTATTTCTAGGCTCTGGAGCTTGCTATAAAAAGCATTGTTGAAGCAGAAGTTTTGGGAGTGAGGAGCTCAGCTTTACCCAGTTGTCTGGTCTGGCGTTATGATTGGCCATTCCCTTGCCTGGATTGGGCGGGCATCTGCAGTGTGAAGTTTGGGTGAAGAGGAGGGGCCTGGCAAGGCTGTTGGAAAGTGTGTCCCGCACCCGGCACAGTGCATTTTGATGCCAGACACACTCCTTGTCAGTTCTTTAATCCTCCTTCATATTTTCCAGCTGTTCCTTCCCACCCGCCCCTTAAGGGAGCGAGGGGCCCAATTTGCAGAGCTCTCGTAAGGTGGAGGGTGGAGTTGGAGCACCACCATCTGTTAGAAGGATACTAAGAAGAAAACTAGGTGCAAAAAAGCAAAAAGGTTAATCAATCTTTCAGCCTACTCAAGAGAGGGAGCAGGGGTGTTTTGGATCAATTTGTATTTTGAGATGTGGAGATCTTTTTAACTCTGTGCTTCATCACTGTGAACCAAGTAAGTTCATACCATTCCCAAGCTGGCCCAGGATAATCTGCCTACCATGAAGGACAAAATGACACCCTTATCTTGCAGGTATCTTTTAGGCCTGTTTGATCAAGAAAAAATTTGTTTCTAAATTCGATTCTTAATTGGGGTGTTTTTTTGTTTCGATATTTAAAATATTTACAAAACTTTCCAAAAAAATGTTTTGTTATTTACGAATTTTCGTTATTATTTACAAAACATTTTAGAAAAAAAAATTTTCTTGATCAAACAGGCTAAGTGTGAATGTTGCCGTAATGGTCACCTTGATTAGCATTGAATGGCTTTCTCCCACCCTGGACATTCCATAGATAATATTAGATGATATATAACTCACCATTTGCCTAGTTTCCAACAGACCTCTGAGGATGCCTGCCATAGATGTGGGCAAAATGTCAGGAGAGAATGCTTCTGGAACATGGTCATACAGCCCTGAAAAGTCACACAAGCCGGATGGCGCGCGGAGGCCGCTTGTGAGCCCGCGCGCGCCATCCAATGGGCTCCGGCTCCTGCGCCCCCCTCCTCCTCCTCCTCCTCCTCCTCTTCCTCCCAGCTGGGAGGAAGAGGAGGAGGAGGAGGAGGAGGAGGGGGGCGCAGGAGCCAGAGCCGGATGGCGCGCGGAGGCCGCTTGTGAGCGCGCGCGCGCCATCCAATGGGCTCCTGAGGAAGAGGAGGAGCCAGAGCCGGATGGCGCGCGGAGGCCGCTTGTGAGCCCGCGCGCGCCATCCAATGGGCTCCGGCTCCTGCGCCCCCCTCCTCCTCCTCCTCCTCCTCCTCTTCCTCCCAGCTGGGAGGAAGAGGAGGAGGAGGAGGAGGAGGAGGGGGGCGCAGGAGCCAGAGCCGGATGGCGCGCGGAGGCCGCTTGTGAGCGCGCGCGCGCTATCCAATGGGCTCCGGAGGAAGAGGAGGAGCCAGAGCCGGATGGCGCGCTCAGCAGCAGCCTCCATGCCATTAACGAGCGGAGCTTCAGCTCGTAAAATACATGGGGCTGCTGCTTCGATATTTTTAAACCCTTCCGGGTTTAAAAATATGTTTTGATATCGCTTCGGATATGCAAAAAATAACGATTTTAATACGAATTAACGAATTAACGAAACGAAACCGACAGGCCTAGTATCTTTACCTACTGCACATCGCCTCAGGAGCCCTGTTGGGTTGAGAAAAAAGAAATACATTATATACATATGTAGGATAATTAACGTGGAAAAACATTCCCCTTTTGCCAGCATCCTTTATATTTTCCATCTTTCTTTTCTGTGCACCCCTTGTAAAAGGTAAAGGTTTCCCCTGACATTAACTCTAGTTGTGTCAGTCTCTGGAAGGTGGTGCTCATCTCCATTTCTTATATATATATATAATTCTTTTTATTGAGAATAAAAGATTCCAGAAAAAAAGGTATAGGGTATTTGCTTACATAAATAGTGGGTGAACAATGTAATTAGGAAAGTGGGAAAAGGAAAGAAAAAGGAAAGAAAAAAGGACAATAAATAAATATGAGGGGTATTTTTAAAGTAAGGTCCGTTTGAACATAAGTACACAATGAAAGTTTATTTCAAAAAAGTAAATTTATTTTCAGAAAGTACATACTTCACTCTATTTTTCGACATAGTTGCCAAGTTTGTTCAAACACTTATCATACCACTGAACCAATTTTAAAATACCCTCTTCATAAAAACTTGCCGCCTGCTCCGATAACCAAGAGTTCACTGTAATCAAAGAAGGGCGACCGGAGCGGTCCTCATCATGGATGTTGTCACGGCCATCTTTGAATTGTCGTACCCACTTACGCACTTTGCTTTCACTCATAACAGTATCACCGTACACTTCACAAATCTGTCGATGAATTTCTGCAGCAGGCAGGTTCCTTGCTGACAAAAACCGTATCACTGAGCGAACCTCACATGCGGCGGGTGAGTTGATAGTCATAAACATTTTTAAATGCACGCAAACTACTAGTGTCTACAACAAAACAGACCTTACTTAAAAAATACCCCTAGTAAAAAAATAAAATAAAAGGTGAAAAGAAAAGCAGAAGGATATAGTTGTACTTCCAGGCCTCTTCCAGCTGGGGAGTCTTCTTTCGTTTAGTTTAATATTTTATTCTCCTCATGTCGGTTTTTAAAAAATTAATTTTGATTTTACCTTTCTTTTAAGTCATTTTTACATATATCTTTATCTTTTCTCTATTTAAGAATTCCCTGAACTTTGCCCAGTCTGTTCTTTGTGGTTGTATACCATTTTGTGCTAGTCTTATGGATATCATCAATATGGATCTTAGCACACCCATAATCATGATATCCATTATTTTAAAATCCATCTTTCTATGGTGGGTGTTTCTTGTGTTTTCCATAATTGGGCCAGGTTAATCCTTGCTGTCATTACCAGAGAAATGAAGATCTTGTTTGTACTTTTCTCCATCCCCAAGTCCGTCATTCCTAAGAGGTAGTATTCGGGTTTGAACTCAAATTTCATATGAAGAATTGATTCTATTTTTTGGGTGCCAATAGCTTTTAATTTCCTTATACTTCCATCCAGTCCCGTAGCCAGGATTTTGATTGGGGGGGGGGGGGGTGAGTCTGAGTGAAAGAGGGTCTACCCTCTGGGATCCCATAACTCAGATACTCTATAATGCTACTGTTGATCTAGATGAGATAACAGGGTAGGGATGGGAATCGTGTTGACCTCCAGATATTGTTGGCGTGCTGCTCCCAGTAGCCTAGGGTAGTCAGTGGTGAAGAGTGGTAGGAGTTGCCGTCAAACATCATCTGAAGGACCCCATGATGCCCACTCTTTTTTATTTTTTAAACTTTTATTTATTGTAGTTTTAACATATTCAGTGTTTAAACATTCTTATACTTATCACTTCCCCTTAACAAAATGTACAGAACATATATGTCTTAATGCCTATAATATTTCATCCTCCCGTTTCATTACATATTGTCCAAGCACCCAGTGCTGACCCTTCACCCCAGACCAGCCAATTACAATACTTATTTCCAAAAATCAGTTGTTTCTATTACAGGTTTGTTCCCCTTACCTTCTATATATACATATTCTGTCAATTTTCCCAAATCTTCCCAAAATAATCTTTTTTTGATAATCCTCTTTTAACCTGTATGTTTCCTGTCAGTTTATCGTTTATTGCAATGTCCCAGATCTCCCTATACCACTCTTCCAATTGGCACTCCCCTCCTTCTTTCCATTTTTTAGCTATTAAAAATCTTACTGCTGTTACCAGATTGGGAATTAATTCTTTTAGTTCTTTTGGTATTTTAACATTATCAATAAATGACAGCAATGCTATCTCCAGTGTTCCTATTTTCTCTGGGTGATTCTTCTTATTTCTTGAAATACATTTTTCCAAAATTTTTGAACATATTTACAAGACCACCACTAGGGAGCTGCGTTGCTATGGCAATGTCCTAACTCAAGCCACCCATCAGCTGACAATAACAACATACATTTAAACTTACATTTTAATTATACATTTCATTACAGATGCCCACTCTTGATATTGATTTTTCCCAATGTCTATCGCAGATTGATAGATACTATCCATTGTTTTCTGGAGCATGAATTAACATTATTTGGTTTCACCACAAAGCATGTTGAATATTTTTACCAAAAAAATCATATTAATGAATCTTAGAACTTGAAAATGCTTTATTAAACTACAATTTTGAGAATCCAGCATATCCAATAAAGGAATTTTCCCAAGCTATGGCCTACTTCATCAAATATATGAAGGACTAACTGTACACAGCCATGCGTTGCTGTGGCCCTCAGAAAACAGAGGAATTCCAGATATGAAACAATCTGGGCTAGGTAACAACTCCCCACAAAAGTTTCCTGCAGGCAGGAAGAAGCCTGGCTTTTAAGCTGCAAAGGTAATCAAGCTGGGCAATTGCAACATTCACATCTGGCTCAAATAGAAAAGAGTACTTTTTTCCCCGCTGGACCTTTCACATATCTTTAAAGAGGATGGTGACTGGTGGGAGGGAGGGAGGGAAGGCCCATGTGCACTTCCAGCATAGTGGAGAAGGGTAGACTCAAAGGGAAGGAAGGGGCCCTGAGGGGGTGGTGGGTTGCAGAGAGAGGGGGAGACCCCCAAATCGGAGACCTGGAGAAGCCAAGGGTCTTCCAGCCCACCGGAGCCTTCCATGCTCCCTACAGCTGTTTGTTTTTTATTCCTTCCACAGGATGGGGCTGGGGCCAAGGGAGTCATTTACGCACATGTGCTGTATTGTCTTTTAGCTTTTGAGGGTTTTTAAGTCCTTTCTGCTATGTTTTTGTGTTTTTATGAGTGATGGTCACTCGCTGATTTCATAGGTGTAGTGTGTCCAAATTTCGTGTCAATTCGTCCATGGTTTTTGAGTTATGTGCATCCCCCAAATGAACAGTGTGTGTGTGTGTCTGGGATTTCCATCGTTCTTTCTGTAGTACATGTGGATGAGGAGTCAAATTTGTTGACAAATCAAGGGAAATGAAATGCAGGAAAGTACTAACACTAAACACTTCTATAGAAACTGAGTATTCAGAAAAAGCTTGATGGAAATATAAACTTTCTGGTATGAGGTACACAAATTAGGTAGGTACTTTTGTAAGAAGCTCTGGTCTGAAGTTAGATCTCTGAAAGCTGGAGGAAGTTAGCATGAACATTTCTTAGAAAGGACACTGGGCTTTTCTGTGTTTTTTCTCCTACAATTAAATTCATGTAGATGTGAACCAGCTTCTTTTTTAAAAAAGTGAGTTGTGATTCTATTTGTGATTTTTTTTCCCCCACAGAAAAAAGTCAAAACTCAGTATGAAAAGAAACAGGCATCCTGTGAATTGATAGCAGAAAATGGTAAGATAAAAATAAACAAAAAGCACCTTGAAACTTTTCTGTTAAAAGTGAATACAGGCACAACAAGGGATACAGTTAGATAGTCCCTTCCAGTCATATCTTATATGTATGCAATATAGACAAACTAACGAGTAAATCTCTGCCAAACATGTCTTTATCTTGTCGCTTCACCTATTCTCAGGAAAGGTAACCTGTACAAATTCAGGTTTAGAAAACAGAGGGAATAGTCCAAAAAGTTTGGCTAACATCAGACAGAACTCCTTCTGTACCAGCACAAGGCTATATAGCTCCAGTCCAAAATGGTATTAAGAGGGCCAGCCAAAACACTGATTAGAATACAAATGGCATCATATAGTTCTGATGGGATGATGGGAGGCACAGAGGCATAGAGATGGTGCCAATTTGGAGAATATAAACATCAGAGCATTGCTCATGGCAGCGGGATCTGCATAAAGCAATCTCATGTGAACATAAATTATTTTGTAAAATCCTTTGTTCTTATAATCTCACACATGCCTACATTCTTTGGGTTGTCTATTACATTACCCTAGCCTGAGTATCATTTGTAATAGGCAGGTATTATTATTGTCTTTGAGTGAGACAAAAACAGCTTTAGCAGCTGTGCCAACTTACTCAGCTAAGGAATTTTTCCTAAATAAGCAGCACTTTTATTTAACAAATGTACGTTTAGTTTGGGAATGAAGCAAAAACAGCAATGTATTTAAAGAGGAGAGGGCTTCTAGCAGAGAGCATAAAAGGATCAAACATTTGTCCAAATAACTGCCTGCATAGCACCATTAAAGAGGCAACGATGCTCCCTCCTAGTACACAGTGGTGCAGTGTAGTTATTTAAACTGCAAGTGATCTTGTAAGGACTCCTAGATAGCAATATTCATTGCAGTGGATCTTTGATGTCTGCTGATATCAAAGATCCATTCCACGACTCCTGTAGATATCAAAATTCATAGATGGTCAAGTCCCATTATATACAGTGGCATAGCAAAATGGCATTCCTTCTATAAAAAGGCAAAACCAAGGTTTGCTTTTTGAAGATACACACACACACACACTCATTCATTCATTGTTAATTAGATTTGATTAGATTTTTTTTATTTTATTTGGATTTTATCCCATCTTTCTCTTGAGTCCCCCCTAGGGGGTTGAGAAGGGCAGGGTAGAAATGTCCAAAATAAATAAATAAATAGAGACTCAAGGTGGCTAACAAGCAACACCAGTGGTTGATTCCGTGGATCCAGAATCCATGAATATGGAGGACAGGTTGTACTTCGCTTACTCAACATGTTAAGCCAGTCTGCTAATGGACCCCTGGATATTTGCCATCATGGCCTTCTCGCCTATGCAAAACCATATAAAAATCCTCTCCTCCCATTGTTATGAATACCATAGTGCTTCTGGGAAGGGCTGCCCCCTTTACTTGAAGAAAGGGTCACCTGCATACAGAGTCTGCACTCTTCTAGCAATTATTCCATTCTGCTTTGTTTGGACTCTGATATGTAGGTTCCCCAAGCTATTAACTTACTACTATTATTAAGCATCTAATACTAGAAGTAAAAACCATGCATGCCTATACTCAGTAATTGGAGCTGGTATAATTTGGGCCGGTGGCACAGTGGGTTAAAGCGCTGAGCTGCTGAGCTTCTTGACCGAAAGGTCGCAGGTTCGATTCCGGGGAGCGGCATGAGCGTCCGCTGTCAGCACTAGCTTCTGCCAACTTAGCAGTTCTAAAACATGCAAATGTGAGTAGATCAATAGGTACCGCTCCGGCGGGAAGGTTACGGCGCTCCATGCAGTCATGCCGGCCACATGACCTTGGAGGTGTCTATGGACAACACCGGCTTTTCGGCTTAGAAATGGAGATGAGCACCACACCCCAGAGTCAGACATGACTGGACTTAATGTCAGGGGACAACCTTTACCTTTTTATAATTTGGGCATAGCAAGCATTCATATCTTTCATTTCTTGTTTGTTTGTCATAGCCACACTTTCTTCCTTCCTTCATCAGTTAGCTTGCAGTTAGTCTGTTCATCTTCCATTTTGTAGTCTGCACTTTTCTCTACTCTTTATTTGAAGATCACATGTTACAGAGCCTCTCGCCATGAGATATTATGATATTTTAAAAATATTTTTAAGTAAAAGTACTTCTCATGTTTTTACCAAGAAGACTAGGCTGGCTTTATATTTTTCTGCTAGACAGTATGTGAGTGTTGGTGTTATGGGACTGGTTGTTGTTCCGCTTCTGCTTTTGAATAATTATTTACTTTTGTTGTGAGATACACATACCCACTCAGCAAGCATCACAGTGCACATTGCCAGTTATGAAATCACCAACTGATTTGGATATACAATTCCTTTTGCGGCATTAGGCACAGTGTAATATCAGATAAAACAAGAGTGGAAAAGGTTTCTCCTGAAGTTTTTGGACTGTAATGTTCATGATCCCTCAGCTAGGGCTGAGGAGGTTTATAGGCCAGAAACTTTTGGATTGCCACAAATGCCTACCTCTGATATGACCTAAGATTTTAACCACAACATTGTTGAATTATATATATCTCTCACTAAATAATCCTGAAAACTAATTAGAGTTGTTCAACTAGGAATCTGATTTCCTGCTTAGAAACATTAGACGGTTGTGGTCAACCAGGCAGCTATTCCAGAGAGATTTTTGCTGAAGTATAGCTTACTAATTGGATTGCTCAAAGATCTTAAAATAGGGGCAGGAAACCTTTGACCCTCCAGATGATTTGGACTTTAATTTCCAAAAGCCTGAGATAGTGTTGCAGTTTAAAATATTTAGATGGCACCCCCCCCCCCAGACCCAATATTTCCACCTTTAAACACCCCTCCATGGTAGCTTTCGAATTAGGTTAGAAATGTTGTTTAGCACAGGATTACTAGATTTGAATGTGGAAGGTTATTTACTTTTATCATAAAAGTAAAATGAAGTAAGATGATGAAGATAAACATTAAAGTTACTTACATATACTGCCTTCTTTTTGCTCTCCTTTTTTCCTTGAACAAGTCAACACAACCGATTTACATGAAGCAGCAAAGAAATGTGAAATAGAGCTGCTAGAGAAGCATACAAATAAGATCACAACACTCCAGCAACAACAACAGGAGGAGTTTCTGAAAGAAGCTGACCTGACTGAAGCTAAAAGACTTAGCCAAGATGTTAAAATCCAGGTTGGATTAGACTATTCAATATTACTGTATTAATAACTGCTTTGATTACTGTGCAACTATACTCCCTTTTGTCGGCCGTATCGGGGCAAATCCTACTATTAGACAAAGTGAGGTGATGTCATAGGTCACTGCTTTTTAAACTATGAGTCTTAACCCCAAATGGAGTCTCCTTACCTCAATGCTGGGGTCACAAAAACTTGTCAACAGTAAAGGGTTTCTGAATGCTACACTCTTACACAAACCTGTTGCCAACAACATGCAGTATTTACAGTGGACTCGGCAGAAAATGCTTCAGCTGTACTCCACAAAAGGGAAAATCAGCCTGTTTAGCAAGCCTTAAAAATGCTGATTTATTATCAGTCCCATAGAAAATTCTCAGTTGGAAAGGGGTCGTGAGTGGAAAAAGTTTAAAAAGACCTGCCATGGGTGACAGATCTTGTAGTGGAAGTGAATGCATCAGGACAGAGCTCTGCTTGTGATAGGGAAAAGGAGAGCGGGAGGGAGGACTCTGGGTCTTGTGGCTAAACTAACATCAGGGGAGGAAAAGGTCCTTATGCATTCAGCTGCCAGTGGTATGGGGAATGTTGGGAAACTCCAGCTGCCTAGACAATTCATAACACAGTGTCTTTCTGCTGGAAAGTGATGGGATGTGTGTCCTGGAAACAGGATGCAAAGGGTAAGTGTGGCATGGATTGGCCAGGCAGCATTTCGACTTGCCTCTCCCTTGATTTCTACTTTTTACAAAGAGTTTATGTAAGTCAAATTGCACAACACAAAATCCCCCCCCCCACTTCCCTTTTCTCCTGTAATTTTTTTTTATAGTGGAGCAAAACGCTCCTTGAGAAAACTTAGCAGGTGTTGGATGTGTAACTAGCCCTCTTTCCTTAAAGGCAGAAATAGAAGAAGCAATTTCTGGAATTTTTCAGATTTCAGAATTCCTGCACAACACATTGGGATATTGAATACCCACAGAAAATTGTGCAAATTCATTATTCTTTCCACTGGCAGGAAATGTTTCTCAATCTGGGCATGAATAATTGGATATTCTTTCAATCTTTAGTTAGAATTTTTGATTTGTAGTTATTGGAGTTAGAAAGTTGTTTTTGCAAAACTCACATTCCCAGACTTCCCGGGACCAATATGGCTGCTATTTTTAGTGTTAGCAATGTAATATTTCATGCTATTTCTTTATTTTCTACTGTAGGAAGAAAACGACAAGAATTTAGAGTTTATGCAGGAACTATCTGAGAAGTATAATTTGCTGAAAAGAAAAGTGGATGAAAGACTTGGAGGTCAGAAACATTTTAAAATAATGAATTTCTGTTGTAGTTTCTGTTACAGTATGGATGCATGTTGGTTATATCCATGTTGGCTATAGGCTATATAACTGACAATAATTCAAAGTCACATAGCCTTTGTTAAGACAACAACTAAAAAGCAGGAGGCAATCCTTAGTAGAGTAGCTCTGCTTGACTAACTTGATTTAATTGATTTTGTTTGGTCTGCTCTAAAGATTAAGTTTAAATACCCTGAAGACACCAGATCCCATCTTATCTTGGAAGCTATGCAGGATCAGCCCTGATTTATAGTTGGAATATATGCTGTAAACTAGGGAGGAACCTACAAAATTACCACTGTGTGTTCACCATAAATTAGGAGGCAAGTTGGATAATTCCCTTATTTATCTCTGGGATTTCCATTTTGTGCTTCACCCCGCTGTTTATGGCATTATACATATGGAACAATAGACTTTTTTCAGTTTTATAGGAGGTTGTGTTTCAAGGAGCTGGGAAACAGAAGTGGAAGGGAAGAAATAACCATTGGCAAATGACCAAACCCCAGTTGTTTACCACAGAAAATGGAAGTACAGAAAGTTGTGGCAGAAACAGAAGCAGCTTATACTACTGAACATTTCTTGAGTAATATTTTCATGACCACTACAAAGGCTTTAGTTACAGATACACGTTCAGAGAAATATTACTTAAAGGATGTTCATACACAACCTTTCCCATCATGTTCCTCTTTTCTCAGAACTTAGCTATGCCTGCCCATATATCCTGAGAGCCACCATTGTGCAGTGCTTTGAGTGTTGGATTACAACTCTGGGAGAGCATGAAAATCTACTATGTGATCTTTGGCAAGTCATGCTCTCCCAGGGCCTTTCTACACATACCTAAAATCCAGGAGGAAGCACATTAAAATAATCCCTCTG
Source organism: Anolis sagrei (assembly GCF_037176765.1). Taxonomy (NCBI): domain Eukaryota; kingdom Metazoa; phylum Chordata; class Lepidosauria; order Squamata; family Anolidae; genus Anolis; species Anolis sagrei. Next base: position 84,723,343 of record NC_090022.1, read on the forward strand.
GTAAGTTTTGAGGAAGGAATGGGGGACTGGAAAGGGGCATCCTCCCACTCCTTCGGGCTCTAGGATCCCAAAGAACCGGCAGTGGAGATTGGCCCCTGGGATTGTGGAACATGGTCCCGGAAGTCAGTTCCCACAAGCCCACTTCAACATACCTGGACCTTTCAATAAGGTCCGTATCAATTGGTGTGTTTAATTAATCCAAATTAAACTGGGAAAATCCAGTTTACTTTGGATTAATCCAGGTTTACTTGAGGCATCATTTGGACGCTTCAGGTAAACTTGTTACCTATCACCAGTTGGGGGCCTAAAGTAGAAGGTTCCTCAGTCTCAGAGAAATGCAATGGCAAACTCCTTCTGAAGAAATCTTGCCAAGAAAACCCCATGATAGGTTTACTGTAAGTAAAAAATGACTTGTAGGCACACAAAACCACCAGCAATACATGTGTTCACTGGTATGAAAAAAAGGTAAATATATTTTCCATTATTCCTATTTCCTGGTAGGTAGCCCATATCTATGTACAATTCTCCCTAAACTTTGGCTCATTATATTTGTTATGTCCTCTGGAGATCTCCATCAGCTGTAGCAGCAATATAGTTAAAGCTCTAAATGAGACTTCCATTCACCTGTTCATGTCTTTGACCTGTTCTTTTCCTCTGAATTCATCCTCAAGAAATTTAAGGAAAGCATATTCATTATTTGTTCCCAGGTTGAAAAACTTGTTTCCTGACAGTTAGGAAACCAGGATGGGGAAAAAAATAAACCAGTGAGAATTCTGTGAAATTTTCTCCTTATAGTCTTTTTCTCAATCTGTATATTAATCCCTTTTTTTCCAACAATGTGGGTATCATTATATAGTTTGTAAAGTCATTGATTTTCCAGCACATCACTTGTATCACCAAAGCAAGTAAGTTATTCTTACTATCTCCTATCTGAAAACAATAGTCATAAAATTTAAAAAAATGACTTCCCACCTCCCAAATTAAAAACATATGGTGAAAATATTAATGTCACCCCACTAACTTACTATCTTAATTAAATTATATTCAAGTCTGTTGTGGAAGAAATGTTTTGCAGACAAAAACACAAGGTTGTTTGCACATAAATCCTGCTTTCTGTCCAGAAACTGCTTTTTAAAAACCTGAGTGAATACCTCTCTAGAAACATCTAGGTTCTCCAGCATGACTCTATGTTCAACTTCCATCAGAACTTGATCATAAAGTCTCACGGGAGGACATAGAGATTCCTAGAAATAATATTTTAAAGAAATCCACAAATAATCACAATTTTAGCTGCCTATGAAAGCCCAAAACAGCTGGGGCCAGCCAAACTTTCTTTGGGAAGGAATTCCACAGATGGGCTATTCCTAGTGACCAAGCCCTGTCACATGTCCACACTGAAGTGTCCAGACATGCAGCATACTGTGTTAGAAAATGAATAGTCCTACACAATATTCGTCCAGAACACAAAAGTTCCAAAGTGTTTTGGAAGAATTATTTTGTGTAGAAAAACTCATCAGGTTTTAATGCAAAATCCTGTTTACTGCTTATAAAAACCACTTTTATTTCCAATGTTGTTTGCTGTTTTTTCCACAGAGCCCCAGAAAGTACATGACGAAGAGACACGTTTCCTGGCAGAATCCTATGAGATGTCGAAGTCATCCTTACAGGTGCTCCTTCCTATGCTCCTAGGGGGTAGAGAACTCCTGAGTCACTTCAGTATCAGACCAAAAACAGAGAAAAGACAGTGCAGTTCTAGCTGATGGCTACACTAACCACCACATCACATGGGCTGATTTGCCTGTCATACATCGCTTGCTCTCCACTTTCAGCACAGAGCCCATTAGATGACACACAAGGACTTCTGGCCAGATTCTGTGCCAAAAGAGGAGAGGAAGCGGCAACATGGGAGCCTTCGAAGTTAGCAACAACACTTTCCTCCCATGGGATGGGAAGTAAGGTACACTTTCCTCCCATGGGATGGGAAGTAAGGTACGATGACTTCTCCATGCCCCCTCCCCCACCAGGAACCCATGGATTTGCCACAGTGAGGTTTGTGATGAGGTTGTAAACATTTGTATCACAGTTCTGTAAGATTATCTCAATTTCATGGATCCACTCAAATAAACAAATTGCCCTAAATAATTGGTCCCATGAAGATGGCAATTAACAGTAACAAAAAGATTTTCCATTTAGAGCAAGGATAGAGATCTTTTGACCCTCAAGATGTTTCAGATCCAAACTCTCATAGTTCTTTACTATTGACTGTGCTGGCATGATGCTGTTCTGAATTTTAGGCCAAAACATTTTAGAGACAAAGAATCCTCATTCCTAAATTGGGGAGAAATTAGACAAACTGTCACATCGGTAATTAGCAGTTGATGTAAATTTTTTTAGAAGTAAAAAAGCAGGTTATTGAGCTGTGTGGATCAAGATCCTGATGTGAAACATAGAGAAGCTTTAGTGATTTCCCCCCCAATGCTGTCCTAAGCTGGATTAGGTCATATTTATATCTTATTTTCCCTGTGTGGTCAGCTGTGAATACGCACATATGGTAATACTTCTGCGCATGCACAGCACAGCTCCGGAATCTTCTGTTAAACTTGAAAAGGATTGGCGGTTGGCCCCGCCCACACTCCCCTCGAGAGCATATATAGCCCATGGGCTGGCTAACCGCCTCAGTTCTCTTCATCCGTGCTACTCAGACAGCTCAAAATCTTCAATATTAATAATCTTTGATCTGCCTGACTAAACTGGTGAAGTTAAGCTATTAAACTTAAATAAACTAGAAGCAACGCTTTAAAAGACCTAAGAATGTCGCATACTACAGGCTTTAAGCAATGCAATGCCTGTCAGGCGAATTATCCGGATAACAATGCACATTCTCTATGCATCATTTGTTTGGGTGAAGGACATCTATAACAAACTTGCTCTATTTGTCAGTCCTTCACCCCACAAACTAGAAAAAATAGGGAAATACGTTTAAAAGCAGCCCTGTATGAACGGGCGCTTCTTCCCCCTGTACCGAAGTGGCAAAATGGCGACCCAAAACAAATAATGGAATCAAACTTATCTGTGAAGACACTCAAGAAGGTTAGGAAAACCAAGAACATTAAAAAAAACCAAACCGGCCAAAAAAATCGGCCGAGACGACCTCTGGAGCTGATACAAACTCCAAAGAGGTGTTGGGGATCAGCCTCGGTGTGAACCTGAACCTGATCCTCTGATTGTATTTCCTGATGCTACTGAAAATGTATTTCCTGATGCTAATGAAAATGTTGATTCTGAGGTCAGTGTAAAAGAAACTCCTGCAGGCTTGGAAAGTGAAAGTACACATTCTCATGAGAATGTTTCAGAGCCAAGCAGTGACTTTCACTTCCTTCTAGCTCGCCAGAGAAGCTAACACCTGGGATCCTTAATGAGGATAGAAGAGGACAGATTTGGCAGAACAGGTGTGAATCACAGAGTTTGCGAAGGTCAGCCAGATTGAAAGAAAAGGAAACAAGTACTTCAAAGCCTGGAGGCGTGTCACGAAACAGATTCCTTGGCTTTAAGTGCCTCTCGGGTTGACTCTTTAGATCAGGCATCATTTTAGACTGAGGCATTACCTTGGCAGATCTCCCGTTTCCCATGGCCTTCATCCCAAGAGGCTTCTACTGCTCCAAGTATGGCTAGTGGATTGCTAACAGGTTCCAGGATTTTACAGTGTTGCTTTGGATTTTTGATCTAGAACATGGATATTTCTGATCGCTGATTTTTAATGTGGCTTTTTGACTTTGCATTTTCCTCTATTTTGTAACAATTTTTCATCAGTGAAAAGGGATTGTTTTTCCCACAGTCAAGTGTGGTGGATTGCTGTCTTAGGGTCTCGTTTCCTGCTCTGGGTTGCAACAGGAGGGGGGAAGACCCTCCTCCCTCTGGAGCCGAGGCAGAGGCAGAGCCGGGATCAGCTACAGCACGCCCCGAGCATGCACAAGAAGGAAATGAAATAGAGCCGGCATCAGCAAGGGCACGCCCTGCGTATGCGCAAGATGAGACTCAGGGAAGCACTAACATGACCCTGATGCTATCGGCGCCGGTCCCGCCTACAAGCCACATGGGTGAAGTGGAGGAGGAGCCAAGAAGGGCTCCTCCAGCGATGCCTCCCTCACCGGCGGAGATAAGAAATAACGTAAGAAGATCTGTGTGGCGCCGTGCGCATGCGCCATCACGCTCTAGCAAAATGAATAGAGGACGTCGGGACCAATTGACCTCGAGTGATTTCACTTCTTTTTGCTCAGACTCTTCATGCTCAGCAAGAAAATGTAGACGTGCAAGGGCACATAGAGAATATTCAATCTCCTTCTCCAGATCTTCACACTGGGGAGAGTGGAGTGATAGGAATGCCTTTCTTCCTCCACATCCAGGGTATTACCAAATAACACCCCAAGGACAATTCATTTATTTCGGCGAGCCACCTATGCCATCAACATCAAACCAAGGAGGAGACTGGCTGCCTACACATATCAACCCTCCAATACAACAGAGAGATGCTGTTATAAAGTACAAAGAAAGTAATCAGTCATCTGTGCAAGATTCAGACCCTAGGAATGATGGACTAAAACAGCAAAGTAATCATCATCCCTTAAAGGATATACAGCTACCATCCAGTAATATAAACACAAAGACAATAGAACAACAACGCCAGGCAGAACAAAAAATGATTGAAACCTTTGACTCAGATTCTTCTGAAGAAGTGTTAGATACACCAAAAGGAGAAAAGGACTTAGAGCCTCTTGTAAACCGCCCTGAGGACTTTAATAAATTTATTCAGTTAGTTGGGAGAATGATAACAGCTCTAGATATTTCTGCTCCAAAGCCACCCTCTACGGTGGATGAGCCTATGTTTCCTCCAGATCAGCAAGACACTCCATCAACTACAACACTCCCAACTCTACCTTATTTACTGAAATTAACAAAAGTACCTGACATTTCTCTTTCAGCTGCCCCAGCCATTCCTAGGAGAGTAGACTTTCTCTACAAGGTTGACCTCTCCTCAGCAAAGTGGATAGCTCGTCCCACTACACCTAACACAGTGGTACCGGAAGTGGCAAAATCTAGGAGACCTAAAAAATATTCCATTACCCCACCTGAAAAGGAGGGTAAAAAGATAGATTCCCTTGGGAAAAAAGTACATATGGCAGCAGGATTATTTGCTAGGATAGCACATTACGCAACATATATGAGCGGTTACCAGAATTTTCTCTGGAATAAAATTACTCCATATATTGACCTCTTGCCATTAGAAGACCGTTGTCTTCCTAAGGCATTTCAAACAGAAGCAATAGCTCTCGCTAGATTCCAGAAGGACCTTGGTAAACATATGGCTGAGACTTCGGGTAAATTATTGGCCTCAGCCACAGCCATAAGGTGGCATGCATGGCTTCGTGCCTCCTCATTATCTGAGGAAAGCCATTTATTGGTGGAAGACCTTCCCATGAATGAGGAAGGCTTTTTCGACCCAACAACCAATGATAAAATAAAACACTCAAGAGAGGTACTCCAAGCGGCCGGATACAGGTATTCTTGGCAGCCAGGTGCCCAGCAGAGACCACGCTGGCAACAATCAACACCCATGTATCGTAAGAACTATTTTAATGGGTATAATATGGGTCAGGGGAACAGGAATGTTTCTTCAAAATTCCAGCCCAATCGCAAACAGAGATATAATGCCAGGCCTAGATACCAACCCTATATCAAAGACCACGGGAAATGCAAGGCGCCGTCTTTGATATTCCTCATGCTAATGAGATTCAAGGACAAACAGGTTTACTAGAATTTACTATGCCCCATGTTCATGAGTTTTCCCAATTACCAATGTTTGTGGATAGGCTTAGACCCTTTCTACATATTTGGGCTACTATTACCACCAATAAATGGGTTCTTCAAATTGTAGAGGAAGGTTATTCTATAGAGTTTATATCACAATCCCCGTTGGGCCACTTAAAATCTACCCCAGAATCTCCACCCCTGTTAGAAGAAGTTACAAAATTGTTAAGGGGCAATTTCCCCCCTTGAACCCTCTAAGTTTCACGAATGTTTTTTCTCACGATATTTTTTGGTATCCAAACGGGGAGGTGGTCAATGTCCCATCTTGGATCTAAGGGGAGTGAACATGTATATCTACTCAAGAAAGTTCCTTATGGTTTCTCTTTCTTTGATTCTCCCTTTACTTAATAAAGATGTTTGGTTTGCAACCATTGATTTGAAAGATGCTTATTTTCATATTTCGATGGCTGCACACCACAGGAAGTATTTTTCCTTTATGATTGGGGATAAAGCTTATTGTTTTAATGTCTTACCTTTTGTACTAATGACTGCCCCAAGAGTATTTACAAAGTGCATGGCAGTAATTGCAGCTCACCTTTGTACACAGGGCATTACAATTTATCCTTATATTGACAACTGGCTTTGGTAGGAGATTCATGCAAATGTTTGCGAACACATTCTCTCTTCTCCAGTCCCTAGGTCTCGTGGTGAACAGAGAAAAATCTCATCTACAACCGAGTCGCAGAATTCAATTTATTGGAGTGGTCCTGGATTCGGTGCAGCAGAGAGCCTTCTTGCCAGAGGACCGTTTTGCATCGCTGAAATCCCTTATAACACAAGCTGTGAAAGCAGACCGGATTTCCGTGAAGAAAGTGCAAGTTTTATTGGGTCATATGGCATCAAAGACTACAGTCATGCCATACGCCCGAATGCGACTCAGACCTTAGCAAACTTGGTTCCTGTCAACATTCAAACCTGGGTGGACAGCCCCCATGTCAGATTGCGAATACCTACGGAAGTAAGTCCCTTTTTTGGTGGACAGAACCAGACAATGTTACTGCTGGCCTTCCATTTCAGCATCCCGAGCCATCCAGAGTAGTCACAATGGACTCCTCTTTACATGGATGGGGAGCGCACGTCGAGGGCCTAACGGCACAGGGGACATGGGCTCCCGAGGAGTCCACTTCTCACATAAACATTTTAGAACTCTTAGCCGTAGAAAAGGCATTCAAGTCCTTCAAAACAGCATCACTTTCAAATCACGAATGGTCCCTCAATCAGAAAGAATTGAATCTCATCTTCAGAGGTTGGGGAACACCAAAGATAGATTTGTTTGCCTCAAAGAAGAATGCTAGATGTTCTCTGTTTTGCGCTTGCAGTCAGGCGAACCCAGAACAAGGCTGTTTAGGGGACGCATTTCTTCTAAAATGGGACATAGACTTCCTTTATGTGTTCCCGCCAGTTCCCCTACTCCTCAAAGTTCTTTCGAAGCTTCGAAGGGACAAAGGTCATTGCATACTGATCACGCCATTGTGGCCTCGCCAATCGTGGTTTTCAGTCCTACTTGAAATTCCAGAAAGATATATAGACGTCTATCAGGCAGAGTGGACCTTTTAACCACTCAGAAGGGCCAGGTCCTCTACCCGGATGTTCACACCCTGAAACTCATGGCCTGGAGAATCGCCCCAGACAATTAGAGACATCTGACCAGATATCTAGTCAGGTTAAAGCAGTTTTGGAAGCAGCTCACAAGCCTTCCACTAAATGCTCCTATATTTATACATGGAATCGTTATTCAGAGTTTATGACAAGGAAGGGTTATGACCCGGTAACTGCCCCAGCCTCGGCAGTAGAATCATAGAATCAAAAAGTTGGAAGAGACCTCATGGGCCATCCAGTCCAACCCCCTGCCAAGAAGCAGGAATATTGCATTCAAATCACCCCTGACAGATGGCTTGATTTCCTAGTATCACTATCTGATTTAGGTGTTTCTTTCTCTTCACTAAAATGCTATCTTGCAGCCATATCATGGTACAGGAGAAAGCAAGGTTTGCCTTCTCTCTTCACAGACTACCTCGTTAAGCTTTTCCTAAAAGACCTAGGAAACATGAAACCATCAGTTGCACCGATAGCCCCGTCATGGAGCCTGGAGGTTGCACTTTCATCTCTCCAATGCTCGCCATATGAGCCTATGGCTACATGTGAGATGTCTCACCTTTCCTGGAAGACATCTTTCTTAATGGCAATAACACCAGCCAGACGAGTTAGCGAATTGTGCGCACTCAGGTCGGACAAACCCTACCTCTGATTCCATAGGGATACGGTGGTACTCCGCACCGACATCTCCTTTCTACCCAAAGTGACGTCTAATTTTCACATGTCACAAGAGCTAATTTTGCCAGCCTTCTTCCAAAATCCAACCTCTCCTCTGGAATGCAGTCTCCATTTACTGGATGTTCGCAGGGCAATAGCATTCTACCTTAGCAGAACCAAGGATATAAGGAAGACCCCAAGACTATTCATGAAGTACCGAAAGGACTCCTGCGGGCTTCCAGTGTCATCTCAATGTTTGTCGTCATGGATAGTGTCAGTAATTAGGCTGGCATACCAGAAATCAGGCCGGGAGCTCCCACGTGGTGTCAAGGGACACTCTACAAGAGCGATGTCCACAATGGCTGCGTTTATGAAAGGTGTGCCGTTGGATGCCATATGTCGTGCCACCACATGGTATACGCCACTAATGTTTGTGCCACACTACAAGCTGGACTTGATGGCCAAGAAAGATGCAGCATTTGGTCGGGCAGTACTTTTCTCTGTGGTGGCATGACGCCCACCAACCACGGTTAGTAGCTTGCTAGTCTACTACCATATGTGCGTATTCATAGCTGACCACCAGGGAAAATGGAAGGTTGCTTACCTGTAACCGTAGTTTCCCGAGTGGTCATCTGTGAATTCGCACAGCCCTGCCCATCCTCCCCGCAGTTTGTCATGCCTCCTCCTTCTAGCAGCTTAGGCAGCGGAAGAGAACTGAGGCGGTTAGCCGGCCCACGGGCTATATATGCTCTCGAGGGGAGTGTGGGCGGGGCCAATCGCCAATCCTTTTCAAATTTAACAGAAGATTCTGGAGCTGTGCTGCACATGCGCAGAAGTATTACCATATGTGCGAATTCACGGGTGACCACTCGGGAAACTACGGTTACACGTAAGCAATCTTCCATTTACCAATTCCATTGTTGGATCTGTTAGCGAAGCACTTATCTAGCTTTCTGGTGCATATCTTCTGAGCTTTCTATGACATGGTGTTTGTCTGAGTAGGGAAACAGTGAATGATGCATGTTTCTGTAGAGGAGTGGATCTGTTCAAATGCATTCAGCCTCATCTTCTTGTTCTAGGAGACTATAGACAAATTGAGTTCCCAGATGAAGTCTTTTGAAGACAAAATGAAACGAGTGGAGGAGTCAGTCCTGAGCAGAGATTATAGGAAGCACATCCAGGTACCATGAGCAAAACCAGGCATGATCTACTGTGTAGAATCTTTTGTTTATGAAAAATGGAACAATTCTACCTCCTCCCATCGCAAGCACACTTCCCTCTCACATGTTCAATTAATGCCTGGAAAAGGATCAAAACTACACATGTTAATCATACCTCCTTGCTGATCCCATGCCCAAAATTTGCACGTTGAAGGGATAATCTTTATGCATTTAGCTAAGACTCTCCCAAAAGACATTGTGTTATGTGAAACCATGTTCCAACTCATGAAAGAAGCCTTCTGAAAGAAACCAAGGCTTCCTGACTATGCAAAAAGGATAGATTTTTTAAAAAGCACACTAATATAATTTTGCTTGAAGGCTTGGCCTTCTAGACATTTGGACTACAGCTTTCATAGTTTACAAGATTGCTTGGTGACTCTGGTAGCTAAAGTCCAAAACATCTATAGGACCCAAGATTCCCCATCCCTGTTCTGAATAGTCATTAGATACTGACCATACGCATAATGAAGTCAATTGAAACTGGGAAGTATATTTCATTGAACTCATAGGTACTTGTTTCTGAGCTAGCATGCATACATTTGCACATCAAGCAGTGTATCCATACAAGTAAATTTGTCCATACAATTAGCAATACACATACACACTACATTACAGTGGGAAAATCCCTTGAGCTCAGTGGAACTTACTCCCTGGCATAGGCTATAAGATGTAGTTCCTCGCTAATATATTGAAGACAGTGAAGCTCTGGGTGGAATTAGGTTCCTACATGTATACATTATATATATATATATATGCTTGCATATATACATTAGTGTAAGAATGTGAAATGCTGGCTGTCAGCCTTCTGTTTTAGGATGAATGTTTACATACCTCCTCTTGTTTTCTAGGATCATGGGAGTCCCAGCCCGTTCTGGGAGCAGGAAGTAGAGAGTTTGCATTTTGTCATTGAGATGAAAAATGAACGCATCCACCATTTGGACAAAAAGCTATTTTACTTGGAAACAGTGGTGGGTTTGCTAAATTTATTAATATTTCATAAATCTTTCTGGTCATTAGAAAAAACATATGAATTTGGAAAGCCTTGTGCTGTATACTTAAGTGACCTCACTGTATCTTCCCTTGAACTTGGAAAAGCTCATTTTTGACTATAGTTCCCTTTGACTACAGCAGAGAGGTGTAATCTGTGAGGCTCTATGGGAAATGTAATCCAAAACAGTAACACTTCCAAACTCTGCCTTTCCATGGATGCTACATATTGATGTCCCGGTCTTCTCTGGCTTCTTATAGAGGACAACATGTCCAAACTCTACATCTTGAAGGTCTGTAGATGTAGGAGCACTGTTGCCTTTCTGAAATATCCTTATTGCTGTTCAACTTTCTGAGAAAAGGTTCCCATAGGTTGCATCCCAACAAAGTATTGTGGTTCTGTGCTTTTTTTTTCTTTTTTTTTTTGAGATTACTAGATGTTTTTTATGTGTCCACAGTATCTGTGTAATGTTTGATAATATTTGATCCTTCCTCTGGCCTCTTACAGATGGAGCAGAATTTGTTGCTTGAGGAGAAAGTGAAAACCCTTCAGCAGGAGAATGAAGAGCTCCATGTACGGATGCAGAATCACATAACAGTGACAAGGTATTGTCTTCAGCTGCATGGTGCATCTCTGGTATACTATGCCTTTGTGAAGAGTTTGAGAGATTGGCTATAGAAACAGATGTGAAAAAGGTCTACTAGAAACTTTAGGGTGACTAGATTCACTATCCTTGTTATATATATGCAAGCTATTTAAACTAGAGAAGCAGCAATGATAGCATAGCTATGACAGATAGCAAAAAGCCAACCAATTAAAAGTAGTAGCAAAAAATTCTAACACTGTATAAGAATCTCTAAAATATCTGTGTCCAGTGCAACATTGAATGTCAGTGTGTTCTGATAAATAATGGAGAAGTTTTTCCCAAATATTTGAAGAGGGTTGTTGCAATCTGCATTACGGGGGGAAAAAATGCTAAACTTTACTTGGTTCCAGGCTATTTTTAAATACATTTGCCTGATTATCTCTGGTACAGGCATTTAATGTGCTCCACCCTGTTGTGAAATCCATGGTGTAGTTTCCAGTTCAAATTGCTCCTTTTTCTCTTTTCCCACCTACCATATCATTTCTGAGAAATGCCCTGTATTATTTAGGGAAGTGACCTTAGCTCAGTGGTAGAGCATTTGCTGTGCATGCAGTTGGTTCCAGGTCTAATCTTTGACCCCACTCAAGCTAGGTCCAGGAAGAAACCAGGTTGTTAGAAAGAGGGAAGATAAACCTCTAGAGAAGCTATTCAGTGGCTGAGATTGCAGAAAATAGGGTGTTCACAGGGGACAATCCTGTCTGCTTTAGGCAGTGGGACCTTGGGTGCTGCCTCTGATACCTTTCTTTGTTCATATATCCCACTGGCCATGCTGGCAGGGGGATTCTGGCAACTGCACAGTTATCTCTCCCCATTCACTGGCGTTAGGGGTATAGAAGCCTCACAAAAGTAAAAGAATCTCAAATAAAAATCACCCTTTAACCTGAGAAATCATTTCTCTAGGCTTTCTAATGCAATTCTGTGATCAATGTGTGGACCTTAGAATCACACTGAAGGGCTTGGAGATTCCTAGAGAGAACATGTTAATAAATCCACAAATAATCAACATTGCAAAACTGAAATCCGCAAATGTGAACGGCTGACTATAGTCTTCAAAGAAACTTATCATGGCATTGGTTCTGTTTTACAGGCAACTCTCTGATGAGGTCCTGAAACTTCGTGAGGCCCTGGAGAAGGAGTCGCAGCTCAAAGAACAAGCTCACCAGGAGAAGGAAGAGTTGCTGTACAGAGTGCTCAATGATGACCCTGCGCAAATCTTCCCCATCTCCACTGAGGTGACGTTCATTGCTACATAGCACTTCGAATGGCTAAGCAGACTGGACATGGGACAGAGCAGTCCCTAACTAGACATTGAGCTCAGTGCTATGTGACAAGACTGTATTGACATACAAGTTTCTGAATGCCACATACCTTGGTTTTCAGTGCTCCTGACACTTGAAAAGGAAGGGAGATGCTCTCCCCACAGAAAAAGGACAGCTTTGATAATAACCAAGAGATAAGGTTGAATTTACTTCCATTGTGAGTGTATGCAAACAAGAATTGGCCACGCTGGGTTTCCCCTACCCAAGGCTCCTCACCAGGGAAACAACCAAATAGCTACCTCAGATACTGAACCGCATGTGATAGGGCGATGTACCAATTACCCTTGGTTTAATATTTCAATAGCTGTGGCTTTTAGGTTGGAAGGAGCCACAGAAAATGAGAGAAGACATCTAAATTAAAAATACAAGGGCCAAGCTCTCAGGTTCTCTTATCCATTTGATCAAGGATGGATGTCATGTGGCCTTCTAAAAGTTGTTGAACTACACGTCCCATCATCCATCACTGTTAACTATGCAGGCTATTGCTGATGGGGTTTCTAGCCCAACGACATCAGGAGGGGAAACATTCCTCTTGTCTGAGGTAGAGATAGGGAGGAGGCTGAGTTAAATTTCGACAGTTGTTAAATTAAATTAATTGATATTATTAATTAAGTTAAGGAGGTTGAGTTAAATTTCCACAGTTGTTAAATTAATATAATTAATATAATTAATTAAGTTAAGGAGGTTGAGTTAAATTTCCACAGTTGTTAAATTAATATAATTAATTAAATTAAGGATGTAGCAATTGACACTTCCAGCAAAGGAATGAATTACTCCCTTTTCGGTTACACTTGTTTTAGGATTACTTGGTAAACGATTAAGCTAGGTGACTGATGCTGCTTAGCCACTAGCTGCGGATTCTGTTGGCACTGCGGAGCCAACTACTGATAACTAAATTAAGAATTTTAACTGAATTTAAGAATTCAGTTCTTCTCCCAGCCACACAGGACCTACAGTATGTTATCTGTGAGGGGCTCAATTACAAGAATATGGCTTAATCATTGTCAGCCTTACCTTTCCATCTTTGCCATGATAGCAAATGGCTTCTTGCCCACATGGTTTGAGAACGGCTGCAGCAGATTAGGTCTTCAGCTAATGAGAGAAAATGGAAAAGGCACCTTCTTCTGATTTACCTTCTTCTGTTTCTTCCAGTAGTGATGATAATATTTAAATAGAATTTTTTTAATGTCTTGAGGATTTTTTTAAAAAAATTCTTTGCTGCAGAGCTTGGAAATGTTACTTTTTGGATTTCATTGCTCAGAATCCTGCTGGCCATACCTAACCAGCAGTTCTGGGAATTGAAATCCAACTTTTCCAAACTTTCCCTTGTTGCACTGTCAAGTTACTTGTTATTATAAATGCCCACAAAATGCAAGCACTTGGATATTCAGGCGGGCTTTCCCTCCTGTGTCACTGTTTTGTGATGGTACCCAAAGAGGTTGCCCTCTGGTGGCCATGATGCCGCACTGCTAGTTGCAGAGAAATGAGCAGCTGGCTGTCCAAACTGAAGACCCTACTGCCGAGGTGTAACATGTAGACAGGCACTGGTGGAAGAAAAATAATTTGAATTGGAACAAAGGACATGAAATCTTATCAAGGAGTAAACTGTACTCGTGTACCAATGGAAATAGTGGCCTGTAGCACATTGTGAATTGGGTTGTTGTAGGTTTTTCCGGGCTATATGGCCATGTTCTAGAGGCATTTTCTCTTTTTTTTCGGGCTATATGACCATGTTCTAGAGGCATTTTCTCCATATAGCCCAAAAAAACCTACAACAACCCAGTGATTCCGGCCATGAAAGCCTTCAACAATACATTGTGAATTGTGAATAAATATTGGCACAGAGTATAGGAAGCCAATACATTTCAGGGAAATGTCCATGTTTCAGTCTTGGAAACTGCACTGTAGATCCACACAACAACTGAGCCCTTTTCCTGCTATGCACTTACTTTTTAAAAATATTTTGGTGAGGCCTCATCAGTGGAATGCAATGCTTCAGAGGGTTCTATGATTCAATTACCCTGATTCCTGATTCTGTATGCTGTTTGGTTCAAGGGAAGCATCAAAAACAAGGCACAAAAGTATTCAGTTGATAGTAATAGCATAGTAATAGCATAGAATTAGTTAGATACATAGAATTACTTAGATACAATTTTTAAAATTGGACCTTTTGGATCCGACATTTGAAAGTAGACTTATAACATGGTTGATTTCAGCAAAGTTTTGTTTGATTCTTTCTGCCCTTAATATACACCTACCCTGTTATTAATGTTTCAGAACACTGTTAAACCAAAACCTACATCAATTGATTTGCACATTTGGAGATGTATTTTGTTTTTGCATTAGAATAAAGGATTTTTATACTTCCTCATACACAACCCAAGGATTGTGTTTTGCATTTTCAGATTTAACTATGTAAGATCTCTGGAAGTAGCCTAAACCTACATAAGTGCAGTTACATGCCATTTGCTACAAGTATATGCTGGCTTTTTGTTTTTTGTTTTTTGAAATTCATTGATTCATTTTGGGTGGAGGTTAATTCCACCATTTGGTCTTTGTGACAGAAAATTGCAGCTTCCAGTGGAGGCCTTCCTAACCCAAGTAGGTGGAAAAGCTGAGTATTGTCCTGTGTGAAACCTGTCTCAGGGCCCTTTCACACAGCCCTATGTCCCAGAATATCACGGCCCTAGATGTCAAGAAAGGTCCAAGCTTAACTTTCTCCCAAATGTTCTTATTCTCTATGTATAAGGATTTGTTTTATGGAGGTGCGGGAAGATCGTTCAGTCACACAAATCCATCCCAATCATTAAAGTAATAACAGGTTTATCAACGCTATGCATACAAAATTTGATTTGACAGAAGTTACATGATTTGATCTCCCAGTTGTTTTGATACAGACAGATGACAGCAAGGTGTGTGTGTTTGTCCAGATTTGACTGTGATGCTATTTGTGTCACGACTACTCTCTCCATGTTATTTTCTTTATTACAATTCAAGCCCCCATCCCCAACTATTGTGTCTGTGTGTACACGCACTTGCCTTATATCCACATGTTAATTTATGACAGCCCCATGAATGTCATAGTGTTTTCCTAGGAAATAACTAATCAGATGTGGTTTTGCCAGTTACTTTCTCTAAAATATAGCATACGGCACCTGGCATTTGTTGGTGATCTCCTATCTTTACCAGGGCTCACTCTTCAAGATTGGATGGGATCTCAGACTTTCTTAAACAGGATTTTCATTGGAAAGAGGGCACAACAGAGATGAGCTGGCCCTTTCACATGACCTATTATAGTACTAGATTCCCCTTGAAATGCCATGGCTAAATCCTAAAGGATATTGGGATCTGTAGTCTGGTGAAGTGCTTATTGCTCTCTGAATGAGGATTCTAAGAATGTTTCCCTAAACTTCCAGTCCAGGGATTCCATGGATGTGGTCATGGCAGTTTGAGGGGAATCATAACATTGTAATAGTGGAGATCAAAAGAACCCCACCAGGACTCACAATAGCAAGTCTCAGCTAGAAAGTTTTTTAAAAATTGGCTCCACAATCCTTGACATGATGACTAGAGGTGCGAGGAGCTGCAGTTCCAAATAAAAGATTTCCAGGCTCTGCAACAACTTGACAAAACTACTGAATATTTCAAGAGATTATCTTCATCTGCAATGTCCAGGTTGTGTGTGTCTGCTTTGAAAAATGCATCATCTTGCTGTTTTAATATGTAACTAACAAAGGATAAGTCTAACTTTAAAGAAGTCAGTTCTTATGATTGTCAAGGTGTAAACTGGAGATAGCTCCTGTACCAAAACTGGCTGTAGAAAAGGGAATTTCAACGTGTCAACACCTATTACCTAGTTGCATAACAAGCAACACCTA
This sequence comes from Anolis sagrei, assembly GCF_037176765.1. Classification (NCBI taxonomy): domain Eukaryota; kingdom Metazoa; phylum Chordata; class Lepidosauria; order Squamata; family Anolidae; genus Anolis; species Anolis sagrei. The sequence goes on from NC_090022.1 coordinate 84,739,512, forward strand.
CAAATATCCCTTCTTCTACACAATGGCATGAGAGCCTTCTCCAGTTTTCTCTCTGGTATCAGCTTTTTAGCTTTTGGACTCCCAAGTGTATGGGACTTTTAACCATACAGGTGGCTACCCAGACTTTGCCTTTCTGGGAGCCAATGTGGCTTGAATCAAATGAACACGGGTAGACACTGTGGTGCTGCCCTGGAGATTTTCAGCAATACAACTATACAACCCATCATCCACAGTACGAGCTTCATCGATGTAAAGGATGCTTTTGGACTCCTGCTGCACCTGTCCTCCCTGTCGCACCAAGTCTGTGTGTTCACGAACATAAGGTGGTCTTCCAATCTGAAAGTGAGAGAAGATATTTTTTTGAGAAAGCATTCAATCCCTAACAAAATTCTGGCAGACCACATAATGTCTAATTTTCATTGTATCTGTAGAGAGAGGAGCTTAAGCAATATTCAGCTTCGGTGGCAAGATAATGCAATCCTTCTGAAAGCTGCCTGGCCAAAACATAGTTCTGTTATAGTCTCCTCCTAAAGGTTAGATGGTTGCATTAAGGGCTGTGCAGGATGATAGCCCATGCTTTCCTCAGAATCAATAAACGCCATCTTGACAAGAGGACAAGGCAACATATTTTTTAGCCATTGTGGGGAAATGCTTCCAAATATTGCAAGTACATACAGTACATCCAACCCAGCTTCGAAACCTTATTCAGGTCAGAGCTCTGCTTCACTTCTGTGACTTTCCAAATAAAAACAAGTGCATTTCTGCAATTCAGGGAATGAAGAAACTTGGCACAAGAGTTGGGAATGTGTGAGTGTCAGTGTTGCTGATCCACCATTCCACATTTTTGTTTATGACTTGAAGGTCAGAGGTATCCCAGCCTGAGGATGCATCTACACTGTAGAATTAATGCAGCTTGAGACAACTTGGAGACCTAAGAAACGATTGTAGACTTTTCAAAGAGGCCAGATCTCCAATTGTGAAAAATCATATCTGACCCATCTGAGAAAATGAATTTTAATCCAGGAAAGGTCATGTTAAACCAAACCTTAGTTTGGTTTAGTCTTATAGGTGCTACAAGTACCTACACATCCTCTTATATAAAATAGCTATTAAAATGCCTCATGGAATTGTTCTTGGGTGAGCTTGAAATCCTTCCTCTCCTGCCCAGGTTTCCCAAGAGATCCTGTTTGAAAAACAGTACAGCATTTATAGCCCCTCAAGGCTCACTATTTTCAGTAGCTGCGGAACTCCCTTCCTGAGGAAATATATACGACTTCATTATTGTTGCTCTTTTTTCTGTTTTTATTTCATTCAGTTCATATTAAGGAGCTGTGAACTTTTACTGCTGCTCTTTATAAATTTGTAGATTTGCTGGGATTGCTTTCTGTCATTTGGCTGTTTTTTTCTCAACTTCTGGGTGAGGAAAGTGACCCCTGAAAGGCAGGTCATATAATAATGAAATCAAAATGATTATAAGCGCACAAAGTGCTGTGTTTAATTAGATAGGATGCTCCTCAACAGGAATATATTTAGCTCTTTCTCACAGGTTGTGGGCATCAACAAGATCTGTGCCTATAGTCAGAAATTTGTCAAACCACATGATGATGTGGTTTATTTTTTCTTTTCTCTTAAAATGAGCAGTTTGCTTTTGTGTTCTCTCCATGACCTTTATCTTAAAAGGGTTGAGCCCGATTCAGATTGGTTTTGGGTCCCTTTATTTTATTTTCATGGGTCATGATAGGTTTTTTTTGTTTCCAGTTCTAAGAAGGAAATACTACAGGTAAAAAAAAAAGCCATACTGCATGGTGCCAGCCATTTCTCTTTCCCACACCCACTCCCTACCTCAGCATAATGCCACTTACTTGCTGCCCTGGATATTCCCACGTGAAATCAACAGCAATTTCTGGTTCCCCAAATACAGTGCAAGTGACATTGAAATTGTCTCCAATGTGAAAAGAGGCTGTTGAAGCTCGAATAGCTGGTTTGGGAACTGAGGAGGGATCTGCAGATTTGGAAAAAGAAAAAAAAATATCCATGTTTCAGAGACCTCATGTTTGGTTATAGTCAGAAATCAGTTGCCCCCACTGCCTTGTGGCTAGATTAGTTATTTATTTATTTATTTACAGCATTTATATTCCTCCCTTCTCACCCCAAAGGGGACTCAGGGCAGATCACAGAACACATATACGGTAAACATCCAATGCCATTATACACTGACAGGACAGGCTCAGCACATAGGTAGAGGTATATAGGCTTTTCCCATCTTCAGTGTCTTGGAGGTTATGCTCACTTCTGGCTATTGGGGGGGGGGCGGTGTTGTCCCTCCATTCAACATGCCGAAGAGCCTTGTTCACAGACTTTCTCCATTTTGATTGAATTGCCAGCATTTTCCTGGTATTTCCTTATGGTGCCATTAAAATACCTCCCTGGTTAAGCGGTACCTATTTAGATAAATAGGTACCGCTTAACCAGGGAGGTATTTTAATGGCACCATCATTTCTGTTTTTGATCTGCTAGGTGGGCAGAGAGCTGAGCTAAAGGTCGGGTACTTACCCCCAAGCCGGGCTTTGAACTGCCAACCTTTTGATTGGCAAGATTTATTACAGCCTGTGTTTAACCTGCTGTGCTAAAGCCCGGCCCTAATAACACATTGATGGAGTAAAACAGAGGTAGTTAGACCCTTTTCTTAATTTCCCCCCTGAAAGTTCACCAACCAAAGAAAGATACAAAAAATGGGACATTGCATTACAGAACAAGCCACACTGCAGATCAAAGCTTGGTGTATACATTTATTTTCCATTTCAGAACTGGACTTTGCATATGCATTCTTCCTCTAAGATTTTTTTTGTTTCCTCCAAACTTTCATTCACATTATATAGAAGAAGATTTATTTATTTATTTCAAATATTTGTACCCCGGGAGGAGACGGGGACAACACTTGCCATTGTTATTATTGTTAAATCATTGGAGGTTGGAAATGTTTGTCTATTTCCATCAATTTACCAAGAAAGCTACCTGTCAGTTCAGATCTACCTTTTCCCCTACCTTGTGGTTTTGTGCCCCAAGGACTGTGGCATGGTAAGTTATGAAGCTTAAGCCAAAAGAGAATAGAGGATGTTGCTCACAGGGTATCTCAAATGTTTCCCAACTAGAACCATGTTGGCATAGCAACAATGTACAACAAGAGTGCCTCACAATTATGGTGGAAAATAGTAGACAGGGTTAGAAAGTTAGGTTGACTTGAAAACCCCTTCCCTCTTTGTCCAAATTTTACAGCCCCCCACTGTGATGTAGACTGATACTCTCAGGGTTTTCTCCCGCTTCTCTCTGCCTTTTTTTGTTCTGATTCCCTCTTCCATTCAGAGATTCAGGCTAGCTTAGAATAATTCTCCAGTTATCTTTCCTATTTACTAATAGAGTCCTCACAATAAACTTTCTGTTTGACGTTCCTTTCTTCTTTAAGATGCTAGATCTCATACACATGCACGCACACACACACACACACACACACACACAGAGAAGGCCCTCTAACAAACCATTCCTCGCCTCAGTGATACCCTAATAGAGGAACTTGCCTGGCTGAATCAGACCGGTGGCCTTTATAAAATCAAGGTAAAATCAAGATGTTATTACAGAATGCCAACACTCTGCTGAAATTAGAGTTGAAATAATCCAACTCCAACTTCATACATAGATAAGATGAAAGTGTCAATACTGTCTGCACTCTTTTTACGGGATCATTAAGGCTCTGGTTGAATCCCAACCCAGCCTCCTGTTTGGCTGAGGTTCCTATAAAAAGTCTTAAGTCAGCAACACTCTTAGATGTTTTTTTTTTTCCATGACTAGTTCAGCAAACTAGGGCTTTCCTGCCTTGGCATACCCACAGCCCTTTGACTCAGAAAACAGAGTTCCTGAAGTAATAAAACAATTGTGAAAAAATTATGATTTTGAGGAAACCCAACAGAAGCGCACTCCAGATTGTCACGTGGCAGTTTGAACCAACCATCCTTTGGCTAATTGCCCCTTTTCAAACGATGTTCTTTCTTTCAGTGGCAGTTGGCTCCGCCCCTTTCTCTTCTGCCTCGAGGGCTATGTCGCTATGGCAACGCCCTGGGTTTCTGGTCACCCCTCAGCTAGCCAGCACTTATATCCCAACATCTATCTATATAAATAAAAAAATGTAATGTTCGTTTGTGGGATTAACATAACTCAAAAACCAATGGGCGAATTGACACCAAATTTGGACACAATACACCTATCAGGCCGACAAGTGACCATCACTCATAAAACACTGAAAAACGCAACAGAAGAGACTTATAAAGCCAAAAAAACAAAAAATACATTACAACACATGCACATAACCACATAAATACACATATACACACATATACACATATGTATACACACAAAACACATATACACAGACTGAGTCACAGCAACACGTGGCAGGGGACAGCTAGTTAATAAATATATCCAAAATCCACATTATAATTAAACATTTCATTACACCCAACAAACAGAACTCATTCAAAATTTCTACACATCTGAAGCTCTCCTTCACCCTATTTACCAATAGCATTTCTGATCTTTCTCTCCCCCCCCCCCACCTGCCAATAAATATTTTTCCCAAAGTTATTTAACATTGGGGAAATGTATGTCATTTTCCTTGTATTTTTCATAGTACCAGCAAGACAACTATCTAGTTGTCCAAAATCATTCTCAGGCTGTCCTATTTTGTCATTCACAACCATTGCTTCCTACATCCCCCTTGTTCCTCTACAGGTCCTCGGTTTAATTTGCAAATTGAATTGCTGAGACGTGTGTCTCTGGGGAAATCTTGTTTTTTGGGGGAGGATGTGTTCACCTTGATTCAAAGGAGGAGAGAGATTGGGGAAAAGAAGAGAGACTTAATGTTTATTCTTGTGGCAACTTACAGTTCACATAAATCAGCATATATTTTGTGGAGATCTGCCTCACTCCATCCATATTGGCCATGCAGAAGAGGGAGCCAGCATGGGAAGGACGTGGCCGGTGGATCATGAACCCTCTCTTCACATCATAGGAGATATCTATGCCATCCACCACAACTTTCTCAGGTGGAAATTCCCGGTGCAAAGTCACTTTGGCGAGTGGATTTGTCACTTGGCAAGGCAGAAGAGCAGGGTGGTTTGTACGCATTTGGATCACTTCATAATAATTTTCTGTAGGCACAAATAACTCCAGAGGGTCTGAGGAGAAAACAGGAAGTGTCAAGTAAGGTGTAATGCTGGACTCCAGAGGTGCGGAAAGTAATACAAGTCCCACCAGCCCTTGCCAGCATTGCCAGTCATGAAGGATAAAGAGAGTTCCATTGCAATAATGTGGGGATGGCTACCGGTTGCCCACCACAAATTTAGAAAGACCATGCAAATCTTTTATTCATGACTAGCCATCCCCTGCCATGCTTTCCTGTGGCCCACTCTGGTGATCTGGAAAATAAAAGTAATGAGAAAATGTTCGTTTCTAATATATGTAATTTCTTTCTGCTTGTGGGTAAACAGTATTTCTTGCTGTTTCTTTGTCAGTGTTGATGTGGAGATGGTATGGTTTGCCCACTCTGGAACATGCAACGTGAAAATTGTCCTTCTTTAGGGGTCCCTTTCAAATCTATGATACTATATATCTCTCTGTGTGAGTCATATCTATCTATATCTATGGCTGGATGGGTCTTTGCCAGGAAGGCTTTGAATACGTTTTCTTGCCCTGGTGAAGAGAGTTGGACTGGATGGCCTTTAGTATTTTCTGTTGGTCATGGGGGTTCTGTGTGGGAAGTTTGCTCCAAATCTGTCGTTGGTGGGGTTCAGAATGCTCTTTGATTGTAGGTGAACTATAAATCCCAGTAACTATAACTCCCACATGACAATATCAATCTCCCCCAAACTCCATCTGTATTCATGTTTGGGCATATGGAATATTTGTGCCAAGTTTGGTCTAGATCCATCATTGTTTGAGTCCACAATGCTCTCTGGATGTAGGTGAACTACAACTCCAAAACTCAAGGTCAATGCCCATCAAACCCTTCTTGTGTTTTTTTTATTGTTTATGGGAGTCCTGTGTGCCATGTTTGGCCCAATTCTATCATTGGTGGAGTATAGAATGCTCTTTGATTGTAGGTGAACTATAAATCGCAGCAACTACAACTCCCAAATGACAAAATCAATTTTTATGAGTGATGGTCACTCCTTGTGTTAGTAGGTGTCTTGTGGTCAAATTTGGGGCAATTCGTCTAGTGTTTTTTGAGTTCTGTTAATCCCACAAATGAGCATTACATTTTTATTTATATAGATTTGTTATTCACAGTATGACTTACCCAGCCCTTTAGCCAGGATTTCGTTTCGGGGGGGGGGGGGGGCTGAATTTTTTTCAGGGGGGGTTTCGGGGGGGCTGAGTTTTGGGGGGGGGGGCTGAGTCTGAGTGAAAGAGGGTCTAGCCTAGCAAACCTTTTGTATCATTACCCCAATACCCCCATGCATATGGGATATATTCAGTATGGTGATCAGATCATGATATGAATAAACATAACAGTTTAAATAATGCACCAGTAAGGCCTTTTTGCGAACCACCATGAGAATTTCGGGGGGGGGGGGGGGCTGAAGCCCCCCGAGCCCCCCCCCCCCCCTGGCTACATGCCTGTCTAGTAGGATCCTGTGGTATGCTTCCAGCCCAGGTCTAGTTAAAATATAGGGTTCACAGCTATCCACAAGGCTGTCCTGGATACTGAGGTCATACTATTTAGGGTGATTTTCTTTGTTGAGGGGAGACTATTGTTTTTGTGTATCTTCAAATCTTTTCTGACTTGCATGATTATATCTCTGTTTCCTATTTCCTCTCGGGGATATAAGGTGGCCTATAAAAGTATTATTATTATTATTATTGTTATTATTGTTATTTCTATGATAAGTTCAGGAATGTGTCCCCTGTGGAAAGAGCGTCTGATTTTGATCCTTTTGTTGACACATTGTCTTCCTTTGAGATTGAAAGAATGTGCTTTGCCTAAGGTCCATCACTGGATTTCCATGACTGACTGGGGATTCAGACCCTAGTTTCCTATAATCCTACAAGTCTATCAGAGGCCTGGGGATGCAAAAAGTCACTGTGGGATGGATGCAGCCTAGTTTTCTTTGCTTGTTTTACCATCACCTTCCTGAACCCAATGTTTTTCCAGTGGTTAGATAACAACTCCTGACATCCCAGCCCATACTGGCTGAGGACAGTGGTGGTATTGTCCAGTCAAGCATATTTGGTTGGCTTGCATAAGACTGTTCTAATATGTCTTACCCTCATGAATCTTCAGCAGTGCCTACTTTGTTTACTCCCACCAACTATGGAAAGTTGTCCACTAAACCAAGACATGCCTCACCTGTGAAAAAGATGTATGTTTTGCCCAGCTTGTCTTCTCCATCACGGCACTCACTGTCATAGCATTGGAAAGACCAACAGCTATATTCGCCCGTATCTGCAGCAGTGGTGTTGACAACAATCAGCTGACTATGCTTCTCAAAGTATTTGATCCTGAAAGAGAGAGAGAAGGAAAAAGGCCATGCAACGTGTATGTAGAGAATTTTTTTTAGGTAGGTCTTCCATAGCAACTTCAGATGGAAACAATCCACTATCAATAAAATCCACTAGTATTCAAGTTTCCTATTTCTATTGTAAGTTCAGAAATGTATCCCCTGTGGAGAGAGGGTTGATTTTAACCCTCTTGTTGAACCAGTTTCACAGATTGCTGGCCTGTTATCAGGCATAATTCAAAATGCTGGTTATGATTTATAAATTCCAAAGAGCTTGGCTCCAAACCATCTGAAAGATCACATCTCCCATATGAGCCTACCAAAGAGTGTGTTTTCCTTTAGTCCCATCACTTCATAGGCTTATTTACTATAAACACAGAAGTGGGACATCTTGGAAGCTGCTCCCAGCTATGGAACACACTTCCAAGAGAGGTTTAATGGGTCTGGTGGGGGAAGAATTGACTGCTGTCTTGTTTATTATACTACATGGTAAATGTGTTTTAATTGCTTAAAATTAATGTTTTAATTGCATTGGTCAATGGCAACTTTGGCTCTATAAAATTGGCCTTCTGTATCCATGAATTCTGCACCATGAAGTCAATCATTAATGGCTTGAAAATATCTTTTAAAAAATTCAAAAAGCAAGTCTTGATTTTACCTTTTTATTTAAGAGACACCATTTTACTACATTATTGTATATGATGTGACTTGCATTTCCACAGAATGTAGTATCCATTGGGGCGGGGGGGGGGGGGGCTGTAACCTAACCCCAGTTGATACCTAGAGCCTACTTATATTGCTTCAACTAATTTGTTTATTTTGTTTTTGCAACATTGCTTTTGTGTTTTGATAATATGTTAAGTTGCATTCCATCCTATATTGGGAAGAAGGCAGGATGTGGATTACATAAACTACATTAAAACAACTATTTGCCTACTTCCTTTATGTCACACATCATTTTAAAGCTGGATCTTCTATCATCAATGCTCACCTGAGACGATACTCGGTGTCATCATCCTCCAGGTAAGGAGGATATCTCCATTTGACCGATTTTCCCTTGCAACGCAAGTCCAGTGTTTCTCCTGCCCTCAGCGTCAGTGTGTCAGTGACCTTCTGGAACTGCCCCTTGGATACCGCACGGGTTAGAATAGACAGAGGTGAAGGCTGCCTTTGACTGGGAATGGTAGTCGTGGGCTTGGCTTGGCCTTTCTTTAAAAACGTTGATGCTCCCTGCTGTACCTTTTTACCAGCCGCTCTGGAAAATTTGTTTTCTTTGGCTTTCAGCTCTTTCGTAACTTTCTTTGCAGTAGCTTTGGAGGGCTTTTCTTGTTGACATTCAGCTACAAAGAGACATTTTGATACATCATAGTACAGTGGCACATACCTTTAACTAAAGCCTGGGTGACTCTGTGCAAAAAGATAACTTTTCCAAACTTTCCCTTTACAACTGAAGATCCCAAAAAGATGGTACTTTAAAATAAGTTTTGATCTTTATAAAGTATTTATTAACAGTTTAAAATTTGGTCTTTAAAACATTTTTATTAAAAAAATTAATTTGTTTCCATTCTTATAAAAATGCAAAATGGAGGCTGAAGGGCAACACTCTTTGGCATCTGTTGTGAGTCAGGGAGCCAAGAAATACTTGAAGATGCCCCCCTGACCTCCAGGAATAACAGGAAGATGAGACCAACTCAGGTCTCATTGCATGAAAGCATATCTAATGAACTTTATTACTAAGAACGAGTGCCCACGTTTATTTTTCCAATTCCTTTTTCTTTTGTATCAAGTCTTTCAGATTGTAAACTTCAGAACATAGATTTATCACTGTCCTCACAGCATCACAATTCCATATGTAATTATACAACTTGTGTAGAGAACATCTACATGGGCAGGAAACCCCAGGGCTGATACAGAGTGTAGCACTCTGCACCAGCCCTAAGTGTGGCTTCACTGGTTGCTTCCACTCTGTTGCAATGGTGGGATGGAGTCCTGACTTGCCAGTGGGGATGAATTTGATATGGTCCCACTGGATGGTAGCCTTTACTTCTGTGGTCCTGTCACCATTGTCATGGTGACCGTGGAGCTCAAAAGAGCCTATAGCCATCCTGGGGAGCCGTTTCTGGCACAAGTAAGAGCACTGGCATGACTCAGGGAGAGGGAAAGAAGGGAGCAATCCCCCTCTCCAAGACAAATATGCCCCCTTGCAAATGTCAGCAGTGGTGCCCTGGGGCAGCTAGGAACTCTTTTGAGCTAGTTTTTAAGATCTGATGATGTATCTTTGTGCAGTATCTGGTATAGAATGCAGCAGGATCATCTGAAATAAAGATCACCTATTTCAAAGTTGCCCTTGATCATTGTTGGTTCATTTTTTAAATCTTGAAATTAATTAAATTGCTATGCTATAACCATAAACTAAAATAAATGGTCTGGATCTTAAATGTAAACACGCTTAATTCCCCTGAGAGACAGGAGGAGGAAGAGGATGCAGTTATAATTGTTATTTTGCAAAGATTCAAGGGGTTTGGGGTAAGGAACCAGCTGGAAAATGTAAAAATGGTTAGCAGTTCAGCACTGTCTCATATTTAAATTACAGACTAACAATTCTGGAATGAAATTAATATTAAAATTCCAAGTTCAGCCAATTTAAAAACAATTTCAATTAAAATCAGTTCACAGTTTTTGCCTTAGAAAACTGTGGACTTAATTTGTAATCTAATTGATTTCAATAATTAACTCCAATCTCTGTTTACTGAGCAATTTAGGTGCTTGTATATATCTTTACCCAACTACAAGTCAGTTTTACTTTTGTCCAAGTCTTGTTTACTTGAATTTATAATAATTCTATACGCATAAACTTGGTCCAAGGTCAAGCCTAAGATCACAAGTTGGTCTCTACTCAGTTTGGCTCCTGATATTTTTTTCTTGTTCTGATCCAGGCATTCTCTTGTACAGACGATCCAGTAAAACCTTTTCTCAGCAAGGTGGAGAAATCATGAGCACCAAGGAGGAACAAATAGTGAAGGAAAAAGGAGACTTACCCCAAACAATGAGGAGTAGGCAACAGCTCAAAACAGCCATTGCCTTAGAATTCATCTTGAGGCAGAGTACTAGGCACACATTAGATACGTCTCTTTCCACTGAAGTCAGTGTCCCGATTGCAAAGTTGCTATCTCTGCTGCAACTTTAACCTAAAGAAGAAATCTCACACCAATGTGTTCTTTTGGGTCAGAGAAGGGCGGCAAGAAGGAGAGACTTGGACACAGAATTCAGTAATTTCAAAGCAAAGCAAACTTTCAGCTTCCCTCGTTAAAACAAAATCTCTTTCACACATGAGTGCCGCAAGAGTTCAGGATCCCACAGCGGAGGTGAATGGGTCTATTCAGTTTTGCACACTGCAAGGCAAACTCCGGGTTTTAAAAAGCAACAAATCTCCAATTACAAAATATTATTACTGAGTCCTTTTCAGATACATTCTACAGAAAGCAGCGGGGGAAGGCTGCTAATGGTTCTCAGATTTAATAAAAAGTGTCTAGGGGAGACTCTATATCCTTGTTTACATCTAAAATAGCTGAAATAAGGATATACGTCGTCATACATTTCATTGTTGCCCTGTAGTATAACATGGGGAAAATACTAAGAGGGCTCCTGGCAAAGATTGAGGTCTTCCTATACCAGGAAGCTATATCAATTTGATAGTAGGTTTAAGCATGTTATATCACCACACTAAAGGGGTTTTTAAGAAAACTGGGAATAATAAATTCTCACTGCAAATTAGTTTACACTCTTGGACCACCTGTAAATGTAGCTCAATCAACAAAGTTCCTTTATTAGTCATTTTAACCAGTATAAAACTCTCAAGTGGGGAATGTTATTCATGATAACAGATTAAAAATCAGAGCTTAATTGTTATTCATACCCAGAAGAACATTTAACTACCATACCCTCTCAATTTCAACAAATAACAAAGATAGAGTGATCACCAGACACCGGGTTAAAACCACATTGGCATTTAGTTTGAACTTTAGAGATGTGATCTAAAAAGCTAGATTTTTTTCTGGATACAGGATTCAGGAGCTTGAATAGCATCTCCAGAATTCAAACTAAAATCCAAAGCAGATTCACTCTCCACCAGGCACCATAGAATCATAGCGCTGGAAGAGACCATGTGAGCCATCCAGTCCAACCCCCTGCCAAGAAGCAGGAAAATCACATTCAAAGCACCCCCAACAAATGGCCATCCAGCCTCTGTTTAAAAAGCCTCCAAAAAGGAGCCTCCGCCACACCACTGCTTACTTTGTGCATGAGTCCCTTGTTTGTTTGTTTGTTTGCTTGCTATATATTCCTGCAGTGAGAATCCTCATGGGATTTTTCTCAGATATGTATAGCCAAGTTCTCTACACAGCATCAGTGAAGAATAATCCACTAAAAGGGACCATTATTATTGACCAGGTTCTTAGATCAGGTGCCAGTCTATGTCGCCAGTACGTATCTGGTCTCTAAAGAAAGTTCTCTGTAACACCTGCACTATCCAAGCCACTGTCTAGGGGACTCCTTGGGTAGGATCTATTATTGAAAAACATTTTTAATATTTTGGAACTCCAGTGTCCTTGTTAAGACAGCCTTTCATGGAGCAGTTCCAGCTCTGTAGGTAGGTCCCCAGGACTATAGTGGACCCCTTTTCTATTGTTATGAGAAGAATTTTGGATGAGTGTCTCACAAGAGTTATTCAAGATGACATCAAATTATTCATTACAACTCAATGGTTCTTGGACCCTTTCCACAGTATACAACTATGATCCCACTTTCCACAGTATGCAACTATCATCCCACTTTTAACTACTGTGGCTGCATCCTACAGAATTCTGGGGGCTATAGTTTGGCCAAAGGCTATCTGACTTTGTATTCTAAATGTGCTCTCTGAACAGCAAAGCAAAGAATTCAATGAGATAGGACCATAACAGTTGAAGTGGAACCAAAGCATTAGGATTCTATAGTACAAAGGTACCCCTTCACCTGTAAAATTTCTGCAAGTAGAGTGGGATATCCAAGACAGTGCTTCCTAACACTTGATAAACAGCACTGTAGTGAAGCCAAGACTCACCAAAAGTGTAATCCCTATTGATCAGGAAGGACAATTATGTAATCTGCTGCCACCAACACTTTCACAACTTTGGCTTTCCTTTTCCCTCTGACCTTGGCTGCAATCCCTACAATAGATACAGAGATGGAAAATGGATTTTTCCCAGCAACAATGTAATATTGTGAGATTACCTCATTGCAGTATAAAGCATTCTGAGGTGATGTCGTATTGGACGGTAATTAAGAAGACCCATTCACTTGGCAAGAAGCCTGTTCCCACTCCAGTTGATTTATTAGTATGAACCACCACATCTGGCTGCGTTGTTGGACTCTCATGGGGGGGAAGTGATAATGGGACTGTTAAGAGAAGCATTTGTACTTAAAAATTCATGAGTGTCAATAAAAAGTGGTTGACAATTAAGATAACACAAGCACAGATAACATCCTTCTTTCACATTATTAAGCAAGGACCTGTTCTTGTTGAGGAAGGTTAGTCTGAGCTTTAATGAGTAGTACATTGAGTTTCATGGCAGAATGGGGATTTGAAACTAGACTTCCTAGTCATATTCCAATACTCTGACCATTAACCACATTTCCTTTGTTTATCAGAACTGATGACCAACATGCTTCCAAGAACATATCTATTTTTTCTTTAAAACAATTCAGTGATCATCATCACCTGTGAATATTTAGCCACATATCATGCTTTCAAGAGTTTTGAGTAGCTTATGCACAGCTCACTATCCATTATCACAATGCTGTTATAATGTATTATCTCCATATTACAGATTAGGGGTTGGTAGTATCTGAATCCATTAAAAACATTTGTTTTAAAGACACCAAATGAACGTATGAATGCCAAACAAACTTGCTATGCCAAACAAACTCATCTGCAGGATATAACTTCAGTTAGTTGATCAAACATTTGTCCTAAGTCCTTCTGTGGTGAGAGGGCAGTCTAGAAATAAAGTCATCATCATCATCATCATCATCATCATCATAGAATTGGTTTTGCTTTAGATGATTAAACACGAACAGACAGTCATCATGGAATCACATCACTGTGAAGTTCTTCTATTGGTAAAAGTCAGTTGCTCCACACTGTGAGTGTGGCATCTCCTGAATTATTTCTTCCAAGCAACAGCTGAATCTGTATCAATGGTTGTGTGCTTTGTCTTCTGGGAAGACGGATCTTTGCTCCCTTGTCTCTCTGCACTGTGGTGAATCCCATAGCCAAAGTAAATGACAAAGCCTACAACACAGAGAACAGCTATTTCAGAGCCTGAAATGCCCACAGATTCGATCATCCAGATTAATTTTTCCACATTTGATTCTGCCACACTGCTTGAATGGCTTATCTTGTTGAAATGAGAACAGACTCAAATGAAAAGCACTGTGTGTCTGATTGAGCAAATGCAATATGAAAACTCTGCCAGTGAAATGAGAATGTTGATGGCCAAGTTATCTGTACAAGTCATCATTTTTATTTCATTACTTGACTCCACTAAGTACTACACAGAGCATGCCCCAAATTTCCCCAGGCTGGGACCCTCCAGATGAGTTATTCTCCAAATTGTATCAGCCTCAATCACCATGGTCAATGACTTGTGTCCAAAAAACATCTGGAGGTTACCAATTTAGAAATACTTCATGTACAGCCTTGTGGTACTACAGTATTCATGCCCATGAACCAGCCCAAGAAAAATGAAGCAGGCTTGTGAGAAAGAAGAAAAAAATGAAACATGCCTCTTCAGCTTGTCATTTTTTAGTTACATGGGGCTATATGAGACATACTACTGAAAACAGGGCTACTTGTCATAATCACACCATTTTGGATGCTTTATGCTGCTGATACTGTAAGAATGTATTATCAAAGGCTACTGTAAGAGTTTAGAGAGATAAAACTACAAAGACCCATCAGTTATGTAGGATATTAAGGATAGGAGTTATATCAAAAATAAATCTGGGTCACCCAGTGAAGTACAACTTCAAAATAAATACTTGCCCTCTCAGGAAGTTAGATTATAATTATTTCACCAATTATTATTACTTTTCCCAAGTGTTACTATGAAATACCACCCACATTCTCAAGGGCTTACCAATAATCATCCACACTGTGTACCGAAGCCAGGTATCACTGCTGAGCTGGGCCATGAGGTAGGTGTTGACTAGGACACTGAGGATGGGTAGGAAAGGCAAGCATGGGACCTAAATTACATAGAATAGAAATATTTGGAGATTAGACTATAAAGGAACATTTTTCAGGGTTATACCCCTGAATGAGTCAGAAGCCCTGTGTAACTCAGAGGTGCAAGCTAACAACAAATGGGCATTTAGCTCCATGTTTTTCATGACCAGATTTATAAATAAGATATGTAAGCTAGACTTTGGGATATCACATTCTGAGGGGACGCACAACAACATTTCTGTTTTTCTTGTAATTTTGTTGGTAATGCTATAGAGTCTCTTAAACTTAGTCTTAATGTCTTTGCATATCTTAATTGAGCCCTGGGTTTCAGCCAGAGACCACTTCCAAGGGAAAACAAGGAGTTGTATCAAAGAGAGCTGTAACCCCAAGCCAAAGAACACACAGCAACATACTTGGGTTAGAGGGTCCAAGAACTAGTCTGGATGGGTGGTTCCATTCCAGAAACTGGCAAGACTGCACAGCCCTGAAAGATGCTCTGTGTTAGAACTCAACAAGCTGAGGTTTCCCAATTCTAGACAAGCTAGTTGCTGCTACAATCTACTAGTGATCATAATGTTCTCTTCTACAACCCAGAGTTAGAATTGCACTTTGTAAAAAAAAAAAGTGAAATCTGAAATTATCTGATGGCCAAGTTCTGCAGGCCTGTTGGCATTTCCAGGTTTGAACATGGCAAATCAAAGGGACATGAGGTGAAAATTTAGATGTAGAGGCAGTCCCCAAGTTATGAGTTCCCCAGAGGAGATAGGGCAGAATATAAATAAAGCTTTATTATTATTTTATTATTATTACAAGCAAGATAGGTTCTGTTCACTTCACTTTCTGTCCCTGTGGTAATTGTGTTTTCAGAAATGTGGCTTGTTATGGAAACAAAGGTTGGTGAGAAAGTTTCAGTGGAAAACATTTTCCCCATGATAACTCTTTCAGGAGTGAATTTCCTTCCCGAGGGGTAGATTTCTCTCACTTCCTGTTATCTCACCCCTGTTTTTAACTATGAGTCATTTGTAAGTTGGATATTTGTAACTTGGGAACTGCCTGTACTTAGTTTTAATGGCTAGCATGCTGTGCATTCACAATAATTGGAGGTTGCAAACTTTTCTTCTAGATCAAGGCAAGGAAAATCTATTCTTCCGATTGCAATACAATGTCCAGTCCTGATTAACTGGCCCTTCCAGCAGTCAAAAGGCTGCCTTCCTCATTTGAACAAGCTTTTGGTAGTAAATATAGAGCTATTGAGTTTGTGATTGCATCTTAGAAATGATATTTTTTTGGATTGCAAATATCAGAATCTCTTGTTGACCTAGTGATTCTACTACAGAGGGAATTTTGAGCACTGTAGTTCAAATAGTAATTTTTTTGAAGTACCATGTTAAATCATTAAATGCTGTTAAGAAGGTTTAAGCAGATAAATGTCAGTAATATTTAAAATTCACCCCCTTCTCTCTCACACACACACATGGCTAACAGGCATGCAGAGAAGAACAAAGCAGTGAAACTTTAGCACATAGACAGTATGCATGTTCTTTGACCAGATGCAAAGTGTGTAAAAAACATAATTGTTCCCTGTCTATTCATGTTAACTTAACAGGTATGTCTGAACTCAGTCTTCAGTTGTTGGTAAATTCATTGCACCCCATTTGTTCATTTATTTGCTGAAGAGTGTCTTTAGGGAAATATTTCTTGCTTACCATGAAGTCAGCTTTCTTTTGGCTCTGAGGCTGCCTCCAAATGGTTAAGGAGGCCACAACAATCCCCAGGAAGAGAAGAGAAAGACAGGCAATGCACCAGGCCCCTCCAGAGATCAAACATGGCAGTCCCATTGTGGCTAGCGCACTCATGATGCAGACTAGAATAGCTGGACAGGGGAAAAAAGCCTATTGAAGTACAGAGAAGTCAGTACATATTTCACACGTAGGATTGCACCATATACAAGAAATGCTCTGAGAAAGCGCTTATTAGAAAAGATAAGGCCATACTCTCCAACATTTCACAGCAACATCAGAGTGTTCTTACAATGGGAAAAGTTATTAATGAGGAACACATAAGCTAGGAGGGGCTCCCACAGTTTGCTTTTGACTAGGCCTAGTGGGATGGCAAGAATCCTGCTCCTCCTCTCATTTCTCTGTGGTGAGATAACTGAGTGACAGCTACTTTGAACTTTGTTTGTAGCAGCCGAAGTAAGCTCAGAGCAAGTGAGAGGAGGGGAGAGAAACTGGGACATTTCAAAAGCAGATGAAAAAGTGGAATGACAGAGAACTAATTGGGATTGCCAGTTTAGTTCCCATATACTAACAATAACCATACCTTACCTAAAATGATATCCTCCTGAGGTTTTTGCTGACAACTCCCACCAACCACAGCCGGTCTCTCCCATGCGAAACCATGGGGCTGGTCAAAATCACCGGTCTCCTTGAATGGTAGGATAAAATGAGATTGCTGGTTTAATACTCACCAGTTATAAATACAGTATGGGACACCAGGTTGGAAGAATGCTGGGATGGGGTCATAGAAGGATAAAGAAGGAGGTCCATCCAGAGAATTCTGCCTGGGTTCTTCATTTCTGATGGATCTGGAGAGTTGGGATCAGGTTGGTACCTATAAAGCATGTTAATGTATTGTATATAAACAAGAAGCTGATACTGTTTCCATTTTGTCCGTTGCTTGCTAAGAGTTGCTTTAGAGGTGGGCTTCGATGTGCATCCTTCAAGAGAGGCCTAACTTAGAAAAGTTGCTCTTCTGCACTATAGTGACTGGAGGGTGCTGAAAGCTGGAGTGCAAAAAGTAGCTTTTTCATGCTCTGCTAAAAATGATAAGAGAAAGCAGAGATTGTTAAATAGATAGTTGCAACTCTATACACATTTATCGTGTGAGGATGTAATTGAAATCTTTTGAAATTGATTTAGTTTGTGTCGAAGGCACTGCATAAATAAAAATGTTGTAAAGCAATTGGGGGGGGGGGGGGCAGGGAAAGAACCTCCTCGAAGTTTGAGTAAATACAGTCGGGCATCCCCTGGGCAACGTTTCTTGTAAATGGCTAATCTTTCCAACCCAAAAGCATTGCTTTTGAACTCAATGAATCTAAATGATTAATTTAACACTGCAGACCCTATTGTCAGTGATAGCAATAATTTTAAAAAGGATTTGACTTTATACTCTAAGGCCACTTTTACACTGCCATATAATCCAGATTATTATATCAGATAATGCACATCTGATTTGAACTAGATTATATTAGTCTACACTTTAATATAATCCAGTTCAAAGCAGATAATTTGGATTTTACATGGCAGTGTAGAAGGGGCCTAAACTGGCTTAATTTTGAGATCCCCTTCACCTGAGATCCACAGTACATATGCTGTTCCAAAAATCCATATGCATTTGCTTCTTTCCTTAATACCATCTTTGCTCCATAGCATACAGGCGAGCCCTTGGCATCCACTGGGGCTTTGTTCCAGGATCCCGTGTATACCAAAATCTTTGGATTCTCCCACTATGTAAAATGGTACACTAAAATGGTGCCCTTATATAAAATGGCAAAATCAAGCCTTTTTTTTTTTTTTTTTTTTTTTTGGAATTTCTTTTGTGGAAATATTATCAAGGTGTGGAGTGTTGAATCCGCAAATGCAGAAATCTGTGGGTATGGACAACCAGCTGCATTTACAATTAATGCAAGTGCAATCAATGAGATTGATACAACATGTTGAGGAAATGTTGTGCCAAGACAAGAGGTTGCCTTTATGGGCACTGATGTCTTTATGGGCACACCACCAGTGAGAAATACAGCACGAACAGCTTATTACCTGAGGAGAAGAATGCAGATGGCTACCAGAGTGTAAGCCAACAGTGTTCCAATGGACATCATGTCAACCAAGGCCTTCAAGTCAAAAAGAAAAGCCATGACAGCTGAAAAGACAATAAAGAGGACCTATTGCAAATGAAAGGAATCTTGAATTGTCCTACTGACCTCTATTTTCTAATTTATTCTTGTTTCATACCTACTGCAGGAACTTATCACTTGATACTATGCCATTACAACTACACTACATGTTGTTGTCTGGATTTTATTGTACAACAGTATAGATTTCTCAGTGCATTACCACTGCTGGGTGGTAATTTTACAATGCAGACTAATTCTTAATCTCTCTCTGTGTGTATTTTTTTCTAAAAACAAGTTAAGGGGATATATAATACAAGTGTATAGAAATATGTATGGTGTGGAAAAAATGGATAGCAATAGGCTACCTGCTCTCCCTCCACCACCTCATGTTCCTGATTTGAAAAGCTGGATTTCTTTCATGTAGGTGAATAGTGAGATTCAGGACAGAAGAAATGAAAAACCTCTTTACACAATGCATAGTTAAACTAGGGAGTTTTACTGATATTTCTTTAAAAGAATTATATAAAATCAGATGGCTATAGATGGTTCTTCTCGTGATGGCAATGGTCTTAATTCAATTCCTAACCCTTATTAGTATAGATCCATTAAATCAATGAAAAGTTAGATCCCAGTACATGCATCTTATGAGGTGGACTAGTGTCCACAAAGTGTAGTTTCAAATGGAAATTGTTCATTTTGTTCTTCCATCACATTTCTAGATATCAGTTGCTGTGGAATAAGAGCATACTTTTGCTCTCAGGTCTTATAGGTGTTTCGTATGCATTTTGCTGGCTAATGTAGGAAATAGGATTCTGAATAAATTTCAGTCCTTATAATAGTCCACTTAAAACAGAATTAGATCCACTGTTCAAATCTCAGTCCATGATCTTAATATATATTCAGCATTAGGTCTCTTTGCCCACTTACCTGCCACTGCTCCAGACACAATAGTTGCAACCATAGGGCTTTGCTGACTGCTCACTTTGGCCAACGGTTGGAAGAGGAGTCCATCTCTGGCCATGGCAAATAAAATCCTTGGCATTGGGAACATAGAACCCAATAAACTATAAGGCAAAAGGAACAAAGATCACAGTCTTTCCCTCATTTTTGAGTAACCTTTTGGGAAACTGCACTGGACATTTACAAACCAGAGAGAGAGAGAAAGCATTCAAGATTCTCCAAGTGTTAACACAGATCCAGCTGTTTTACTAGTCTGCTGCCCTTTAGATGGGTTAGTCTGCAACTCCCATCCTTCTTATCCCCAAATGGCCATGTTAGTGAGAGGGATAGGAGCTGTAGCCCAACATAATTGTACAGGGAACTATTAGGAGGCTTCTTTAAATGATAGAGTTGGTGCTATGAAACTGATACACTTCTGTAAAGCTTGGAATCAAAGTTCTTTGAACAACTACATATGGTAAAGTCTTAGAAAAAATTAGACACAAGAGCATCAATTGACATTACTGGCTAAAGCCTTGCTTTTGGATATCCTGGAAGCACTTGAGAAATCAGTACTGTGTGGAGGAGACGCTGAATTAGACACTTATATTTCCTCCTGAAAAGTAGCAACTGTCCTCCTTACCTGGTGGTTAGAGCACAGAGTGACCCCACAGCTACAGCATACTTGGCCATGCTCCATCCAATGTATTCAAAAGCCACTGGAAGAGGACTCATGGGGTCCAAAAGATGATATGGCATCATCAAAGTCAAGGCAGCTGAAACACCAAAGTAGGCTAGGAAGCAGATGAGCAGGGAGAGGACAATTCCAATTGGGACTGATTTCTGGGGATTCTTTACTTCTTCCCCTGGTAGACAAAAGACATGAGTAGCCATATCATTCCTCTGAAATACATATTTTGACTCTTTGGATCACAGCATAGTTATTTTCCTAACACTCTAGCAATGGAACAATGATGTAGTGCATCCAAAAAACTGCCATGGTTTTTTTTTGTTGTTGTTCCAGCAACAGAAACACCTAAGAGAAAAATTTTGTTCCGCTTCTTAGGAAGAGGAATAAACCCAAGAGAGATTAAAAATAAGAACAAATAATAATAATAATAATAATAATAACAACAACAACAAAGACTCTTGACACAAGCCAGTAAAGGTGGTCCCAGTGGTGATTGGCATACTGGGTGCAGTGCCTAAAGATCTTGGCCTGCACTTAAACACAATCGGCACTGACAAAATTACCATCTGCCAGCTGCAGAAGGCCACCTTACTGGGATCTGCACACATTCTTTGCCAATACATCACACAGTCCTAGACACTTGGGAAGTGTCTGACATGTGATCCAAAACAACAGCCAACATAGTGATCTTGTTTGCTGTGGACTCAACTTGTTGTGTTTCTACTATTACTACTACTACTACTACTACTAATAATAATAATAATAATAATAATAATATATTTTTAATCTGCCCTCTCTCCCCAAGGGGACTCAGAGCAGCTTCCAAAATAGTATGGCAAACTTTCAATGCTGGTACACAACTAACTCATTCTATGAGACAACCTTACTAAACATTTCCTATTTTCTTTATAAGAAGGTTAATAAAAATGTATCATTTTCTTACCTGTGGTAGCAATGCAGTCAAACCCAACAAAAGCATAGAAGCATGTAGCAGCTCCAGCAAGGGTTCCACTGAAACCATAGGGCATGAACCCTCCAACCCCAAACATCAAGGTGCCATTGACAGTCACAGATTGGTTGCTTTGAAGGAAGATGACATAAAGGAAGTCAGCACAAGGAAGCTCTGCTTGCATGTTGTTCATACAACGTTGGATTTAAACAGAAAAGTAGCCCTATGGCCTGCTCACATGAAGGCTAAAAGGGTGGAAGGGTGAGGACATATACACTTTGTCCTCAGTATCCCAATACCTCTTGTTCTCAGATCTTACAGAGTTCAGTGGAAACTTCTGAATGGAACTCACTGGAAACCAGGATAAAATAGAGTTTTGTCTTGTGTTGAGATGCGGTGTTGCCTTCCAGAAATTGTCAGACTGAAACGCCTATTTGTTCACTATCATCTGGTCACTGATACACTATTCTCTTACCTAATTTTATTGATAGCCATTCTTAAATCATTCTCATCCATCTTCCAGTTTTTCAGGTCTCCTTTGATTGATCCACTGATTATTATGAATATGAGGACCAATATATTAATAGCTGTGAAGATTTTATTGACTGTGGTGGATTCTTTTACCCCAATGGAGAGAAGGCCTATGGAGACAAGAAGGAGGAGGAGGAGGAGGAGGAATTTGTTACTTGCCTCTCCCTGTGGCTTGAGGTGAGATACAGCATCATTAAAACAAGAGATAAAGCACTATTAAAATGTATACAACAAGATATACAGAGTTAAAATACATATTAAAATCCACTGATGAAATATGTGGAGTAAGACTTCAAGGCTAAACATTTGTAATCATTCATTCATTAAAATCTCTACTACTTTTCTACCCTCTGTGACTCTCAAAGTGACACTTGGGAATAAAATAGGTTTTTAAAAATTTCCTTTATAATACAATATTAAAAACAATTGTAAAGGCCAAACCTGAAACTAGTCTTAAATACTTTTGGAGTAATATTACTTCAACTGTCCAACAAAAGCTCAACAAAGGCAAAGCCAATTTGAAGTCCCTTGAGAGAAAATTCCACAGCCAAGTGAAAATTTGAAGCTGTGTAAACTGCAACTGACTCAATCTGAACATTTAAGACAAAAACAGGTGATAAAGACAGATGTAGAGTACATATATAATTGCAAGTGCATCATGGAAAGGAAAACATAGGGAACCTTTCAGAATGGTCTATTGTTGCTTCAATGTCCACTCATGTTATTCTTTCAGGAAATTGTTTATAGATTAATTATATAGTGATTAATTATGGCAATCTTACAAAGTGTTTTATTTTTTTATTAATTAAATAAAAAAGATATAATTTGCTGAGGTGGTTTAAAAGACAAATTTTCTCTCCCCTGATTTTTTAAAAAATCTTACAGTTACACTGCAAAAGTTTGATTTTTCCAATGCACTGTAATATTTTAATGCTAAAAAATTCAAAATAAAGAGAACAAGAAATTTTTATTTGTTCCCTTATGTCTTGGAATCAAAAAGAAGCAAACTCCAGTGTGGAAACAAAATGTTACAGTTAGTCTGGAGAGTTGCCAAAAATATTTGGGACAACAGAAACATTGTCTGAATATTGAAAAGCAAACAAACAAAGCTGAGAACTACAGAAACCAATATTGAAGCTATTGACACAGTTATCCAGTCTGGAAGTGTCCAGCATTTTGGAAATGGCTTCTTTCTTCATGGTAGTGGATAAGAATAGCTTCCAGCATTATTTTTTCCTACCCACATTCTTAAAAAAACAAAAAAACAAAGTAGTTAAGGGACAGGACCCATAGCCCAGTAGAAGAGCACCTGGGATGAGGCTAGCACAGTGGGTTAATCACCAGCTACAGAAGATCTTGTTGACCAGAAGGTTGACAGTTCAAGCCATGGACGGGGTGAGCTCCCGCTGTCAGCCTAGCTTCTGCCTACCTAGCAATTCGAAAACAGCAATGTGAGTAGATAAATAGGTACTGCTTTAGTGGGGAGGTAAAAGGTGCCTCTGAAAAACATGCCAGCAGTTTGATTAACAGGGTCCTTGGCGTGGAAGAATGGAACAACAGCACCTCCTCATGGTCAAGTTGAGCACAGTTTCTAGATGCCGGAAATGAAAGAGGGAAGCCTGACTCTGTTTATGTATTGTCTGTCTCTGTCAATTGTATAATGGCATTGAATGTTTGCCATATATATGTACCCCTAATCTGCTCTGAGTCCCCTCGGGGAGATAGAGTGGAATATAAATAAAGAATATTATTATTTGCATATAGAAAACCCTGAATTTCACTTCCAGTGTCAGCAGATCAGGCTGGAAAAATATGCTTGTCTGAAACCCTAGGAAAGCCACTGCCACTCAAGGGACGTTACAGATTGACAACCAGACATATGAAAATATTTTCAATCAGGGATAAGAATTGTGCATTTCTAACTGCTTTTACCAAATGTTACCATTACATGGTTTCAGGCCAGATCACCTACAGGATCACTTTCTCCTGTGTAATCTACCTTGAGCACTAAAGTTTTCTGGAGCACATTTACTTCAACTGGCAAGAACCACACCAGCAACTAAAGACCTTTCCATCAGCCATCTCTAGACTATGGAATGATCTGCTGAAAGAGATGTGACAGCTAAATGAACTGTCAGAATTTTAGAGGCAGCTGAAGGCCTATCTCTTCTGGCAGGCCTGCTCGGTCAATTTTAAACCATGAATTTAAAATTTACATTTTATTAGTATTGGTGTTTTAGTCTTTGCCCTATGTATTTTAATACACATATTTTAATGGTATTGTGTTTTAATGGTGTGTTTTGACTATATTGTACCAATCCTCAAGCTATAAGGAATAGTTATTATTGCTGTCATTATTTCAGGGTCCTACAACATCTGAAGGGCTGTATGAGCCAACAGAGATTGGATGTGCAAGGGTTGCACAAGATAACTATTGTAGCCCCTTCCAACTCTTAAAATTCTATGATTCCTACCTCCAACCTACAATATGTGCAGTCGTCACTCCAAATTTGTAGCTTTAATTTTTGCTAGCTTGATTATTTATTTAGGGTTCCCTCTAGAGTTGTACTGGAAGACCTAGAGATTCCTAGAAAGAATTCTTCTCTAGGTGCTTGTAGGTCCTTCAGTGTAATTTTATAGTTAACTTCTGGAAAGGTGTTCACTCAAGGTTTTTTTTTTAAATTTACAGTTTTTCCACTTTTGCAAGGGTCCGCTAACTCTCACAAAAGTGGAGGGCCTACTATATAGCTATGGTGCCAAAGAAGGTGAGTGTTTGGCAGTTGACTGGCTGCTGAAGAAAGGGTTTTAGAAGAAGAAGTGTATTTTGTTGACATGATTTTAATAAACTTTAATTCAATTGTATTTTAACAAAATTTGTTTAACTGGTGTGTTTTTTTTGTTTTGTTTTGTTTTGTTTTGTTTTTTTTTGCATTTTAAAATTAGTTTTGTGAGACACTTTGAAGTGTCTGGAAGATGTCAGGGCATGGATCACATAACACAATCAAAGAAAGCTCTGGATACCAAAACACAAAACAAGTTTATTTTAATTACAAAAACTGCATGTTTTAATGGCCAAAGGTCATGTACTATTCAGTTTAAGAGTGATACAAAAATTTGGTAATACTTTGCAAGAAAAACTTAGAAGCTGAAAGGAGAAAAATGTCTAGGTCCTCTCCATAATGATAAAGGCGAGTGTCTTGCAAATGTACCTGCTAGGATGACGATGAGGCAAACGGCAAAGATGTCAGGATATCCAGCCAGTCCTGGAGAGTTCATGGCCATGTGCTTGCTGAAAAAGGCCTCCATTTGTTTTCCCAAGAGCTGGTCAAATGTAGCACTCCAGGCTCTGGCTACACTAGAAGTGCCTGAAAACAAACAATTAAACAAAATAACACTGTTGGATATTGGTAGAGAACATCAGATTTTAACAAAGAGAGATATTCATAATGTGGGGAAATTGCCATGTTAGTTGGGAGATCCTGGCTGGGAGCTGAAGTCCAAAAATGTACATTTTCTCTTTCTGGAGATATAGCAACGCTATGCCAAAAATGTGTTGCAGCTTTTTATTTCTTTTATTATTAATTCACTTAATTTTTATCCTGCCTTTCTCCCAATATAGAGACTCAAAGTCATTAACAATGAAGACAAAACAATGAAAGACATTACTCCTACATTTAATGTCCTAGATGTGCATAAAAAATAATACCATGTAGCTCTACAATCTAAATTCCACCAAGGAAACAAATCAGCAGCAACAAAGATGAGGATATAGAAAGTGGTTCCTGTGCTATTTCCATGGATCTAATGGCAAAACATACTGATCTTATGAAAAATGTCCGTGCATGTCAAAAATGTTGGTATTTTTGCTATTGTTCTTTTATTTGTACTGCACTACAAACATACATGGGGCCCCCTGGTGGCATGAGCTGCTGAACTTGCTGACTGAAAGGTCGGTGATTCAAATCCAGGGAACAGGGTGAGATCCTGCTGTTAGCCCCAACTTCTGCCAACCTAGCAGTTTGAAAGCATGCAAATGTGAGTAGATCAATAGGTACTGCTTCTGTGGGAAGGTAGCAGTGTTCCATGCAGTCATGCTGGCCATATGACCTTGGAGGTGTCTACAGACAATGCTGGCTCTTCAGTTTAGAAATGGAGATGAGCACCACTCCCCAGAGGCAGACAAGGCTAGACTTAATGTAAGGGGAAACCTTTGTGTTTACGAACATACATGTCCACTACACATGGTTTCCTTCTTGCTTTGAATCTCCACAGTAATCCCATAAGGTAGGTTTGCTCATATGACTAATTGTATGAATAAACAGATTTGAATTTGAGTCTTCCTATTCAAAGTCCAGCACTTTATATTACCTTTATTTCTTCAATTGTAAAACACCACTAGTTGTAAGATGCAACCTAATTTCAGTAAAACCACCACCAACAAAAATGCATAAGATGCACCTTTGATTCTAAGCCACTCCCCATTTTTAGAGATGTTTATCTAGGGGGAAAAGGTGTCTTAGAAATGAAGAAGTTCAATGTTGTTGTTGTTATTTACATCTGGTTTTTTTTTTTTTGTCCCTCAAAGGAGACTGGATCTCTCAGATTAGCTTTAGTTCTTAAAGCTGTGTGTGTTTTGAAACATAATGGGGAAAAACAGCATTTATGAATGTGCTTGATTTGCAAAGTTTTAAAATTAGACACTCAGATTTGAAGAAGGGGCTACTTATGCAAAAACCCTCTGAATTTTTTTGAGCTGGGAACACCTAATCCAATTATTGGACAAATGAAAACCCAGCGAATTTATGCAATAAATTGTTCAGGAGATTTTGGATGAGAAATTTTTGAATCTTGCTTCTAAGTAGTGCCATCAAGAATGCCTTAAATCAGGGGTCCTCAAACTTTCCAAACAGAGGGCCAGGTCACAGTCCCTCAAACTGTTGGAGGGCCAGATTATAATGTGAAAAAAACCCAAAACAAAACATGAATGAATTCCCATGCACACTGCACATATCTTATTTGTAGTGCAAAAACACTTTAAAACAATTCAATAATTATAATGAAGAACAATTTTAACAGATATAGACTTATTAGTATTTCAATGGGAAGTATGAGCCTGCTTTTGGCTGATGAGATAGGATTGTTGTTGTTTTTGTTGTGTGCTTTCAAGTCATTTCAGACTTAGGTTGACCCTGAGCGAGGGCCAGGTAAATGACCTTGGAGGGCCATATCCGGCCCCCAGGCCTTAGTTTGAGGACCCCTGCTTTAAATTATATGCAGGCTTTTGGGTTAATAAATATAACCACCTTTTGAGCATATTGAGACATATCTCCACCACTGAGCTACAGACTGGCTATACAGTCACTTTTGTGAACTTCCCAAATTATAATTAAAGCAAAGCTAAGCAGAGGTAGAGAATTTACTTTAGTTCTGCCTTCCATCCCGGCTGTCCTTTGTTGAACCCGAACTTTAGTGAAACCACATGATAAAATCAAAATGCAGAGGGGTCAGGATATGTTTGTACCAATGATGTAGGAAAGCAGCAGGTTCCAGCCAGTGATGAATGCCCACAGCTCTCCAACTGTTATGTAGCTGTAGAGATAAGCCGATCCAGTCAGAGGCACTCGAGCACCAAACTCAGCATAACACAATCCTGCCAAGATGGATACTAGAGCAGCAATCAGAAAGGAAATGATGATACTGGGGCCTGAGCTGGTCTTGGCTACTTCCCCTGCTAGGACATAAACCCCAGCCCCCAATGTACTGCCCACCCCCAGAGCCACCAAGTCCATGGTGGAAAGGCAGCGGCGCAAGTTTGATTCTTTGCAGCCATCATCTGTTACCCTTTTCCTACGTGAGACCATCTGAAAGAGGGAGAGCATGGCATGCCTGCCAGACATCTGAAAGAGAACGAAGGCAAAGATGGCATTAATACTGTCATTAATGTGGAAATGTAATAATGACATCTCATTTGAAAATCTAGAATGGATTTCCCCAATCAAGTACCTTCCTGATATACAGGACCATGTAGATGAACTGTGCCGCAAGCATCCTAGGGTGCTCTGCCCAGAACATGGAGGGCTTCTTGGAGGGCCACTGGGTCAGCATGGGGGGAAGCTGCATAGTGATGCTTCCCCATGTGTGGTGGGAAAGCGTTGCTGTGGGCAATGTGATAGGATTTCCCTGCTACCCCACAGATTCACCACAGAGGCTGGCATCCACCCCCCCCCCCCAAACCTCGGTTGCCCTCACATTGATGAGGTCCTAAGAGTACTAATTTCCTAATAAGCAAGTTCCCAACAAACATTTCAAAACAGTTTGCTTCTCTTTTAAATTCTTAGCTATGACTTAGCCTTTGAAACTCTGTTTGCAATCCTTTGACTCCTTAAAGACCTTTTAAAGCACGTTTCTCATGCTAGGTTTCAGAGCTCTAAAATTGTGTGACATTCCTTTCATGTATGTGCTTCTTCTTGAACCTCTCTGCAATTTTGGGTCTTAGAGGCAAAGGCTGCTTGTTTGTAAATCTGTTAATCTTCTTTGGATCTACCAAAGGTTTTTTTTTTAAAAAAAAAAGTGGTACAATCCCATGCTTTTCTATTTTTCCACCAGTAGGCTCCTTGATCCTAAGCAGTGACTTATGAGTCTGCCTAGATATAGTACAATACTGTATTATATTATCTAAAGATTAGAGATGTGGAAGGCTACAGAGATGGAGATGGGGATGACTCAGCTGAAAAAAATAGAAAGCAGTTAAAGCATTAAGGAATCCATAGTCAGAAATGGCCAAGACGATTGACTAGACTGAAAAGTTGGGTTTGGGTTTTGGCACTTCATCTGTTGTTAAGTGGGGTCTGGTTCACTGAACTGGAGAAATAAAATATTGTCAGCAGTGGAGTTGCCTGTGCCCCAAGAAATGCAAGTGTATTCAACTGTATTCTTATATACACATTTGTGCATGTACATTGACAATTATTTATAGAATAAGCTACATCAGTGGTTCTCAATCTTCCTAATGTCGTGACCCCTTAATACAGTTCCTCATGTTGTGGTGACCCCCAACCATAACATTATTTTTGTTGCTACTTCATAACTGTAATTTTGCTGCCGTTATGAATCCGAATGTAAATATCTGATACGCAGGATGTATTTTCATTCACTGGACCAAATGTGGCACAATTACCCAGTACGCCCAAATTTGAATACTGGTGGAGTTGCAGGGGGGGGCGGGGGTTGATATTGTCATTTGGGAGTTGTGGTTGCTAGTTCATCTACAATCAAAGAACATTCTGAACTCCACCAATGATGGAACTGAACCAAACTTTGCACACAGAACTCCTATGACCAACAGAAAATACCGGAAGGGTTTAGTGGGCATTGATCTTGAGTTTTGGAGTTATAGTTCACCTACATCCAGAGAGCAATGTGGACTCAAACAATGATACATCTGGACCAAACTTGGCATGAAAACTCAATATGCCCAAATGGGAACACTGCTAGAGTTTGGGGAAAATAGTGCTTGATATTTGGGAGTTGCTGACATTTGTTGAGATTTATAGTTCACCTACAATCAAAGAGCATTATAAACCCCACCAACGATAGAATTGGACCAAACTTCCCACACAGAACCCCCATGACCAACAGAAAATACTGTATTTTCTGATGGTCTTTGGCGACCCCTCCAACACCACCTTCACGACCTCCCAGGGGTCCTGACCCCTAGGGTTGAGAAACGCTGCTGTACATAAATTGTGTTGCAGTGGTTTACACACTTAACTAAAAACCCAGAAGATTATCCTGACTTCTTTCCTTCCTTCCTTCCTTGTTTATTTGCCTCTTTCAAAACTAATTGTCAGCCAATGTTTTACACAGTGTCCCCATTCCTCTTTCTAGTACTCTGTAGATTGTCAGGGATTACTCCACATTCTATTCTGCTAATAGTTTCCCAATTTAACCTGGAAAAAACTCGAAGTTAATTTAAAATTAGAGATTAATTTCTTAATCAACACAGTTTGCTGTAAATTTCATCAAAAGTTTTTCTTTCTTTCTTTGGAAGATATTCACATACAGGTGTCTTTTAGAAACCTGCCAGGCAAATGTGAACATTGTCTCTGAAAACAAACCAGGAAAATATTTTCACTTTCCTTTTAATGCAAATCATAATGCCAACAAAGTGCTCATTTTAAAAGGAATAGGTAATAAATAAATTTATTCACTTACACACATAATTTTCCTGATTAAAGTCTAGTTTTTGACTACTCTCTGCATAGCTTGAAAAAGTTGAGAAAATGTCAATTTGAAGTATAATTCCCAGAACCCCAACCTGCACAGTTTGGAAAGGTTATTGTTTAATGAACAACTGCCAGAATCCCTTAGCCAACAAGGTTTCTGACCATGCTGATTGGGTAGGGGAAATCCTGGGAGTTTTATTTTTTTAAAGTTACTTTTTCTGAATTCTGCTTATTGTTACTTACCCACTTTGGGTCTCAATGGGATTTCTCCTTCTGTCTTTGCCATACATTTTACCTTCACCACTTTTCAAAATGGTTCATCTTCTTCACATTTATCACCCTTCTGCATTTTTGCACGTTTATCACACTTTATCCAAATTCTGTGCACTACAGAAAAGTTGAACTTCAGACGTGTGACTTGCCTCCTGCCCCCTTGTATCCTGCCAGAGAAATAATCCACTTACTTTTGTATTCTCTCAAGAAACGTGTGCCAGCTCCACACAAGGTAGTGAAGAAAAAGGAGTTAGAAACAGAGCCACTGGGTATTTTTACTTCCCTCTCATTTAAATATATTTCATAAGATGTGTGTAGCCCATCCCTCTGTTACTCTGCCCACCTCCCCCAGCATTTTGTTCATAAAGAAAACTATGCAGAAATGTTTTTGTCCACAACTGTTTCCAAGACTTACTCGCAGCACACAAATGCCAAGCAGCTTGGTGCCTGTTTGGAAATCTTGAATAAGCATTTCAGAACTGACTGGGCTGGCAGGACACAAGGGCTCCCATCTCTTTTGCCTAAGGTTCTTCTCTCCTTTGCCTGTTCTCTCTGCCTCTATTATTCCTTTGGCATCAAAAGTGTCAAATCTTGAAAAAAGTGGATGGTTGCATTTGGCAGAACACACACACTCAAAGCAGGGTTGAATTGCATAAGCAAAAAGAAGAGCAAGATACATATGAAAAGAAAGAAAGGGGGACAAAGATGCAGGAGGGCACCAATTAATGTGGAAAATAAAGTGCCAGTCAGGTTTTAGAACACCAGAGTGGAGAGTTGGGAAAGGTGATAAATTCAGTGGCAGGATTGTGATGAGCCTTTTTCTGTGTGGAATGGGGGAAAAACTGTATACTTGAAGGGATGGCATTAATGGATCTTTCTCAGAGAACATGGAAATTATTTCAGTGCAAAAAAGTAACAAAACTCAGCTGGAACGCACATGCATCCAAACATAACCAGGCACAGGGTACATCCAGATTGATTTGAAAGTGCAATAGAGTCTCACTTATCCAACCTTCGCTCATCCAACATTCTGTATTATCCAACACAAACTGTCTCCTGCCCGGATCCACAGGTCTTTCAATACATTGTGATGTTTGGTGCTAAATTCGTAAATACAGTAATTACTACATAACGTTACCATGTATTGAACTGCTTTTTCTGATGATTTGTTGTAAAACATGATGTTTTGGTGCTTAATTTGTAAGATCATAATGTAATTTGATGTTTAATAGGCTTTCCCTTAATCCCTCTTTATTATCCAATATTTTTCTTCTCCAATATCTGCTGGCCCATTTATGTTGGATAAGCGAGACTCTACTGTACTGGGAAATGTAATTTGGTGAGGCACTAGTGTCCTCTTTGTCACAGAAGGCTAAGGACCCTGTGAAACTATGGCCCCATCTAAATTGCCATATAAAATCCAGAGTATCTGCTTTGAATTGGATTATATGACAGTGTAGACTCATATAATCCAGTTCAAATCCAATAATCTGGAATCGGATACTGCATTATAAGATAATGTAGATCCAGCCTATATCTCCTATGATCCCATAACATTTATTCATGGTAGTTTAAATGGTGTCAAATCGCATTAATTCTACAGTGTAGATGCACTTTTCACATTAAAGATACATTTTGTTCATTTCTAATATTAAAAACAAATTCCTAGTCTTAAAATGTATTCAGAGCAGAGCTTGGATGCCATATGCCATAGTGACTGGGGGATATGGGGAAGTATGGTTCAATAGAGTAACTTGACCAAACCCTGAACACCTTGTTATTCAATTCTGATAATATGTTTTTCACTCCATCTGGATAGAGCACTTGTGAAGTCTTGCTCTGGCTTCTAATTTCTGTCCCTTCATATGTTTAGATGGTGAACATGAATGCAGTTGTGGCTTATGAATCAGTACTACTTTGCTCCTAGACTAGTGCGTTCCCATTTCCCCAGGTTTTAAAATCAGATTTTGGTAAACAATACCTACTATTCATAAGTTGACAATCTGTTTTTGGTGGTCAACTTTACAGAGAGTGCTGTTCATAAGACATGGATTTGAGGCAAATAACTTCGTTTTGTTTTGTGTTCAAGGAGAAGGAGGGGGAGGTCTGATGTGTACAATTCTTCACAAAGCACTGATTGTCTTGCACATTCATCTCACATGAGCTATTTTCCCCTAACACAGCAGATTATATCAAGAATTATCAGCTGAGCATTATAATAAAAGGCACAATTTGCAGCAAAAGAAAGGAGGGAGAGAAGGTGTAACAGAATGGCCAGTGGAGCTAAAGATAACTGCAATGAAAAAATGCCTCTAAGTCAGGGATGAGCAACAGCGTACCTTCAGGTCTTATTAGACAACAACTTCGATCAGCTTTAGCCAGCATAGCCAGGGGAATGGCAGCTCAGCAACCTCTCAAAATGTTTCCTACTCCTTGCTTTAGAATCTGGAAATTATTTAATCAAATCTTTTTTTATTTCGTATCAAAAGTATTGCATAAATTAGTGTAAAACTGATAAAAATAGAAGCAGCACAAGCGGCTAAACATCTTTTGACCAAAAACGGGCAACAACAACCATACTGTCTGTAGCCTCATTCAATTCTTCCTTTGTACATGAGGCAGGACATTGTGGACAAGCATACAGATGCAGAGTTGTCTGTTCTGCTCCACATTCGCACAAGGTGGAGGATGTACTGGACCTAACCTTTCCCACTCACTCATTTTCCACATGGGATATAACTGCACATAAGCCAGTATCCTGCAGCATTCCCACAATGTGGAATAGTGGCCACATACCTGCATTATGATGACTCCTACCATATCGCTGGTGGCATTGTGATACCTCAATAACAATTCTGTCCTTCTGCTGTGCTAACTTCCCCTCCCTCTGGTTTTTTTCCTTCAGTGATGGAAGAGGACAGAGTATGGACATAGAAGTGCCCAGACCACATTGCATAAGTTAAATCCTGGGACCATAACATGATCAGGGGCTACTGATATGATTTTCGTGTCAAAATCCTCTGACAGCTTCATGACTGGAAAGGGATATTGCACAACATCATGTGATAGGGACCTGTTTCTGTGCCATTTCCCACCTCAGTGTGATAAAGTCCATGAGTATGAATGCTGCATGCCTCTCCTTACATCTGAAGGAGGAACCAGCAGGAGTAGTAACCAATGGTGTGTGTTAGCAAGGAAAGCAGATCAGAGTTTCCGCATTCCTAAATGTTCCTATAAAACAACATTCATGGTACATTAACTGAGCAAGGCATTACATTTATATATTTCTCAAAGACATAAGACTGCTTTAGCTTTAAAAGGAAAGAAAGGTGGGATCTAGCAACATAATGGAGCTACCATTTTCAACCCATTATGGATTCAGTTGTGCACAATATTAGTACCCATACCGTATCCTACATATTTATGAGACTAGAGAGACTTGCACAGGGATATGTTACTATTTAAAATGGCATAGGGCACAGAGAGAGGGGATGAGACTAGCTCTACAGCCACCAAGGAAGCACGGACATGTGCTACTCAGTTTGCAAATAAATCCATAGTAAAGGTTGCCTGTTTTGCCCACATGGTTTTGCATAGTTGAAACAAATAACAGATAGAGCAGTGACTCTGGAAACCTGCAGGTCCGAGTGCAAGGAAAGGACAAAAGCTCTGACAGAAGGGAGAGCCATTGCAAGTGCTTGTGAACTGCTACCGCCAGGCCCAGGGTCTTGACAGACACAAGCTTGTCTTCCATTTTGATGGATAGAAGTTAATTGAAGCTTGGACTGCTGAAGAATTAGAGATGGAGTCTGGGGACGTCATCGAAGTGTGAAGCTAGAAGTCATCTCTTCAAAGAGACTGCAGTTCCTGTGATTCCTGTTTTGAAAGACTTGGCTGCATCTCAGTAATTTCTCTGGTTTTGATCTTCATTGTGACAAATAAATAGGGCTAAAATGATTTTTTTCCCTGTAAGAACAAAGATGTGACACTTGCTATACATAAGTAAGCATGCTTTGGACTCTTGATAGCCACATCACTTGATTTTAGCTATTCCAGAGGTCACTATGCACTATTACAGAAGCAGCTTTGAAGCATTGCAAGTAATGCCACATCAGTTCTGATTGCCTTTGAGAAATTGTTTGGGTATTTTTATGTTTCAGGGTTGGGGCTCCCAAAATAGCATTTTTAACCATCCCAGAGCTTGTGGGATTGGGGTATGTATGGATTTGTATGTGTGGGGGTGTTGGGGATCCCTAGGTCTCAAGGAAAGCAATTATGTAGATTTTGTAACATTGTAAACCTCTCCATGTTTATTGTTTGTCATCTTGCTCTATTTCTATGATTTTGGATCTGTGTGGTTTGATTCTAATGTATTGATGTTGGTTTTTATGGATTTTGAGGTATGTGTTTATTGTATTTGTATGTTTGTCTGTATGGCATTTCATTGTTGTCGATTTGGAAGCTGCTCTGAGTCCCCTTCAGGGTGTGTGAGAGAGTGGGGTATAAATAAATGTAGTAAATAAACATGTATATGCCCTAGGAAAGTCAGCATATTGCACTGGATTGGGAGTTTGGACTAGAAAACTGGCAGGCCAGGATTTGAAACTGATAGGGTGACTGAAGGCAAGACATCTTTAGCCATATCTGCTTCATCCACGGAAAGCGAGACATGTCATAACAAATACATGCAGATTAATGAAAGCCATACACTAAAAAGTGAGATCCTTGATTAGAAGACTAGGTTGTGAAAGGTCTGTTAGAAGGGCTCAATGGCATTTGCTCCCAAGTGAAGGTATAGGATAGCAGCTTAAGCCTTGAAGTTGGATAGTCCAAGGAATATTCTGAAGGTCTTCTTGCTCAAGCAAGATCCTAGTCCAAAGGGGAAACTGTTGATGTCTAAATGAATCCAGCCAGCTTAGGTGAAGGAAACAAGTGAGATTCTGAGTGTACTGAAAGAAACTTCCAAAAAAATTAATTAATCACATGGAATAGCTAAACAGATGTCAAGATTCTATATGTTTCTTACCAACTAAGTGCTACTGTGCCTTTATAAAAATGTGTTTATTTACAAATATACAAACAAATCATATTGGAAGAAAGGAGATACAGATAGTTCCTGGGTTAGGAACAAGATAGGTTCTGTAAGTTTGTTCTTCAGTTGAATTTATACAAGGTTGGAACAGGTACATTTTTAAATGTAAATCCAGCCATTCTTTTAGTCTTGGAAAGCATAGGGAAGGGTTAATACCCCTGAAATGTTTGTGCTCCTGTTCAGAAGATTTCACCTCACTATCTGTCCCTGTGACAATTGGATTTTGAAAACCGTGCAAACAAGGATTGGTGAGACAGCTTCAATGGAGACACCTTTCCCCCATGATAACTCTTTTGGGAGTGAATTTCCTTTCCTAAGGGTAGATTCCTCTCACTTTTTGTTGTCTTACCCCTGTTTGTAACTAGGGACCTCATCACATGGAGGTCCCAAATGTGGGCAGCATGGCAAATCTGTGAAGCAGTGACAGAAACCATTGCTCCGGGCCCCTCGTCATCACTTTCTCTATCACACAGGAGATCTGTGCCACCCTGTGAAATTTTACTTGAGGGCCCAAATTTGTAGCATTGCAAAGAGGAAAACATTGAAAACTATTTTAATCCATTCAAAACATAGTCATGTTAGTCTGGATCAGTAGGTCAAAAGATACTGTAACACCTTTTAGACTAACTGAGAGAAAAATGTGTGTAGCACAACTTCCCTAGATTGGGTCTATTTTATCAGATGTATATATCTAATGAAGTGGAGCCCCCCCGAACCAGGTCGCAGGTTCGAATCCGGGGAGAGGCGGGTGAGCTCCCTCTATCAACTCCAGCTGCTCATGCGGGGACATGAGAGAAGCCTCCCACAAGGATGAATCATAGAATCATAGAATCATAGAATCAAAGAGTTGGAAGAGACCTCATGGACCATCCAGTCCAACCCCCTGCCAAGAAGCAGGAATATTGCATTCAAATCACCCCTGACAGATGGCCATCCAGCCTCTGCTTAAAAGCTTCCAAAGAAGGAGCCTCCACCACACTCCGGGGCAGAGAGTTCCACTGCTGAACGGCTCTCACAGTCAGGA
Organism: Anolis sagrei; assembly: GCF_037176765.1. Taxonomy (NCBI): domain Eukaryota; kingdom Metazoa; phylum Chordata; class Lepidosauria; order Squamata; family Anolidae; genus Anolis; species Anolis sagrei. The sequence goes on from NC_090022.1 coordinate 84,775,948, forward strand.
AGTTCTTCCTAATGTTCAGATGGAATCTCCTCTCTTGTAGTTTGAAGCCATTGTTCCGCGTCCTAGTCTCCAGGGAAGCAGAAAACAAGCTTGCTCCCTCCTCCCTGTGGCTTCCTCTCACATATTTATACATGGCTATCATATCTCCTCTCAGCCTTCTCTTCTTCAGGCTAAACATGCCCAGCTCTTTAAGCCGCTCCTCATAGGGCTTGTTCTCCAGACCCTTGATCATTTTAGTCGCTCTCCTCTGGACACATTCCAGCTTGTCAATATATCTCTTGAATTGTGGTGCCGAGAATTGGACACAATATTCCAGGTGTGGTCTAACCAAAGCAGAATAGAGGGGTAGCATTACTTCCTTAGATCTAGACACTATGCTCCTATTGATGCAGGCCAAAATCCCATTGGCTTTTTTTGCTGCCACATCACATTGTTGGCTCATGTTTAACTTGTTGTCCACGAGGACTCCAAGATCTTTTTCACACGTACTGCTCTCGAGCCAGGCTTCCCCCATATGATAAAAACATCAAATCATCCGGGCATCCCCTGGGCAACGTCCTTGCCGATGGCCAATTCTCTCACACCAGAAGTGACTTGCAATTTCTCAAGTCGCTCCTGACATGACAAAAAAAAAAAAAAAGATCTGATGAAGTTCATTTCACTGCAAGTGTACTCACCCCAGAGAGCTAGGATAGATATGCAAAACGGACTTTGCAGGAAAAACAAAAACAACACAGGCAAAGCAAACAGATGCTACCGAACAGATCTCAATTATTCCTTCCCTTTCTTCTTCCAGAACTTAAATCAGTTGCTGTTTCCTCTTCAACCAGCAGGTTGCAGGTTTGTATTCCACACTGAGCAACTAAAAAAGCTGGCGTAAACCAGAACCACCACTAAAAGAGAAAAAAAAACCAGCTTATACAAAGCCCATGCCTGGATTAAAAGCATTCTGACACCAAAGAATAGACAGAACAGTTCATTAGCTCTACCTCAGTTAAAAGGATTTAGCAAGACTTTTTACCTATGTCCCTGGTGCTCTGATAACATCTGATAAGATGTTGTTGGGTACCAACAAGTTGGTTTTAACTTATGACTCCATGATTACAAACCTGAAAAAGGCCAAGTGATGAACAGCTCTGAGTCAGAACTGTGGGCTTCCTTGACAGAATCCATCCACCTGTAATTTGGTCTTTTGCTTTTCATACAACCTTTCCTTGTCCCTTATTGGGTCGAATGCAATTTCCTAATTTCAGTGTGTATTTCCTGAAGCAAGCTGAAAACAAAAGGGGAAATGGCATGAAGAAAGAGAAACTGGGACATTTTTAAATCAGCTGAAAAGTTGCTAAGATTCAGGATCTCATCACTTAGGGTAAAGGTCCATCCTCGGATGCTAACAAGACACAGTCAGGATGCAGCCCATCAGAGGCTATCACCTGATACGCAGCTACTTCCAGCAGAGCTTTCTCTTGGCTCCATGCATGCTGTGTCTTAGCAGCGTGCTAAGGGTGCAGCACTGAGAACATGGGTGACTGTCTGTGTTCTCATAGACTAAGCTGGGAACAGTGTGGGGCCAGGCAGACAGGAAAGGGTATATGATGGTTAGGGGGTGACGCAGAGTACTGCCCAATGGTTTCCCACACTGCCCCACAGATTGGCCCCACTGCCCAACGAATTCCCCTGCTGTCCCATGACTTAAGGACCTCCATGTGATGAGGTCCTAAGTCTTTGTACCAAGTTTGGAAACTCTGGTTAGTTCAAAATATGGTAGCCAGATTGGTTAAGGGAACATCTAGGAGTGAGCATATTACACCTATACTGAAGCCACTCCACTGGTTGCCAATTAGTAGGAAAAAATATCAGACATTTAAAGCAATTTCTTCTAAACAATTGGACTGCAACCCTCCAGCTGATGTCAGACTATATGTCTCATTACCTTAGCAAGCACACCCAAGTGCTGACAAGGGACTCAGGGATTTACAGTCCAGTGGAAGGTTTCAGTGGTCCTTTCCTGGTGTCACTGCACAACACAATACTACTATTTTACCTTAACTGATATAGAGCTCTGGAGTTTGCAGTTAGTTAGACAACAGAGCATCCTGACTCAAAGTCGCAATGCCTTCTCTTAAGCTCCAAATCCCATGACTCCATGGAATGTTGGCATGTGAATTCAAGTGGAATATTGAGCTATAATTGTATAATATGCTATAGTAACATGATCTAGATAAATTGTGATAGCGCCATGCTTGTAGCATGTCATCTGACAGCTGCTTTACAGTTATGGTTATGCTTTCAGATATAGTTATGCAACTTTCCCCATGATCTCTAGCAACAGCTTCAATGCAGCTGCTGTGATAAGTAAACTTAAGGCAAAAAGATGCTGCAGCATGTTACTTGCCCTCCAACTGCCCCAGGTTGTTAGGGATAGTCCTAATTAATCCTCTATCATCCTACTTGTTCACTGCTTTTAAAATGTCTCAGTTCATCCTCCTCCAAATTTCCCCCTTTATCCTCAGCTTACTTCAATTGCTGGAAATTGAATGCAAAATACAAAATAGTTTGCACACAGTTAAGTTAGATAAGGAGTCTTGCACTTCCCAGTAGAGTTAGGCAAAAGCAAATTGTTGCAGCCTTTTCAAACTTGGCTGTTCTTTCTCAATATTTTATCATCTTGACCACACTTTGGTATTGCTTGGCCACATGTGCCTTGGTGTTCATCTATGAAATTTTGGAGGGTATGGTATCATCATTTAAAGAAAACTGCTAAAATATTCTTGTTCAGACTTTGGTTGATGGTGGAGTAAGCCACTCACGCTGATAAATGAGATTGCATCACCCTTTCACTTTTGCCAATGCTCACATCCAACTGGTTTGACAAAAGCCAAAATTCAAGTGCAGCACAAAGTTTATCCAAGGCACTAAGCTGCTGCTGCTGTTATTATTATTCTTATAAGACTGAAATGGCTGCCTCGGGCACTGAGTGTGCCCAAATTTGCAGAGCCCAGAAAACAAAGGCACAAGTTACACATGGCAACAGAAGCATGATTAATGATTCTCTCTCTCTCTCTCTCTGGTTTGGGAAAGCTTCTAGGGAAAATTATTAAGTGATGATTGTATCTCACTGAGCAGGGATAAAGAAATACCATTTCAACTGTTTTTTTTTCTTAAACAAAAAAAAAAAAACAAAGCAAAAAGTAAACTTTATCCAAACCATATATGGTTTGAAAATTATATTTTGTGAAGGCTGTTCTTGTTGGGAGTGGGTCCTTTTCCCTCTTGGTCCTTTCATTTAAAAATTTCTTAGAAGCGATGTTATTATGGGCAAATTTGAGGGAGAATCCTCTAGTGGGCCCCCTTTTTTTGTAATGCAACTCAAGGTACACCTACACTGTAGAATTAATGCAGTTTGTCACCCTCAATGCTGTGGAATTCTGTGAATTGTAGTTTTAGATGGCCCATAGCCTTCTCTGCCAAAGAGTGCTAGTACCTCACCAAACTACAAATCCCAGGATCTTGTACAGCAGTTAAAGTTGTGTCAAACTGTATTAATTCTATACCGTGGATGCATCTGATGTCGAAATTCAGCTATCAGCTTAAGGAACAATGTGGATCCATCACTCGATGTGCCCGCTACTTTGAAACCAGATTTATTTATTTACTGTATTTTTACCCCTTCTCAACTCCGAACAAAAGCCTAACAAAAGCATCATACTATTCTAGCATCATAAAAACAACCACAGTACAATCAAAATATTAAAATTTTTAACAACAATTAAAACAATTAAGACATATCCATTAAAATTGAAATCCAAAAAACCAGTCCGGGTCAATTTATTGCCATAAGTTGTGTGATCTTCTTCCACTTGCTGCTCACTGATCAAATGCTTGGTCTCATAACCAGGTCTTGATTTTCCTTCTAAAAGACAAGACGGAGGTGGCCAATCTGATATCTCTAGGGAGGGCGTTCCATAGGCGGGGGGCCACTGCTGAGAAGGTCCTGTCTCTCGTCCCCATCAACCGTGTTTGCGATAGTGGTGGGATCGAGAGCAGGGCCTCTCCTGAAGATCTTAAACTCCATGATGGTTTGTGGTAGGAGATATGTTTAGACAGGTAGTCTGGGCCAGAACCGTTTAGGCCAGAACAGTAGCAAATTGGCAGCAAGTGGAGATGATGCAGCAGGGGAGTTGTATGCTCCCTATATGCTGCTCCGGTGAGCAACCTGGCTGCCGCTTGATGAACTACTTGAAGCTTCTGAACAGTGTTAGAGTTGGACATTATCTGTGTAAAGGTGGCATCAAATTCCAGAACTCCGGACGATCTCTCCCAGTAGCTTCATGTAGATGTTAAACAACATGGGAGACAATATTGAACCCTGCGGAACCCCACAGGACAAGAGCCGTAGGGCCAAGAAGTTGTCTTCCAGCTCGGTTCCAATCCTTTCTACCTCCAGGAAAGATTGGAGCCACTGTAAAACAGAACCTCAAAGTCCCATTCCCTCAAGGCGCCCCAGAAGGATACCATGGTCTACGGCAGGGGTCCACAAACTTTTTAAACAGAAGGCCAGGTCGCAGTCCCTCAAACTGTTGGAGGGCCGGATTATAATTTTGAAGAAAAAAAAGAATGAATTCCTATGCACATTGCATATATCTTATTTGTAGTGCAAAAAACACTTAAAACAATACAATAATTAAAATGAAGAACAATTTCAACAAATATGAAATTATTAGTATTTCAATGGGAAGTGTGGGCCTACTTTTGGCTGATGAGATAGGATTGTTGTTATTGTTGTGTGCTTTCAAGTCATTTCAGACTTAGGTTGACCCTAAGCGAGGGCCGGGTAAATGACCTTGGAGGGCCGCATCCGGCCCCCGGGCCTTAGTTTGAGGACCCCTGGTCTACGGTATCAAAGGCCACTGAGAGGTCCAAGAGTACTAAAAGGGACATACTCCCCTGTCAAGTTCCCTGCATAGATCATCCACTGAGGAGACCAAGGCTGTCTCAGTTCCATGAGCTGTTTCGACATGCAGACTGGATTTGAAAGCAACAGAAACAGATGTTTATTACTTTCAGGACTGAAAGGATGTCTGATACAGAGTCTCCGCTCAATAGAAATCAGACATATCCTTGCAACGCAGTGCAAGACATTTTATCTCCTTTTACAGTCATTTAAAAGACCTAGTCCCTCCCTTGATTGGCTGAAAAATGGTGAAGTTAGAATCCAAGCATTTATTGGCCGAGGACTCCCTGTGACATTAGAGGTGGATAGAATCTCCCTCATGGTGAGAAAAATGAAGAGCTGTCATTTGTCCATTTGAAGCTGGAGTAATTGAAGGTTTTTCCTTTCCTTTCCTTTCCTTTCCTTTCCTTTCCTTTCCTTTCCTTTCTTTTCCTTTCTTATTCTTTTTCCTTCATCCCTTTCTTCCCTTCCTTTCTTCCCTTCCATTCTCTTCTCTTCTTTCTTTTTTCCACCCCTCCCCTCATACCTTCTCCCTTTCTTTGATCTAGCTCAATTCCCTTGTTCTTTCCATTCTCTTTCCTTCCTTCCCTCCCTCCTTCCTCCCTCATACACATGTCACCAAGCAACAGCCAATCCCTTAAATCCCTGTATTTCCCCAGTCACGACAGAGGGTCACTTCAAATGGAAGCTTTGTTCCTTTTCTTTTCCTCTTTTCCGGGCCTGGTTTGTTTTAGTTCAAACCCCTCAATTATTTCAAGTTGGATAATGAAGGGTATGTGCGCCAACCTTTTGGTGCAAATTAAGCCATCTAGGAGTCTTTGTGGCACTAACTAACAAAGAAACATGCACACATACATTAGACTTTTAGATAGGTAGATTGATAGTTATGTTTCAAAAATATGTGTGTGTCCATAGGTGGATTTAAATTTATTTTTTAAGGAAAATAGAAAATACCAGGTTTTGTTCTTGTTCTTACCAATTGAATAAATAATAACAACTTTATTGTTGTATCCTGTCTCCACCTCACTATAGAATTAATTGAGGGCATTAATTCTACAGCGTAGATCAAGCATGAGCAAACTTTGGCCCTCCAATTGTTTTGAACTTTAACTCTCACAATTCCTAACAACCCTTCCTTTTCTTCTCCTTTTCTGCTTAAGCCAGTGTTTCTCAACCTAGGGGTCAGGACCACTGGGGGAGTCATGAGGGGTTGTCAGAGGGGTCACCAAAGACCATCGGAAAACACAGTATTTTCTGTTGGTCATGGGGCATCTGTGTGGGAAGTTTGATCCAATTATATTGTTGGTGGGGTTCAGACTTGACTCCCAAATGTCAAGTCTATTTTCCCCCAAACTCCACCAGTGTTCACACTTGGGCATATTGGGTATTTGTGCCAAGTTTGGTCCAGATCCATCATTGTTTGAAGGGTTATGGCATTGAGAAGGTTGAGAACCACTGGCTTAAGTGGCTGAAGAGGAAAAGGAAAGGGCCTGAAGTTGTGAGGAAAGGTGGGAGTTGAAGTCCAAAACACCTGGAGGGCCCAAGCTGGCCCATGCCTGGTGTAGATGCAGCCTGAGTATTCCTTGGCAACCTCCCATTCTAGGACTGACCTGAGCTGACCTTACTTGGTTGCCCCAGATCAGGCTGAACCTGGTGCCTTTGGGGTATAGAAGCCCCAAGAGGTGCACACATAAATATGTACAGAAATAAAGAACGGCTGGTGTCCTTCCCTAAAGAGGGCTTCCTCTGGAGCCAAGCAAGGCTGCATCTCCATGATGGGGAGGGGGTGGAGGACCAGCCCGGATTGGAGGGCTTGGGAGCGGCTGACGTTGCTGCTGGAAGGGAGCAGAGAGGGAGGAGAGGAGGAGGAGAGAGGCGAGGAAAGGAAACAGCTGCGGCTGCGGCATTGCCTCCAGGTCAGCAGCGCCTTGGCTTTGCCCTCTCCAGCTCGGGCTTCCTTTTGCTGCAGAGTCCAAGCGGAGGAGGCAGCCAGGAGATCCTTCCCAGCTCCTTTGCAAGAGAGAGAGAGAGAGAGGCCTCACCCCAAGCAAGTAAGTGTGGATCCCCCTCTGTGGCACGATTTCTGTTCCTGGGTTAGAAGAAATGTCCTTTCCTATAGTTTGTCAGTTCATCTCTCAACCAATTCAGCCTAGTTTGAGGCAGCCACAGAAAAGACGTTTCTGGAGTAGAACAACTACTTTCAAAGTGAGTTCTGCACAATTAAACAGGAAATAACACATTCAAAGTGGGAACAGAAAATCTTTCAAGTTTTGTTACACGAGGAGCAAAGCAAGTGCAGTTGGGTCCCTTTGAAAAAGAGGTTGGTTCCCTGAGACTGAGTGATCAGGTTATGTGGCCAAAGATGGCTAGCAAGTGCAAGTTGGGTCCCTCCCTTTAAAAAGAAGTTGGCTCCCTGAGAATAAGTGATCACATACCCAAAGATGCCTAATAAGGCTTGTAGGATTTCTGGGGTGTATGGAACTCTCTGCCACAGAAGGTGGTGGAAGCTCCTTCCTTGGAAGCTTTTAAACAGAGGCTGGGTGGCCATTGGGAGGAGGCACTTCATTGTGCTTTTCCTGTATGGCAGTGGTTTGGACTAGATGGCCCATGTGGTCTCTTCCAACTCTATGATTATTCTAATCTGTTCTATGTAGGATCTAATAGGGCAGTGGTTTCTCAACCTGTGGGTCCCCAGGTGTTTTGGCCACAGGTTGAGAACCATTGCAATAGGGTGTCACATCTTGGAAGCTAAGCAAGGTTAGCCCTGAGAACACCAAGAGATGCCACACATGCTGGCTATATTTCAGAGGATGGGTTTGGGAAAACCACCTCTGAGGATTCCTTGCTTAAGAAAGCCCTGTGGAATTCATAAGGTTTTCATTAGAAGACGTCCCTGAGTTACAAACATCCGACTTAAAAAGTACTCAAAGTTAAGAGCAGGAGTGACACAACAGGAAGTGAGAAAAATCTACCCCTAGGAAGGGAAAATCACTCCAGAAAGTCAGGAAAAGGTATCTCCACTGAAGCTTTCCACAAGCCAGTTTTTTGTTTCAAAATCCAATTATCACAGAGACAGAAAGTGTAGTGAAATCTTCTGAACAGGGGGAGAGACAGCAAAACAAACACCTCAGGGTGTTATTTCTTTCCTATGGTATCCAAAACTTATAGTTATATCTAGAATTACACTTTAAAAAGTACCTGTTTTGACTTGCATACAAATTCAACTTAAGAACAAACTTACAGAATCTATCTTGTTCATAATTGGGGGACTGTTTGTAGTTGGCAGGTCACTTGAGGACACATGTGCAGGTCCAGATATGAATGCAGTAAAACTAAGGAGTTGATCTTTTCCAGTATTGTTCACCATCACCACCTTTATGCAAACAAAATGCCAAAAGAAAGATAAATATTTGTGCCTCCCGCCCCCAAGTCATAATAAATCTGAATCTGGAGGGGCACAGGATTCATCATTTTCCTAATTTCCATACTTGCTCCAGAGCTTCCTAGAGGATCCCTGTCTTGGTGGAAAGTCACTGGAGGCACAGAGGCAGCTGTTTGTGCCAGTACTTATATTATAAAAGCTGTATTTAATATGGACGTTCCTTGTCTTTCCTAGTCGTGGCAGGCAGGCCCAATGCCAAGCGGACAGAAAAGCTTTGGGGCCTTTTTAGGGAGAGACAGTTTTCCCTGCTTCTAACTTAAGTTTTCGAAATTCGATTTCATGTGCTCAAGAGGAAACACTGTAGACGAAGGGTTAAAAAGTCCCAAGACACGCATCCAAAGAGAGTGAGAATCATGTGAATCAACTGTGGCATTTCAAATATTTTGCTTAGCCTTGATTTCAAGGCCTTTTTCAGTTCTGAATAGAACTTGCCCACTTGATTCATGATTAGGACATGAACCCCCCCTAAAGATAGTGGTACTTATTTCCAAGGTAAGGAGTACAGGGTTGATTTTAAAATATATTTTAAACCCAGCATCATAAGACCTTATTATACAATATATAAAGTCAGTGATTACATTATGCATTGCCTATATTCCCAATACACTCTAACTCTTAACATTCCCCACCCACTTTCCCTTATAAAGTCTATAATGATATAAACTGGGGGAAAACCAACTGATTGGCTTCATACTTCCTTACATATGATGAAATTATTATCAGCATCCTGCTAGCATCTTATCTTAAATATATTTCTATTTTACAATATAATTTTTATGTATACTTAATTTTCAAAACCCACAAGAAAGTGTATATGGTTGATTCTTAAGGGGGAATTCTTTTATTGTCTGTATGCCAGTCGTTGGGTGCTTCTCAAGAAGGCGTTCTTGACTTGTGCTGCAGCCTTGCTAGTGCCTTTGGCCATTCCTTTGGACTGGGTGGGGTCTGCAGACGCCATACTGTTCCTGAAAGGACTGTAAGGTTGCAGTCCAGCATCAATTTACTTTGAAATATTCCTCACTCAACTCAGTGGGATTTACCTCTGAAGGGGCTATATCTTTTTAAAATTGGAATGAAAACCTTTCTCAGGCTGCAGACTACATTGGATCTGAAACCTTCATAGCACACCGCCTACAGTGCTTAAAAATAACCCTCTGTTCATGCCTTGCCAAATTATGCTAGTCTGAGTTCATGGAACCGGATATTTTATTTTAAAATAACAATCTGTGGTCTGGCTGGGACTACTCTTCTGTGCGTGAATGTATAAAGATAAGGCGTGTCTCATGAAGGCACTGAAGAAGAGAGTAGGCAAGATAACTCATCATTTCTGGGAAAGAGGAGATTATGTTGTTACTATTATGTTGTTACTATTTGCTCATCCTCTTTCTCCATTCAGGGTCATAATTATAGTCATTCTGGTAAATCCTTTGCTGAGGGTCCTTTCAGATTGGCATTCTAAACACCAACAAAAAGTTGAAATCAAAACACCTTAATCTGGACCACTTTCTGTAACCTGGACTACTTCCTCCTGATCTCTAAAATCACAGAGATTCATTTGAACATTGAGTGGGAGTTGTCAAGATTTCCCCCCTGGGTTGCAAACAGAGTCTTGCACTTTTCAGGGACAGGACAGTTATTTCCCCTGACAAATTCTTTTGGGTAGAGTGCTTATTTGTGTGAATGGAATTCCCTCTGCAGTGTCATTGTGTACTACAGAGCTTACGTTGCCTTTACTGGGCATTGTGCTTGGTTTTTGTTATCTTTCTTTTCATTGTTTGCCCCTGAGAGACTGAAGGTTATAAATTCCTTGATCTATTTGTTCTTCAAACACTATTGTCAGAGGGGAAACATAGCTTCTGGCTCCATCATCAGAAATGGGGAAACAAAATCCTTGGAAATCCAGTATTATTGGGATCAAAAAAACTATTCAATTATGTAACTATCAGAGCATCTGTAGTGGACTAAAATGGAGTAGAGTATGTTGACCTTGCCCCTATATGTACTTGATTAGTGGGTATTTTTCTTACCCAGATTATTTATTTATTTATTTATTTAGTATCTTTGTATACCGCCCCTCTCAGCCTTCCAGCGACTCGAGGCGGTTTACAAGACAAAATTCAGTGCCACCAAGAACACAATTACAATATAAAACATCAACATCAATAAAATCATAACACTATAATAAAACATCATCCAATAAATACTCATTAAAACAACGTCCAGTTCCGTCATGTAGTTGTTCCATTCTTATGTCCATTACTCAGTATTTGCAAATGCCTGCTCAAATAGCCATGTCTTAAGATTCTTCCGAAATGCTAGGAGCGAAGAAGCCAATCTGATCTCCCTAGGAAGGGTGTTCCATAGCCGAGGGGCCACCACTGAGAAGGCCCTGTCTCTCGTCACCGCCAGCCGTGCTTGTGATGATGGTGGGACCAAGAGCAGAGCCTCTCCAGACAATCTTAAAGTCCTCAAAGGTTCATAAGGGGAGATTAGTTCGGACAGGTAAGTTGGGCCAGAACCGTTTAGGGCTTTATAGGCCAAAGGCAGCACTTTGAATTGTGCGCGGTAGCAGACTGGTAGCCAGTGGAGCTGGCACAACAGGGGAGTTGTATGCTTCCTGAGAGGTGCTCCAGTTAACAACCTGGCTGCCGTCTGTTGGACCAATTGAAGCTTCTGGACTGTTTTCAAAGGCAACCCCACGTAGAGAGCATTGCAGTACTCTATACGGGATGTAACAAGAGCGTGGACTACCGTGGCCAAGTCAGACTTCCCAAGGTACCGGTGCAGCTGGCGCACAAGCTTAATACTTTCATGAATTATAATTTGGATAAATACAGTATTTTCAGGACCAAGAATCATCTGCCCGTTCACTTGGCCTTTTTCTCTGAATATGTGTGCTTAGGTGACAAATTCCACACACACCCCTTCTCCAAAAACCCTAAAATCCCATTTCAAGCGAAGGCCAAAGGAAGGGTTCAAGCCTTCTAGAAAACTCATAAACTATATACAAAACTTGAAATAATCAAGATTAGAGTTCTTGGGTCAGGAAATAAAGCATCTTGCATGCAAAATCCACTAAATATCACTTCCTCACTACATTCAAAGGAACTTCTTGACAGAAAGGGCAGTGGAATGAATGGCTTAGAAAGGCGGTGGGGCCTCCTTCTCTGGACATTTTCCAAATGAGTCCAGACAGCTATCAGCAGGGGATGCTTCAGCTGGAGTTCCTGAACTGAATTGCATTGGACTCCAAGACCTTTGGATCCCTATCAGCTATAATTCTATGAATCTGTAATTCTGTAACATTAAGTACATTAACATTCTGGTCAAAGCATTGGAGTGAAGCCTTCCCTTGATCAGTGTGTGAGCCCTGTTAAACCTGTGTCCTACATTAAGATATCAAGCTTCGTTCCCCCTCACTCGCAGCGCTGTGTAAAATACAAAAGAACCCAACTTTGTGCTGCATCAGTCTAGATCAGGAATGGATAGTTCATGGCTACAGATGGTGGAAGAGGCAATTCAATAACATTTGGAGAACCATGCATTTGCCACTACAATCCAGTTGCCCTTTCCTACACACATTACTAGTTGTCTGTACTGCACTCATTGCTGTTGTCTCTCCTGCTTTCAATTTTTCAAGCCTCAAGAGTCCTTAGCATCCTGAAGGTTTTTCTCCTTTGGGCTTATATTTCTAAAATGGGTCACAAGTGTGTAAATGTGTGTTGGGTGTGTATAAATGTAAAGGTTTCCCCTTGACATTATGTCTAGACATGTTGGACTCTGGAGGGTGGTGTGCGTCTCCATTTCTAATCTGAAGAGCCGGCATTGTCCATAAACACCTCCTAGGTCATGTGGCCAGCATGACTGCATGGAGAGTCGATATCTTCCCACCAAAGCGGTACCTATTGATCTACCTATTGTATATATTCTAATAATAAGGTAAATGCCTTTGCTTCTGTATGTTGAGGGGAAAAATTCCTGTCACTACTCTAGCAAAACCAAAGTGGAGTAGGGGGAACTGTATCAGGCAATGGTGGGTCATATGACTAGCAGAACCTTAAGAATGTGGCGATGAAAGATGAACAAAGGACTTCTATGAAATCTTCCCTCTTTAAACTGCCTTTAATAATCAAAATGTTCTATTTAGAGTATCCAGCTCAATTGCACTACATCCTTTTTTATTTTACCACACAGTTTTTCTTGGTGTTAGTCAGTCTATCCCAGCTTTTGTGTCATGGATGGGGAAAATACAGCTTTTAGGTGGCATGCAGCCTCCAAAGATATTCTCTCCCCCCCCCCCCTCCGCCCCTCCATCCCCAGTATCTTCAAACCAACCTTTTTCATGCCAACTTCTAGCTGTTCTAGCTGCCCCAGTTTGCAATTTAAATAGGTGTCAAGCTGTGTCTGTGCTGTTTAACATTAAAACCATAGACTTGGAAGGTATCATAAAGCTCATCCAGTCCAACTTTATTCTTCCATGCAGGGGCACATTATCAAAGCACGCTAACAGATGCCATCCAGCCTCCATATAAAAACCTCCAAAGAAGGAGGACCTACCTCAATCCAAGGCAGCATAAAATTACCAATCTTGGATAACTAGTCACTTTAGTTTACTTTTATCCCCCCCCCCCCTTATTCACCCCATACTTAAAAAAATCCCAGGATATAGCAGTGGTCCCCAGACTTGCCACAGTTGTCCATCCCTGTTTTGTAGCTATCATTTCTAGACACGGTTGGGGTTTTTTTGCCATTGGATTCCCAGAATCCCCGGTCAACATTGCCATGTAGTCCCAACAATTATTAGGCATCTAAGTTGGGAACTGCTGCTTTATGTAAACGTCACTCCTGACTGCATGAACATGATAGTTCTGCCAGTCTTTGTGTACTCCCAGAGCTTCTGTTGCTCTTAATTACTCTTATATTCTCATGCTGCCGAGGTTTGCAGTGGGGCGTGGGCAATTCAGAGTATTTCCTGATGTAATACATCCATGAATGAACTGCATCCACATACGTCAATTCATAGAATATAACTAAATACACAAAAGACATTAATAACCAGGTTGAGGAACTTTTGGGAATGCAGCCCTTGCTAGAATAGTCAGTAGTGAGAGTGGATTAGAAATGCAATCTTGTAAAAACTGAATGACTGACTGTTCCTCACTTTTGTGCTATAAGTTGTTGAGAGCGTTCACTATTGAAATAGTGTATGTTGTGACCTATGACTAATTCTGAACGTCTTGGTCTTTAACAATACGATACGTCCTTCCTATGTGTGTGCAATCTACTTTTATGGATATGGAGGGAGATGTTCTGATAGGAGATGGAGATGTAATCTTTGTAAAGGCGTGGTCCCTTTGTCTCTCTTCAGCTAGCTTGTATGGCCTCATGCCTGAAGAATTAAGGGTTACTTTCTTGTTGGATCTCAGCCCAGCCAACAGACTGCAGTGCAGTGATGATGCGTTGCCTGCAAAGGGTTGCCTTACGTTATTATTGGCTGGAAAAGCACCCACTTTAGACATCAGGCTTTTCTTGCTGTCTTTACTACGTTGACCTTTCCCCCTTTCTTTTTCTTGAATCCCAGTCTGTGTTTCAGAGCTTTGGAGATAAAACAGAGGGAGTCTGCAGCTTTATGAAGTGAGAATATGTTTTTCTGTACTTAGCAAGCAGATCTTGCCTTTCTTCCTTTGGTTTTGGATTTTTGCGTGGCAGTCCTTTGCTTTGGTTTTAAGTGCAAATGTATTTCAATAGGAATAGGCATTTTAAAACATTCACAGTGGGTGTGCCTTACCATGACAATGCTGGAAGCTGTAATCCAAAAATTAACTGTTTAAAAGTTTTTTTTCTTAATCAACAAAGGACATTTATAATAAACAATGTTTTTAGTGCAAACACATTTTTCATTTTCTGCTCAAAATATAAAATCCTAAAGGTAACAGTAAAGGTTTCCCCTGACATTAAGTCTAGTTGTGTCCGATTCTCGTGGGTGGTGCTCATCTCCATTTCTAAGCCGAAGAGCCAACATTGTCCGTAGACACCTCCAAGGTCATGTGGCCAGCATGACCGCATGGAGCGCTGTTAGCTTCCTGCAGAAGCGGTACCTATTGATCTACTCACATGTGCATGTTTTCGGACTGCTAGGTTGGCAGAAGCTGGGCCTAACAATGGGAGCTCACCCCACTCCTTGGATTCAAACCGCTGACCTTTTGGTCAGCAAGTTCAGCAGCTCAGCTGTTTAACCAGCTGCACAACCAGAGGGCCTTTACAATTCTAAAGGCAAATAATAATTACAAAATCCAACAAATTTTGATGCTTTATTGTAAAATATTGAAATCATTATATTTCTATCTTCTTGGACAGCATGGAAATTCTTCAGTGTTTTCAAGGCATATTCTTATAGTTATCCCATGTCTCCTTGTTACAGAGAGAAAATGGTTTGGAAGCAATTATTCCAAATTGTATGAGAACTAAGTGGCAACAAAGAATAAAACCCAGGAGCCAGTTTTCGGCCTGTGAACAACAGTTCACCAATTCTTGACTAATGTTTTATATTAGATGGTCAAGCAATATAAAATTCACTTTATAATGTATGGTTACCTGTAGAAGACAAGTACAATGATTGGGAAGAAAGGATGTGGGAAGTAAAACAGAAAGAAGGAATCAATTACAGGGTGCTTTGTGGTTGTTTTGTCTTGGCATCTTAGAGTTTTATGCTGACCCAGGAAGGCAGTTTATTGAGAAACCATGTCTCTGCCTTCCTTTAAGAACGCATCCCTAAGATGTGTAGTTCAACACTGTGGCAGTAAAACAAGCCTTTGTCCATACTGGGTATACATAAGATTCAGTCCCAAGCAAATCAAGCATGGTGGTACATTTTTAAATGTAGAATTTTTAGAACAATACAAATAAAGAATAGCTTTGTTAATTTTGTTTAATTTATGTCCCACAGCATTCTTCATCTCTTCAAGAAATATCTGTCCACAAGCCATGTCAAGCACAGGAAAGGTAAGGCACTTTTCCATCCCTGTAGCTGCTAACGCCCCAGGTGTTTGCATGTTTAATACACTAAGTTGGTAAACTACTACTAAATTGTGAGCAATCATCTCAGCTCCTGATCTTGCAATGCTTTATAATGAGGGAGAAAATCATAACGCTTGATAAGTATCTTGCTTCTGTCTGTTTCTGGTTCTGATGCCACTCTTCCCCCTTCCCACAGCTGCATTTCCCCCATTTTCCCTTCCGTTTCCATTTTCTTCGTTGTTTTGAAATAACTTCCCAAGCACAGTTTACATTCTTTTCTCCTGCAGCCAGAATTTGGTCTAAATACAGAACAGATGTATATTAGAGACCGCAGAATGAAACCTCTTTGGTGTGGAATCTAAAAACTGAAATGAGCAAAGAGGGAGATGTAGAAAGGGGAAAGCAAAGAGAAAAGTTCTGCTTTTTCAGTTCTTCCAGCAGATGTGCTTTCCATTTCCAGAAAACTCCATAGTATGGAATGGCAGGATATCCGGGGTGTGAATGGAACCTTGTTCTGTGACCATTTGACTTCTCTCTTGAAAGCTTAAAAAAGAGAAGTTACTTTCTAATACCCCGCAAAATGAGATGAGTCCTAAGAGAGAAGACAGGGTGCTCTAAAAGGTTCTTGGCCCAGAAAGTCTGCATCATTCTTCCCTCACCTAGAAACCTGTAGATAAATGGGACTACATCACCCCAGCCAGAGTGGGGTTAATGGGGATTTCAGTCCAACACAACAAGGTACCAGGTAGAGATATACTTCTCTGTTTTGCCATCACTTCTAAAGCATGTAATAGGGGCAAATTGAGTTTTTGAGGAAGCTTGTTCAGAAGTGCCAGTAAGTTCTTTGTTTCACTTTGTTTAAATAAGATTTAGTTTTTATTAAATGGAGGCTCTCCTCTTTATTGGTATGTATTCGTGATGGGTATACTGAATAAGACTGATGTTATTGTGTCATCCCAGGTACATTGATAGAGAAAAAGACATGGCCAATTGCCTTGGGAATATTAAAAGGGAAGCGTTCAAGGGAAGTGTATTTGGAAAGAAAGGATGTCCTCAAAAACCAAGGAGGAAAAAGCCTTTTTCAGGGCCACTTAACATTCTGATTTTTTTCTCCTTTGCCTAAAAATGTCATGTCCTCCTACCTCCCTTGATTTTCCATAAAAACGTTCATGGGGAACAGTGGGTCCAATCTCAGTTCATTTTTATAACTTTTAAGGAGGTATTGAGCTAATGAAGTGCAACTATTTCAATTTTGTATAAGTCCATTATATAGAGAGAGACGGGGGGAGGATTGATTTTTTAAAAAATTGAATCCAGAGCAAGGAGCAGACCTGGGGATGCTGAAATATCTGAAATGAAATCTTTCTTCAAACATTGCCTTAGACACAGGAAACCTGTCTTTTCTAGGCATGACCTTTCTGTGGCTGAGATAATAATTAAATCATCCGGTCACAGGAGTAAATCTCGTTATCCTGTAATGAGGCTACACATAATGGGGTCAATTAAATGGCAACATGGCTCCTGTTTCAAGGTTGACAACACAGTTCCTGTTTCCCAAAAAACCAAACCTGCAGGATTAAGGTAACGTTTGACAGAGTTCCCAAGTCTGGAATTGTGTGCCAACCCGTCCTCTTTGAAACCAGGCTGAACTGAATGCTGACTTTCAATAAATAGTCTTTAGTATTATATGTAGGGATGTGCTGACACAGGATCTTAATCTTGCTAGTGGGCAGGCCTTTTTTGAATTGTTACCACTCTATCATATTCTCAGTTTCCACAGTCTGTGTAAATTTGTAGACAAAACTAAACATTTTTCTGCTCTGATGTTCGTGTTAATTTCTGAGTTTCCTTCTTGTTGCTTTTTGCTTTCTGAGGGATATGAGAATGATGGGCTATGGGAAAATACACTCCAAGTGTCATCCTCCTCGTAACCTGCCTTCTGGAAAAGTTGACAGTCTCAGTAGAAAGTAGTGAACATTTTTCACATTAAGCACTTTGGGTTTAAGTGTCTAATGTACTGTACTATAATAGCTCATTAAAACCATTTAATATTAATGAATTATATTTATGTTTTGGAATTCCTCCAAAGAGTGTAAGATAGCAAATGTGGTTCTCCTCTTCAGAACAAATTTGACAGCCTGGCTGAGTGAGTTTCATGACTTAATGGGGACCAGAGTACCTCCAGATTGATCAAACATAATTTCAGCTTTATAATTCCAGAGGCAATATATGGTACTTTTTGTATGTTTTGCTACCTGAATAATCACGTCCTTAATTTGGTAAGGGAGGGATGGGGTAACTATTGAAGCCTTCCAAGATATTGTAAAATGACCACTTCTGAATATTTAGAAGTTGGAGTTGACACATTCTTGGTGACCAAATGTGTTTCAGTTCTTTTCAGAGCAGGGTGACTAAAATGTTAAAAGGGTTGGAAGCAAAGCCTAGCCTAGGAATTTGGATGTGTTTTAAACTTACGATGGGACATAATAGTCATGTTTAAATATTTGAAAAGATGTTATATTGAGGAGAGGGCAAAGCTTGTTTTCTTCTGATCCAGAGACTAGAACATGGAACAATGGATTCAAATTGTAGGAAAAGAGATTCCACCTTAACGTTAGGAAGAACTTCCCAACAATAAGAGCAGGTAGACAGTAGAATATGCTTCTTTGTAGTGTGGTAGAGTCTCCTTCTCTGGAGGTTTTTAAGCAGAGGCTTAATAGTAATCTGTCGATAGTGTTATATATTCCTGCATGATAGGGGGATGGAATGGATGGCCCTTGTGGGCTTTTCCAACTCTATGATTCTATGGATTTCTAATCTATCACTGACAATTACTATTGAAATTTGATAGGAGTTGCAACAGGAGTTTGCAGAGTACCAGTGAGTACTGTTTGTAGGGTGACAGAGTAGAATCTTATAGTTTAGGAAGCAAAGTCCAAAAATATACATTTTTGGTGCTGTGGTTTTGGTAGTGTCAAAAGGAAATGGATGGAGGCCACATACAGATTCGAGATTGCATATTGCTCACTCCTCCTAGAAAAGTATATACGTGTGACCCCAAATAAAAAGGTAATAAGGAAATAGCACTTCTGTTATTCCTAAAGGGTGCAGTCCAAAAGAATGCCTTTTCTCACTTCTGGTATCATCTTAGGGCCCTTCCACACAGCCATATAACCCAGAATATCAAGGCAGATAACCCACAATATCTGATTTGAACTGGATTATCTGAGTCCACACTGCCATATAATCCAAGTTCAGTGTGGATTTTATACATCTGTGTGGAAGGGACTTCATCTTCCTGGTTATAGCTTGCCTGGCTGACCTGAGTTATGTAGCAAACATTACGCTTTCTTTTGGTATCATACTATTGATCATATTGCTTCTTGTCCCAGATGGTTACCGCTAAATGGTATTTGAGCAGCTGTGCATACAAGGTTTATCATGGCATAATGTGTAGATTAATTTTCAGCGCTTGCTGTAGTTCTTTGGTCCAGTTGAAAAGTGTTGAGCACTAATATTAATAGCTTATTTGTGTTAAAACTGTAGGAAAGGGGTGATTTGTTAGATGTTGACAACAATCTTTGCAAGCAACTATTGCAAAGCATGTTGCATAGAAACATAATTACAATGTTGCACTGGCAAATAATGTGATGTCAGCATAAACTGAGAGACAAATAAGTGGATAAAATAGTGAGCAAGAAAAGCCGTATTGTTTGCAAGTATAGGATGAGTTACTGCATTCCAGATTTGAAACTTCAATGGGAATTGCAAAATCATCACAAAGCTATTCTTTGCTAGGGTACAAAACCCAAATCTTTTCAATGGAGGTGATACACATGTTTAGATCTTCAGAAATTCTGCAAGAAAAGAAATTAAGCTGATGTATTCTACAAGTCCTTCTTCTTAATGGTGATGATCTAGTTAGTCACATCTAGTTCATGCTTTGATAACCTCCTTATATGGTTATCATATGTCTTATATGGAAGCATATGTTTCTATGCTTCCCAACCACCTATTCATATAGAAGTATTTTAACTAAGTTGTAGTTACAACCGTTTTATTGTAGCTTGTCTTATGACCATTACAAGAGAATGATAGATAACTGCTACTACATTTCTGTGTGTGAGAGAGGGAGGGCAGGGTGGGGAGAGGGGAGGGAATCACCTTTGCCTTATGTATGTATGAGCCCTGTATCTGTGGGAGATATATTTCTGAACATACTGTGGATAATAGCAAACTATTTTGAAATGAATGACTTCTGCCAAAAGTCATTATAGAGTCTTGCTGGGGAACCTAAGAAATGGTTAGAGAGGGCATACTTGGTTGGATGTAGGTAGGTGAAACCACTGGTGCTGCAGATATGGGAGTTGTACTTTACTGAACTTAATGAACAAAGGATTTCCTGATTTTGCTCAGATTTCTGTTCAGAGGGCAAATTATTAATTATGCCAAGAATATACTTAGGTGATTCCTCATAGTCCGAGGATGATGGTCCTCCAAATGTAGTGTCTTGGCAAGGGATGTATAAATGGCTGTGGAGACCTATACTTGATCCACCTGTTCTTCTGCAGCGAGGACATCGGTTTCCAGGTGGAATGTGATCCTGGTCAGGTTTGGCTTGACACGGCTTCCTCTTGGCTTGTTTCTCCCTTTTGCTCTCCATCAGTGCCTCTTCGAATTCCGCAGCATTGGTGATCACAGCTGACCTCCAGTTAGAGCGCTAAAGGGCTTCCCAGATTTCTGCGTCTCTCCCACAGTTTTTAAGGTTGGCTTTAAGCCCATCTTTAAATCTCTTTTCCTGTCCAATAATATGTATTATTCTTCTAAGAATTTGCAAAGGTTAACTAGAGGGTGGAAAGCTTAAAGTGTGCTGCATAACTCAGGTCGGCCAGACAGGCCATCATTTTTCATTATGAAAATGGGCAAGTTTCTTGTTTCTACAGACTTTTCCCACAAGCAAAGGGAAATTATTAGATCCTTCCACCTCTTGTTTGCAGCAAACTGGAACTTGTTATTTTAATAAAAGGATGGAGCTGATTGCAGCCATAATTTTTCTTCATATCATGTTCTAAGCCACAGTCAAGGCACATTCAAGGCACTTGGGAAAAGGAATAGTCAGGGGCAAAATAAATCTGAAATTAATTCAGAGCATGTCTATGTATCTTTTGACTCAAAAAGCTCACTTTGCGGCAGAATAGACCACACCCAGCCCTGTTTGTAGATGCATCTGTGTAGGTGCTCTGTGAATGCTGAAATGGCTGAGAAATATGGCATCCTGTCACATGTAAATATGCTACTGTTCTCTTATGGCGATGTATCCTTTAAAATAAAAAAGTTGCATATTTTGGAAATTAAAAACTGAAAAATCTGTTTCTTTGGGATGACAGAAGAACGAGCAAGTAATTTCCCTTTCATCTCTCTGAGAGAACTCTCTCCAGCCTAAGCTTAGTCATGAATGCAGCAAAGGAGTTACGGGAACTCAGTAACACTTTCTCTGAGCCAGTTGCTTCCCACCTACTTGCAGCTCTGGACTGGTGTCATGTATCATAGCCTGGAAGGGGTGTGTGCATGTGCTCCTGCTCTATACCAGAGAAAGACTTGCTTGTAATATTGGCGCCTCACTGCTTCACCTGCTTACAACCCAAAAGGATCATGCCCTGCAGGAGAACTCTCCACAGGCAGTGAAACACAAAGGATCCCCTTTTGCCATTGAGGGCATCCATTAACACCAGACTCCTGATAAATATTTTAGGAGGCTTAAGCAGAAATCCCCTGGATCTGGTATCAGTGTAGTACTTGCACAGCTGTTGCTGTTGGTACAGCTGTTGCAGAAGAGCTCTTGTCATGAAGATCATAGGCGTAGCTGCTGCTGTTTCACTGTGTGGCCAAAGATGGAAGTAAACGTGATCTGCAGGAGTGTTGAAACTGGAAGAAGCTACCTTTTAAAACTGACTGCTTTAGAAAGGAGTGTTAATAATCAAAATTTAACAGACTTTGGATGAAGCAGGGAAGAGTGTAAAATTTTCATTTTCTCTCAGCTACCTGTACAATACTGAGAAACCTCACTTCACAAGCTCTTTGAGTTTCAGTTTTCCCTCAGCAGAAATGAAAATATTGCATCCCAGCCCTATTTAGAGGTCAAAATGTTGAAAGATGAAGAATTCACAGTACTGTGATAATGGGGTTGGTTGAAGCCCCCGGTGGCGTAATTGGTTAAACCCTTCTGCCAGCAGGACTACTGACTGATAGGTCAGCGGTTTAAATTCGGGGAGGGTGGGTTGACTTTAAATTACAGTAAATTATTTTTTTAAACCTGCTGTGTTTACCCATTTCATAGTGGCAGCGCTCGAATGCAACTTGTGTTCACCAATGTAACTTTTGATCATAGTGGATGCCTTG
Organism: Anolis sagrei; assembly: GCF_037176765.1. NCBI lineage: Eukaryota > Metazoa > Chordata > Lepidosauria > Squamata > Anolidae > Anolis > Anolis sagrei. Next base: position 84,797,760 of record NC_090022.1, read on the forward strand.
GAAATTATTTTTAATTTTCCTTCTCATCTAATTAGAAGCGAAGAATTGTATTGTGGATTTATGTTATTAAATTTCATTCCTATCTCAGCATTCAGTGCTGTCAAAACATAAGCAAACAGAAATGGATGCTAAATTTGTGAGTTGAACAAAACACTTAACTGTGTGTTCAAAGAAAAAGGGAATCTATTGTCGAAGGCTTTCATGACCAAAATCACTGGTGTGTTGTGAATTTGCATCAGATCCTCTGACAATGCCAGCCACAGATGCAGGCAAAATGTCAGGAGAAAAGGCTGCTAGAACATGGCCATACAGCCTGGAAACTACATAACATGCCAAAAAGGGAATCTGTCTAATGGATACTAAGAACTGAATACAGTCTGTCTTTGTAGCAGGTGATGTGAAAACAAACGACAAAGAGGGCATTCTGTATTCAAGTTGTAGAATCAAGATTTGGTTTCTGAATGCCTTCTGAATCCTCCATTAAAAAATATAAACAGGTGCATGTGGAGGAGTCTTTCCCATGTCTAGAAAGGCATGAAGATGTTACGCCCAAACTCCTAAGATGTGAAAATGGCTGTTGAGGTCACACAGATTATGTTTCATGAGGATTTGTTTGTTCCAGTGGTTTCCCAGACAATCAATTTATAGTGTGACAAATGTGCTGATGGTATATATCTGTTGCCATATCTCTTTCCTTAAAGTTAAAGTACACAACAACAATGTATCCTCCACAACAAAACTGAGAATGTCTTTTCTTTCACCCCAAGCCTGAGTATCACAAGCAGCGGGAACGTATGCATCTATCAAAAACACTGCTCCATGGTGTTTATGAAAGCAATCATGATGAGAGTTACAGCCCTGTGCCATTTGGGTTAGTGTTGTCTTTCTTTAGTTTAGAGAAGGAGTGGTAGAGAACCGTTGTATCTCCAGATGTTTTGGACATCAGCACCCAGATGCTCCTGCCAACTTGGCTAATGACAAGGGATTGTGGGAGTCATAGTCCAAAACATTTCTGAGTCTATTTTGTGAACCTGTTTTCATTTGCTTGATATTCTTTGGAAAATATTCTGGCTTCTCTATGGCACACTAAAAATAGGAAAGTTTGCCCTTCTCGATTTTTGGACTATGATTTCTAAAATTCCAGTGCTGATCTGACTTTAAATCTAATTATCTCGAGAGTTTCACATTCACAAAAGATTATCATTCCCATGCTTGCATTTTCTATGCAGTATGCATTTATCTTGAGAAGCATTCAGATTTCAGACCTCCATTTTCCATATAGGTTAACATTTACCTACTTTGGTTAACTTGGTATTGATAGCATGTGCCACTTTCATTGGCATACAATATTTTTTTTCATGTCAGGAGCATCTTGAGGAACTGCAAGTCGCATCTGGTATGAGAGAATTGGCCATCTGCCCAGATGTTTTGATGTTTTACCATCCTTGTGGGAGGCTTCTCTCATGTCTCCGCCTGGGGAGCTGGAGTTGACAGAGGGAGATCATCTGCGCTCTTCCCGGATTTGAACCTCTTACTTGTTGGTCTTCAGTCCTGCCGGCACAAGGGTTTAACTCATTGAGCCACCGGGGACTCCTATACAATATGATGAGATGTCTTAAAGAATTGTATGCCCTTTTATTTGAGTGTCAGGATTGAGATTAGATGTTATCACTTTTATTTAATTGCATTTATAATGCATGACATGTTCAGTGTGCAAGATTTATTTTTTAACACGGGGCTTCTGAAACTCTGGATTTTGTGTGGATGAAGGTTTTTTTAGTGATCAATAGTCTTTAAATAGTTACAGTTCTCAAGATATATTTTAGTTAGGAAGGGATAATGCCACTGCCCCGCTTTGCTGTAGCAGTGAGTACATGTGTGAGAGATGTTGGGGAAAAGACATGCAGTCTTCCCACATCTTGTTATATGGGAGCACTCTGCTGTCTTTCTCTGGACAGAGGGGGGAATAGTTGTAAAGTGAGTCATCACAACTCTTTTGAATCTTAGCATAGAAAATAACGGAGAAAATGGCTGTGAATTGGAGATGGAAGGGGAATAGTTGTGTGTCTGAGGTTGGCTCTTCTTCCTTGTGTGGAGATACTTTATGAGGAGAGGATGCGAAGACATGGCACTGGCATTGTGAGGCAACCTGGAAGCAGGAACTGGAGACTGCCATCTGAGGCAGGCTGGTTCTTCTATTTATAACGCCAAGAGCTCTGGCCATCTGTCAGGAAGCCAGAGATGACTCATTGATATTGGGGGAAGGGATAAGAGAAAAGAAAACTAATGCTAAGTATGCTCGAGAGATTTTGAGATATGCCTGTAATATTCAGATCTTGTAAGCTTTCATTAAAATTAAATTTGTGTTTCCTTTGGCCTGTTCATGCCCATGTCCTTTCAATGTGGACTTCTTTAAAGTCCAGACTGTTTGTTTATTTAAATTGCAGATCCCAGGATTCTGTAGGATGCAACTATGGCAATTAAAGTGGAATTATATCACTATTAGTGTGTGATGTGAAAGGTCCCTAAGAGAGATCAAGTGGGATAGCAATGGACAATTACATATTTTCTAGGCAACAGAGTTCATACTTTGCCATGCTGTTCCATCTCAGGCGTACATGTGACTTAATGCTTTCCATAACTGTTGATCATAGAACCATAGAGTTGGAAGAGACCTCATGGGCCATCCAGTCCAACCCCCTGCCAAGGAGCAGGAATATTGCATTCAAAGCACCCCTGACAGATGGCCATCCAGCCTCTGTTTAAAAAGCTTCCAAAGAGGGAGCCTCCACCACACTCCGGGGCAGAGAGTTCCATTGCTGAATGGCTCTCACAGTCAGGAAGTTCTTCCTCATGTTCAGATGGAATTTCCTCTCTTGTAGTTTGAAGCCATTGTTCCGCGTCCTAGTCTCCAAGGAAGCAGAAAGCAAGCTTGCTCCCTCCTCCCTATGACTTCCTCTCACATATTTATACATGGCTATCATACCTCCTCTCAGCTTCTCTTTTTTAGGCTAAACATGCCCAGCTCTTCAAGCCGCTCCTCATAGGGCTTGTTCTCCAGACCTTTGATCATTTTAGTCGCCCTCCTCTGGACACATTCCAGCTTGTCAACCTCTCCCTTCAATTGTGGTGCCCAGAATTGGACACAATATTCCAGGTGTGGTCTAACCAAGGCGGCTCATGTTGGCTCATTGTTGGCTCATGTTTAAATTGTTGTCCACGAGGACTCCAAGATCTTTTTCACACGTACTGCTCTTGAGCCAGGCGTCATGAGGTGATGTGGCAAGGAAAGTAATAGCACTAGATAGTAATAGCTGGATGACTATTCATACAAGATCACTTCTGAAATCAATTATTCAGTCTTTTTTGGGATAGTCTACAGTTAGTGATGAATATGGATTGTATGGCATTGATGGAAAAAAAATGGTGAGAGAGCAGACCGTTCTTTCCTTTCAGATCCAGGAGATGAAGTGTCTTGATCTGTATAGGCAGCACTCTTATAACTTGCATGGTAGTCTCAGGCAAGATATTGAACCAATCTGTATTTCCCTCTATCTTCTAACTGGCAAAAAAACAAAAAACAAAACAAAACAAAACCCTGAAACAATGTCATTCAGATCTAATTCAGATTCAGAGACTCAAGGTATGAAGGAAAATGGCACAGTTCTAAAATGCCAGCCTAAGTCAGGCTCTTACATCTAAAGACTATATATGCATATGCAGCATATCTATACAATTGCTACAAACCAGACAGAAGTTCCACATAAACGTGGTTATCCTAGACATTATAATTGCTGATTCTATTGAAATCTCTTTGGAGAAGGAATTACTGAGTAATCTCTGACCAGGCATGTAGCCCGGGGGGGGGGGGGGGGCTTGAGGGGCTTCAGCCCCCCCGAAATTCTCATGGTGGTTCGCGAAAAGGCCTTACTGGTGCATTATTTAAACTGTTATGTTTATTCATATCATGATCTGATCACCATACTCAATATATACCATATGCATGGGGGTATTGGGGTAATGATACAAAAGGTTTGCTAGGGTAGACCCTCTTTCACTCAGACTCAGCCCCCCCCCAAAACTCAGCCCCCCAGAACCCCCCCTGAAAAAAACTCAGCCCCCCCCCCCCCGAAACGAAATCCTGGCTACGGGCCTGTCTCTGACAATGCTCCTCTACATGCCTTAATTATCTTGATCAGCTCTTTGGAAAATAAGAGCCTGTTACATCTCTTCCATTATCTTTTTGTTTTTAGGCTGCAAGGTACAGGGGCTCGGTGAAGGATTTTCCAAACTTTGATGCCAACCAGGATGCTGAGGCACTGTATAATGCGATGAAGGGATTTGGTATGTGTCGCCTCCTCTGGACTTGGGACTGAAATTTGTGGTGTCATTAACATAAATCTGGTCATTTGCCATTTGCTAACTGTCCTATTTATGAAATAAAAAAGAAAATATTATTGCTATTTTCCATAAGAGGACCTCATGACAGCTGCAATGGCAACAATCTTTCGTTCTGTAATAGAACAAAAAGAAACAAGAATAACAAAAAAGCACGTTGACATGTTTGGGTTTTTTGCATGAATGTATTTGCTTATGATCAGATTTTGGTAGAGAGAATCCAGTTCTTGTCTCTACTTTGGTTAACCAATAGTAGGGATTGACACAGTACTTGGATGAGAGATTTCCAATGAATACCAGGTACTGTAGGGCCTACATTTCAGAGGAAAGATCTGGCAAAATCACTATTGCTTGCCTATGATAACTCTGCAATTCATGCAGTCACTGTATGCCAATAGGTAGCTTGAACACACACACACACACACACACACGGATTTATGAAATCCTAGCATTTTTTCTTCTCCTCACTGAGAAAGAGTATCATAGAATCAGAGTTGGAAGAGACCTCGTGGGCCATCCAGGCCAACCCCCTGCCAAGAAGCAGGACAATCACATTCAAAGCATCCCCAACAGATGGCCATCCAGCCTCTGTTTGAAAGCCTCCATAAAAGCCTCCATATTTTAGAAATGTGATCTACCATGAAATGTTTCACCCTGACATAGAGAGAAAGGAGCATTTTAAAAACGTTTTCATTGTTTTTGTCCAAATATAATTTTGTGCAACATTTTATGTGAATGTCAGTATTTTATGCACAAGAAATTGCCAGTGAAAAATAGGGAAAACCCCCATTTCATTCTTGCTCAGAGGGACAATTATTTGTACCCACATATAAGAACAAAGATTTACATCAGTAATGTGTGATATGAAGAGTGGTCTATGTACAGTTCTGCAAATAATTTTTGACAAACCTATCACAAATTAAACATCAAAAAGTGAGATTCCACCCCATTCTACTCTCTATGTTTTTGGTTTTGTTTAGCAGGGAACAATGCATTATTGGCAAGTAAAAAAGTATATAGGTTTGGCTCATTTCCATAGGCTAGCCTTCTCAAACCTGTTGTCTCCCAGATTTGTTGAACTACAGTTCCCATGGACATTCTGCAAGAAATACGAGCAACTCTTATCACACTCTACAACAAAATATTTCCTTTTATTCTCATTTCCCCTATGACATGGCCAGGCAGCTAATTTTCTTCTTAATCCTACCTTGGAATTAAATATGTTCCTTTTAATTCAAGTTAGATGCAGACATGAGAATTGAATCCAGGGGGTTGAAAACCGGTTGTGATATGAGCATTAAGCATGACTTTTCTTTCTCTCTCTCTCCCTTTAGGCAGTGACAAAGAGGCCATACTTGATCTTATAACATCCAGGAGCAATAAACAAAGAAATGAGATTTGCCATGCATACAAGGCCCTCTATGGAAAGGTAAGACCTGGATGACTAAAAAGAGAGCTATTTCATTGCTTTTTAAATGTTACTGGATCACTACAGGCAAGATGATCCTTACTGTGAAATGCATGAAAGTGCATTTTGGATGCAGGAGATATTAGCACAAAGAGTTACAAGATTCTTATACAGGTTGAGCATCCCTTAGAGGTGAAACTCCAAAATTGTCCACATAGATGGGCAAGTTAGTGATATTTGCTTTCTGTTGGCTCAGTGTACACAAACTTTGGGTTATGCACACAATTATTACAAAAAAAGTTTTGCCCTCAGGCTTTTGGTCCAAAACATTTTGGATAACTAATACTCAATCCATATTCCAAAATCTCTGCATTCAGAAGAAACAAGCAGCGGAATGTGACATGAAGTGACTCTGAAGTCATTGGCCCAGCGAATCTACTCATGGTTTTTGTTTGAACATTGAACATTAAAGAAGCTATCCAAAATGATGAGCCCGATCCTCAAAATGGTACCAAAATTAATCTGATTGTCAGACTAAAACTTGGGAAATGGTACACCACCCTACTGGCTCAGAAACCATGGGCTACAACAGCAATTCTGTCCCTGGGGCCCATAGTTCCATCTTTGTTCAGTGAATTATAAATTATAAATTCTGTATCACTTTTGGCATCCTAAATAAAGCATATAGATTTAAATGGCAGGATAAGAGTGGATATGCATCATTTCTTTTCTTTCTTCATGTCATGCATATGGAATTTGGACTCTTTCATCCATTCCTAAGATATATTAATGTTCACATTCCTGTTACATTTAGAACAGGTGTTATAGTTAGAACAGCAATAACCTGATCAATAACCTTGATCAGCAGTAAGCAAGATGGACATGTTTGTCAGTGCTTTGTTGCGCTGGATGTCAAGTGGCCAGAAGCAACTGTGCATCTGGGCAATAAATGAAGTTGGCTCTGCCATTAACATTGAGCTTCTACTTTGCTGAATAAATTGTTAATTAAATCAATGTACTTATGCTCTATAGCATGAGTAATTTTCTTACAAAGTGATTCAAGGAAATAATATTACTTTTTATTATCTATCTCTACCTGCCATTTTATTAGGACCTGATTGCAGACCTGAAGTATGAATTGACAGGAAAATTTGAGCGACTGATTGTGGGTCTGATGAGGCCCTTGGAATACTTTGATGCCAAGGAAATCAAAGATGCTCTAAAGGTAAAAGGCAGCAGTTTGCAGTTGTTTCAAAAACACACAAATGTACTGGCATTCTGTTTACTTTCTCCACCCAGTGTATTTTTTTTACATTGTAAGAACTCATCCCATGGAGAGCTACAGAGACAGTTATGTGGGTTTTTTTTGTTTTGTTAAATTTCAGAGTACTTCATTTCACCCATTTTCCTTACTCATAGGGCATTGGGACGGATGAGAAGTGCCTAATTGAGATCCTGGCATCTCGGACCAATCAACAGATCCGTGCTCTAGTGGAGGCCTACAAAGATGGTGATTACAGAGGGCAGGGGATTTGTACCTTCCTTGGGTTTTTTTCTGTCTCCAGCTGCTACCAAGATCTAAATGTTAGAAAAGGCAATTCTCTATCTGAGACATAGGAAACTTTTGATCTTCCAGACATGTTGGACCAACTCCCACAATTCCTTTCAGTCTAAACATTTGAAACACCAAAGATTTTTCACCACTGATACTAATATTTAGTCCAATGGTAAATTCTACTAAATTGAACTTTCTTCTGAACAATGATGGATTAAAAGACTCAAACATACTAAAAAAAGCAAAATATACAAATAATATGAAACCTTTGTACTTGGTCTATACACCTATGTACTTTGTTATCTAAATGATGATGGGCATAAGTGATCTTAGGATCTGGATCTACTTGCATAATTCTATTTTACCATCTATATAAATAAAAATGTTATGTTAGTTTGTGGGATTAACATAACTCAAAACTACTGGACGCATTGACACCAGATTTGGACACACTACACCTATCAGGCCAACAAGTGACCATCACTCATAAAAACACTGAAAAACACAGCAGAAGAGACTTAAAAAGCCAAAAAAAAATACATTACAAAGCATGCGCAAAACCACATATATATATATGCAAACACACATACACAAATATATACACACACATATACACAATAAAACACATATACACAGACTGGGCCACAGCAACACATGGCAGGGGATGGCTAGTATAAATACAAAGCTTAAATAAACTAAGGGTAATCTAGTCTAATTCCCTTTTTAAAGGATCCCTGGTGGACACCGATCCAATCTCTGTTTTTTTTGCTTTGTTTTGGTTTTTAAGAAAAATCCAAATGAAGAAGACTACTAGCTTTTAAAGTACAGGCAGTCCCCGAATTGCAAACATCCGACTTGCAAACAACTCATAGTTAAGAATGGGAGTGAGAGCTCAGGAAGTGAGAGAAGTCTATCCCTAGGAAGGGAAATTCACTCCTGAAAGGATTATCATAGGGGAAAGGTGTTTCTCGTGAAACTTTATTGCCAATCCTTCTTTCCACAACAAGCCACATTTTTTTCAAATCCAATTATAGAGAGACAGAAAGTGAGGTGAAATCTTCTGAAGAGGGGCACAGACAGAAAAATGAACACCACAGGGCTGTTAACCCTTCTCTATGCTCTCCATAAAGATAGCATAGGCTATTGTCTGGAGATACACTTTAAAATGTACCTGTTCTGACTTACATACAAATGCAACTTAAAAACAAACCTACAGAACCTGTCTTGTTCATAACTTGGGGACTGCCCATAGTCTGTCCCATTTTTGAATACCTGTTACAATTGGGAAGTTGACCTTAAAGTTTCCTTGGAATTGCTCCCTTTTTAAAAATATGAATCCACTTGCTCTACCTTCTAAAATGAGTTTGGACAAAGCCTGGGCTGTGTGGGCATTTTTACTCAGAAACATCTATTCACACTAAACCAATGTTTAAAAGACTGTTTAAAAAATTAGAAGTGGCTTTTCATATCCTGGTGTTAAAAAAGGCCTCTCCTGGGTCTGCATTAACAGCCAAAATAGTACCATAAGTGATATCTCCTCTCTCTCTTTCCCCTATTTGCACAGCATATGAGAGTAATCTGGAGGAAGATGTCATTGCTGATACTGCAGGACACTTCAAGAAGATGCTAATTGTTCTTCTTCAGGTATGATACCTTCATGCTTCTCTCCAGGTTTTGTCCCCTTGTTTGCTTGTGCTGAACTGGGATGATTTATTGTCCTTTCTGCAGGCCACCCGGGAAGAGGATGATGTTGTGAGTGAAGAGTTAGTGGAACAAGATGCCAAGGTAGGCACAATAGACATGGTATTTGGGTCTACTAGTGATGAGCCAGAGAATGACCATGACTTAGGGAAAGTTGGTGGAGTTGGAAGTTTGCCACAGTCTTGGCAAGGTGAGACCTACAAGCTCTGGTGTGGTTTTTTCACACCAAATGTACCAGAGAAATAGGCATCTTAATAATTCCCCTTGGAAGACACAACATATTATTTTTAAAGGGGCAAACTTGCATGATTGCCCTCCAGAATACTTTTGCTTCTGATGTATGCATCCAAGACTTAGATGCTTAGTCCCAATTCTGTTCTGTTCTCCAATGTGAGATTGAGCATGTCTCCACTTCTAGCCTTAGTGAGAAAAATATAGTCTTGACCAGTCAGCAGCCTGGTGGCATGTATTTGAGGCCGCCCCAGGTGATTTCTGAGAGGCTGGGTAACCCTGGAATGGGTAGAGATATATCTTGAACTGCATTGTTGGAATCTAGGATATACTGCTTCGGAGATGCTTTCCCAAAGTAGGCAATAGGGAGAAAGCATTTGGGTCATCATACCTTAATTGGTTACTCTTCTGGTGACCATAGTAGTGTACTGTTTGTGAAGTCAGGGTAGAGAACTCAGATGTCCTATCAAATTTATTAAACCAGGAAGCCCGAAAGACTGCTACTCTTATATCATGATTATGTGCACTTTTACATTAAAACACATGATCACAGTGAAGAGATACTGTTTCAGAAAAACTGTTTTTCTGGCAATTAATTTAGGAAGGTAGTGAACTTACACACAGAGACAAATATCTCTCAACAAAATGAGTCACAAAATGGTGTTTCCTGTATAATTTACATAGAAATCTGATCGCCATGAGGGAAGAATTAATATTGTAGTTTCCTGGAAATATTTCTGAAGTCACAATGGGTTTGAATGTAGTTTCATTCTGTGTTTTATAAGACTGAATAGCCTCTAGTTATGAGTCTGAATAGTCCATGTAACAGTAAGACTCAGGGATAACATACTAGGCTGGTTGATTACATCAGTCTGATAAATTTTGCATATTGGTTTTGCAAACTCATTAATATGGGTTGAGTTGCATGAATGTGTTCTGAAACAAATTCCTACAGAAAATCAAGATGAGAGTTTTGGGAGGTATTGTGGATTATTCTTTCTGCCTTTCCCTAGTTTTAAGGTCTCTCTCGCTGTGTTCTTTCCAAAGGACCTGTTTGAAGCTGGGGAGGTGAAATGGGGCACAGATGAGGCCCAGTTTATCTACATTCTTGGAAATCGAAGCAAGCAGCACCTTCGGCTGGGTGAGCATTCAAAGCATTCAAAGAGACTGTATGCTTCGCAAACCGCAAGTGAAGCTTCCTCTTAGAAAAGCTTTATGTATCTTCCTGAAATAGATGCTGATGTGGCTTCGATGCACAGGAAAATACATGCCATCTAGTGGCTGTCATTCCAAAGTGCTGAGACCTTGAAGAAAAGAGATGCATGTTCAACAGGGCTGTTCTCTGAAGCCTCGTCATAATGCCACGTGGGTTCCTGAGAATACTCCTGTATCGGGTTAAAATCTTTTTGTGATTTTCAAGATTATTCTTCTGTTTCTACCAAGCGTAGACATTGCAACTTCTGTCTTAAAAGGACATTGAATGGGAAAATTTGACTCTTGTTCTTTTTTTCTCATTCAACTTATGACCACTGGCTCACGTCACTTCATTTGGTCCTTTAGAACAAGATTGAAAACTATCTTTGCTGCTGGTCAAAAAATCTTTGAGAAGCCTGTCTACACCTACTGACTTTAAATTAAGAATACAATGTTAATGGAGTTGTAGATTATCGTTAATAAACAGCCTTCTGTTTTCCCATGCCTGCCCTAAAGTAACCCCATCATGGGGTTTTCATGGCAAGATTTGTTTGGAAGGGGTTTGCCATTCTCTGGCCCTCAGAGTGTTTGATTTGCCTAAGTAACCTGTTGGGTTTCTATAGCTGAGCAGAGATTTGAATCTTGTCTCCCAACATTTAAATTACTATACCATGCAGGATCACTTAATATGTTGTTATTACTGTAGTGCTATTAATACTGAGCCAACATTGGAATAGTAGTTTGAGCATTACATTACCAGGGTTTGAATTCTCACTTGGCCATGAAAACCCATTGGATGATCTTCAGCAAGTCACTTTCTTCCATTCTCAGAGGAAGAGAAAGAAAATATAGCCAAGAAAACACTGTTAAGTTCATCTTAGGATCACCATAATGTGTAATGGACTTTTAATTCATACAACAGCAACAAAGTGTTATTAATATTGATAGTACTTCATAGAGTAACAAATGAAAATAGTTCCTGCACCATCAGCATTTGTCTAAACTTCAACAGGGAGCGAAGACTTGTCACAGAGAGAGTCAATGTCAAGGAAAAACGATCGTGTTTGTGGGTTTTTTTGGGGGGGGGGAGGGGGTTGAATAATCATTTTGGTGCTGCTCTAAATTGCTGTCTAAATGTCTCAGGAGCTTTCCCCAAAAGTCTTTTGTAGCTTAACTGATAATAATAATAATAATAATAATAATAATAATAATAATAATTTCATTTGAAAATACATCACATTTGGGAAGTGTTCGACTTGTGATTTTGTGATATGAAATCCAGCATATATATCTCATTTGCTGTGTCATACTGTATTTTGTGTCAGTAAAATAATAATAATAACCCTGGTCTCCAGAGTTGTAATATAATATAATATAATATAATATAATATAATATAATATAATATAATATAATGTATATACATATAATATTAATAATATTATAATGTAATGCAATATGATAATAACAATATGATATTATAATTATATATTTATATTACATGTGATATTACTAATAATATTACGATATAGTGGTATGGTGCAATATAGCAATATTTAATGCTGATATTGTACTATGCTAATAATATAATATATTGTATGTAATATATACCTTGTAAGCCACTCTGAGTCCCCTTCAGGGTGAGAAGGGCGGCATATAAATGTCGTAAATAAAGAAATAAGTAATAAAATATTCATAACCTTCCCTATCTTCCCAGAGGGACTCAATATGGTGCAAACATTAGATAAGAAGTCCTTAATATGCATATGCCATATTGCCACAAATTCAAAGATTTATTAGAAAATAATATTTATGCTTTTAAATTTGTTAAGATAAATGCCTATGTTTCACTTGCTCATATCTAAATCTCAGTAGAACAATATAGTGTATATAGACTTAGAATGAAATCCCTTTGAGCTCAGTGGATCTACAACTGGTGGTGTAGAGGCAGGAAAGAGACATTTTAAAGTTAATTGTAATGTGTGAGTAGGCGTGCCTCCTGAGCATTTCAAATGTGACACATCTTCCACCAAGAAATACTTTTTTTCATTCAGAAAATGTTTTTCTGCACATTGTTGCCCATAGATTTCTTCATTAATTTAGAGATGCTTCAGATGTGAAGGCTATTCATATATTTAAAAGAGATAATACTGAAATATAAAACAGAATTTTAGATGGAAGAGTTCATGAAGAACATTTGATTCAGTCTTTTTTAGGACTGAAGTTACTTTGTGCTAATGAAGTTGTTTAGGACCAGTCATACGTTTTTTGGAGTAGAAAGCATCATGCTTTGGGTGCTGTAATAATTCAAAGGCATTTGTGTGTGGAATTGTTCCTCTCTTGTGCTTTCTTTTCAGTCTTTGATGAGTACCAGAAGATTGCAGGCAAACCCATTGAGGCAAGCATCCGGGGAGAGCTGTCTGGGGATTTTGAGAAACTGATGCTAGCTGTAGGTAAGAATTTTGATTACACATCATATGACCTTGGTAGTGATAAAGCACCAATAGTGAGCCCAGACTCTGGAAGTATACTTTTTGTATAAGACATGTTACACCTTCTGAGTAACATGTTAGTTTGCTGTCATTGCCACAGCCCACAAATAAATAGTAAGGTAATATATCTAAGGTAAAGGTAAAGTTTTCCCCTTGAAATAAAATCTAGTTGTGTCCAACTCTGGGGGGTGGTGCTCATCTCCATTTCTAAGCTGAAGAGCCAGCATTGTCCGTAGACAACTCCAAAATCTTGTGGCTGGCATGACTACATGGAGCACCATTACCTTCCTGCCAGAGTTGTACCTACTGATCTACTCACATTTGCATGCTTTCAAACTACTAGGTTGGTGGAAGCTTAACAGCGGAAGCTCACCCCACTCCCCAGATTCGAACCACCGATCTTTCAGTCAGGAAGTTCAGCACCTCAGTGGTTTAACCCGCTACGCCACCGGGGACATTATAATGGATGGTCCGCCTTCCCTGAAGGCTCTCTGCCCAGCAATTGGAATATCCTAGTTGAGGCTACAAGTGACAGCAGTCACTATCTCCTGGTTGCTGAAAAAATTAAAGCAAAATAATCAAGTTAGCCATTATTCATTATATCACAAATAAAACTATTCTTGATTGATGTTAAACCAGTGAAGTTGGAATCACTTTAAACACTTTTAAACCTTTGAATGCATTGGGAACGGCAATCCTACAGACAATATCCTCCATAGTCACACATAGCATATACATTAGCATTGTCATTGGTCCCAGAACTCACCATAGTTTGCTCCCCCTACTTGCCGCCCCAATGACCATTCCTTGGATGATGCAGAATTGAGGGTATGAAAAACTAGAGAAGTTTCTGCATATATTCCTATAGCCAGCAAAAGTCTGAGTACATCTTCTGCCAAGATCTGCGATATCAGCAATGGTGGAATGATCCTTGGAATCAGCTGTCATATAGACACATGGTGAATCCTGGCAGGGCTTTGATTGCTTTGGAGGAAATGAGAAATTTGGCAAGCATTCCATGTACATGCATCCTGGTAGGTGTGGCCAACTTTATAACATGCCACACCACCATTTGGGGATTTAGTTGAGGAGTTAGGATTCTGAAGGGAAGGGAGAGCTTCATACAGGCCAATAGAAAGCTCTTTGCCTTAGGGCCCTCTCACATAATAATATTATGGTGCTATGAATCAACATTAGTTGACATGACTCCATTATGTAGAATCATAGGATCTGTTATTTAGGGAGTGCTTAGAATTCACAGCCAGGGATTTCTAATGCCTCAGCAAACTACAAATCCTGAGATTCTATGGGATGCAGTGTAGTGGAATCTATCTTTAAGACAACAAGGTCGAAGCCTACATGACAGTAGCTGTCATCTTGGAAGGCAGGCAGAGACAGGAGGAGGAGTCAAGCCGACTCCTGATTGGGTATAGCAATTAGGGGAGGAATTGGTTGAGAGAGGGAAATAAGCTGTCAGCTTTTGACAGGGAGGGAGAAGTGTCTTGACATCAGACACAGAAGGATGAAATGTTAAGATAGGAAGTTACAGTAGGAATCTGACAGGGAAAGAAAGTTTTAAGTGAGCCTTTAGAATAGGGAATAAGCAGCAGACAAGGGCTAAGGTTACTGTATTGTTAGGATCAGTAACAGAAAGACTGGTCTGTTTATACTGAGGAAAAGTATAAGAGTGCTTATTTGCCCTGTGGGAGAGACAGATAGGGATCTGTTCTCAAGTGATACTGTGTCTAAAGATAGAGCAGTGTGTTTAAGGTATCTCACCGTTGATAAAAGCTTTACTGTCAGTGGAATTACTTGTTGAAGTAACTAAGTCTCTACAACTGAATTACGCTTCTGTACCCCTCATGCTATGAGGTGATATTTATTCCAAGTTTAATAAACTCTTTCTTAGTTCCCTTTTAACTGGTGTCAGCTTCAGTATATCAATCTCCTCAGAACCAAGTCTGTCAAACCCATTTTTAAGTCCAGTCCTCCAGTGAAGAAGCAATAGGTGCACCAAGAGCTCAAACACACCTTACCTATAACACATTCACACCTTTGGTTCCTCAGGCCAATAGAAGCTGAGGTGGTGGCAGTTATATCTACCAAGCAACATTCGGTCATTGATTTATTTAACATAGGGTCAGCCTCAAATTACGTTACATGCAGCCATAGCAGTTAAAGTGAAATCTTGGTGTTATCTTTGCATAGTGTGATAGGGCCTTTCATGCCAATCTTTATGTGGTCAGAACATTACCATCTACATATAAGAAGGACATTTCAGAAGGCAGTGGGCAGCCTCAGATTTTACAGAAATACCTCTCCCAATCCAGAGAGAGAGGATTTGAAAAGAAGTAATATTTCCCCAGCAGAAACAAGGCACTCTGTGTTGAGGCAAAATTAGAGAACCTGGAAGGGAAATGGCAATGGGTATTCTTAAAGGAGACATGGTTGCCAGGCTCCAAACTTGATCTGGAGCAGACTATCCTGAAATATTTTATTGCCAATTTAATTTGTCTTTTCTGGGTATTTGTCATGATACATAGCAGGCTTTGAAAGACCCTGGAGTTTAGGAAGCATGTTATTGTCCAGAAGTCAACAAGCTTCAGCCTTTACTTTACTCTCTGTTTATTTCTTCCATAGTGAAGAATATGAGGAGTACAGCTGCATATTTTGCTGACAGACTTTTCAAAGCCATGAAGGTGAGTACCATTCCATATATGAATTTCTTTTCCACTGAGTTAATAGGGAGCATGTAATCTCTCAATGTAAATTTCAGTTGTACAATCTCAGGGCTAAAGTAAGTATGACATGTATGCGTGGTTGCATTTAGCAGGTTTGTTACCTGTTGTTGTATCAGTAATGGGTCCAAATGGGATATCTGACAAGTATTGGAAGCATATAGCATAAAGATCAGTTGTATTGGGAACTACTGAATAACTTGTTCCTAGAAATCATGGAATACATAGTTCCATAAGTAAAATTCACCATGGCCTTTTTATTTCCAAAGGTCACTTCAGTAACTTCTTTAAAAAGACAAAATTGGCTTATATTAAATATTACAGGTATGTGTGTAAAATATAAAAAAACATATTTGGAAATATATATTCAAAATATATATCTTTGTACTATGGGTAGGAAATATGAGGCCTTCCAGATTTTGTTGCTCATGAGGGTCCCTCTCTATCCAGGACAGCCACAAGTGTGGGATGGTGGAAGTCTAACATCTGGAGAACCACATATTCCTCATTGCTCCTAAATATGTGTTGTAGCCAGTTCTATTGGCTATACATCCTTACGTAATTGGATAGGTAGATATTCAACAAATTCTTAAAATCCAAAAGGTGGCATTGCGTACCATGTTTTTTTTTCCAAATATTTCATAGGCAAACCAGTTTGGAGTAAATTGAGTATTGGCGGTATTCACATGGCTTTACATATTCCATTAATCTTTGTTCCCGCCTTCCTTTAAATCTTCAAGCAAATCCTAATTTCCCTCCCCCCTTTGGGGAGATATGTTGCAGGGCCTAGGGACAAGAGACAACACACTGATTCGAATCATGGTGTCGCGCAGTGAAATTGACATGTTGGACATCCGAGAGATATTCCGAACTAAATATGAGAAGTCTCTACATCACATGATCGAGGTAATACCTGAAAGACTATGCTGCTATGAAAGAGGCAGAAAATGTTCCAGCTGCCACTATCACTTTCTCTTTCTACTCTGTAAGGGTGGGCAAAGTACACATAGAAACCCTGTAGCCTCCACTCTAGTTCCCTGTACAATTTTTTTTAGTTCCCCACCTAAAATATTATCCCCAAAGGATCTCTTATGCCCTCTAGTGGCATTAAGGTCCACTTAGACCAGGCATGGGCAAACTTTGGCCCTCCAGATGTTTTGGACTTCAACTCCCACAATTCCTAACAGGCTGTTAGGAATTGTGGGAGTTAAAGTCCATAACACCCGGAGGGCCAAAGTTTGCCCATGCTTGACTTAGACATTTCATCCCTGGTTAGTTTTACTCCTATAGGGGGAACCTTATTAAAAAAATTAACCAGAAATGACTTGATTGTTGTGTGCTTTTCATGTTGCTACTGATTTCTGCAACTCTACAGCATTGGGTTTTCTGGTGCTGAGAGTGTCTGTCTTGCCCAAGGTTACCCAGTGAGTTTCCATGGCCAAGTGGAGAATCGATCCAGGTCTCCATAGTCCAATGTACTCCCTCTCTCTTTCTCTCTCTCGCTTTCAACTTGCCTTGCAGTTGATACCAATCATGGAGCTTACATAACCTTATGAGAGTTGCTTGAATTAAAGTTTACTATGAATTAAACTTTCTATTTTGGAAAGGCCAAATGATCTTTTGTTAGAGAGCAACACAGCTTTTCCACTAGTAAATTTGACTTGCTTTTAGATTTGGAAAACACTTCACATTTCTGAGATTATAGATTCCAGCATCCATCAATGCGAGACTGAATTGGCAGGCATTAGGAATGATGCAAGCTATGGGTCAAGATACCTTGAGAAATCCATGATAGGGAATGCTGGTCTGTACTTTATAGGAAGGGCATTATTCTTTTTTATGAGCAGCATATGCATTCTGATGGCAGTAGTGGCCTCTGGACACTGATGTTTCCTTTCTTTGGGGATGGGAAATATGTCAGAACACTTAGACCACCGTATCTATGAAGATTTCATCTGAAAGTTTTCCCTGGTGGCCGATCTGTAACAGATGATTACTGCATTTGAATGTTCTCCCCTTTTTGTCAGTTTCTTTCTTTCTTTGCAGAGTGACACATCTGGTGATTACAAAAAAGCCCTGCTAAAGCTGTGTGGAGGAGATGATGAGTAAGCTTTAGTTCTAGTTTAAAACTGCATGGTGTCTTTTTTTGTTTCTTCCCACAAAGTTTACAGTAGCTATTGTGGGTGGCGTGAAGTCCCCTGGTTCTTAAAACATTACAATCCTTCAAAATTCAAAATTTCTTACCATAATTTGCCTGCAGTGTCCTGGGAGCTTAATCATCACTCGAGAGTGCAGTTGATCGAATGCAAAGAAGCTCGTCATCTGTTTTTGAAAATATACTGAATGTACTAGTTGTGTTCCAGAGAACCCTATACATTTTTTTCCACTCTTTGTTTCTGGAAGATTACGTGGGGGGAAAGAAATGCTTTTTAGGCATCTTCGGAACATTTCTCTCTGACAATTCCCAAAGGGAGTATGATTAAATTGGGAAATGAGATCATTTTTACTATCCCATTGTCATTCAAGAGAGCTCCAAGGGATTCCACTTTTTGTGTAGGTAATTTTGGGTGAACTTGTATCTGGGACATCCAACTTCCATCTTCTTCAGGCCATTCTCTACTCCTGTAGTGACAGTGATTTGAAGAGTGAAGGGAGGAACATACATTTTAGCTGAGTTTGGAATTTACTGGCTTGTAGACTCTAGGAATTATCGCTCAAAACAAGTAATTTGTCCAAGCTCTAATCTTATCATGCAAACTAATTCAGTAACTCTTCTCATGGACACATAGAATGTGATACTACTGAGCATTCAAAACTAGAAAAAAATTGAGGAGCACAACATTTGGAAAATCATCTGATCAGCAGAAAGACAATGCTTATACTTTTGTGCGATAAGAGGCTGTGTGCCTGAAACGGAACAGGCTCGCCTTTTAGCTCTCTGCATTTTCATGCCACGTTAAAGCAAATGGTTCATAACGCAAGGCCTGAAAATTCCTGAAATGTGAAAAAACATGCAAAAATATACACATATATGTAATATCTGAAGCAGGCTTGTGATGTTAGATTTATTGGGAATGGAGAGTGGCAAGAATGGCTCTGGCTGCCTTAGAATAGTCCTGAATCGTCATGGGATGCTACACAGAGTTCCTTACCCTTGTGTCCTCCTCTCCCCTCCCCTTCCCTTTCAGTGCCGCAGGTGAGTTCTTCCCCGAAGCTGCGCAGGTGGCCTATCAGATGTGGGAACTTAGTGCAGTGGCCAAAGTAGAGGTCAGAACCCAATTCTCCCTTCCCGGTCTTTGCCTTGTTGGCTTGAACCCACAGCTGCTTCACCCTGCGTGCTGCTGACTCTTTCCTGCCAGGCCTCCTGCCTTTCTTTTCTGTTCAAATGAGTTGCCACTGCTCTGACCAAACACTTTTGGAACATGCTTTTTTAAACACTTGGCTTCATAGTAATTTACAGGGTTTTCCTTTCTTTCTCTGGTCTTGCTTTTGCTTATGAACTAACCTGATTACTGATTACTTTCCCATTCATATTAGCCTGTAGTGATCTTTAGCAGTGAGATGAAAAAACAGACCATTAAGGGTGCCTTGATTTCAATGCCTATATGCAAGCTCAGGATTCGTTTCAGCCTGCAGAAGTGGCATCACACGGAAACACATGAGATTTTGCAGAAATGTGTCTATTGATCCAAGTGTCATTTAATGGAAGTGCATAAGAGAAAGTTTTCTGGTAGTAACTTATTTCATGTTTTTCATTTCTTAAAGTAAAAGTATATAACATACATTCTAGTGCTTACACCAGAGAGACTAAGATAAGTTAAAATAATACAATAAATAAAATCACAGAATTATTTTATTTAGTAAAAATTGATAATTTAGAAAAAAGATATAAGTAAAGCCCTTTCTTGTGAAATATACAGTTATCCCTCCACATTTTCAGGCTTCAGCATTTGCAGTTTGATTATTCATGGATTATTATATTATCTTTTTTGCTGCCTTTGCTAGTGCCCCTGTACACAACTATATGTCCTTTATAGGCATTTCTACTTATGGTGGAACATCCACCATAGGATTGAGCTGGAGGATTCAGAAATGCTTAGGTTAAACAAAATTGAGTGCTCTTATTTATGCATTTCCCCCTCCCCCCTTTCACATGGAAACTTTTCATCTAATCCCTGCAAAAGTTGAGGGCTGATTGTATTCAGAATACTGAACATCCATTAAATACTTTCAAAGGATAAATTCAGACATGAATTCACTTCATGTGATAACTGCAGCTTTCACTTGGTGACTTGTACAAGCAAGTCTGCTCTGATCTCAGGTTGCCCTACAATATGGCACAAACTGAGAAGTGATAAGATATTGAGGTAGAGGTCGTCAACTAGAACAGCCTATATGAATTCGTTCTAGTTTTTGTGCATATCAGCCTACAGGAGAGCATGTTGTTAAGCCATAGATAATTTAAGCACAGGACAGAATTAATGTTCTGAATATAGCCGGAAAGATCTTTGAAGATTTGACCTGTCACAGAAACATAAGGACAGCTTCCTCCGGTCTGATTGTGGGAGATGCATGGGGTTTTACTTTATCTGAGTGCTCTCTCTTTTTGTTTTATTCAGACTTTCCTCCCTTTCAAATGCATTAGTGAACTAACATGTGACTTTTTTTGGTATAACTTGAACACTTTTTCTTTGCCTGGTCCATCCCCAACAAAATAAAGAATATTGTCAGTATAGTGGAGCCAGGACCCATTGGTTCATTGTGCTGGTACACTTTGGTTTACAGGGACAGGGACACAATCTCTTGGAGTTAGGTTATAATATTCACAGTGACTGAAGGAAATATGGGATTTTCCCAGAAACACAGTTTTAGTTTGAGCTTCCTTGTGATGTTGAGATGGCTTGGCCTTGAATGAGCAATTAAGGTCCACTGACTTTACAAAAGACCTGATCTTTGGAGAGAGAGAAGAGCTGCTAGAACTGGTTTGTTGATGCCAATTAAAGTAGCTACTTGCATTTTGGGATACTTCTTGAGGGCTGCCATGTTGAGTACCTGTACTCCAAAATGTACCACTGCACCATTGGTAACTTCCCAGCTTGCTCTATCCTTAACAGCTGCTTTCCCCCTAATACGCCCTTCTCTTACACACATCCTTCTTTCTATGTTTCATGTCTAATTTTAAACTAACTGTCTCATATTTGTTTAGACGAAAGGAACTATCCATCCAGCTGCTGATTTCAACGCTGATGGTGATGCAAAAGTGCTGAGGAAAGCAATGAAGGGATTCGGTATGTTAGGTCTTTGGCAAAGTTTATAACCATTCATGTCTGTTTCTGGTGAGGAAGTTTTCCTATATTTTAGAGTCTGCATTTCTTAACTGAGGCAATGTCTTCCTTAACTGAAAATTTTAAAGTATGTAATACCTCCTCACCTTCTGTGACCTTGGTTCTCCTTCCTATGGTTTTCTAAGCACAGACTAGGAATGGCCTAGAGCTTTTGCTGGAAACATTTTTGTATTTTGTAGATGCTGTGTGTCCTCAAGCCATTTCTAACTTAAAACAACCTGCGTGTTTTGGGCACTGCAGGGACTGGGACTCCCTTTTTATCCCTGCAGTTTATTTATTTATTTATTTATTTATTATTTATTAACTTTATTTGTACCCCGCTACCATCTCCCCAAGGGACTCGGTGCGGCTTA
This sequence comes from Anolis sagrei, assembly GCF_037176765.1. Lineage (NCBI taxonomy): Eukaryota > Metazoa > Chordata > Lepidosauria > Squamata > Anolidae > Anolis > Anolis sagrei. The sequence continues at coordinate 84,819,173 of NC_090022.1, forward strand.
CATGAGGCCGAGCCCAAACACAACAACAGAAGCAATAAAACATCAATACAAGCAATTAAAAATACAAGCAGTTTCAAATGTCATCGTCCCTTCCCCCACCCCTGCAACTTATTGAAGACTCTCTGATGCTCCCCTCATCACCATCCTCTGCTTTGTGTGAGTTGCCAGGATCACATAAATATCTCTCCATAAAATATAAAGCTTTCCCCTTGACATTAAGTCTAGCCATGTCCTATTCTGGGGGATGGTGTTAATCTTCATTTCTAAGACAAGTGCCCGCATTGTCCATAGATGCTTCCAAGGTCATGTGGCCAGCATGACTGCATGGAGTGCCGTTATTTTCCCACCAGGGCGGTACCTATTGATCTATTCACATTTGCATGCTTTCAAACTGCTAGGTTGGCAGAACCTGGGGCTAACAGCAGGAGCTCACCCCACTCCCCAGATTTGAACCACTGGCCTTTTGGTCAGCAAGTTCAACAGCTCAGTGGTTTAACCCACTGCACCACTGGGGGCTCCTGTCTCTCCATATCCATATATAAAATGATGATATTAACACTAAAATATGCTGGGATCTTCCAGATGTCACAATGCTGTTATCGTCATTTCACGTCTGTAGGGGCATGACCAAATGCTTATGTGATCCTGCTTGTGTCTCATAAAGTAGGGAATGGCCACATGGCAGCAGGGTGGTTCAGTGGCTATTTAGTAAGTCAGCTTCTCCTAGCATAAATGAACATGCTCTGCTTTGCCAATCCCTGCAGAATTGCAACTTTGTAGTACTTTTAAAGACCCCAGGGTGGCACAATTACTGAAAGTGGTTGCTTAAAAGATGCAAATTAGTTCGTCCTTAGACCAGCTTACTGTACACACAAAAGGGAACACTGAGGGTACTTCCAGAAAAGAGTTTTATTATGCAATCACTCTATCTCAAAGATAGATTTTTACAAGGAGGTCAAATTGATATAATTTTCCGCTTCTGCCTTGAAAAAACAAAATGATTTGGAAAAGAAGAAAAGATGGAATTGGTACACACATTATCTTTTAATCTGGAAGCACCAAATTGATTGGCTTTTCTAGGCTCAAAACATTTTAGTTTTGTGACTGTAAATACTTATACTCGTAAGAGAAGGTGGCAAGCCTTGGTATTAGTTAGATTTTTTAAAATGTTAGTTTAGCTTAAAATTAGAGGGAACTGCATTTTGGGGTTGGAGCTACATGGCTATTACTCACAACCTGTTATACCCTACTACACAATTACTATTGGTCAACATAATAGAAGGGAAAAGCCCCCATTAGTACTGGTTGGGTCATGTTGAGCAACAGAGGATATGACAGTGGGAACCACATTAAGGAAAGTACAACCCTCCTTTCAGTGACTGAGGGGCTGCACAGAAGGCTCATCATGCCTACCCCTATTATAACAAAAATGAAAGCATGTCCAGTTATTTCAGTGGGCTTATACTTGTCTAACTCTGCACTGGATTTCAGCCATTAGTACAAATTTCTATTATCTTCTGTTATTTCTACAGAGTAAATTACATTGTGGACTGTCCCACCTATTCCCTCATTTCACAAATTGCCATATGCCACCCCTGCTGCCTGTATAACTCCTTAAAGGTGTTGTATTCCAATTATTGTTTTCCCTGACAAAATTATTCCAGGTTGGAATTTCTTTTGTTCAAACCCTTGCAATCTTGACTTTGGCATGTTACATTTTTGAAAAAATTGTTCTTGTTTAGAAGCTGCTGACGTGTTTTTGTAAATTATACTTATTGCAACTTGTCCAAAATGTTGTTCTTATGAAAGAACAAAATGTTGCTTTAACATACTGCCATCTTCACTTCCACTACATGGGCTCGAAGACCAAAAACAGGGAAACAATATTGATAGTAGACTATGTAAACCCCCAGAATCACCAAGCCAGCATGTTTGTGTGTGGTTTTTTTAAGATGGTGCATCAGTGAGAGAAATATTCATTGAACTTGGTTGTAACAGTTTGCCTGATGGCAATATGGACCTTCTGGGGGCTATGTAAACCTCCTACACAAGGTAGCTAGTTTCAAGCAATGCCTTAGGATTGTGTTGGTGCTGCCATGCAGAAACATCTTCTACAGTGTGTTGATTTTTACTCATCTGCCCAGTTCTAAAAGGAAAACATTTAAGTTTACCAGGGTTATTTGGCCACATAAAAGTTCTGCAATCTGTGATATGACCAATATGAGCACCATCCCTCAGAGCTGGAAGGAAAAACCTTCACCTTCACCTCTGTTTTGTTGTTTATAGGCACTGAATGTTTGCCTTTGTGTTTGTGTATGCTGGAATTCGCCCTGAGTTCCCTCGAGGAGATCGGGCAGAATACAAATAAAGTATGATTATATTATATCAATATTGCGGATTCCAGGACTAGATTAGTGTGAAAAGAATCTTGAGATTCATTGCTTATAGTGAGACAAGAAAAGAAAACCTGGGACATAGATGTGTTTTTACCACTGTTTTTTTTTTCTTAATGATTGGACTTGACATCACATAGAATTTCTCTTAACTTGGCGTGTGCTTATTGAAATAGTTTGCCTTTTACTGATGACATGATGTTGGTATGTGGTTACCCAGAAAGATGTGGGAATCTTGAGACAAGTTTCACCAGTTGTCTAAAACTGGAAAAATCATGGTTTCTATGTGTTGGGTTTCAGGCACTGATGAAGATGCTATCATTGAAGTTGTCACACAGCGGAGTAATACTCAGAGGCAAGAAATCATCCAGGCATACAAGTCTCATTTTGGACGGGTAATGGCTGTTATCTGTTTCTATGCATGGTGCTCCTTTCACCAACTTTCCTCCATAGCCACCATATTTACATCTGTTGGCTTGCTTGTTTTTTTACAAATGTAATTCTCATTTGGTTGCAGTGGTCAAAAAGCACTCCTTTTAAAAAACAAAATCCAAACATTGTGTTTCTCTTGGCTGCCTTCATATAAGGAGGGGGGAGATAAACAAAGCAGTATGATGTTTGTGATCAGATCTATTCAGCATGGTATGGTGGGTTCCTTCATGTGTGAATGTTGTAAAAAGCAAAACAACAAATGTGCAGGAGATCAAGTATCACAACTCTGGGAGGAGGGGACATCTTCATCCTTTTCATATGAACTAACTTTTCCAATTGAAACACCCACACACAACTTCTATTGTACGGAGGCGGGACAATTTATGGCATGTGAGATAATAAAGAAGGAAATGGTTCTTCTCTCTTCTTTCCCAGTATTACTATTTATTTAGATAGATAGATAGATAGATAGATAGATAGATAAACAGACAGACAGACAGATTAAACTAGTCAATCCTCTTCCCCCCAGTCATACTGATTATACCTTTTTAAAGTAAAGAAATAATCTGCACACAGATATAATGCCATCTTGCCAAGTTATGCCCAAGGAATAGCTCATTCAGGCTCCTTCTACATTGCCATATAATCCATATCATCAGCTTTGAACTGGATTATATGAGTTTACACTGCCATATAATCCAGTTCAAAGCAGATAATCTGGATTTTATATGGCACTATAAAAGGGGCCTCAGTGAAGAGTCCCATGTGTTGCAAGGTATTTTTTAAGCTAAGTCCTAAGAGGAAAAAAAAGTGATGAGGAGCATAAACTATGTACTTCTCATATCTGGACCTAGTGTGTTGTGTTTCTGATTACCTCTTTGAGCACTTAAAAAAAATCTTGTTTGTAAAAACATCCTTCCCCTGTGGGTTTTTTTTAAAAAAACCTCATTTTTTTAAAAAAAATCTGGATTTTAACTGTGTATAAGTGCTTTGCAAAATAGTAATTGCTGGCTCTCTGAAAATACGTTACTGTCTCTGCTGATGGAGAACCCATAAGTAGAGATGTTCTGGAGACTAAAAAAGAGTATTTTTCTTCTCTGACTTCTGTGATCCCTTCCTGCTTTGGCTGGGAATAAGCAGGTGGCATAAACTCAAAATACTCACCACCTACTATTTAAGAACATAGGAAACTGCTTTTTATTAAATTGGTCCATTGTAGCTCAGTATTTAGTCAGCTGACATGTAACAGTTCTTTGAGCCTCAAATTTATAATGTTATAAGTTGCTAATTATATACAGTCACTTATGATTGTATTTTTTTGTGTTATGTAATTGTTTTTTGGTTTTATATGCTATACACCACTTTGGATCCTAATCTGGGAGAAAAGTGGGATAGAAATAATAAACAAATTTGTTTTCCTTCATAATTTTTTCCCATGATAGGATCTGATGGCAGATCTGAAGTCTGAATTATCAGGACCCTTGGCAAAAGTTATCCTTGGACTGATGATGACTCCAGCGCAATATGATGCAAAGCAGCTGAAGAAAGCAACGGAGGTATAGCAAATTGTTTGTTTCATAAATTGACACAAGGTAGTTCCCTTTCCCTTCTTCTAGGGTATTTTCAGTGGTGCCCTCAGGGCAGAACCTGGGAGCAGAGATGCAGAAGTCCACATAGCAAAATGAGCACGTATTTCCCCAAACGAGGAAGGGCTGCTTGAACTTCTTTTGACATAAGTGGAATAACACATCATGGAAACCCACTTGGTGACCTTGAGCAAATCAGTCTCAAAGGAAGGCAATGGCAAACTTCCTCTGAATAAATCTTGCCCTAAGATAAGTTTGCTATAAGTCAGAGTTCTCTTGAAAGCACATAACCACCACAACAAGTAGTTATTACTCTTTGAAAGGAAGTCCCTTATAGCCTTCTGAATGTAGAGTTACCTAACAGGTATATTAAAGTCTTGCTGCTCCCCCACCCCCATATGAAGGGGGGGATTACTTAAGTGATCTGTGTAACAGACTGTGATGAAAAGTATCTCCTTCCTCAAGCAAGGGTTTGGGATGGAACTAGATCAGGCATGGGCAAACTGTGGCCCTCCAGGTGTTTAGTGTTTACACCTTATTTTATTTTTTGTTATTTAATATTTAATGTTTATTTTACCTAAGTTATATTTTTTTACTGTTCTAATGTAGCACAAATCCTATGTAAACTTATACTACGTATTTTTGACATTACGTATTTTTGACATTAATATTGAAATCTGAAATATATACAGAAAGTCTCTACTGGCTGTTAGGAATTCTGGGAGTTGAAGTCCAAAACACCTGGAGGGCCAAAATTTGCCTACCTGAACTACATGGTCCATAAGGCTCCCTCCAATCTCTATTTTTACTTCATGCTTTGAGAGCTCATAGGGATAATGTAGCTAGCTAGAGTTCAAGCTGAAATTGTCCCAACATGTACAGCTGGAGCATAGATTCCCATCCCTGCCATAAAAAAGGACTGTCTGTGAGGAAACCAGGCTCACAGTGTGTCATGATTTCTGTTACACCTCCAGGAAGGACTGCTGCAAAACAGTAGCCCTTCAGAGCAACATGCAACAATAGACTGACGCAAGGACTTGCAAGGTCAAGGTCTGGGTTGAGGAAGAAATGCTGAACACATTTGGTACTTTCCCTTACACATTCCCATGGAAAGTGTTTTCTGTAAAAACTGGCTCCAGATACTGAGATCTGTTAAGAGAAAGAATTGTGAGAAAACCACCTATTCTGATATTCCCTCAGAGATCCTAAGTCCATGGAAGGAGAAGGAAGTTGGTAGTTGTCTGTTTCGATCAGCATGGCTAACTCAGAAGCTTTCTGGTTCCAGCCTTTGCCGTGTAGTTATTATTTTACTACTGAAGGGGTGTTCTGGGAGGCAACTATGCTATAGGCATTGATATCTTTCAATGCACCACTACATTGTTTCCAGAAGTGGAGACTTTTGGCATACTCTGAAATTTCTTGACCAACTAGTCAAATATCCTTTGTCCTTTCAGGGTGCTGGAACAGATGAAAGTGTGCTCATTGAAATCTTGGCCACTCGGAACAACCAAGAGATCCAAGCCATTAACGAAGCTTATAAAGAAGGTAAAGTGCTTCTGAATTCACCTTTTAATAGAGGTGGATGCACGAACACCGGGAAATTCAGACAGTTGCTTACAGTTACTCCATAAAACCTCAGATATTAAAACTAGATTTTTTTTTCATTTTCCAAAGGTGATCGTTTTTTAATATGTAACAACAACAATATTCATTTCTTAACAGCCTCTCCTCATGGAATGATGTGGGAACAAGAACAGAGGTTGGGTTTGTCCACAAGTTGCACATGAAATTTAGGCCTTAGCATTTCAAACTATTATGGTGTGTTAAAATAATTATAATAAAACTTTATTTATATACTGCTCTATTTCCCCGAGGGGGACTCAGAGCGGTTTCCAAGTACATCACCGAAACATACAAAGTAAACAGCATAACATAAAATTAACAAAACAACATAAAACAACATGTTGGTATATCAGTTTCCAAAGGAGCAGTCATTCAGCCCAGGAGACCTTGTGTCCTGATGAAATGGTTTGACTTAACATGTTTCTTTTTTGGTGACTGGATTATCTTTGAGCATCATTATTTTGGCACGGTGATTATGGGTGCAATGAACATAGAACAGATACAAAGAAATGTTCACACAGGAGACAAAACTAAGACCGATACTTTGCGTTATTTCCCTTTTTTCTCTCTTGCTCTTTTTTCTCCAGCCTACCATAAAACTTTAGAGGATGCCATTAGTTCTGATACATCAGGACATTTCAAAAGGATCCTTATTTCTCTGGCTCTGGTAAGAACTTTTCTGCTCTTTCAGTGTACTCTTAATTCAAAAATATGTATGTAATAAGATAAGGTAAAATCAATATCCCATCTTATGGTAAAACTCCCCCTTTTAATCAGAACCAAGTGCTGGTCAATGTCACAATTCTGGGGACAGAACAGTCTGCCAGAAGGACAACTCTGTTGGCTTTGTTGGAAGAACAGTCCCAAAAGAGAGAAGAGGAGGGGTTGGATGAGGAAAAGCTAACTGTGCTTTATCAAACCCCCTCCAATGTAAGGTCACAGTCCCCATGCTGGAACAGGCTTAAACCGGGAAGAAGAGAATCCTGAGCGAATTTCCAACATCCTTATATGAGAGAAATTTGGATTCACCATAACCACAAAGGACCTTTGGCCATCCTCACTAGTTAGGATTGTGGTTTGTTGTCTTCAGATTTTTCTCAATAGCCATAGTTAAAAGAGATGATTTTATCTTGATCTTTCTGGTATTCATGGTACTGATGTTAGGCTAATAGCCTGTATCAGGGTAATGGCCACTATCCCTATACACTTCCTGTTTTTCTCAGCCACATAAAAGTGAAGACATCAAGAGTACTGCTGTGTGTAGTACTAGCCCCATTAAGCAAATAGACAACTTGACTGGCTCACTATAGTAATTGCACAGGAATACAAAATAGAATTTTAAAACAAATTTTGCTGTTTTGTCTACATCTCTGTCTTTCTCCTATGTCTGTCTTTCTCTGTGTATTCCTATCTCTGGAGTTTCTGAAGGCTTTATTCTTTCACACATCTTAGGATTTTAAATTGGGGTTTAATTTGTAATGACCTGGCTCATCTCCTTGCATGCCCCACCTCTTAAGCTGTAAAAAAGGAGATTTTTTTCCTTTGTTTCTGTAAACGCCACAACTTCTATTAGACACTGTCTTGTTACCAAGTAATTATTAAAATGTGTATTAACAAGCATTGGCAGCATACCTAAGAGTGCAAATGTGCACTGATGAATGAATGTGACTGCCCAGATGCTCATATGACTCCTTGACGTCCTTAATATTTTAGTGCATGCAGAGCCCAATTCAGCACCCAGTGCTTTGAAGACCACAGTTCTTGGCTTCTCTAGCTTCTGATACAAAATACACAAAATGCCCTACTTTACATTGTTTTTGAACCATTTAAATTGTTTTGAAATTATTGCCACATTTGTTTCAAATTCTTTTTGTATTGATAATATCTGATATTTTTATGTTGGGTTATATATATTTAAACATATTTGGCAACTAATGGTGTTGTTTAGGAATAGTGGATGGTGCTATCAAAGAGACTATTCTCCTATTTTCCTATTCTCCTCATCTTGGTGTTCTGGACTAGAATATGTAGATTTTAGGCTCAATAAGATCTCTAGACAATCAGATGATTACGTTTAGATTTTTACTACACTACACTAAAATATTCTAATGTTTTTAAGCCTGTTTAAATCAGATTGTGCAAGGCTACATTGGATTTGAAGAGTTCCATTCTTTGCTTTTGGTGTAACCCACAGGTTGACAGCTAGACTTACCCTTCTCCTATGGCTTATTTCTGCTAGATGTGAAGGGTGTCAAGAAATTGGTTCAGGTGGACAAAGATGTTGGCTGTGGTGATGGTAGTAGTTATGGTTCTCAAGACAGTCAGTGTAGTCATCTATAGCAGCATGCTGGAACATTGTGGTCAGTTATACTAGAGGCTGACCATATCAGAAATGAAGACCAAGCCAGAGGTATTAGCAGGGATTTGGGGCTGTTAATGCTGAGCCTAGTTGCAGCTTTTTTGAATACTGACACCCATTCACATTGAGACAGCCTTGTAGAATCAGGCAACCTCCTCAGGTGGCAAGGAGAGGGGGCATGGCAGATGTCAAGACATTCCTCTTGAGTTTCCTGGCTGTTCCTCCCTGTTTGAAGAGGGATCTGTGTGTGCCACTTGGAATGAGAGAAGCATAGATCTGGAAGGGACACCGTGTAATCTAGGTTAACTCTCTACCAATATAGGACACAACATGGCCCAGCCTCTACTCCCTGAACTGCCCTCCTGCCCTCAAGGGTAATGGGAAATGCTGTTCTGTTGCCAATGCTGAAATAAGATCCAGCTGTCATTTCAGTTGTATTTCTTTTTTGCCCTTTACCTCAGACCAGTACTGCACTCATCCAAACACTGAATAATGGTGTTTTTAATGTCTAAACACAGGGAGCCCGTGAGGAAGGTGGAGAGGACTTGACAAAAGCTCGTGCAGATGCCCAGGTGAGAAGAGCATACTTTGCTATGAATACAATGAAACTCACATGACCCTTATTGCTTTTGCTTTTCTTCCTTGTCTGGGAGCTAAATATACTGAAACTGATGCTAGCTGGATTTTCCCTTCAGCTGATCCCCAGCAATCTGTATGGAATCACATACTTCTGGTTTCAAAAATGTAGTGAAAGTAAAATAAAAATGTCTCAGAACCCCCACCCAAAGTGTTAGTGACTTTCTTAGTGTTAAACCCTGGCAGAAGTGATGCAACTTTCAGATGTCATTTGACTTCCAGCCCTGCCCCAAGTAGCCAGTAGTAAGGGATGCTGGGAACTATAGTCCAACAATATCTGCACCTTTATTCTAGTGTAGAATAAAGGCCTGAATGTAGTGCTGAGTACTATATCTGATAGCATCCTTAGCACTCTAAACTATACTCTCAGAATGACGTTACATCTGCTGGTTGAAAACAATACTGCATAACACAGTATAACATCCAACAGTAATATGTGAAGGAAAATCCCTTGCTCTTGCCATAGATGGGTCCTTTCACAAGTGTTTTTTCAGAAGTAAAAGATGCAAAACATATTTCAAACTTGTACCCCAGTGGATTGTTTTTAAGTGCCATTAAACTAAATGTACATTTTGCTGCTGTGCAGTAATTTCGCTTAATAAATTATGCATTGTAGATTAAAAATCTTTAGGCATGCAGTCACCTTTCCGGTGATGTTTTGAGCTCCCAGATGTGCCTGGGGTAGTTAATACACCTCCTTCTGTGAATGACACACTCAGGTAGAAGCAACATTTCTCTGCTGTCAATAATCATAGGGATGCTGCAGTCTTCTCTTGTGAGACCTACTATTTACAATTATTCATATGGGCCTGTGTTGTTGATATTTTGGGAGACTTTCAGTGTGGAAATTTCTGGGAATTAGCCTGAAACCTTTTGAATGAAAGAAATGCACTAGCATGCATGTGACTCCGAACAGAGGAGTGCTAGGTAGGGGAAAGCACCATCCCCTTCCCAGGCACCTCACACTTTCCATTCCAGATTTCACCTTCCCAACGTCACTTTTCTTCATAAGTTCATATTCATAAATGTCAAATAGAAGATGCAACTTTATTCAGGGATTCAGGTTGCACATGTGAGAAGGAGAAATAGGAACAAACATGCTGCCTGTGTCCCCATCACTACCCATAAACTGGCACAAATCTCAGCAGTAGGGAATCTTTACTATTTCTGTTTTCATGAATAGAAAAGGCACACCATCAACCAACTTGTGAAGACAGTTAGGATGGAGAAAGAACTAGCATAGTTATCCTCACTCTCCCTCATTGCATGAGCAAACCGAACCCTTGAATTGGGCTATAGGTAGTTCTGCATTGGAGGTAAGCAACTTGTTGCTTACTGATTCACATTAGCTCCAACCAGTATTAGGCCTCAGTGGCCAGGCAGTGGAGGGATTGTTGTTCAACAATATCTGAGTCTTACGAGCAGGGATGAGTAACCCTGCTCTTAAGCCTGATGACTTGAGCTATGAAAGAAGCAAACCAGTGTGCATCAGGAACTTAGCCTTGCACGCAAAACTTGCTAAGGCACCATTTCCTCTTATCTTAAAAGCAGAGAGATGGGAGGATTTAGGGAAGCCTCTGGAGATGAAGTGTGTACATTAGCCCAATGTATAATATAAGGCAGGCTGTAATAATATGATTTATATAGACAAAAGCTCTTCTGTCACCCACTAGCTCAGAACAGTCCCCCCTATATTAAGCTCCCACTTGGACTGGGGAAGAAAATATGGCCAAACATCACAGCCACACTTTAGCCATTCTCTTTTATTGCTTGATGATAGAGCCTGGCTACTATAGCGCATGTGCTTGGAGTGGCTGCTGTGCTTCCTTGCAACTCTTCCATCATTTGGAACATGGGGGTTTGAATGACTTTCATTAATTCAGATTCACCAATTCATTCGGAATTGAAAAGCCTCAAGGCATAACTGACAGGAAACAGTTTTGAAACAAGTGGTTAAATGTGTGATGCTAAGAGATGCAGTTGATGTTCTTTCCATGTGGGGGAGTGCTGATATTTCTGCATGCTTGTTCAGGTTGTATTCTTTAATGCATTTGATATGTAAAGGAATGCTTGATTGCTGTTACATTTACTTGGGCAGGAGAAAGAGAGAGATAAAGAGGCTGGTGGCTTAAATACTTGGTTTGTAGGTAGATTATGGTAAAGCCCAACACTCTCCTGTTTCTGGGTTCAGAACTCATGGCTACTGTCTTAGCCATTGAGTTGCCAGAATGACAGCACTTGCACATCTGACTACTGAGGTTGACAACAGGAAGTTCTTCCCCACATTACTTTTCTGCATTCAACATAATTTGTCTTCCTTATCATGCAGACAAAATGAAGACTCTGCCATCTTCCATCTTTGCTTGTCTTTAATTTCTGTTGCGGATCTCTGCTTCACTACACACTTTCCACGTACTTTCCAGTTCATTCTTGGCTTATTTCTTTCTCACACCAGAAGCTCCTCAAAGTAAGATAATTGGAAACCTCAATAGTTGTTCCTATTATCAGAGATTAACAATATATAATAATTCCTAGATTAAGTAGAAGTCCTTTTATTTAGCCACTAAATTGGGCACATACAAACCTCCACCGAGTACAGTTAGCCCTCCACATTTGTGGATTTGCTTATTCATGGATTTAATTAAGATTTTCTCTCTAGGAATTTCTAGGTCGCCCAGTGTGACTCTATGGCCAGGGTCTAGAGGAAGTTGACCATATCATTGTGCTGAAAAACTGTGAGATTCCTAGAGAGGTGTTCTTTCAGATCAAAAAAATGTGGGAGTTGTTATTCATTGTTTTTCTACTTTCATTGGGATTTTGCACCCCTAATCCGAGCAAATGTAGAAGGCTGACTGTGTACAAGGACTTAAGCCTCTGAAATGAAAATGGAAAATTAAGTCACCTTTCAGCTGCTACCATTTAGTGGCCTGTGCTAATGCCATCTTCAGTTTGAGATATGACAGTGATCCCATTTTATTTGTGAAATCCAAGGAAAGACTACTGCAGGACCATCTCTGACACTGTTACCTTCCTCTCTCTCTCCCTCTTTCTCTCTGTTGTCAGGTTGTTGCTGAAACTCTGGTGAGTGCCTGCCCTCTTTTGTCCTTTGACACTTCCTTCAACATTTAAGAATATAGTTGGATTTGACAGCAGGATTTAGAGAGCAGGATGGAGCCAGATGCCATGTGTAGCCTTCTCAGGCCCCTTCCACACAGCTGAATAAAATCCTACAACATCTGCTTTGAACTGGAATATATGGCAGTGTGGACTTAGATAACCCAGTTCAAAGCAGATATTGTGGGTTTTTCTACCTTGATATTCTGGATTATCTGGCTGTGTGGAAGGGCCCTTAGGCTCCAGCTCTTCCTGGGAGATTCAGGTGTTCTTTACTCTGTCTCCTGGTTCCACATTGTTGTTCTTGAGCAGTTTCCACAGATAATCATTGCCCATCCTGTGGAAAATATTGAAAGTATTGGGAGATATTGGAGGAGGCAATAATACGGAACATGTAAAGTGCAGTCTCCTCCAAGAGAATGCAGAAGACAAATCTGACTTTGAATAATTTAATAGTAGGATCAACAAAAATATAGCATTACAGCTCTACTCAGATTACATTCACTGTTACTGTATATTCTGAAATGAACAAAGCTTGAGGTAACCAAGAGCAGGCTTTTATTTGTTTGTTTTTTACTCTGTATGTATGTGCATGCGTATTCATGTGTAAAACATGAAGATAACTAAGGGAAACAATTCTTTTTAACTGGGGGATAGTTGTAAATTCCCATGACCCCGTGCTTTGTTTTTAAAGGCAAATCAGACTTCCAGGATAAAATGTTCCTTACTGTATTGTCGAAGGCTTTCATGGCTGGAATCACTAGGTTCTTGTGGGTTTTTTCGGGCTATATAGAGCCATGTTCTAGAGGCATTTCTCCTGACGTTTCGCCTGCATCTATGGCAAGCATCCTCAGAGGTAGTGAGGTCTGTTGGAATTAGGACAGACCTCACTACCTCTGAGGATGCTTGCCATAGATGCAGGCAAAACGTCAGGAGAAATGCCTCTAGAACATGGCTCTTTAGCCCAAAAAAACCCACAAGAACCTAATGTTCCTTACTGTTAGGGAGAGGAAATTGGCAATATTGGGGGGGGGGGGGAGAGAGATTCTGAGGGCTGAAAAAAGTCAGGATGCCATTCAACTATGAGGTTGAGAGAATGGCAGTCGGTCTGTCCATCCTCCCTCAGTTGTATTCAAAGAATAAGGAACTTTAATGAGCCCAATTGCATTCTCAGTTTGGATTAGTTTTAATGACAACATGGATTAGTTTTAATGACAATATTCCTGGGAATATAAATTGATTGCTTTAAAGAACGTTAATCTCATTCAGCCAAACACGTTCTCAAAGTGGCTTGCATACAATCTGTATACATTTTGCAAGCATAGGAGGACACAGATTGCCTTGTTTTAGGAACAAAGAAGGAAAGGGAGATAATAAGAAGTGAGGGGGAAAGGAATTCACTTTTCAGCAGATCCACTTTTCATTTTGTCTTCTATCGCCTTAGTCTCCTAGAACAGTTGCAAGTTGTGATAGCTTATGGAGGAGGTGGTCTGAGGATGAAGATGCCATCTATCATCATTGGACATTCCTCTGTAGACATGACAAATGTTGCTAAACTGCTTTTACCTCACCCGTGCCAGACTCCCTTTTTTTATTTTGGCAGTGTAAACTGCAGTTGTACAAGCCCTATTTGAAACTGGGACTACAGTAGGGTTTGAAGAGCTCGAAGATACAGGTCCAGAACAAATTCTGTGTCTCTTAGAGAATCTGATTCTGGCCCCTTCTACATTATCTGTTTTGAACTGGAATATATGGCAGTGTAGACTCAAATAATCCAGTTCAAAGCAGAAAATGTGAATTATCTGCTTTGATAATCTGGATTATATGGCAGTGTAGCAAGGGCCTCTGTCTTCAAAGATGTTGTCTGGTTTCTAATGCAGTATTAGCTAGGAAACTGAGTGCTTTGAACAAAGTAGGTAGAGTTAGATGTATCTCTTCTCTTCATATTCAAACAGATAAGCAAAATGAATATTCTGATAGTCATATAATATCTTTTACTTTTCTTCCCTTTGGTTTTTGCCCGCAATTTTTAATTCTTTGTTGGTTTTTGCAGAAATTGTCTGATGTTTCCGGTGATGATTCAACATCCCTTGAGACACGCTTTCTGAGCATCTTGTGTTCTCAGAGTTACCCTCAACTCAGGAGAGGTAGGTAATGTGTGTGTGTGTGTGTGTGTGGGGAGGGGGGAAGCGGGGAGCAATGGCTAGGCATGAACTTATTAGCCTGATCTATTCAAGGTGTTCAAGGAGTAGGAGTAACCGATTCAGCCATCTCACTGTAAGAAAAAAAGTAATTATCTTTTAGCTCAAGAAAATCAGGTCCTCTGGTCCCTGGAATATAAAACCAGGAGTTTAATTTAATCACCTCTGCTTTTCCTTGGGAATCTTGGTGAGCTATTTATACTTCTTTTCCTGACCTTTCCATCTGGCAGCACCTAATTCCCATGCAACCTATCTGATTCAAGATTACAAAGAAGTCTGTTTTGTCCATTCCAAGGTTTGGATCCCAGTGCAACTTTGGACCCCAATATAGTTGGATCAGTTCTGCGGTCCTGGTGAAACTCTAATTTCTTACATTCTGCCTTGATCCTAACAGTCTTCCAGGAATTCGTTAAGATGACAAACCATGATGTGGCACATGCCATCAGGAAACGAATGTCTGGAGATGTAAAGGATGCCTTTTTAGCCATAGGTGAGTATCTCTTTCATGCGCATAATGATGAACATACCCAGGAGATTCTTTTCATGTGAACAGATATTTACAGGTAGATGAGTGCCTAAATCAGGCATGGGCAAACTTTGGCCCTGTTAGAAATTGTGAGAATTGAAGTCCAAACACTTGGAGGGCCAAAGTTTGCCCATGCCCAACCTGGACAGTTCGGCTGTGCAGCTGCAGTGAAGTAGTAGTTGTAATAATATACAAGGGAAAGGAAGGTGAGACAGCAATGTCTGATTCTTAAAAGGAAGGAGGAAGCTGGACAATCTTCTGCAATATGCAGTATCCACAAAATTCTCCTTCAGCACCTCATTTCAAGTACATTGATTTTATTTGTGTCAGCTTTATTTATTTACACATCCATACATCAAAATTAAAAAATACATTGGCATTAATTATTCTGACGTTTGTATCTACTAATATATCCTTAGACTGGAGGATCTTATCTAACTACTTCTTTTCAAGGGATAGGAGAGGAAGAACTGAAATGAGGCATTCTGTATATTGCTAATTCCAGGCTCTCTGGTAGTATTTTCATGCTGTACTCCTTCTTTTTTTGTTTGTTTGAAGTGATGAGTGTTAAGAACAAGCAAGCTTTCTTTGCTGAGAAGTTATACAAGTCCATGAAGGTAAGTATATATTTAAATATATATTGGCACTTTGTCAGCCCTGGAAATATTTCAGTACCTTTTACAAATAAACAAATGAACAGGGTTGTGAGTTCCCAGAAGTGGTTGTTTTCGAAAGGGCAAAAATAGTTCATTGCTCGTTGGATTTGTCTTGCCAGTGATGTCTGTCTAACATTAGAGCAGATGCGGGCAAAATGTGGGCTACATGTACATCTCAGCCCTTTCTGGCACCCTTGTATGTTCCCAGAATGATTTAAAAATAGTGATGTCAGATTGCTGACAAAGTGTGGCAGTAAGCTGCTAAATATAATTAATTTGAAAATGAACTACCGCTAAATACTGTGAATGGGATAATCAGTATCATTGGTAGATACTAGGATTTAGATGGATGAACCTAGTTTGGTTCCTTGTTTTCTTCCTCTAAAATGGATAGTATCATCCCCACATCATCTGATATATTACAATCTTCTTGCATTCCTGGGCCTTTTTGAACCTCTTCACCTGTTGCCGTCTCAGGCAGGATTTTCTTTTCCAAATAGGAAGTGAAAGAAGTATCACTTCTTCTGTGTCAGAAGCTTTGGAAAGTACAGTCAAATGGCCAATGGCATCAGCTAGAGGCTTTTGAACACATTATTGGTCATTTTTTGTGGATAATTATTTTTATCTCCAGTTTTTTGCTTTGTGGAGTTGGGAGTATGCAAGGATCATTGGGACACATAACAGCTTTGAGGATTGCATGTCACCTTGCATCAATATCAGAGTTCAAATATAGTTAAGTCAGTTTTGAATGTTGATAACTTACAATTAATATTCATTCAGATACACTGTAAATGTAAATTTAAAAATATTTAAAAGTAACTGGAGGATTTTAAAAATAGTGGTTTTTTATTTGATTGAACATGGATTTTAAACATCTCTTAAAGCTACTTTTTATTCAACATTATTTGCATATAGCTTTTTTTTTTACAGTACCTTAATGTGATAGCATTTAAACCTGCAATAAACAAGAACAAAAAGTGTGTCTAGTCTGAAAGGTAATCCCTCACTCTAGATAAACTGCCCAGCCAAGCATTAGAGAGATCCCTACATTTTGCAGCCAACTCAAACAATATGTCACTGCAGTAAAGTGGAGACAACTTAGAAGACTTGTTAGAGCAGTGGTTCTCAACCTGTGGGTCCCTGGATGTTTTAGCCTCCAACTCCCAGAAACTGGGGTTGGGATTTCTGGGAGTTGTAGGCTAAAACATCTGGGGACCCACAGGTTGAGAACCACTGTGTTAGAGCATCTTGTCTCAAATATAGGACTTGATGGCAACAATAGAGGAAGAACAAAGTGAAGCAGATGTCTGAAGAATCATGTGGGCCAAAGCACCAGGTGCCCATCCACAATTCCACTTTAACTGCCATGGTTCCATGCTATGGAATCCTGGGTTTTGTAGTTTGGTGAGGCATTAGAGGAGCCCCCTGGCTGAAAATGTGAAATGTCCCTCTTTTAACTGTTAATTCCAAGATGGCGGGAAACTTTGGCAACTAAAGTGCAATAATTGAGAAGTGCTGGTACCACTCAGTTCTGAAGAAAATGTACATTTCAGCTCTGGTGTCAGTTGAACAAAACAAGATGTAAAGCTTCCCTGTAATTATCTGCATAATACTGTTGTTCATTCATTCAGTTGTTTCCGACTCTTCGTGACCTCATGGACCAGCCCACCACCCCAGCTCCTTCAAGGTCAATCCAGTCACTTCAAGGATGCCATCCATCCATTTTGCCCTTGGTCGGCCCCTCTTCCTTTTCCCTTCCATTTTCCCCAGCATCATTGTCTTCTCTAAGCTTTCCTTTCTTCTCACGATGTGGCCAAAGTACTTCATTTTGGCCTCTACTATTCTTCCCTCTAATGAGCAGACAGGCTTTATTTCCTGAAGTATGGACTGGTTGGATCTTCTCGCAGTCCAAGGCACTCTCAGAACTTTCCTCCAGCACCACAGTTCAAAAGCATCTATCTTCCTTCACTCAGCCTTCCCTATGGTCCAGCTCTCACATCCGTAGGTGACTACGGGGAATACCATTGCTCTAGATAATATAGTTGTTTATAAATAGTAGTCAGACCCCTATTTCCACATATTCCATATCCACAGAGTTCACCATCTACAACTTGAACATATTCCAAAAAGCATAACTTGATTTTGCCATTTATTTATTTACTGTATTTTTACTCCACTCTATCTCAACCCCGAAGGGGACTCAGAGCAGCTTCAGAATTGGCAATAATTAAATGCCGCATTGAGACATAAAAACAAAATACAAAATACATTGTGCATTAAAATCATAAACAGTAATATATAAATACATTTAAATGAGCATTTTAAAACATTTTATACAAGGGACCTCATTTTACTATGTCATTGCATATAATGTGATGTAAGCATCCATGGATTTTGGATTCCATAGGACAGTGGTTCCCAACCTTTTTTTGACCAGGGACCACTATGACCAGGGGCCATTTGAACATTAGTACCAAAAAGGTTACGAATCATTTTTTATTCAATTTTAGAATTGGTTGGGGTGCTGATTCAGAAAATTGCATTGGATAGACCTGATACAGAACACATGCCATGGTCAGTGACAGGGAAGGAGCTGCAAGCAGCGCAAAAGGAGAGGAAGTAAATAAAATAAAATAGTGAGGAAGGAGACTCGCAGACCAGATTTTTGTCCTCGTGGCCCACTGCTGGTCCGCGGCCCACAGGTTAAGAACCACTGCCCTAGGGGGTCTGGAACCAAAGCTCAGTGGGATACCAAAGGCCCACTGGGCCCTCCTCTGAGTGATGGTGCTTGTTTCCATCTCTTCAAAATATTTTGCTAATAGCAATGTGAGGGGAAATCCCACCCCTTCCTGCCCAACTCCCACTCTGTCTCTCTGTGTTTCTCTGATTGCTTTATCAATTTCACAAGGGTGCTGGCACAGATGACCGAACTCTCATCCGGATCATTGTCTCAAGAAGTGAGATTGACCTCCTCAACATCCGCCGTGAATTTTGGGATCTTTATGACAAATCACTGTACCACATGATTGAGGTAACCATGACTTCCACCAGATTTTTGTTCAAAAATCTGCACTGGGCTGCAACATTTGCTTGTTGGTTAGCTGTTTTTCTAGCAGTGAGAGCTCTGTTCAGACATAGATAAATAAGATCTATGTGTAGTTATAGCAGAACTGGGAAAATATTCCTTTTTTACTGTTGAGTTCTTGAATCTTTTCACCATCATGCCACTGGTTATACTGGCTGGGGGATTTGAGGAGTTGAAGTAAAATAAAAACCCAAAGAAATGCTGAAATAAATAATAGTAAAGGTGCTTCACACATTGTGATTTCCCCCATGGAAATTCTTGTTGATTTTCCTATGATAGATAAATGCATACTGTAATACTGCATGTATTTAACCAGCTGATATGAGTAATGGCTAGATCTACTTGCACACTTAAATATTATCCAGATCATTTTTTTTCCAGACTGAGCTAAATTTTGCAGCACTCCTTAATCAGGCCTGTGTGTGAAAACATTGGCTGCGGTCAGAGTAGCTTATTAGAAACCAAAGTTAAGGAGATATAATTAAAAACCGTGTCTCTCGTTACAAGTATATCTTGTTCAATGCTAATTTCATTTGTCATGGTTTTCTCCCAAGGAATGATTTTAATTTCACTTCGAATTATAAAATTTCTCTGTTAGTTCTCTGAGGGAATGACCTAAGGTGCCCTGATTCATGGTAATATCCATTAAGGCAATTTGCAATTGTACAGTAGTTCAAACTGTAGGCCTCCAGACCTACAGCTAGAATCATAGAACTTGGGGTCGGGAGGGGCTCTGAGAATTATTGAGTTCAGCCCCAGCTCAGACAACTCTCAAAAACACATGCTGAGACTTCAGTAGCAACCATGTTGCATGCTTGCCTTTACACTTAAGATTGATCAATTGAAGCCATTCCCCAGTTTATGTTTTCTTGCTGTTATGCTCCTCTTTCCAGAAGGACACATCAGGAGATTACCGCAAAGCATTGTTGGCCATTTGTGGTGGAGAAGAGTAAGAAACTGTTGACTGCAGTAGAAGCTCACCATCTCGTCTGAGCCGTTGTCACTCACATTTGTGCAGCCTTGGTGCCACTGTTGCTTTTAGAAGCTTTGAGGGGTATTTTGGATCCCAGTAAGGGGATTCAGTTTGTGTTTGGGGGGAAATGTATCACACAGAATAGCTAAACATTGCAAGCGGCAAAGACCACAGAAGTTGCTCAGTTTGATCGGTGTGGGAATTGTCTCTTTGTATGACACTGCCTTGTGCGCACATTTCCAATGACGAAATACTGTTATGGGTATTTTAAACCAAAGAAATAAAATATTAAATGTTGCCACCCATGAGATATTTCCACTTTGTGTTATATGTGTGAGAGAGACAATCACATGAAAATAAAAGGATCTAATCTTAAATATAAAGTCATTGAATCATAGAGTTGGAAGAAGACACATGGGCCATCAAGTCGAACCTGCTTCCTCAGTGCCAAGTCTTCTGGTAAAACACACTATAGCCTCTTTTTGAAGACATCCAGAGAAGACTCCACCACATCTCAAGACAGTTAATTCCATGACTTGAACCATTTTTACTGTCACGAAGTTCCTTTTAATGTTAAATTGAAACCCACTGTCCTGTAACTTCAAGCCATTAGATCTGGTCCTACCCTCTGGGGCAGCAGAGAACAGGTCTACCCACCCCACTCTGTGACAGCCCATTATGTATTTAGTGTGCCTCTTATTTAAAGCACTCACACCCTTTTGCCATGCAGCTGTCCACAATGTAACCTACTGCTGAGCCTGTCCCAACGGTAAATAAGAGATGGGTAGAAACTTGTTTTCTTGCACTGAACATCAGAAAAACCTGAAATCATGTCCACCCTTTCCTACTTTAGAGAATCTCCCAAGCTCAGCGTGATGGGGCAAGATTTGGATCTCAGCACCCCAGATATTTTGGAAAAATAGGCCCTCATCTTTCTTTCTGCACTGAGCTTGCAAGAGACCCAAATTAGTGAGAACATCTCTGTAGCCTTGTGGTCCTCTGAATCTCACCACAAAAAAGCAGATTTTCCCATCTGCTTTTTTGTATCCTCCCTTTAAGAGGGAGCCAAAACAAATAGTGACCATAAACAACATTTGGTTATCAAATTGATGAAATCTTCACTCCCATGGAGCGTACTGTCTCATTTCAAATGTGTCTGTTTGCCCACCAGCATGGCTTCCCTTCTAGCCCTAGCCCACTGGCATTCAGATACTACATGCACAGTGGCTTGCACAAAGCTTATTTTAAAAATGGGTACAAATCATGGGTAACTAATAGCATACAGATATGGTTCCTTGCATGTGAAAATCCAGTTTGAACCTCTGGTCGCATTGAAGCTCCTTTCTATTCTTGTTGGTTTATCAGCAATGTAAATTACTTGAATTAGAAGTTCCCCAAATGGAAGCCCAAAGAGGAGGAATGGCTCAGAGGTTGACATGCAATAGCTGTACAGCCACATAATTCTTAACACCTAAAATAGCTTCACTAAGACTGATACAAATTCACTTTCTTATCCCACACTCTGCAGGATATGGATTCTCCTATACTATTCTATCCCATTGTTACTAATCTTTCTCATCAGCTGATTTGAACCTGCCTTCCTACAGTGTGAGGAGAAAAGTGGAATGTTTTGTGCATCATAAATATTTTTATTCATTTACTTTATTTCTATTCCGTCTTTCTCTCATATAGGGACTGAAGGTGGCTAACAGCAACATGACAGTTCAACACCACTTTAACTATCATGGCTGAATGCTATGGAATCATGGAAGTTGTGGTTTGACAAGGGCCCCATCTATACTGCCATATAATTCAGTTTCTGATCCCAGATTATCTGCTTTGAAATGGATTATATGGCAGTGTAGACTCATACAATCCAGTTCAAAGTAGATAATCTGGGATCAGATACTGGATTATATGGCAGTGTAGATCCAGCCAGGAGCGTGATCCTTGTCTTCCAAATAGTGCTGGTGCCTCACCAAACTACAATTCTCATGACTCCATGGCATTAAGACATGGCAGTTAAAAAGGTGACAAAACTGCATGTATTCCACAGTTTAGGTGCCCCTCACAGCTCAATTGCCTTGTGTTCACTTTGAGGCTGGTAAAAAAATTAGATCCCATATTGCAGTGGTTCTCAACCTGTGGATCCCCAGGGGTTTTGGGCTACAACTCCCAGAAGTCCCAGCCAGTTTACCAGCTGTTAGGATTTCTGGAAATTGAAGGCCAAAACATCTGGGGATCCACAGGTTGAGAACCACTGCCATACTGGGAGAAAGGTATAAATAAATAAATATACTGAAATGTTTTCAGTGCTAAAGCTGAAATGTGAACATTTTATTTTATATTTTAACAAGCTCCATTCAGAAGGGGATTGTTTTCCTCTGCAGCTGAGAGAGTGTGACTTACCCAAGGTTACCCAATAGGTTTCCATGACTGATCAGGGATTTGAACCCTGGTCTGCTGAAGTCCTAGTCCAACACCATGTAACACACATGCATATTTTTGTGCCAAACTACACAAGATGATGGTTGATGCATATTTCTGAGGGGTGAAAAGCATGTGTAAGAAAGACACTGAATTTTTAATTCAACAAGGAGTATCATCTTGTGGTTTGCAAGAATTGATGGGACATTAGCACCTAACAACCATCATCACTAGATTTGCTGATGGGAGGTGCAGTCCAGGAACATTTCTACTTGGTCTGACTGATATAAATGACTACGATATACTGTTGTAATATATGATCACAGAAGCCAGATTGCTCTACACACCAAAATGGAAGAATTCAGCAGCACCAACAACAGATGATTGGATGATAAAAATTATGGATTTGGCTAAGATGGACAAATTAACCTGTGGTTAATAAAATAAGAGAAGACTGGAAACATTTTGTTCACTTTTTGCACGAGGAATAGAAGGACTCTCCGATTTTGAGCTTTGAAGAATGATTGGGATGGGGTGAGAAAGAAGTCGAGATTGGGAGGGCTAGAAGGGTGATGTTTATATTGTTTTCTTTTGGTCAGGGGAGAATAAATCGGAGGTCATCTACTTTTTATTCTTTTTGTTTTCTTTTTTTCTTGGCATTTTTGTATTCTACACTATATTTCTTTTCTTGATTGGTTTTTAAATTTTTTAATGTAACTTAATTTTTTTAAATAAGGCTAAAAAAATAAAAATGAAAGGCCATAGCAATCCATGCCAAAGAAAAATGTGTTGGTTGAACAAGAATACTTTAAAAGAATATTTAAAATGAGAATATATGAAACAAAAAGAAAAATATATTAATTTTATTTGATAGCAAGGAATTGGATCCCTTCTAGCGATGCTATCTTTTTTTTTTTAGTCCTTCCATTCCTTTTCCTTAGTTTACGCCATTGCCTTTGCTAAAAGCTGTATTGTCTCAAAAAAGCGCAACAACAAAGACTGTCTTAATGTTTTGGACAGTTGAGTAAAAGGAAATAAATAATGAATTATATTCGAAATGACATAAGCAATTAAAGGACTAGTCACAAGGAAAACAATACCTTAAATTGTCCTTACAGGAAAGTCACATTTGCTAAAGATGACAGATCCATAGCCACATACAGCTGCTTTGCATGATTTTGTCACAACTTGAGTATCCCAGAGAATCTTCCAGGAAAAGCAAAATTGTGTTTCACAAGTTGCAACATTTTTTATTCTTTAAAAAGCTGCATTATGCATATTTTGGCCAGATGTCGGGAATGCAGCCTGAGTCAGCTGGTGACCATATTTCATATCTCCTTTGGTCTCTGGGAGGATTTTTGTTTGCAGATTTCAACAGTGGTTCTCAAAATTTGCTCTTCCAGATGCCTTGGGTTTCTATGCAATTTGACAACATCTGGAATTTATTTATTTATTTATTTATTTGCGGTATTTGTATACCGCCCTTCTCAACCCTGAAGGGGACTCAGGGTGGTTCACAGCTACTTTGAACTTGAACTCCCAGAAAACTAGTAGTCAGAGGACTGCACCTCCCACAATCCCTATCAGCTGAACTATAGTTCTTAATGCCTCAAACTAAATCTGAAATACAGTGTGGAGTTCTTAAACTGTCTGCCATCGCCTCCCGAGAGCTGTGAAATTGCTCCCAAGCTCTTAAGATTCCTTCCCCAACTAGAATAAATGGAAATGTGCAAAGGTAGCTCTTACAGATGCTTCACTCTAGCACGCTATGTTAACTAGAACTAGCAATTAGATGTAGTGCGAGGAATGGGAAATGGCATTTATTATTTTCTAATTAGTAGTGCCAGGTTCTCAACCTCTGGGTCCCCAGGTGCCCCGGCCCCAACTCCAAGAAATCCCAACAGCTGGTAAATTGGCTGGGATTTCTGGGAGCTGCAGGCCAAAACACCAAGGGACCCACAGGTCAAGAACATAGGAATAAGCAGAGAAAGGGGCTATTAGAGAATCACTTGGTTATTCCCATTACCTGAGGAGGAGCCTAGCAAATATTTTTTGTGTCCGGATATAGGGGACATAGCCAGTCCATTCCCCAATCCTTTCCAAGGGGAGATGGAATAGCCAGGGAAGGGAATCAGAAGTGTCTGGCTACACCCCAAGCTGCAGGCTAATGGCATTACCCGCTGAAAACCCTAGCAAATCTCAATGAGGATATCTTTGCTGTGCGTCTTGCTACAAGGCCATAGCCAATCTATTCTCCAATCTTCTCTGGGGCAAGGGATATTAGGGAAGCACCTTGCTATGTACTAAGCTGCAAACCAATGGCATTATCTGCTGAGGACCCTAGCAAATCTCAATTAGGATTTGCACCTGGCTACAGGGACATATTTTTATTTATTTATTTGTTTATTTATTTATTTGACTTGTATACTGCCACTTCCAATTTGGCTCGGAGCCAGGTGCATACAATCTATCCCTTAGAGATACCAGAGTGAAAACTGGAGAGGGCTTCTTTAATGGCTGTGCACAAGAGGGAATCAGCAGATGTCATCTGTCATGCAACCAGATATGTGAAACCACTGCTGAACTTCCCTCTTTTTCACAACCATTAAAGGTACAGAGGATCTTCCTAATTTTCACTGATCCACTTACTGTCCCTGCACTACAGGGAGGCAATTACTGTACATTCTCTGCATCCACAGATAATATCATCCTGAACTTACTTTGGACAATAGTAAGCCCTATTGAAATGAATTACTTCCATGGGAAGTTATCATATAGCCCTGGTGGACTCAGAAAATCATCTCTTGGAATTTGGCAGCAGGACTCTATGTAACTTAGAAAAATCCTGGAGAGGACATATTTTGGCAGATGAGGGTAGATGAAACCATGGATACCATTTCATGAGTACAGGGCTGCAATGTATTTATTTTAGTTAGATTCCTTCAGGAATGTCTCAGATTGGTCACCGTGACTGGGCGGTATCCCAAACCCTGAGACTCACATTTATGGCCATGCACGTTACATTACGGACTCTTCAAATAGAGCTGTCCAGTTGAAATCTAGTTTAAATATCACATTAACACCAGAAACCATAAGATGCAGAGATTGCTCAGCAATACCTGGAGAATAGACTCAAATACATGGATTCCTGCTCCTTTCTTCTCTCTTTGAGATGGAGAACTCAGGGCAATTTTTGAACTTGTTTAAAAATATGGCAAGAGCTCTTGTGTAATATGCATTGTCTTGAGATTTCATTAGAATAGGTCATTTGTTTCTCAGCTATGCTGGGGGCAAAAAGTTTCAGTTGTCACTGTGGCATCTTATCTGAGAAGAGTTCATAACCTGCCTCCAGGGTATTACCATGAACTTGTTCACCCTGGCCTAGGCATTCCAAGCAATCAATTTAATTGCTAAACCCAGAAGCCTCTGACCTTCATGGCTCCATGAAGACAAACCTGGGAGGAACCAACTGCCACTTCATGGGGCAAACAGCGCAGGTAGCTATGTTAGTCTGTTACCACAAAAATAATAACTCTCATCACTTCCTTATAGAGCTGGGGGCATCTAGAAAAATCAAGGATGGATTTATCAATTTGGAGTCTCCAAACATTGTTTGACATTGTAGCTTTCCATTGCCTTTCCCAGCAATTGCTATCAAAAGTGATACTACTGGAGATAACACTGCATCTTCCATAACTGTTCCAATTTTCCCATCCCAGGAGTGAACCAAAACAGTTGTACTGAATTAAAAACAAACAAACAAAACACAAAATTTGCAGACTTGGTATTCTTTTGGTAATATCTCAGCAACTTTCTATCAATATGTGCTTCCCCCATTCTTCCTTAGTGGACTTCTTAACCTTCCTTTTCCAGGTGCCTCTTTTTTCATTCCCTTGGGACACTAGGTTTGGATCATTTTGCAGAAGATTCTCTTATGCAGGGCCTGCCTGTTCAGCCGCACTCAGCTTAACCTGAGCCCAAGATTTGCATAGAATTCAGAGAGCTCAGTACGTTGGAAATCCCCTTCTCTGACCAAAGCTTCCTTCCTGGGCTCCGAGAAGGCGTCATCGTTCTGTTTTTGTGAGATCAGAGCAGATGAACAGAGCAGACGCAAAGGGTAAACAAACCATGTCAACACTCCTTTCTTGTTGTGGCAGAGACCACCACATACAACACCGCACTTCGCTTTTTGCACCCAATTTTGTGCAAAAGCTTATCTCCTTGACTTGTGGGCTTATTTTCAGTTCTGTCTAAAGCCAAACTTGCCTCATAAAAAGGACACAAGAGAAAACAACTAAACAAGACTGGTGCATCATCACCCCACACCATGGCAGGAATGACAACAATGTATGACGGTCATATTTGTACCTTCTCTTGATTGTGAATTTACTATTGGTGGCTATATTGAAAATATTGGGAATATTAATGCATTGCATGCTTTAGAAATATGACTGATCCTATGCAGAGTATTTAAAATTGCTTTTTTGGATGACAGCTCACAGGAAAAAGAACTTTTTTTAGTCTATGATCCTATGCAGACCTTTCCACCCAAGCCGATTGAAATCAATGGATGCAATGACTTTTGCACAGCATTTGGGTGCAAAAGTCCCATTGTGTGCACAAATACATGAGCCCATTGAATTAAACCTTATCAGATAACTATGCTTAGGATCAGACTACAGAGCTGTAATTAAGCGTTCACACTAATGATGCAATCCTATATAAGTCTATTCAGAAATCTGTTTTATTGAGTTTGAATAGGCTTGCTCTCTGATGAGTGAGTATAGGATTGCAGTCTAAATCCTTTTAAAGTAAGTATAGGAATTACCTAAAGGAGACCATTAACAGGCTTATAATGCCTCTGTCCTGCCGCTTCATCATAGGACACTTCCAGCACAGTTCATGGATGGAGCCCCAACGGAAGTAGCTGTGTGTTATCTGGTAGGATTCGGCAGACTCCATCCAGTAATTGTACTTGAAGCATCCTAAAACAGGTAGGAAAGCCCATGGAATGAAGCTGTAGAAGTATTTTCATATTATGCAATTATAGAACAATGATTCCACTCTGATAGTCATATCAACATCCTATGGTATATTGCAATTTTCACTTTGGTGACATAATTAGAACCCTCTGGCTGAGAACTGCAAATCCCAGAATTCCATAGAATATTACCATGGTGGTTTAAATGGATCATAATGATATTTTTGTGCACTGTAAAAGATCTATAAGACTTTTCAGTGTGACTATGTCTTTTTTTCGTAGTTTCCTCCTTGCAAGATAATGTCTTTCAATGTCCTGGGGGCAGAAGCACTCGTGATTAATATTGTCTTAATTGCCTCTTAGCTGCTATGGAAAAAAATGCTTGATTTTTGAAAAATTAACTGGGAATGTAATCTGCAAAAGCAGCTTCCAGTCATGAGGATGCTCTCCATGACACAGTCACTAATAAGGATGTGTGGAAATTCTTTGATCAGGGACAACTATATATCAAAGAGTTTTCAAATAATATCTTATAACAATTTATGCAGTACTATTTTTGGCTGCTTCACCTATGGTTATAGTAGCATTCAAGTAGATCCTTAGTCCTCTCTCATAACACAGGCCTGTGGTGATTTTTCTTCCAATATTGTAGCTATTTTGTAATGCATTTTTGGTGGTTAAATTAAAAAACGCAATAGAAATGTCTTGCCATATACAGTTCTTCCACACATTTCATTAAGAATTTCAGTACGAATTTCATTCAGTTACAACTTACAACATCAAAATGTCAAAGCAAATTAGAACATCAAAATCTTACAAAACAAACATACATTTTTTATGACCTTCAGT
Organism: Anolis sagrei; assembly: GCF_037176765.1. NCBI lineage: Eukaryota > Metazoa > Chordata > Lepidosauria > Squamata > Anolidae > Anolis > Anolis sagrei. The sequence goes on from NC_090022.1 coordinate 84,847,014, forward strand.
TTTGCAGTCTTGTGTGAAGTCTTAGTGACAGGTCATCACATAATGGTTAAAATCCTTGGGGAAGGGATATAGAAAAACAATGCTCTGCAACAATTTGACAGATGCTGGCAAAAAGAATGGGGTTTGGTTCTTTTATGTACACAGTGATAAGTACATGCTTGACCACGTTTTTCTGATCTCTTTGTTGTGCCTCAGAGCTGTTATGTAGACACAAGACTGGCCCTAGGAAAGAGAAGTCAAAGCAATAAATGAAAACAATTTGTCATTAGGCACAGAGCTTCCCTCTAACTCTGCTACCAAGGTCATATTGACCTCAGCAGACCTGTTACCACAGAGTTTTGTGTTGTTTACATTTCAGCCCACACCTGTCTGGCCCGCATGGTCAAAAGGTCTTATCATTGATGTTTACTACTATGCAGTACAGCAGTATTATAAGATGGGGGTGTGCTAAAGTGTTTTGGTCAGAACTGTAACATCTGGCCACTCTTCTCACTTAAGGTAACTTGGGAGATGGAGATGCAGTACAACGCCCTTATCCATGGAGATACATTCCTGGGACTAATAACGGATAATGGATTAAATGGATAATAATGAACCTTATTCAAATGAACTGCTTCTGGCAGAAGCATACCAGAAAATCATGTTGCAAGACTTGGGAAAGAACTAAAGAAAACATTCTTGCAATATTTCTGTGTCCTTCCATGACTTTGTGATCCATTTCTGGCAGAAGTATATCACAGAATTCCACTGGAAGAATAATAAAACTTTATTTATACTCTGCCTCCATCTCCCCCAAGGGAACTCGGGGCGGCTTACATAAGGCCACACCCATCAATACAATAAAACACAATATAAACACAAGAACACAACAAAAAAATCAGAAAGTATTCCTAATAGTCCCCCATTCTTGTACCTACCAAGCCTATCTGTGTTTAGCTCCCAAATTCAGGTAGGCTCCAGTGCCTACAGGGTTACTTTAGGCTAAGCCTCTGATGCTGAAAGTTAACATATATCCACCATGACTAGTGGCCATTGATAAAAGCATCTGCATACCTTTATCTACCTACTTTTTTACTATTTGTTAATCTTACACCTGATCTCTAGATGGTTTCTGTTTAAACCCGAAAGAACAACCTACAGGGTTACTTTAGGTTAAGCCTTTGGTGCTGAAAGTTGACATATATCCACCATGACTAGTTGCCATTGATAACAGCATCTGTATACCTTTACTTACCTACTTTTTACTATCTCTTAATCCCACGCCTGATCTCTAGATGATATCTATTTAAACTCACAAGAACAACCCACTTGTTTATTATTGTGCAGAGGGGGAGTTTACACTGTACTCATTAACTATGTGATCTGTAACTTATCTTAAGGACGAGCGCAATACTTCCTACATGCTTTGGAAACAGATTGCAATGTTTTTATTGTAAGTTATCTCAGGGAAACAAGATTACTAAATTGTGGGAAAGTCCTGATGCAGAAGGTGGAAATTACAGATTTCCATGACAAACAAACAAACAAACAAACCAAAAAAATTAAAAAGGAGGGGGACAAAAAAACCTGAAAATAAATGAATGGAACCAGAATAATATATTACAAGGTACTAGGGAATGGGTTATTTAAATGCCCTTGACATATAATTTCCACTTTGATAAAGAGCATTGCCTCCCATCATATATTTTTTTCTATTTCTGGATTGAAACATTGCCTTTTTTTGTTTTAACACCAATATTCTAAATATTTTCATGCTCTCAGTTCAGTTACTGAGTTCTAGATCATATAAGGTCTTCAGATTTCAATCAGAGACCTAGGAAATGGTCCCTGGTGAGATTATGGAAGAGCCCTCACCTGGCTCTTGCTGCTTGCTGGACCAGCAGGGGTGCGAGGCAGGCGAAGGCTCCACACAAGGCCTTGCCTTGCACGGAAACTCCCTTGCCTGGCTCTTGCTATTTATTGGTCAGCAGGGTTGCGAGCCAGGCGAGGGAGGCTCCGCTCAAAGCCTGGCCTCACAAAAAGCCTCCCTCACCTGGCTCTGTGAGCTTGCTGGCCGATGAGGGTGCGAGCCAGGCAACGGAGGCCAGGCCTTGTGCAAAACCTCCCTCACCTGGCTTGCGATCCCGCCGGCCAGCAAGTGGCGAGAGGAGCTTGCCAGCCGGCGAGGGCGTGAGTTAGGTGAGGGAGGCTCTGTTCGAGGCATGGCCTCACGCGAAGCCTCTCTTGCCTGGCTCACAACCCCACTGGCTGGCAAACGGTGAGAGGGGCTTACTGGCCTGTGAAGGCATGAGCCGGGAAAGGGAGGCTCTGTTCAAGGCCTGGCCTTGCGTGAAACCTCCCTTGCCTGGCTTCTGCCCTCGCCAGCCGGCAAGCTGACAGAGCCAGGCGAGGGAGGCTGCGTTTGAGGCCAGGCCTCACATGAAGCCTCCCTCACCTGGCTCATGACCCCGCTGGCCGGCAAGCAGTGAGAGGGGCTTGCCAGCCAGTGAGGGCATGAGCCAGGGGAGGGAGGATCCATTCGAGGACTGGCCTTGCACAAAGCCTACCTCGCCTGGCTCTTGTTGCTTGCCGGTTGGTGAGGACACAAGCCAGGCAAAGGCTCAATGTAAGGCTAGTCCGCGTGATGGAGCCTCTCTCGCCTGGCTATCACTGCCTGCCAAGCTTGGCGGAGGCACGAGCCTCCCTGTTGGATCTGGTCCCAGACTCCTCCAGAATGCGCCAAGCAAGGGCAACTCCCAAATGTCAAGGTATGTATATTTTTTCGCAAACTACTCCAATATTTTCTGTTGGTCATGGAAGTTCTGTATACCAGGTTTGGATCAATTCCATGGTTGTTGGAGTTCAGAATGATGTTTAATGGCAGGGGAACTCTACATCCAAGCAATGGCATGTCCCAAATGTCAGGATCTATTTCCCCAAACCTCTCCAGTATTTTCTGTTGGTCATGGGTGTTCTGTATGCCAAGTTTGGTTCAATTCCAGGGTTGTCGGAGTTCAGAATGCTCTTTAATGGCAGGAGAACTATAACTTCAAGCAACTGCACCTCCCAAATGTCAGGGTCTATTTTCCCCAAATTCCACCAGTGTTCAATTTTGGGCATATTGTGTATTCGTGCAACGTTTGGTCTAGTTCCATAGTTATTTGAGTTCACAGTGCTCTCCGGATGTAGGTGAACTACATCTCCCCTAAAACAATCTCAGTGGTCTGTGGAAGTCAGAGCTGAATCGGTTGAAGATACTGCAAGCCCCATCATCTGTTTTCCACACTCCCCCAAACATTTTTTCTGATTAATCACGATGCTTTAATTATGTTTAATTTGTAACAATGAAAACACACCCTGCATATCAGATATTTACGTTACAATTCATAACAGTAGCAAACTTACAATTATAAAGGAGAAACAAAAATAATTTTATGGTTGGGGGTTACAACAGGAGGAACCGTATTTAGGAGTCACGGCATTAGAAAGGCTGAGAACCACTGATTTAAAGCAACAAACCTTTGCAAACTACCATGAACTGCACAACCTTAGAAAGCATGCTGCCTGACTTACATACAGCCTTGTCTCTTGCCTGAGGCTGATCCTCTGAAAGCAGGACAATTTGAAGGCTTCCCTGCTACTTGAAGCTGACCCTTCAAAACAACGACTGGGTGGAGGCACCTTCTTTGGAGGCTTTTAAACAGAGGCTGGATGGCCATCTGTCAGGGATACTTTGAATGCCACTTTCCTGCTTCTTGGAAGAGGGTTGGACTGGATGGCCCACAAAGTCTCTTCCAACTCTATGATTCTATGATATAAGCAAGGCAGGATGAAGAAATACTATCCTGCAGTTTATGTTTGCCAGCAACTAGTATTTATTAATTCTGCTCCTGGAGGCCAGTTAGATATCCATCAAGAGGAGTAGTATTTGTTAATGGCTTTTTTCAATTCTGACCCCTTCAACCGAAACAGGTCAGCTTTACAGTTGTGCTATATGGATGCCAGGTAAGGACCAATCCAGGCCTGGAGATTTCAGGATCAAAACCAGAGAATCATCCACCTTAGGGTGCATCTACATTGTAGAATTAATGCAATGTGACACCACTTTAACCACCATGTCTCAGTGCTATGAAATCATTGGAGTTGTCATTTTAAAAGGTTTTTAGCCTTCTCTGCCAAACTTCAACTATCAGAATACCATAGCATTGAGACATGGCAGTCACGGCGGTGTCAGACTGCATTAATTCTACAATGTAGATGCACCTATAGTTATAGTTCAAAGAAATAAAGTTTTCTGAGCAATGCTTTGAACAATTAACAAACCACATGCTATCAATAGTAGCCATGGGAAGGACTCTGTCTGTCTGCCTAGCTAGCAGATAACTAGCTAGAACACATTGGCCTTGTCCTTAGATTCATCCTACTGGAGAAGAACATGAAGGACTGGAGATACCAATGTGTATCAAGAGTCTATTATTCATAGTCTTGGACTGGGACAATTAAGTTTCTGCATTTTTCCAGACAATAGTTCATCATCTGCTGCTGTTCCTGTTTTAAGGACTTGAGCATGAAAGGAATTCCCCACTTTTGCCAGTCAACTTAATTTGGTCTCTTTTTGGGGGGCGGGGGGCGGGGGGGGGGGGAGTTGCATTTGAGTGTTAAAGCCCTTCAAGGCCTTAACAAAGACTCAATTTCCCAGTGTTTTTATTGTTTGTACCATAAAGGAAGGGAGGGAGTGAAGGATATAAGGGCTCTTCCACACAGCCCAGTATCCCAGAATATCAAGGCAGGAAATTCCACATTATCTGAGTGTGGACTCAGATAACCCAGTTCAAAGCAGATATTGTGGGATTTTATGCCTTGATATTATGGGATATAGGGCGGTGTGGAAGGGCCCTTGGGGAGGGTGCCTTATCTAAGCGGTAATTGTACAGGGTCACCACCCAAATTGCATAGAATATTTGTAATTAAACTTAACACTTGTAAGCAGTCCCAGCCGTTCAATCTGAAAAAAAGCAATTGTGGAAGGGAGGCTTTATCCATTCCCTTCATACCATCAGTCAAATGTTGTTGAGCCACAATACTCCTTTTTCCTTTTTTTAAAAAAGACTTTTTCTGGACTTGTGCATGTTCAAAGCATCAGAAGATCAAAGCCAAACCACCAGCAGCTGTAAACCCCTAAACTCTATCATATCTAACCCTTTAATAAATTGTACCTAATTTTCATGATTTTCTGTGTACTCCATCTATGTATATAAAAGGTATGAACAGGTTTATAAAATGTATCAAGACATAGCACAGAGACAGTCAACTCTCCATGACCTGGCAAAAACAATCCCCTAAACACAGGAAGGCTGGGCAAGCCCCTCTGGCTGTTTCTCATGCCAGGTAATCACCAGACCCGTTGTTTATGTGTATGTTTATGTGTATGACTTCCCAAGTCAGCCTAGATAGACTCAAAACTGTTTTGTCTAGTTATATGGTTCACTTGAAGCTGAGAGATAGCTGCCTGCAGAAACAGAAGCTCAGTATATGTGCATTTGTTAAACCTCTTTATTAACAGCCAAGCCCTTATTGCCCAAGATCATCACCTTTTTATTCGAGGAGCCTCGCACCTTTGTTTTCAGAAGCCCCTATATTTTTTTGGCACGGAACTGGTCATTTGAGCTCATCAGAAGCACATCAACATATCTTTTTTTCTTTTCCCCAGACTGTGCCCTCCCAGGAGTTGTCTCTGCAGCCTATCTTCACTCTGACCAATAACCTGGCTGCTTCTCTCCCCGCAACCCTCGCCGTCCCCCACCGCCAATCTCGGCATAGATCCTAGCCAGACTTTTTCTTGGCAATCAGGGGAGAGGTTGTTTATGAGTTTGTTTCTCTGTCCTGGCCTATCTGGTCTAGCATACACTCACCAGGCATGGACTCTCTAACTGCGGCCCAAGCTAAATCACTATTTATTTGTTGTGTCAGGGCAACCAGTCAATTGTATTACAATTCTAACAGAACAAAACAAGCAAACAGACAAAATACAAAATTTGCAACCTTGGTAGTTGATTAAATGTCCTTTGACCAGTATCTGGCCACTTGGAGTGCTTCTGGTGTTGCTGCCAGGAGATCCTCCATTGTGCATGTGGCAGGGCTCAGGGTGCATTGTAGCAGGTGGTCAGTGGTTTGCTCTTCTCCGCACTCGCATGTCGTGGATTCCACTTTGTAGCCCCATTTTGGAAGGTTGGCTCTGCATCTCGTGGTGCCAGAGCACAGTCTGTTCAGCGCCTTCCAAGTCGCCTAGTCTTCTGTGTATCCAGGGGGGAGTCTCTCATTTGGTATCAGCCATTGGTTGAGGTTCTGGGTTTGAGCCTGCCACTTTTGGACTCTCGCTTGCTGAGGTGTTCCAGAGAGTATCTCTGTAGATCTTAGAAAACTATTTCTAGATTTAAGTCATTGACGTGCTGGCTGATACCCAAACAGGAGATGTCTCTGCCTTGGTCCTTTCACTATTGGCTGCTACTTCCCGGCGGATGTCAGGTGGTGCAATACCGGCTAAGCAGTGTAGTTTCTCCAGCTAAATCACTACACAGGTACAAAGACCTTCCCCCACTTAACTTCATGTTCTGGAAAATCCAGGGGAAAAATGCAGCTTCCTCTCTTGTTTTGCCTCTTCAGAAAGCAATAGAGAAACTGGAGAAACAGTGACAGCCAAAAGGGTTCAGTACTTTTGTCCTGCTTCTGTAATTCTCCAGTCACTCTGGCCATGGCTCCTTCTCTTGTTTCATTTTATGAAGTAAGAATCTGGGCACTTACACACTGACACTGTAATGCAGCTTGGAACAGTTTGGGAGGAACTGGTTTTGCAGCACATCTGATCAGATTGTCATGCCTGGAACTGGTCTGAGGGTAAGAAGCTGATTGCATTGACTGTTGTTAGTGTTAGGCAATACGTCATAGCCTGAGGATGATGGTCCTCCAAGTGTAGTGTCTTGGCGGTGGGTCCGTAGGTGGCTGATCCGTATGTTCTCCCGCAATGAGGACATCAGTTTCCTGGTGGAAGGCGGTCCTGGTCAGGGTTGGTTTGACACACCTTCCTCCTGACACATTTCTCCCTTTCACCCTCCATTCGTGCCTCTTTGAATTCTGCAGAACTGCTGGTCACAGCTGACCAGTTAGAGCGCTCAAGGGTCAGGGCTTCCCACTTCTTGGTGTCTATGCCACAGGTTTTAAGGTTGGCTTTAAGCCCATCTTTAAATCTCTTTACCTGCCTTCCAACATTCCGTTTTCTGTTATTGAGTTCGGATCAGAGTAACTGCTTTGATCGGGCATTTGGACAACATGGCCCGTCCAGAGGAGTTGATGGTATAGGAGCATCTTTTCAATGCTAGTGGTCTTTGCTTCTTCCAGCACACTGACATTTGTACGCCTGTCTTCCGAAGAGATTTGCAGGATTTTTCAGAGGCAACACTGATGGAATTGTCTGTAGGCATTCCACATTTTGCAGGCATATAGCAGGGTTGGGAGGACAATAGCTTTATAAACAAGCACCTTGGTCCCCCTAAGGATGTCCTGGTCTTCAAACACTCTCTGCTTGATCAGATTGTCATGCCTAGAACTGGTCTGAGGGCTGATTGCCTTGAATATAGAACCAGCCTGGTCCCCCTCCCCCATTTCATTCAGAGATGCACATCAGCACACCAGAGCAGATGTGGGTAAAGGCACAGGGGTGGAGTGGGGTGATAACAGCAGTGGAAGTAATCGATTTTTTTTTCTCCCAGAGGGTTCAATGAGCCCTATGCTTTTGAATTGCTTGTTTTGAGGAGCAGCCTTTGGTCCCCTTCTGGGAGAAAGACATACAAAAGAAATAAATAACAAGAACAACATCCTGAAACAGTCATGTCAAAACAATCTGATATGCTTGCCATAGGTCAGAAAAGAAGGAACACAACATCATAATTGGGTTGTTGTAGGTTTTTCAAGCTATATGGCCATGTTCTAGAAGCATTCTCTCCTGATGTTTCACCTGCATCTATGGCAGGCATCTTCAGAGATTGTGAGGTGACTGCCATATTTGTAGGCGAAACGTCAGGAGAGAATGCTTCTAGAACATGGCCATATAGCCCGAAAAACCTACAACAACCTGGTGATTCCAGCCATGAAAACATTCAACAATACATTAAACATCATAATCTTTTAATTAATTTTAATAGATTTCCCTTTATAAATCATTTCACTGTCTTTTAGGTAACCTTTATATTCATAATGTTCATGAATATTTTTATATAATTTAATCTGTATTGTTTTTAGGATGCTATAAACTGCCTTGAGCCCCATGATTGGGGAACAGTCAGGAAAAAAAGAACAAAATTAAAGGAAGAAATACATACACACACACACACACAATCATTCCACTGGATATTTAGGTTACCTCTGCTATTGTTTCCTGCAAAAAAAAATGATTTCAGGGTCAATTATTCGCTACTTTCCCAAAGGAAAATATACCAGCCTTTTTTAAAAAAAAAAACCTTTTAAGGAAAACAGCAAGAAGAGCCCTTCCTTGGCAGGGAACAATCACAAGTCTTTCTCGGATTCCAAAACCGAATCAGCTTTCCTCCCCAATAAATTATTTGGTGTATGGTGACGTACTCAGCGCACCCCCCTCTAGGCTACAGGGGAGCCCTTTAAATTGCTTTTGGATCGTCGTCAAAAACCACGAAAAAGAACTGTCTAGGGCCTCTATCATGTGGGGAATTCCCCGTCTCCAAGCTAAAAGTAAGCTTGGGTGTGCCTTCCTCCCCAGATTTGTTCAGAGCACTCTGGAAGGCTTTTTGGACCCCCTCTCTTCCTTGCCTGAGTGAGTAGTCAAGCAGGGCATTATTAGTCTGTGATTCTGTGACATTGGGGGGGGGGGGTGTATTGTGGGAGTGTTTTGGGGAGTCTTTGATACAAAGATCAGGGTGTGAACACAGACATTCAAAATTTAAATGTGTTTCCCCTTTACTCTCTACACTTCAAATAAACTGGAACTAACTTTGATTCTGACTTCCATGTCAATCTCTGTTTGATGACATGTTTGATTATTTCTTTCAATAGTCTGGGTGAAAAGTTGAAATACATGGGTAGTTCATAAAAAGGAGCATCACTTTATATACGTTTCCTATGGCATATGAAGAGAGCACAGAAAGAAAACATGGAAAAACAGTGTGGCTTCAATGATGCATGTTTGGGTTAGGGAGATATGATATAGGGTATAGGAAACAATGGTGGTTATTTGAATGATTGATCAAGGTCTTGAGGTTGTGAATGTGTTTGTCACCAGTCGACTGAAGGAGACTCCATGAATGTCATACTTTGGGGGGGGGGGGGGGGGCAAGGAATACTCAGAGGTAGTTTTGCCAGTATTTGTTGACAGCCTCCCATCCAAGTACTGTTGCAGATTGCATGATTTTAATCATGTGTTTTAATCTTTATATGATTTTAAATTCATGTTTTAATGTATGTTTATTTTATGTCTGTTGGGTATATGGCATCGAATTGTTGCGTTTCTAATGCCACTCTGCATTCCCTTCGGGGTTGAGAAGAGCGGGGTATAAATACTGTAAATAAGTAAATAAATAATAAATACTATTGTCCAAGATCAGACAGAATCTGGTGCTTTTGGGGTATTAAGTCCCCAGGATGTTAAGGCTCCCTAAATATCTCAGTATCCAGGTATCCTTCGCAGAGTGTCTATAGACCACAAGGATTAAATGAAATGAAACTGGAGGAGATGCCCCAGAAATCTAGTCGGTCTTTGAATGTCACACAGTGCAAAATCTGAGATGCATGTAGGGCCTTTTAAAGTAATTGGGGGGTTTTTTCTTCAAAGGAGGCAGTGCAACTACTATCTGGCACACTTTTAAGATATAATTCACTGGCTCCTTTATTTTAAAACAAAATCTTCTTACCTCAGAATGGTAGAATTTTGTGGACCTGGACTGAAATGCTGATTCAAAGAGAAGAACAAGTTTCCCTCTTCCAATTATTGGCGTGGTGACAATGGCTGTCTTTAGTTTTGATCCTGAATATTAAGAAAAGTTGAGAACTATTTTATAAAATGTTATTTTGATTGCCATTTCCAACAGAGTTCTTGTGCCACTAGCTGGATAGTTGAGTGCTGTTTATTCAAAAGCAGTTTAAGGCATTGGAAATCATAGAATCATAGAGTTGGAAGAGACCTCATGGGCCATCCAGTCCAACCCCCTGCAAGAAGCAGGAAAATTGCATTCAAAGCACCCCCAACAGATGGCTATCCAGCCTCTGTTTAAAAGCCTCCACCACCCTCCGGGGCAGAGAGTTCTACTGCTGAACAGCTCTCACAGTCAGGAAATTCTTCCTAATGTTCACATGGAATCTCTTTTCTTGTAGTTTGAAGCCATTGTTCCACGTCCTAGTATCCAGGGCAGCAGAAAACAAGCTTGCTCCCTCCTCCGTATGACTTCATCTTACATATTTCTACATGGCTATCATGTCTCCTCTCAGCCTTCTCTTCTTCAAGGTAAACATGCCCAGCTCTTTAAAGCAACTCCTCATAGGGCTCATTCTCCAGACCCCTGATCACTTTAGTCGCCCTCCTCTGGACACATTCCAGTTTGACAATATCTCTCTTCAATTGTGGTGCCCAGAATTGGACACAGTATTCCAGGTGTGGTCTAACCAAGGCAGAATAGAGTGGAAGCATAACATCCCTCGATCTAGACACTGGACTCCTATTGATGCAGGCCAAAATCCCATTGCCTTTTTTTGCCGCCCCATGACATTGTTGGCTCATGTTTAACTTGTTGTCCACCAGGACTCCACAATCTTTTTCACACGTACTGCTCTCGAGCCATGTGTCCCCCATTCTGTATCTTTGCCTTTCATTTTTTCTGCCTAAGTAGAGTCTTGCATTTGTCACTGTTGAACTTCATTTGTTAGTTTTGGCCCATCTCTCTAATCTGTTAAGGTCGTTTTAAATTCTGGAAGCTTTGGACCTTTAGCTATTGTGGGCTACAATTACCCATTGGCTTCTGGGAGATGCAATTCAAAACATTTGGAGGGCAAACATGTTCCCTGCTTTTGTACAATTAATAGATTGACAAACTTTCTGATCAAAGTATAAAGACTCTCGTTTAAGTAGAAATGTCTCTGATTTAAGTAGAGCAGTCTTCCATATAGAAAGAATTATTGAAAAATTTGCTTTCACTTGTCATGTGTTTCTTATATGCCCCGAGCATCTCTTAACAGATCCGACACAAAGATAATTAATTTAAAATTAGGAATAAAGCTGCTATTTCTTTCAAAATTGTGACTAGTTCAAATTGCAAACACTTTAGCCTCAATAATTAGACCTGTGAATGGCATTTGTCTTTCTTTTCCATTGTTAAAAAATAGAACGTCAATGGCAAACAGTAAACTGTACAGGAATGATGAATCACAGTAGATAGATTTGTCACTTTGGCAGATTGAATTCAGAGATACAAAACTCCACTGATAAAGAACAAGCTTCTCTGCAAAAACTAAAAAGAAATAAAATAGTTATTCAGTCAGGGATTATTATTTATCACAGGAAGAAAAATGGCTAAGTGAACATTTGAGAAAGAAAAAAAGGAAGAAAAATATTATTTTCATGAATTCTCTGTACTCTCAGTTGCCAAAGTATAATAGCTATGAAGCACTGTAAACAAGTTTTCTAATTCAATGATACATCATTAAATAATACATTGGTATGTATCACTGGCAAGCTTTTTGATGTCTAATCTTATTTTTACTCGCGGGCAAATGACTACATTGTCCATAATTTGCCAAGTTTAAAGCTAATGGCACTAATTAGTAGCATTCAAAACTCATTTCAGCCACAAAACAATACAGCTAATATATTTAGAAATAATTTTATTGAAGTTTAATGAAATAAATGGGACAATCCTATATGTTGCTGCACCATACTTTTCAGCATAATTTCAATATAATTTAAGATGCAAATTTATGGTCAGTGGTTCAGAGAAAGGTCTACTGTGTCAGCAGTAAATCTACAGCTAATGAAACAGCTCCTGTGGCAGTGGACAGCTGGTCTAATCAGGAGCAGAAATGGGCCAAGATCCCATAGCAGCTCAGCCTAGTGTAAACATCTGCCAGAGGAGTCATGCTAATACTATGCAATCTTATAGGAAATACCATTGTGGTGTAACATATGAGAAGTGTGAATTGCATAGCTTTCACCTTGCTGAACAATGCTCAGAGGCAGTATGCAAAACGCATTGATGCACTATTTCAGAGACATTATTGCACATTTGAAATGGTTCTACATGCAAATCCAAACCTGCCATTATTGGCTATATATGTCTACCTATTGTGCCGAAAGGTTGGCGGTTTGAAATCAGGAAATGGGGTGAGCCCCCGCTGTTAGCCCCAGCTTCTGCCAACCTAGCAGTTTGAAAACATGCAAATATGAGTAGATCAGTAGGTATCACTTCGGTGGGAAGGTAATAGCACTCCATGCAGACATGCTGGCCACATGACTTTGGAGGCGTCTATAGAAAATAAATAATAATAATAATAATAATAATAATAATAATAAACTTTATTTGTACCCCGCTCCATCTCCCCAATGGGGACTCGGTGCAGCTTACATGAGGTCAATCCCAAAACAACAATTACATGAAATAAAACAAAACCGAAAACGCAAATAATAAACAATAAAAACGCTGACTCTTTGGCTTAGAAATGGAGATGAGCACCCCCCCCCCCCCCCCGAGTCATGACTGGACTTAATGTCATGGGAAAGCTTTACTTTTTTATTGTGCACAAATAAATAAATAAATAAATCCATATATGTAATATAACTTGTATGTGCATGTTACTGACAAGATTTTGCCCATGGGCAGCCCAGGGGAAGACCTAATCATATACCCTTTGAGTTCACAACTACGCCCCCCACTGATGCCATATTATAGTGGGTGCCAGGAAATCCTTTTCCTCAACACTTCTCTCTCAGGAGCATTTACAAGTGACCAACAGGTTCAGTGGCTTTAATCCAGTTATTTCCAACTTGTGCATGGCTATTATTATTATTATTATTATTATTATTATTATTTCCTCATCACTTACGTATATAGCGCCATCACTGTACATTATGCTTTACATGTAAAAGAGCAACAAAACAGTTCTCTGCCCTTGGAGATGGCAATATGGGAAAGATGTGAATCTTATGGTAAGAGGGAATAATCATGGGGTGAGAACACTGTGTTGAAAAGTATAACGACACATTCCTCATTTGTTAAGCTTGGTGTTTTTGATTTGTATGATGTGCTCTCGGCAAGTGGAGTTGATGCCTAAGATATGATCATTTACGAAATTTCCTGTAGCTGCCGCTTGTGACCTAACCAAGGGGCCATCACAAATTTGAGAGCTTGAGGTAGTCTTGGTTTGGCAACCCTACTGGGAACCAGTCTTTGGAAACCACAGTTCTAAAGTATAGGAGTCCTTAAGATTAGTTAAGAAATGGATAAAGCAGGCCTTCCTTTGGGGCATGCTTTGTGATAACATGGCACTAATAACAGCATAGCACATATATTATATCTAGCACATTACTTACTTCATTCTACTAAATTTCCATTTAAAAGTCAATTGAGGCGTGTTTTTGTGCCAACTTTTCCTCGTCTCAAGTACGGTTGGTGGGGATGAGAGAGCCTTCTTGGTGGTGGCCCCCTGCTTTGGAATGCCCTCTCCAAAGAGATTGTTAGCCTGCACCCTCCAGGTTTTTGGAAACAGCTAAAAACATGGTTTTTTACAAACACTTTTGACCATGTTTAGGGATTATGAATCACTATATTTGTAAACTTAGTGAGTGGTCACTATTGTACTTTACAAGGATGAATATTGTTCATAGCTGGTATTTTATAGCTTGTCAGGTCTTTTAGCATTTTTAATTGATAGGGGCTTTATGGTAATGGGGTTAATATCATTGTTATTAATTTACCTTTTGTATTTTGTTGTATGTGTACTGTGTGGCACTATTGAGAGCATCCTGTGAGCTGCCCTGAGTCCCTCTGGGGAGATGGTGGTGGGACACCAATAGATTCTTATTCTTATTATGTTATTACGGTTGAAACGTGTTGGATGTGTGGCTCAAAAAACAGATTTTGTAAACTGTGCATCAGGAGGAAATAACATTATCAAAGGACAATGTGTAGTGCTCACATTGAATCTGACTGTTTTCACAGATGTATTTATTTATCGTATCAGAAGGGAACCAAGGATACAATTGCAATGTATTTTAAAAAGACACACACACAAAGTTTAAAAACTTGGCATTATAGTAGATGTCCTTTGACCTATAGCTGGCCAGTTGGAGTGCCTCTGGTGTTGCTATAAGAAGGTCCTCCATTGTGCATGTGGCAGGGCTCAAGTTGCATCGTAGTAGGTGGTCTGTGGTTTGCTCTTCTCCACACTTGCATGTCGTGGACTCCACATTTCTTAAGGTTGGCTCTGCATCTCGTAGTGCCAGAGCACAGTCTGTTCAGCGTCTTCCAAGTTGCCCAGTTTTTTGTGTGCCCCTCATTCGATATCAGCCATGGCCTGAGGTTCCAGGTTTTTGCCTGCCACTTTTGGACTCTTGCTTGCTGAGGTGTTCCTGCGAGTATCTCTGTAGATCTTAGAGGTGTTGGTGTGGTGTGCTGGCTGATATCCAAACAGGGGATGGGCTGGAGATGTCACTGCCTTGGTCCTTTCATTATTGGCTGCTACTTCCTGGCGGATGTCAGGTGATGCAATACCGGCTAAACAGCATAATTTCTCCAGTGGTGTAGGGTGTAGACATCTTGTGATAATGCGGCATGTCTCATTAAGAGCCACGTCCACTGTTTTAGTGTGGTGAGATGTGTTCCACACTGGGCATGCATACACAGCAGCAGAGTAGCAAAGTGCAATGGCAAGATTGTCAGCATAGATGAAAGTTTCTGTCCCTTCTTGCATTTTCACAGAGACCTGTAAGAACGGTCAAAAGTGATGGAATAGTAGTGGTCCAAACTGCATTTTACAGCTGATCAGGAATTGGGAAGGGTATCTCTCCAGCGCAAGCCCAAGTCTTTCTTCCCTTGTCACCAAATGCATCTAGTTACTTTGTGCTCCTTTCTTTTCCAGCGTACTTGTGCTGGTGGATTATTGAGAGAGGAAAAAATGAACAGCAGGACACATGCCTGTTTCCTTAGCCCTAATTATATTTGGACGTGATCACTGAGTATTTCCACTGAACTTTGACTTGCATAATCACCAAAGCATTGTGGTGTCTAAATAAACTGTTCTCCACAATGTGGCAATACCGTTATCTGGTTTCCCTTTGGAACTTATGTTAACTAGCAACGTGGAAAGCTGGGCACAGAGCATGTACAACTGATAATACAACTATTACATAAAATCTAACTAGCAGAAAGAAGCTGTTCATGCCATTTACACAAAATATCCTCAATCCAAGGCACACCAACAGCCTAGAAGAGTAGCACAAATCAATTTTCTTGAAGAGCAAATCCTTTGTAACCCCTAGGGCTTGGTTCTAGGGCCACCAAGGTAGGTGGGTGCTCAAGTCCCATGGTAAGCAATGCTGGAGTCAACTGGAGTCTTGTACATAAAATGGAAAAACCAAAGTTTGCATTTTTGGATTTGAAAGAAATATTTTCAAACCAGGGATGGCTGAATATGGAGGTATTCAGATGTAGCACAGCTCGTTAATTGGCAGCAGCAATAGATCACGGCTGACCAGAAGGGGGCAAATTCAAAACCTGAGTTGATTGAGCACCCAACTGCTAAACCTAGCTTACTGTCCTCCTAAGCAGTTCAAAAACAGCTGACCTGTGAATAGAGAAAACAAGCACTGCTTAAATCGGGGAGGTATTTTTAAGACCCCATAAAAATGTGGCATCAAAGAACAAGGAGGAAATACTATCAAAAGGGCTCGGCGTCATAGTGGATGAAGCGACAGCACCCCCCTGGGCTGGAATTGAGCATAAACTCCAGGCACCAAAGTTGGAAAATGCCAAAATACCACTATCTGTCTGTATGTGTTGTATGCACTGAATGTTTGCTGTGCATGTGTGCATTGTGACCCACCCTGAGTCCCCTTTGGGGCAAGAAGAGCGGAATATAAATACTGCAAATAGAAAGAAAGAAATACGGAGGACCAACTGTATATTCATTTTACCTAGCTAGGCTGAAACAATAATTGTGTGGAAGGTAGACTCTTGCTTGATCCTCCCACTCAAGCTTGAAAAAAAAAATCACCTTTGGGCTACACAGTTCCCAGAAGTCACACAGGGCAAAAGCAAAAGAGAACAAACTTCAAGCCTCCTGCGCACTCTTTCACTCCTTGGGAGCATCCACACTGCAGAATGAATGCAGTTTGCCCTGGCTCAATGCTATGTAAAAAACCTGCTGTTTTTTGGGGTGGCACCAGCGCTATTGAGCGGAGAAAGCTAAAGACCTTGCAAAGGCAGAGTTCCCAGGTTCCATAGCACTGAGCCAGGGCAACTAAAGTGGTGCCAAACTGCATCCATCCTACAGTGTAGACCAGGTATGGGCAAACCCAGGCCCTAGATGAGGCCCCTTAGGCTCTTTTCTCAGGCCTTCCTCTCACACACCATCCTATCCTTCCTTCCTCCTTCCCTCCCTTTTTCTCCTTCCCTTCCACCCTTTCATCCTTCCCTCTCTCCCTCTTTCTCCTTCCTTCCTTCTGTTTTGTATTTCTTTCTCTTTCCTCCCTCCCTCCATTCCCTTCCACCCTTCCTTCCTTCTCTCTTTCCTTCCTCCTTTCATCCCTCCCTCTTTCTTCTTCCATCCTTCCCTTCTACCCTTTCATCCTTCCCTCCCTCTTTCATCTTTCTGTCTTTCCTTCCCTCTCTTCCTTTCTCCTTCCATTCTTCCCTCCCACCCTTCCTTCCTTCTTTTTCCTCTTCTTCCTTCTCTCTTTCCTTTATCCTTCCCTCCATCCTTCTCTTCTTCCCCTTTCCTTCTCCTTCCCTCTTTCCCCTTCCACCCTTTCATCCATCCTTCCTTCTTTCATCTTCCTTCCTTTCTTCTCTCTTTCCTTTATCCTTCCTTTCTTCTCTCTTTCCTTTATCCTTCCCTTCCTTCGTTCCCTTCCTCTCTTCCTTCTTTTTCCTTCTTCCTTCTCTCCTTTCCATCCTCCCCCCTTTTCATACTTCCTTTTTCTCTTCCTCTTTCTCCTTCCATTCTTCACTTTCGCCCTTCCTTCCTTTTCCTCTTCTTTCTTCTCTCTTTCCTTTATTCTTCCCTCCATCCTTCTCTTCTTCCCCTCTCCCTCTCCTTCCCTCTTTCCCTTACCATCCTTCCCTTCCACCCTTTTGTCCTTCCTTCCCTCTTTCATCTTCCTTCCTTCCTTCCTTCCTTCTCTCTTTCCTTTATCCCTTCCTTCCTTCGTTCCCTTTCTCTCTTCCTTCTTCCTTCTCTCCTTTCCATCCTTCCCCTTTTCATGCTTCCTTTTTTCACTTCCTCTTTCTCCTTCCATTCTTCACTTTCGCCCTTCCTTCTCTTTTTCCTCTTCTTCCTTCTCTTTCCTTTATTCTTCCCTTCCTTCGTTCTCCTCCTCTCTTCCTTCCACCTTTTCATCCTTCCTTCTTTCTCTCCCTCTTTCTCCTTCCATTCTTCCCTTCCGCCCTTTCATCCTTCCTTCCTTTTCTTTTTCCTCTCCTTCCTTCTCTTTTTCCTTTATCCTTCCCTCCCTCCTTCTATTCTTCCCTTCCCCCTCCTTCCCTCTTTTCCCTTCCATCCTTTCCTCCCCCCCCCCCCCCTTTCGTCCTTCCTCCCTTCTCTCTTTCCTTTCCTCCTTCTCGTTACAGGGAAGCCGGTCCTCCTAGCAGGGGGTGCTAGCATGGGCCCCCCAAAGTCAGAATGTGTGCCTGCCCATGCCTGGCGCGGACGCCCCCAGGGTCACGGACTCCAGGACTTTCCCCGGGCGGGCGGGCGCGCGACTTCCCTTCTGTTCCTTTTAATCCCCGCTTGTTGTTTGCGCTCAAAGAGGAAGTCTGCTGATTAGCTGCTGCGTTTGTCAATCAACGGCGGGGGAAATTCCCACGGTGGGCGGTGCTTCTGAGTCAGCTTCCTCTTGGGCAGCTTCCAGAGGAGGAAGTGGGGGGAGAAGATGCCTCAAGAGCCAAAGGAAGCTGGACCTCTCACAGGTAGGGTAACCCACCCGAACACCCCATTTCCCTATTGATTTCTTTTAAAATGTGGAGGGAGAAAGGGAGACACACACACTCTGGTTATCTTTAGCCTGGAGTTGGATGCAAGTGTGTCAATGTCAGTGGGGATGAAGGAGCTTGTCTTATTGCGGTTTGATGCCACTTTAACTGCTATTGCTCAGTGTTCTGGAATTATGGAAGTTGTAGTTGGGCAGAGAGAGCTAAAGAAATGGTAAAACTACACTTTCCATAATTTCACAGAACTGAGTCAGTCTCAGCTGTTAAAGTGGTGTCAAAGGTATCCATTCTACAGTGTAGACCAGGCATGGGCAAACTTTGGCCCTCCGGGTGTTTTGGATTTCAACTCCCACAATTCCTAACAGCCTCAGGCCCTTTCCTTTTGCCCCTCCACCTTTTTGCTTGTGTTCAACATGTTAGTATCACTGGCTGTATCTACTCTGTAGCATTAATGCTCAATGCTGTGGAATTGTGGGATTTGTAGTTTGGTGTAGCGCCGGCATTCTTTGGCAGAGAAGACTGAAGGCTTTGTTAAACTGCAACTCCCCTGATTCCACAGCATTGAGCCATGGCAGTTGAAGTTGGGGTTTTGTGTGTGTGTGTCAGAAGCAGCTTGAGAAACTGCAAGTCACTTCTGGTGTGAGAGAATTGGCCGTCTGCAAGGACGCTGTCCAGGGAATGCCTAGATGTTTTGATGTTTTATCAATCTTGTGGGAGGCTTCTCTCATGTCCCCGCAAGGGAAGCTGAAGCTGACAGATGGGAGCTCACCCCGCTCCCAGGATTTGAATTGCCAACCTTTTGGTCAGCAATCCTGCTGACACAAGGGTTTAACCATTTGTGTCACTGGGGGCTCAAAATGCAGTATAGATGCAGCCAGGAGTGTTGACTGGGGGAAAATGTGCCTATCATAAATCTCGAGGAAGATCTGAGTTTTAGAAGGACAAAGTCTTTTTAATTGCAATCAGACAGGTTAAGGAATTAGGTCTCTTTAATAGTGTCAAAGCGAGTGATTGTGTTGCTCCCATGATCCAAAGTAGACCATTTTCTGCAACATCTGGTAAATGACTTTTTGCTTGTTCTGTGTGTTTACATGTACAGTTAACTGCTTGTATCCACATATTCTGCATCCATGGATGGGCATTTTACAATTTTTGGTAACCTCTGTAAAAAAAATGTCTGTTGATAGCATTTCGGAAGGATGTTTGTTTGTAACCCGATCTAGAATAAGTTAAAAAAAAAAAAAGACAAAGGTAGCACTGTACGCTGTTTCTTGTCCCCTTTGAAGTTAGCAGGGAGCCTGCAGGCTGTTGGGTCTAAATGTGACTTTTGCTGAAAGGTTAACTTTCTTTTCAATCCTGAATTGAGGCTTCTTCAAAGAGCCAGGAAGGAGAAGGTACAGCTCTCAGTTTTAGTTATTTTAAGTTCATGCTCACATGGTATTTTCCCCTGACTTGTTAAAAGAAGGTCAGCTCTCTTATATTAATTTTAGAATCAAACGTTAGAAAGGGCCATCTGCAAAGCAGTAATACCTAACTAAAACACTTCCAAAAGGGAGCTATCTATTTTTAAGGAGCTTAGAGGGTCACACTTTCTCATCCTCAGAGAGGCAATGGCAGTGGCAAACCTCTTTAAAAAAACCCTTAGATTGGAAACCACTTGAGGACACATAATAACAACAACAAGATGTGGGCAGCCTGTGATGCTACCTAAAGGAGGAAAATAATATATTAGTGTATTAAGTGTTGGTATTGACTTAAGGAAGTGACCTACCTGCCTAGATATTTAAGATGTGTAAGTCCCAGCCTATATTTTTATTTACGTCGCTTTTATCCCGCCCATATCAGCCCGAAGGCGATTCAGAGCGGCGTACAAATCAGCGCAATTAGATGCCATATAAAAATACATACATCAGTAAAAAGCCAAAAATCACATTACAATACATTTAAAAATGGTAAAAGCAATAACAATAAAAACTATGTCTTCTTGTTCAAATCCTCAACCATTCCATCGTCTTAGCCGTTCCTAGTTCATATTCCAATTTGCGTTATTCTGTGTAATGCTACCGATTGCAGTGTATTGTATTGATAAATATTCCGGGAATTGTAGTATTGCTTTCTCGTATTAGTTTGGATTCAATCTTTCACAATGAGTGACAAACTTTACACACAATTTCCCCCCATTGAGTTGGTTTGTTTAAGAGATAGCAGCTCCCCAGGGTAGGCTTTTAAAAACTAATTGGGGAACTAAACACACTGTCAATATTTTTTCCATTGCACCAGGAACAAGGAACCTATACACGGCAGTGCTCATCACCCCTTGGCTTTGGCTATGCTGGTTAAAGCTATCAGGAGCAGCAGTCTAACAACCTTTGGAGAGCTACATATCATCCATCCCTGTATTATACTGTTATGACATGCAGTCACTTTTGGGGGGGGGGGGGGTTGGTACATTTACTTTTAAGAATATTATTTTCATTATTCACTCGTATCCACCTCCTTCCTCCCACCAAATGGGAACTTTTTTTTTGCATCAAGAGTGACTTGAGAAACTGCAAGTTGTTTCTGGTGTGAGAGAATTGGCTGTCTGCAAGGACACTGTCCAGGGACACCCAGATGTTTTGATGTTTTGCCATCCTTGTGGGAGGCTTCTCTCATGTCCCCACGTGGGGAGCCGGAGCTGACAAAAGGAGCTCATCCTCGCTCTCCCCCGATTTGAACCTGCGACCTGTTGGTCTGTTGGTCCTGCCAGCACAAGAGTTTAACCCATTGTGCCACTGGGGGCTCCTAAATGGGAACTTAAAATCCCTTACAAGAACTAAATACTGTACCAATAACAGCTCATACAAAAACAACAGTAAAAATGGTTTTAAAGAAATCCATTTAAACGCTCTTTCAGTCAGTTCCTAAAAGTTTGATGAAAACTTCACTTGCTGAAGAAAGGCAACAAGGAGGGAACCCATCTTAGGATGCACCTATACTGAAGAATTAAGGCAACTTATTGCCACATTTTCTACAGAAAAGTTATATGGGGATCTACATACAACTTTATGGTATTTAGGTTTTAATTGGTGATGTAAATAAAACAAGCATAATTAATTGATTCTAGTATCTGTTATTTCGTTAGTTTTTTCTGGCTGGCTGATTTTGTGAATGCCAGTGGACACTAGCTACCTGTGTAGCTTACTCCCCCTTTTCATGTGCTACCGAAATACACAAAAAGAAAATAGAAGGTTTTCCCAAATACTTTTCCACATGGGCATTTTTGAAGTGGTATAACTCAACAGGCTGCATTTTGTGAACATGTTTATTTTGCCCCCACTTATTTTAAACTCTACAAATGAGTGCTTCAGCTGCTGATTTATGCGCTATGTTATTTAAAGGCTGGTTCATCATTTGCCTTTGGACACTTTGGCAAAGCAACAACCCAAACTTGTCCCTATTTAGCATCTCAAACCCTTTTCCTCATTGTTTTATTATACTTTTGCTTAATTTGCTATATTTTTGGTTGTAGCTGGGATTGGCAAATATAGCCCAAAGGCTCTCTTAAGTGCACTCTGGTTAGGGCATTTCTACCATGTTCTGAAGGTTCCTTTGGCTCCCTGGGATCAAAAGCATTTGCTGCAAAAGTTTAAAAATGTTTTTGCTCTGAAATGCTCCAAAATTTCCACATTTTCAAGGACCCCAGGGTCAATTTAGGCAAAGAAGAAGCCATTTATAAAACCCCAATCATACTGAAAATACACCTTACATGGGACAATTTCTTTAGTTCTGGGGCGGGAACTTGTTTGTCTTTTGCGGGAGCAGATGTGGTCCTTCAATCTTTCCTAGAAGGCTGCATAGCTTAGCTTTCATAGCTGCCCCACCTCTGCTTTGTGAATATGTTTGTTGCTTTAGTAGTCCAGAGGTACAGACATATTCCCATAGGTCTGGAGCAGAGAACCTATAGTTCTCCAAATATGATTGGATTAGTATTACCATCATCTTTAGCTAGCATAGCTACTGGTGAAAACGAAAAATAGCTGCAATTAAAAAGTCTGAATTATTATCTCAAGTTTCCAATCTCTGCTGTAGCAATATAAGCAATATATATAACATATATATACAATTGCTGTACATTTACGTGTGTGTATAGCCAAATGTGAGAGCAACAATATGGGAACACTATCAGTAGAATTTGGAAGCACAGGGAATCCAATTTGGCAGCACTGTGAAATGAGCCAGTATAACTTTTCTTGATGGCACCATCGGTTGTGTGAATTGCCCAGCCCTTGAATAATTTAGTGTTTTACTACATTCCTCTCTTAGTCATTGTTATATAAGAATGTCTTCCTCTAAGCAAGCCTAAAGATACCTTTAAAGCTCTTGATAGTGAGATCACCTGTCAAAGTTTCACTTTTCTTATTAGTTTCTGTTGGAGATATCCTTACTTTTCAGGCTACAATGGCCCTTCAGATTTGCAAAATTATGTTTTGATCATTCACGATGATTATTAACACATTTTCTCTAGAAATTCCTACAAGAGTTGTGCTGAAGACTTAGAGATTAATTCTTTAGGCATTTGTAGCATGATTCCCTTGTTGTCTTCTGATAGACACTGACCATAGAGTCATGCTGGAGAACCTAGAGATTCATTGAGATGTGTTAAAAAAATATAGGTTAAAAGGGTTTTTTTTTAAAAAAATCATGGTTTTCTCACTTTCATGAGGTTAGAAGTGCAAAGTAGAAAAAAACTCTGAATAAAAAAACTTTTCATGGCTCAAATTACAGCTCAGCAACCCTAAATTACAAACTAACATTAACTTTTGCAACAGATCTTTCATATAGTAAAGGTAAAGGTTTCCCCTTGACATTAAGTCTAATCGAGTCTGACTCTGGGGAGTGATACTCATCTCCATTTCTAAGCCAAAGAGCCGACATTGTCTGTATACACCACCAAGGTCATATGGCTGGCATGACTGCATGGAGTGCAATTACCTTCCCACCAAAGCAGTGATCTACTCATATTTGCATGTTTTCGAACTGCTAGATTAGCAGAAGCTGGGGCTAAGAGCAGGAGTTCATCCCGCTTCCTGGATTTGAAGCCAACCTTTCAGTCAGCAAGATCAGCATCTCAGCGGTTTAATCTGCTGTGCCACCAGGGGCTCTAATCTTTCATATATTTTACAATAACCTGTTATGAACTAGGGCAGTGTTTTTCAACCTGGGGGTCGGGACCCCTGAGTGGGTCGCGAAGGGGTGTCAGAGGGGTCACCAAAGACCATCAGAAAACACAGTATTTTCTTTTTTTTTTTAATGTTGCAATTTGCCACCTTTTTTTTTTGCTTTTTTATTATATATATTTAGTTTAATATATACACAAAATTTATAGTTCCCACCACCATGAGGATTGTTTTCTTTTACATATTAATCCTTTTTGAGATGAACCTTATAGATTAACATTCTATATAACATTTGTCTCCTATTTCTTTCTTTCTTTTTCTTTCCGTCAGAAAACACAGTATTTTCCGATGGTCATGGGGATTCCATATAGGAAGTTTGAGCCAATTTTATCGTTGGTGGAGTTCAGAATGTTCTTTGATTGTAATGAACTATAAATCCCAGCAACTACCACTCCCAAAAGTCAAGGTCTATTTTCCCCAGGCTCCACCAGTGTTCACATTTGTGCATTTTGAGTATTTGTGCCAAGTTTGGTCCAGATCCATCATTGTTTGAGTCCACAGTGCTCTCTGGATGTAGGTGAACTACAACTCCCAAACTCAAGGTCAATACTCACCAAACCCTTCCAGTGTTTTCCGTTGGTCATGGCAGTTCTGTGTGGCAAATTAGGTTCAAATCCATCGCTGGTAGAGTTCAGAATGCTCTTTGATTACAGGTGAACTATAAATCCCAGCAACTACAACTCCCAAATTACAAAATCAATCCTCCCCCAACCCCACTGGCATTTACATGTGGGTGCATAGGGTATTTGTGCCCAGTTTGGTCCAGTGAATGAAAATACAACTTGCATATCTGATATTTACATTATGATTTAGAACAGTAGTAAAATGACTGTTATGAAGTATCAACAAAAACAATGTTATGGTTGGGGGTCACCACAACAGGAGGGACTGTATTAAGGGGTCACGGCATTAGGAAGGTTGAGAACCACTGAACTAGGGTCTCTTTGCCACAGAGAACATATTTGCATGTATTTGCAAGGGAAAATAGAATCCACTCTTATGACAGATGCCATTCTAACAATGACTGATACTGTTGGATTTTTCCATCAGTATTGTGCAGGGCAGAAAGATGGATTAAGGGAATTTGGGGAGATTATGTTAGAAAAACAAGTCACTGGCTTGGGAGATAGCTAAGCTTTGGCCTGGGAGGTAATCGTTCCAGAGTTATGTACAAGAAACAGATTTGTGGATTAGGATTTTTTTATGTCAGTATTTGGGGGACATCGAATCTGCATTAGAGAGTTATAGCTGTTTTGTACCACTTTAAATGTCTTGATTTCATACTACAGAATCCTGGAAAATACAATTTTCTGAACTGCAGTACTAGATATATGATGCAGAATGTTCTAAATAAACCCAAAACTATAAATTCCAGAATTCCATAGACAAAACCATCACAGTTAAAGTCAGATTGAACTACTGTAATGGTGTGGTGTAGATTCTCTTTAACATTCGTCTTAATCTCCATATCAGACTACTAAAGAGTTACTAAATTTATTTATTTATTTGCTACATTTATATGCTGCCCTTCTCACCCCAAAGGAGACTCAGAGCGGCTTACATGTGTGTGTGTGTGTATATATAAACACACACACACACACACACACACACACATATACATTATACCATTAGTACAGTACAATATCAGCGGTATACATCACTATATTGTATTATACAATTATATTGTAATATATTATATTATATATTAGCACAGCACAGGAGACAAGGTGGAACTGTCCCCTGGCCTCCCCTGTTTATGAATCTACTGCATTTGGTAGCTTGGCAGGATAGACTAATATAAGATGCAAGGCAGTACATGCTGAAAGAAGAATCCTAGCTTCTGAGAATTGGGCTCTCTCTGTCTTGTTTGAGTCAGTTTTGTCTTCAATAATCTATAGACTCAGAATAATTCTTGACTGAAGATGAAATTGATACATTGTCTTGGTCTTGTGTTCTTGTAGTTCTTCTTGCCACAAAGGGAGTCAGGTATGTGTCCGACACTGCTTCCCCTCCATCTAAGTGTTTTTATTTTGAGATTATGTTTTAATGCAGAGGGGACGAGCCTTTGGCCTTCAGTTGTTTTGGGTTCAGTTCCCAAATATGTCAGACAGCATGGTCAAAAATAAAGAATTGTGTTAACTATACTCCAACACATATAGGAGGACAGATTAGAAGGATTTTTTGATACAGTTATTTGTTTTTCTATTTACCTTTCCTGTGTCTTTGCTCATTTTTTTTTATGACTGAAAATACTAGGATGTTCGATGGGCAAAGCCCTTAAACATTTGAAGGAAACTGCAATCTGGATTGTGTGTGTGTGGAGTTTGCACTCATCTATCTATCTATCTATCTATCTATCTATCTATCTATCTATTAGGCTTGGGTAACCACGGAAAAAATTGGTTCTAAACTCGTTTTGTTTTTAGGGGGCCCTTGCGTTTCGTTTTTTTTTAATAATTCCAAAATCTTCCTTTTAAAAATTTTGAAATATACGAAATTTTGTATAATTACGAATCGATTCGTTAATGGCGGACGAGATTGCGCAATATGCTAAAAAAACCTCCAAATGGGACAGGGGGAACTTCTGAAGCTCCCCTCTCCCTCTGTTATTGACTGTTGGTGTGATAAAACAAACAACAACTATAAAACTTGCACCAGACATGCGAAAATAATTACGAAATAATTACGAAATAATTACGAAATAATTACGAAATAAATTGAAAAAATTGTTTCGAATCTAATTTACTCCTCACACTATTCCTACATGGCTCAATATTGGATCGTAAGATAATTTAAATACGAATTAATAACGAATTATGAAATTAACGAACGAAACCGCCCAAGCCTACTATCTATCTATCTGTCTGTCTATCTATCTATCTATCTATCTATCTATCTATCTGTCTGTCGTTATCTATAAATATTATTAGTCTCATATTGCCGAAGTTATTTTTTGTCCAGCTGTGACAGATACCAATATCAGCCCAAATGTTCATAATCTTCTTACTAGACCAAAGAGGGATGGATTACAAGTTGGGTTTTGAAATTTTCATGAGGCCTCCTGAACCACATTTGATTCTATGAAGCGCATGGAGTGCGTCTCCGGTTACTACGCTGGTTTTGCTGAATGTATATATTTGTGTAGGCCTGGACTTTTCATTGCAAAGGCCATCTTTCCATCAATCTCTTTTCAAGTTGTGGAGCTGAGGTGATGGGAGGAAGGAAACATATAATTAACAACAGTTGCAAAGATATTGCTCACCTTTCCAATTACTAAAGAGTTGACTTTCCCAATATGGGTCTGCCAAGAGTACTCTCCTCCACTTTCCTATGACTTACTTTCGGTTGTGTTTTTTCCACACTCTCATACTTCTTCCCTGTTTTTAGTGTAATTGCAGATAATATTTTGTAAGAGTAACTCCCCAATATGGATATTCATAGAAACTGCAAACTCTACATGATTTCCAACAGCTTTTAAAGACTGTTTTAAAAAATGTTTTTAGTAATTTAGAAGAGCAAAAAATCCTAGTGTACTAAGATCTTATCTTTCTCCTTTTCACAAATTTAGTTCTGTTACTCTAATACCAACTCTGTGCTGTGACTACATTTTTTTCTTTCCTAACACCTATGTTCTTAGTTATGACGCAGTGGTCTATCATTACCTTCCCGTAACCCATTTAATTGTCTTATTTTCACATGACAATGAGAGTCATAGCTTCTTTTTCTTTCATTTTCCTTTTGAATATGTCATTTATAATGATTGCATTCAGATATTCTGAATCATGCATGGGGAATATTTTAGGCATACGTAAACCTGGAATCATATTTCTGTGGTTTCCTAGAATATTTCTTGAACACAGTTCTCTTCAAGTGACACATGCCAAAAAGATGGCTTGTTAGGCCTTCTGGGTTTTTTTCCCTACACTTTTCTGGGGGTGGGGTGGTTATCCAAGAAGGTAAGAATAATATTTTATCTCAAAACAACAACAAAAATCTACTACTAGTCCCAGTATGGGAATGAAAGAAATTCAACCCTCCATATCTCTAGATTTAACCAACTTTCATTTGAAAGTTTTTAATAATAATAATAAAACTTTATTTATATACCACTCTATCTCCCAGAGGGGGACTCAGGGCGGTTTCCAAGTAACATCACCGAAACATACAAAGTTTGTATGTACATACAACAGCATAACATAAAATTAACAAAACAACATAAGCATAAAATCACAATAGCACATGTATATTAAAAAATAATCCTGAGTATTCAGAGCAATTAAAAAGCCGCGCCAAGGCTAGTGCAAACTCAAAATATGAGGGGCCGGGAATTAAGTACAGTGCTATAACAGGCTAAAGGCAATAGCAGGTACGGGTCTGTGGCTGCTCATTTCCAGGGCCTATTTGAGGGATGACCAGAGTAATAGGTGAGAGTGCAAGGCCATGTTCAACAATGTTTGGGTTGGACCAGAACTGGTCATTTTCAAAGCCTTGATGAAACCACCAGGTCTTCAAGCTGTTACAAAAGGAGGGGAGAGATGGGACCTGTCTTATTTCCCTTGGAAGGGCGTTCTAGAGGCGGGGGGCCACCACCGAGAAGGCCCTCTCTCTCGTCCCCACCAACCATACTTGTGACAGTGGTGGGAGCGAAAGGAGGGCCTCCCCGGAAGATCTTAGAGTTCATAAAAGGAGATGCAATCACAGAGATAGGCAGGGCCTGAACCATTTAGGGCTTTATAGGTCATGACCTGCACCTTGAATTTGGCTCAGCAACTTATCAGCAGCCAATGAAGCTGTTTTAATAGGGGCGTTGTATGCTCCCTATAGTTTGCTCCAGTAAGGAGCCTGGCTGCTGCCTGTTGTACCAGTTGAAACTTCCAGGCTGTCTTCAAGAGCAGCCCCACGTAGAGCGCATTGGAGTAGTCCAGTCTGGATGGCTCAGGGTGGTCCAACCAAGGCTTGGACCACCCTGGCCAAGTCAGACTTCACGAGGTATGGTTGCAGCTGGCGCACAAGTTTGAGTTGTGCAAAGGCCCTCCCGGCCACTGCTAATACCTGAGCATCAAGCAACAGCGTTGAATCCAGGAGGACCCCCCAAGCTATGGAAGTAAGAAGTAATTCAAAAGCAAACCTTGATTTTGTTGTTCACTGAGCACTTGATGTGCTTCATCAGTTTCATAGATCCTTGGGCATTCTCCAGCATTTGTTTGAATTCTTCCCCTTTTTACATATAAGGAACACATTTTACTATACCAATGTATATAATGGGACTTCACGGAAGATTCTGAAACCAAACTCCAGCAGATATCAAAGAACCACTGGTTTTGGTTCTCAGCTGTTCAATAACTCTGGGGTTTTTTTATTTTATTTTATTTTATTTGATAGAAAGTTCATGAACACACTGTGAAAACGTAGTAATCAGTAGGAAGTAGAATATCTCTGGTTTTTCTTCTGTTGTTTCATTAACATGTTTAATGATTACCATTGAGTACAAAAAACTGAGCAAAACCACCTCAACTGTAGAGCCAGAACAAGAGTCCTTTCATAAATAACTGGAATGTGTATTTATTTACACAGAGAGATAGCTGTATCCACTTTTATTCATCTGAATGATTTTGGAACACCTTTAAAAAGCAGCAGCAACATGCTTGCAAACAAATATTGTTCATGCTTTTGAAATATTAAGAAAAATGACAAACTTGTGGTTAATAGACCTCATACCGGGATCTTTTTTTTAATAAGGATTCCAAGATTTGTTAGCTGGAGTCTTGTGTAGAAGACATAGGGAGAAACTAGATTAAGGTGGGTAAAGTTCAATAGGCATTCTTCCTAAGTTCATAGGTGTAGGATTGCACCCAAAACCATAATAAGTTAGTTATAAGAATTATACTTCAAAGAAATGTGTAACATTAAAAGATTGAGGGTCCTTCTTTGGAGGCCTTTAAACAGAGGGTGGTTGTCCATCTGTCAGGGTATTTTGACAGTGCGTTTCTTTCATGGCAGGTGTTGGACTGGGTGACCCATGTGGTCTCTTCCAACTCTATGATTCTCTGATTAAGAAAACAACGCTGAAACAGTTGGAGCATAGAGTCCTACAAAAGTTCTTTCTCATGAAGAAGTGATTTTCCAAGGTTGTCTTAATGCTTGCTTAAGCATTTCCATGTCTGAAAATTGTCCATTAATTTTTTATTATTCTGGTAACACCTGATATACAGGAATAGGCCTAAGTTACTTGTTTGTGACAAAATATTTGTGTATTTACTCCTTCTCTCCTTTTCTCTCCCATGACAAACAGTGGGCAAAGCAGAGAAATAGGTGGGCAGCAGTCAATTCCTTTGTGGTTTCTGCAGACACAACTGTCTCATGACTTCTGAATGAGGAGGTGTACTCCTTCCTGCCAACAGCTTACTTTTGAAAGAAGTATCTCTTCATCTCTCTCCCCCTCTTTCTCTTAAGACCTCTTCTCACAACATGCCGTTTTGCCTCGTGGCACCCCGCGTGGTCTCTCTCCTTCCCCCATCTCTCTTTCTCCCATCATATGGTGGGGATGGGCCTGTCCCTTTCTCCATCACATGGGCGAACAGGCGGCAAAGTGTGTTGCCCTGTTGCCTTTTCCCTCAAAATATGCAGGTAGTTCCATCAGAGTTATGCTTCCCCTCCACTTTGGGAGGAATGTGGGCAGGGCAAAGCTAGCATTGTTTGAAGATGCTCGGAAGGCCCCGCCCAGAAGTGGAAAAAGAGGTCAAAAAACCCTCATGTGAAGAGGTCCTAAAACAAAGACAACCTGCAAAGGTGGCCTATCCCACACATTTGTTAAAGATTGATTTGGGGAACAGATGGGATCTGGCAGACAAGCTAGGCAAAAGGACAAAGCCCGCAAAGTGTCTCTACCTTCCTTGACATATAAAGTGTTGCAGCCCAGCCGCCTACTTGATCTCCTTTTCACCCAAACACTAGACAGATGAACAAGAATAATAAGTTTATTAATTAAGAAAGGGTTATCTAATATCAAAACAATTTCAAAATACATCCATGAGCTAGAGTCAGCAAGTACCAACTCTAAATAGGAATACCAAAATTTACTTAAGGCAAAAGCAACTGTAATCCCAGAGCTGTTGCAGTTAAACTAGAATTATATCCAAAAGCTTGAAAGCATGAACATGACTATAATCCAAAGTCTTGATACTTGAACTTGACTATAATCCCAAAGGCTTGAAACTTGAAACAAGATTTATAATCCAAACAGAAGACCTAATAATAATAATAATAATAATAATAATAATAACTTTATACTCTGCCACCATCTCCCCAAGGGGACTCGGGGCGGCTTACATGAGGCCAACCCCAACAATTACAACAATGCAAATATACAACATAAAAATACAGCAATAAAATATAATGAAAATAATACAAAAAACAATACAAAATAAACACACAATGCAATATAAAATCACAATAGTTTAACACAATGGGCAGAGCCAGTTGCAAAAAACTTAAATAGGAAAACCAGATACAGATCCAAGGACAGAACTCCTAACTCAGAGCTCCCAAGACAATATATCTTGCTCACCCTTTCTCACACCCGCATTCCCTTTGTTTATCTATCAGTCTCAGAGAACATTGGATTTGTTTCTGTTTCTGTTTTGCGTTATCCCATCGGATCTGTAAACTCTGGGTTATCTGTAACCCTCCTGTTCCCTACACATTCCTTTCAAAGTAAATCCCTGGCCAATTCTCATGAGAATCATTGCTGTTTCCCCTGCCAACAGATCTACCCAAAACATTCCAATTTTCTTGAAAAGCACTTCTGCTTTCTCCTACAGGCTCAACCAGAAAATCCTCATCCTCAGAGGCTTCACAGACCTCAACATAAAGAGTATGTGTGTTTAAAGGAAAGGAGTATTTCAGGAAGGAAAGTGAAACCTATCTTAGAGCCGCCGCAAACTAGGCTCCTGCGGGAGCAAACCTTGCCAGCACGTCCCTGACGTCATGAGACTCCGCCTCTCGCCCCGCCCCTTTCTCAGCCTCTTTCTCCGTGCCAGAGTGGTTTTTCCTTTGCTAGGGCAGCATTGCCAGCGTACTCTCTCAGTTGGCAGAATTCAACTGAG
Organism: Anolis sagrei; assembly: GCF_037176765.1. Lineage (NCBI taxonomy): Eukaryota > Metazoa > Chordata > Lepidosauria > Squamata > Anolidae > Anolis > Anolis sagrei. The sequence goes on from NC_090022.1 coordinate 84,878,532, forward strand.
AGAATATGCTGGCAATGCTGCCCTAGCAAAGGAAAAACCACTCTGGCACGGAGAAAGGGGCGGAGAAAGGGGCGGGGAGAGAGGCGCAGTCTCATGACGTCAGGGACGTGCTGGCAAGGTTTGCTCCTGCAGGAGGCTAGTTTGCGGCGGCTCTTATCTTGCTTTGTTGTCATGTTTTTTCTTTCAATATTTTCTTCCATCCCAGGTCACTCCTGGCACTGCAGTAGGATTGGGAGAAAACCATCTCAGGCAATGTGATGTGAAGGATGGGGTTTCCTTCACATCACATTGGGGTAACGATACAAAAGGTTTGCTAGGGTAGACTCAGCCCCCCCCCCCCGAAACAACCTCAGCCCCCCCCCCCCCCCCGAATCGAAATCCTGGCTACGGGCCTGCCCCATTATATTTATACTTGACTGAGTCTACAACTTGGGAAAGTTTCCCTAGAAGTAAGTATCACCGAGCATACCATTGTTGGACTCACCAATGAAAAAGCATGCATAGGATTACACTATCAATCTGTTGGATTTTCTGTGTAGAGTTGCTGTGTAGTGTCTGAGGAATGTGGTTTAGCCTGCCATAGTTGATTTGACTGCATACTCATATATGAAGGTTGAACCTTGACAATTAAACATGCATGCCATCATCCCCTTATCATATGGGATAGATACTATTGACTCACTTTCTGAGGCTTGGGCACACTGTCATTATTAAGAGCAAAATCAGGTAAACTAGGGAATTCTCAAAGGAAGATAGAGTGGGAATGTTCAGATCTTTATATGAAGAATTGCTTTATTCTATAGCACTGTGAACTTATGCAAAAGGCATAAGCTATTGATTGAATATCCTAAGGTTTTGCCTACTATCTTCTTGCTTGTCAATATAGTATAGCTGCGGGAAAAAGTTTGACAACAGAAAAATCTGAACAGCAGACAAACAGTTGTAAGCTGAGTTCACTCAGCCACAATCCTTTGTTGGATATACATGGCCATATAATGCAGTTTGGAATTGCTTTATATGGGTAGTGTAGACCTACATAATGCAGTTTGAACTATATTATGTGGCAGTGCAGTATACGTCCAGCCTCTGCAACCTGTCTACTGGCAATTTGTTGAAAGCGTCTGGCTCTTGTTCGTATACAAGTTTTTAAAGTTCAAGGCAGAGAGCTTGGAAAGACTATTTATGAGGAATGCAGACTATCCTTTTTTGGTAAGAAAAGCATAAGAAAAGTCTATTCCACTAGTAAGAGGAAATGACAGCGTGTGTCATGACTAACAGTTTCTCATTATTTTTAACCAGATTTTAATGCAGAGGTGCTTGCGAATTGGGGGGGGGGGGGGCTTCAAGGGGCCTGTGATTAAGATGCAATTCTCCTCTCCCCTATTATTTGCTTCATGATTCCTTGGCACTGGTATCTAAGTGCTTTTTTCTGGCAAAAAAATAATAATCCACAAATTTGATCATATCTTCATCACATGTGTAACCAAATAAGGATAATGACTGTTTTAAATGATAGTTTTAGACACTAGAAATGTTCATGATGGAAAGTTTCATGCTGCTTTGTCATTTTATTACCAAGGTAGAGGTAGGGTTGTTGGTGTTGTTTTTTAAAAAAAAAGGAATCCAGAAGTTCTTAGAAGTATTTTTACTTGCAGTATTAGTAGTAGTCGATTACTATTTACAGCATATCTAACAATTTACATTTCAAAAGCAAGTTTCCAAGCTTTGGCTCAAGGTGATTTTATTGTTGTGTTTGCATATTCCAAAGATCTTTTTGCAACAGCTCGTTTTTGATGTAATATATCTTACAGGTTAATCATGTTTATAGTTTTTGTACAAAATGCATAAGGTTGTTGGTACACATCATGCCAGGTTGACCTCAAAAAACTCCATCAGTACTTAAAGTTTGTTATATTAGGCAAGTTTACTCTGATGTGTCATTGGTGGGTTTCAGTGTGCTCTCTGGTTGCAGGTAAACTCCAACTTCCATTATGGTGAATCTGTCCCCTCAAATCCCTCCAGCTGGATGAGTTAGTCATGGGGGTCTGTGTGCCAAGTTTGGTCCAGGTTCATCATTGATGAAGGTAACAGGTTCTCTGGCTGTGTGTGAACTAGAACTCCCAGAAAGGAAGGTCAGTTCTCCCACCAAAGACCCCTAGTAATTTTTGTTGGTCATGAGGGCTCTGTGTGCCATTAGTTCCAAGCCCATTGTTGGTGAAGTTCAGAGTGCTCTTGGATTGCAGGTGAGCTATACATCCCAGTACCCTATAAATTATGGTGAATTCTCCCCAAACCTATCTAGTATGGTAAGTTGCTGATTAATTCCTCTTTGCTGTGTGCCATAGAAAAGAATAGGAAAAAGGTTAAGGGAGAGGCAGTTGGTGGTTTCATGCAAATTCCACACCAATGGAGAGAGTGAAAAACACTGGGATGTCTGTGGTGGAGGAAACACATAAAATCTAGGATGAAATTGTCCGCGTATGAAAGCCTTCACTTGGGTGATGGGCAGTATTGTGTTTGTGGAGGACATTGGCAGGGCTCTTTTACATATTTGGTGCTCACTGTAACCTGCAGTGCCATTGGAGGGAGATTCCTTGGTGTCTCCTGAGTAGTGCTCGAGGAGGCAGGAGCTTGTCTGTATAAGTGGGCATCCCAGCCACTTACAGACATGCATATTTTCACTTTTATTATGTATATAGAAAGTAGTTGTGCTGTATTGAAAAGTTCATTACCTTGAGAATTATGTATAAAATTAATTTTGGGTAGATTTAAGGTTGATGATATTATGTAGTTATAGTCACATTTTCCTTCATATTATTGAATCATGTTTCTTTCTGGGGGGTTCTGCTCTAGCTTTCTTTTTAAAAAAAATCTTATCTAATTCTGATTAGAACTGTGGACCTCTTAACATGTTAATCATGATAATTGAATATTGTATCTGATCATAGCATCCCATGCCACCCTAATATTTATTTGGAATGAAGCATCACCATAATGACATAATTTGATATTTTAGAAGATTCCCCTCTCAAATTAATTTTGAAATTGATAGTAAGGATTTTGAAAGAAAAAATGCACATATCACTACATCAAATTCAGCAAGAATGAATGTTCTCTACTGCGGATGATATTGTCGGTGGCTATGGAATTAACTTGCTCAAAGGTCAACACACACACACATGAATGCAGACACTGATAGAGGCTGGCTTTCTCGATCAGCTTCTTGTCAGCTGTTCTCCAGAAATAGCAGCTTTACTCATGTGTCACCTGGAGAGTCAGTGACTCTGTCTCAGCAGTTTGGGACATTTTCTGCTTCATTGTCAGCAGAACTTGGATATGCAGTCTCTTCTTTGGCCGGTTTCTTAGGTGTTTAATCTGCAAAGTAAGATAATTTCTTAAATTTGTCACACGCAGAAGATTAAAATGCAGATGGGTTTGTCAGAATCCCTGTCGCCATCATTGCCGTTTCCTAAATCAGGCAAAATCTCTCTAATAGAGGAGGGCCTTGTGTGGGTGTCTGTCAGCCAGGATCAAACAACCAGCATGCAGAACCAAAAAGGAGCTTAATTTCTAGCTCCCCAAATAACATCTGTTGTAGAACATGAGAAAGCCTTGTTGAGTGAAATCAATAGATTTTGTCAAGGTCCTTGGTGGTACATTCAAGCTGGTAGTTTACTGTCAGATCCATTCTAGTTAGTTTATTTATGATATTGGAGAACAGCTTCACGCAGTGTTTCATTTTTTTTTTAAGGAGCAGCCATCTCCTGCCACGCATTGCTGTGGCCCAGTCTGTTGATCTGGAAAATAAAGTACAATAATAGAATCATAGGGTTGGAAGAGACCTCATGGGTCATCCAGTCCAGCCCCCTGCGAAGAAGCAGGAAAATTACTACTACAATGCGCTCTACGTGGGGTTGCCTTTGAAGATTGTTCGAAAGCTTCAAATGGTCCAATGAGCGGCTCAGGGAGCACACAACTAGCAATCACAATTCAAAGTGCTGGCTTTAGCCTATAAAGCCCTAAATTGTTCCAGCCCAACTTACCTGTCCGAACGTATGTCTCCTTATGAACCATCTAGGAATCTAAGATCATTTGGGGAGGCCCTGCCCTCAGTCCTGCCTTCTTCACAGATGCATTTGGTGGGAATGAGAGACAGGGCCTTCTCAGTGGTGGCCCCTCGGCTGTGGAATGCCCTTCCTAGGGACATTAAATCGGCTCCCTCCCTCTTAACATTTAGTAAAAAAGTTGGCTTTTCGAGCAAGCATTTGCAAATGCAGTGTAACGAACAAATACAAACCTGTGGAACGACTAACAATGCGATTGGGAAATGATTTTAGTAAGGAGATGCTGAGGATTCATGTTTTTATTATGTTTTTACTGGCTTTGTATGATTTTTATATTTTATGTTAGATGCTTTTAATTGTATTTTAATTGTATTTATCATGTGGGGGCATCAAATTGTGCAGACTGTAAACTGCCTTCGGAATGAGAAAGGCGGTATATAAATACAGTAAATAGCATTCAAAGCACCCCTGACAGATGGCCATCCAGTCTCTGTTTAAAAGCCTCTAAAGAATGAGACCAATGCGGCCGTATACTTAAGTATACCTAAGCACAATGTTAAATCCAGCACTGGCCACACAACCTGCTCTTCCTCTTCCCTTCACATTCATACAATGTCCTGTGACTTGTCCTCACCTCCTAGTGCTCTGCATGTTTGCATCCTTCAAGTTACCTGTTAAGTTGTGGCAACCCCATGAATACTAAGGGGTTTTCTCTACCTCCAGGTAAATAGCTAACTGTATTTCTGAAAGCTTACTTCCCCATTACAGCACGATGTGTTGCGGTCAGGGTTTTTCTATTACCACAAATACGTCTATATTCTTCATATTTGCATGTTAGAGACACAAAGACATATAGGAAAAATTAGGGTAATAAAGACCTTTTCCCTGCTGGGGACAGGGCTGTGATAAAGTTACTGTGCCCAGGTTTTTTTCTAGGTCGCCACATCTCAACTAATCATTCAACAAGTTGCTTCATGTTCCTGTTGTAAAAGATCTATTCTGCTTTCTTGGCATGCTTATGTTTAGTTTATTGGTGTGTCAGGAGGCATAAATATTAATTTGGGCAGGAGAAAGAGAAAATAAACAGCCCAACCCCATACATCTGCACCTCCTGGGATTGTAAAAGTTAGTATTGGTAAAGTAAAGCAGAACAGGGGGAATAAATCTCTTAAGGGAGCAGCCCAATTGTTGGGCTGCTCTAGCACTTTCCTCTCTTGAATTTTCGATGTTTTGGTCTACTAAGTCATCACCAATGATCATAAGAAGACAACGAAGTAGGTCAAAATATTAATAAGGTAGCATTCCTGTAGTGATTAAAAAAACATGACACCCAGAAAATGTGCATTGTCTTTGGTTTTAGGTGGTCTAGATAGAATACAATCATCTTGACTCTTGTAGTCCTGACTATAAGCTTAGAAAAGCTACTTGCTAATTACCAAGGAATGCATATCTGACCATGGTCTTCTGTTTAATGGGCAGGCCAGTCTAACCCATGTTTCAAGCTTCAGGGTCCCTTTGAACAGAGAGCAGGGATTTTGAGTTTGCCCATTCATGAACTCAAGCTTTGCCTGGTGGTCATAGTCTTTCTCACTACAACCTGTGTGTGTAATAGTCTTTATTTCAAAATGTATTTGTTTAGATTCGTCTATGTGTATCTCTCTCTATGCATACATTTTGAAATATCCGTGTGTGTGTATGTTCAAACTTCTCAGTTTGCTTTCATGCGTAAAAGCACCTTTTACGTACATAGATGTCTTCCTTCAATCTCTTACCTTGTGATGCATTTGTTTTTCTTTTACAGGTGACCTCTAAATGGCCACCTTATTGAGAAGAATATCGGAAGCAGGATTCTTCTCTTTCGGTTCTTTTCAAAGTCTTTCGTATTAAAATATTTGGTGGTTTCCTTGTAGGGAAACTCCCTACATTAAATCATGGCAATGAAAAGTCGGGAAATGAAGAGCAGCCTGAGGACATTTATCACCAGTTTGTGTTGATTGAGTTCTCCTGATGAAGCGTTCTTGTGCTTTAAGGGATTGATCTTATCTGCCATCAAATAAGCATTTACTTATGGCAACCTTATAAATGAGAGACCTTCAGGAGCCCAAGTCAACAACCACTCTGCACAAGCCTTGCAATGTCAGGACCATGGTTTTCTTTATTGAATCAATCCACCTAAAGTGCAACATTCCTTTTTCCCCCCTCTGCCTTCCAGAATACTTGCATTTTCCAGTGAGTGGCATAGTCTCATGTGTCCAAAGAATGATAGCCACGATTTAGTCATTTTGGCTTCTGATGAGAATCCAGGCTCGATTTGCTCTTTAGCAGTCTTTTTAGCAGACCATTGTTTTAATGAAACTCTTATCTTATAACCATTTCAAAAGAGCAGATCCCCCCCTCCCCCGTTAACTTTGTTCACAATCCAGCTTTCACAATCACATATTGAAATGGACTTTAAGAGTTGTCACATGCTTATATTTTAACATGGTGCTCTTTACCTTCAAAACGGAAAAGAAAATGTAGATTCATACCTAAATTCATACCTTAAATGCATTATGTTCTGTACAGCAAATAGACAAAAGCAATGACTCATTCATAATAGGTACCTGATATTGTCCTACATGACTATTGATTATACCTTTCCTGCTACAGGAAGAATGCTAGGGAAGAACAATTTGGGTGTCTTCGTTTATGCAAGAAGGATGTTATGTGGCCAATCAATCTACCTAAATTAATGCATAGCTTCCAAGATCAGACAGGATCTGGTACCATTAGAGATGATCATGCAAATGCCTTTATCTTTCCCTTTTTAACATCAGTACATGACATATTTGTGAATATGCTGATATGATGAAAAAGCTGCATGTCATCAGTATTCTCCCAAATGCAATTGGACCTTTACTGCTCTTCTTGCCAAAAGGTCATCACAGCAATACATCTAAAATAAAACAAGGATGTCACAGGGCAGATATTAAAAGCTAGTCTAATGGGAGAAATTTTACTGAATATGTTTAAAGAACAGCTAGTTGTTTTAAAATTCTCCTTTGTAGGGGGGAAATTCCCCCCACTCCCCTAACCACCAGAGGTCTAATTGATGTTCTGTTTGTGGATCCTGTCTAGCTTCAACTCTGAGCTGGAAAATCCCTAGCATTCCTGAATCCTGATATAGGCAGGTTGTGCAAACTGGGAAATGCTTGTGTTGCATGGGAAGAGTTTGCCTGCAGTGTTGTCTTCCTGAAGTTGGAGCTTTCTGAGAGGCCCACCTGTCCCTATTCTCTCTGACATGGGTGATATGTTTACTGCTGTTTGGATTATCTTGATGATACTTGTGTTAAATCAGGAATTGGTCTTATTTTCTATTAAATTATCCAGTAAAGGTTGTTAGCCACATTTCCAAAAAAGGCACTGAAACCGTGTTTCCCCCCCCCCCTTTTAAATAAGTTCTACATCTTGTAATGTTATTTTAACTTGCTGTCTTGGTTTCTTCTCTTCCCTCTCACAGAGTAGATGTCAGTGGATATGTCAGTGGGATTGGGTGGGGTGAGGAAGTCACCAAGCCTGTCCTACTTGGTGCCAGTATGGTATATACTAGGAATGTTCCCTTTTTTGGAAATGTGGCTAACAACCTTTATTGGATAATTTAATAGTAAATAAGACCAATTCCTGATTTAACATAAGTATAATCATTCCGGCTGTGAATTCCATAACCTGATAGTGAGTAGATCTGATTCTGCTTCTCTTTTATATGATGGGATGAGCACTTCAGTATTTTTCTCCATCAGTGCCTCCACTCCAGCTCAAATGCAAGGATATCTTGTTCTTCTCAGAGCATCTCTGCACTGTACTTACGTTTTCACTGTACAGAGGTATCAGTCAGTGACTTCAGATTTTTTCCAGTCCTTCATCTCCATCTTTTAGGAGAAGAATTTGCTTGCTAAAATACCAGACCTAGAGCCAGGGAAGTTGCACTTCAGATGAAACACTCACATGCGTGGATGTAAAAATACATCCTCAGCTGTTGGTACCTGCTGAGGGATGAACCAGATCTAGTTGCTTGAACTATGCTAGTACTTTATGATCTGAGACTTGACAAACGAATAATGAGTCCGTGTTCCAGCTGTGGTTGGGCCATGGAATATCTCTCTAGAAGCAAGTGACAGCAGGAGTTCCATCCACAATGTTTTCTGATTCTCCTCCTAGCTCTGGCTTATCGCACATCTGTGAGATGAGTGAATACTTTATACAGCTTCCAAGAATAAAGTTTGCCTTTGTGCTGTGGTGTGTCTTTTCCAAAGTAAGAATAAGCAGAGCCTGGGAATTTTTTAGCTAATAGAGAAGTTGTTTGTGCAATTGTTAAATTATTCATCTCACAGCTTGCCGATTGGGGAATTCTGGATGTTTTCATTCAAAAAATGGAACCTTTCCAAGCTCTAGTTCATCATGGGAGGTTCAATTGGTGAGGCAGTTCTTCAACATCAATTGCTTATAGCGTATATGGGGTAGGAGCAATTGGTTGACTTTTATATGTGATTGAACCAGAGTTCCCATCAGCTTGAGCCAGCATAACTAGTGGAAAAGAATAATGCAACACTTGAAGGGCCATACATTGTCCAGCCTGGGTTTCATATACAGGCAGTCTCCAGGTTGAGAACTTTCCAGATCATTCTTGAAGGATTCATTGCACTGCAGCATCGTTAAGCTCATATCTTTGTTTCTCGTATTTCCTCCATGGTTTTCATAGAGTTCCAATCTCTCCAAAGACCAGAAAGGAAATGAAGACAAAGTCCAATAGCATAATTTTTTTAAATTAATTGCAAGTTCTTTGTTTTGGTGTGAAATATCCCTTATCCAGATTTCTGAAATCCTCCAAAATTTTCCACATGAGTAATGAAGATAGTGACATTTTCCCTTTCTGATGGTTCAGTGTACACACATTTTGTTTCATGCACATTATTAATATATTTTGTATTATACATATACGACACACACCAATAAATGGATTTAATGTTTAGACTTGGGTCTAGTTTTAAGATATCTCCTTATGTGTATACTGTTATTCCAAAATATGGAAAAAATTGAAATCCAAAGTACTTCTGATCCTAAACATTTTGGATAAGGGCTACCCACCCTATGCTTCCCTTTCTATATATGCCCTAAGCAGTTTAGTATTTGTTCTATATCTTGTACCGTTTCTCTCTGTGTGGTAGTGTGCATGCTTATTTGTATATATGCATATCACATACTGCCCTTTGAAAAATAAAAGGTAGGAGAGGAAAAATAAAGTAAAATACTTCTGTTCCTCATCATGGGTCCATCATAGTAAGCTGCTCTGCTTCCACCCTAAGTGTTTTTGCCCTCTGTAATTAGATGGAATATGCTTCTCCTGTTCAATTAATCTTTTTCTCTTCTAAGAAAAAAATGGCAGGACTGTCCTCTTACTGCTGCAGGCTCCCTCTTTAAAACTGATATGACTGTCAATTGATCTATTTAATCAATTGCACTACTAAAGTCATTTGTAAGGAACTAGACTGTAAATATGAAAAATAAAGAAAATGCATCAAAGCTCCCTCCATAGTACTACTGAATTAATCACCAGGGCTGGGGAATTAACTACCATTGTTTTTTCACCAGGAATGGAATTTGTGAGGTTTCCTAGATCTTGTTGAACTTCAACTCATGTAAGCCACCCTGAGTCCCCATTGGGGACATGGTGGCGGGGTAGAAATAAAGATGATGATGATGATGATTATTATCTCCCCAAATTTATGAATACACTGGCTAGAGCTGCTGTGAGTTGTATCTGGAGGGCTACATGATTCTCTCTTACAGCTTTGAAGAAACAATCAGCTGTATACAACTAATGTGGTGTGAGAAAACTGGGACAAGATCAGATATAGGAAAGTTCACACTTGTATTCTGTTTGGTTATGGTTTCCAGTGTCTAAGAAAGGTTTTTCTTGAGGGGCGGGGGGAGAGACTCTCTGTAGGAGACATTACCCCATTGTCATGACTGTGGAGGACAAGGATGATCATGAGCCATTATCTCGTTTTATATATATATAAAAATACCACTATTATCATTTGAATGTCTCACAACTCATTTTCCTGATACGGGAGGCTCATTGTAAGCAAAGTTGTGACCTTTTGCTACAGTTCAAGTGTAATAAAACTTCTGGCACTTTTATAAAATCTGTTTTCCCTTAAGGCTTAAAAAAATGAAGAGTCGCAGTGAATTATTGCCTTTTGAAAGTGTGTTTTCAAAAAGGGTGAAAAGAAAAGTGAGGAAAAGTTCATTTTCCTTTTTTTTTTTGTATTTTTTATTTATCTGCCAAATCAAAACCTGGTTTATCCCTGCTCGCTGTCTTTGTTTCCATTATCTGTTAGCGCTCCTCAGCTACTTCTCTGACTTTGTGATCCCAGTCAAAGAGTGGATGGGATATCACAGAGCCAATTAGCTAGGACTACATCAAGGATTTTTTTTAAAAGAGTGGCCCATGGGTTCACGGGTTACATGTGGTCCCCAAATCCCAGTCTTGCAGCCTCTATGCTCTCTTGTGTTCCCCATTAAAAAGAAATCAACACAATTTCCAAGCATTTCCTTCACCAAAATCCTTCAAACCATGCACCAATGTGGTGGTTTGCCTCATGTCCCCAAACATCTTATTTGGCCCCAAATCATCTCAAAGTGGCAAGCAGAAGTAACACAACACCATGTTTAATGTGTCAGGAAGTATAAGTTAGGTCTATGAGGGGTTGTAGAGGCAAACACCATCATCAACAGCCTTGCTGCAAACTCAGGACTGCAGCTCCGTTGGTGGAGTTCATCCATGATTAATGTAGTATTCCTCTTTTTTTAAAAAAAAATTCTTCTCACTTTATCAAGCATTATGATCTTTTCTAATGGACCATATCATCTCACAATACGGCCAAGGTCTGATTGCCCTACTTCAAACATTTTGACTTGTAAGGGAAGTTTAGGTTTCATTTGTCCTAGGACTCATTTATTGACATTTTGCAGCATATGTAGCACTGATCTCCTCAAACACTACATTTCAGATGAACTGATTTCATGATGCCAGAAACAAGGTCCCAGAAGAATATACATCTCACTGGTTATTAGTAAAGCAATATTCTACCCATTATTTTAACCATGGTTAGCTACTGTTACAGATAAATATTAAAATATAATTTAACAACTCATAATATGAAAACAATTTAAAACATACCACAGTTGTTGCACCCCCCCTTTTTTTTTTGTATTTCATTTTGCAATGAAATACAGTATCTTTGAAAGGGAAAAAAAGCTTTTTAAAAAAGTTACAAGAATAAAGCAACAGCTTCTTAAGAGCCCTTTCTTTTAAAAGTTGAATTTCTAAGAGCTTGTCAGAATAAAATAAATCTTTGCATTTCAATGGAAGGATAGTAAAGAAGGGACCATTCTGACCAAAGTGAGAAAGCAGTTCCAGAACCTGGGGACAACCACCAAGAAGGCCTTACCCCATTTCACTGCCATCTGTGCCTATGAAGATAGTAGGACTCTGAGAAGTTAGTTGGACTGAGAATAATTTTCCTATTTATTGGTTAGGTTTCCATATATGTTTAAGAAAAGAGCAGGTGGCAGTTTGCAACCAAGGTGGATACAATGTACATAATTGGACTGTATATTTCTGATCTGTTAATTAATAAAAAGAGTTATGCCTGTACCAGTTTCTTTAGATATGAAAACTATAGGCTCTGTATGCTTGGAAAGAAAGACCGACATCAGACGTTTCCAGTGTTCTCACAGTCTTAAGTGGCTTGCTTTGGAAATGCTAACCTTCTGACCCTTTGTTTCAGGTACCGCTGTCTGGAAATCAAATAATTGAGCAGCCATGGAAGGCAAGGGGCCTTATCGTATCTATGACCCTGGTGGGGGGACAAAAGAGGAAGAATCTGCTGCCCTTAAGGAGCTTCTAGAAGAAAACATCAGGCTGAAAGAGAAGATGCAAGGCATGAAGTCTCTAGGTAATGGTGAGGACAAAATGAAAATGGAATATTGCCAATTGCCTTTGGTTGTGACAAATTGCAAGACATTTGCATTTTAATTCTTAGCATTAAATCCATCAATAGCAGGTATACCCTGAAAATTAACTTATTGCAGCATATGATCTTCCGTGGGGGGCAAGCTATTTTTGCATCAGTCAGGACTGATCCTTGTAGGTTGGTTTTCATGCGAAGATCAACATGTAAATAAATAGAAAGAAAAAAGGAATTCTACCTGTGTTTACTTGAGTCTAATGCAGCATTGAATCTAGTGCACACTTCAATTTTCAAAACTCTGAAACAAAAAAAACGAAGAGTATTTGCATAATCCCAAAAAATGAACTCTTTGTAATTTGGCAAAAAAAAGTGCGCATTACAGTAGCTGCATACTTATAATTCCTCCTTTAAAAAACAAAAGTGTCGGAGCACCAAAGCTTTCAGCAATGGAAAAGAAAATCTTGGAGTGCATCTGTGCTGTAGAATGGATCCACTTTAACTGCCTTGGTTGAATGCTATGGAGTCATGGGGGATGCATAAGTAGTTTGACAAGGGCTTGAGTCTTCTCTGCCAAATAATGCAGATGCCTCACCAAACTGCAAGTCCTAGGTTTACATAGCACTAAGCTATGATTATTAAATTACAGATGACATCCCTCAAATAGGAGGTTCAGGTTCTCCTGAAGCAGCTTCCCCTATTGCTTTGGCTTAGCACTAAGATTACCATATTACACAAATCTCATGTGCACCCTAATTTTGGCAAGGTGGTTAGGCCTAAAAAGGTGAGCATTATATTCGAGTAAATACAGTAATAACTTAGGGAGAATTATCTTCACTCCTCACTTGAAGTATATTAGTACTGGGGCATACACTGCAGATATGTGAATGCGAGACCTTTTGAGATGCAAGGAACAGCACTGACATGAAGCATCAGCACAAAGCAGGGGATTTGTTTTTACTAATGCAGTACAATTAATTGTAGCCTAAGCATTTTTCTGAGAGCTGCCTGAATCCCGATTGGAACATGCTGCTTCTTCTGTAGCCTAGTTACGAAAGCCATTAGCATCAGTAGAAGATGACATTTCAACAGCTCTGCTCATATTAAGCATTGGACTTTCAAAACTTGGAAATATTATATTCTGGACCAATGTCAAGATTTCCCCAAACGGCATGGCTAGGCTGCTCCAGAAATTTGTAGTAAGAAAAAATCTAAAATTTCCAGTGAGAAAATTATGCACAGTCATCCTACAGCTTTGGGAATGCCACTGAGTAACTTAATGTGTTCACTTTCAGTGTTTTTCCTTCCTAGAACTTCTGGGATTGTGTTTAGTTTAAAATAAGAAACATAACATTAAGAATTACTTTACTTGTAAAATAATTGTTTTTCTGAAGAAGCCTTGCATATTTTAGAGCTTAATTCAGTGCACTTGGCATTCTTCATAGGAAAGAAAACTGTATGTGTATAAAGTAGCATTAGAACTGAAATTCTGTAAGTTTAAGACAAGTGTTTTGTGAAGTTCATGAATCTGACAGTTGGAAAAAAAGGTTGTATACCAAGTCATGCTTTTGTTGTTTTCCAGGGGAGCTGTTGGAAGAATCTCAGTTAGAAGCATCCAGATTGAGACAGAAAGTGGAGGATTTAGTGCAGGACAATGACATTCTCAGATCAACCTCTTCTCTTGACAAACTTGCAGAAATAGCAGGTAAGCACAACTCGTGAGCATCTGATAAGACTTTGACAATGTGTGTTTCTTTGTGAGCCAGATACTCAACCTATACTTAGAATGTTAATTGAAATCTAAGCATTTTCATATTTGGGCTAATGAAGAATTGAAAGTGCATGGAGTGCAGTGATATGGACAACCATGCCTTTTGTCTGTCAAGGCTGTGCTGAAAGACAATTCTTAAATAGATATACTGTGTCCATAAGAATAACAGTATTTCATAGCTGGAAATCTAACAGAAACCTTGCGCATAGTCTTATTTTTGTTTATTCTAAGCAGAGGTTGAAAACATTGCTTTCTTGCACTACAGTTCCCATGGATATGCTGGGTTGGGAGGGACAGTGTCTAAAAATAACCCCTAAACCTTTTTGAGCTCTGCTTAGAACAAATAAAGCTAGTTGTACCATGATGTTTTCTGTGTAGTTGATAGCTCTCTCCACTGGAAAGAAGACAGCAATTTGAGATGGAGATTGTAGCTATATCTGCAGAATAAATATTTTGCACACAGAAGGACTAGGTTTCATATTTAATCTCTCCAGTTAAAAATCTATCAAGCTCCACTGTCCAGTTTTCTTTCTTCTGAAGGTAAGCTAAATGCATTCCTAAATAAAACAAGTTTTCCTAGGGAATTAAGGGGAGGTCATTCTCTTTACAGGAGGAATCTACCATTAGACTATCACAACAGTTGTCATAGTGCTTGAAATCACATTCAGTCCAAGGGCAAGTTCGTCTCTCCATTGTCATTCAGTCATCAAGTAACATCATCAATACATACAGAGTAAACAACATAAACATAAAATTAACAAAGCAATATAAGCATAGAAAATCACGGGGAAATGGTTTAACTCATCCAAATCCCACCCCTCCCCCGCCGCCGTAAAATGGGCTATCCCCCTTCTGACTTCCGCCGGGATAATAAAACAGTTCCAAAACGTTTACCTTTGTTAGAGGTAGAAACTCAAAGAGTAAAGTCTCAGTCCTTTCTTCCATCTTGTGTCGGATTCCTCTGTTGCAGCTAACTCCAATATCTTCAAACACTGTATATGTATGTGTATATATGTATGTGTTTGAGTGTTGTATGCATGTTGTGTGTGGATGTATTCATTTATTCAGGGGTAGCCATAGTGACCATACATTAAATAAAACAAAATGCAAAGTCCGCAGAAGAGCAATATTGTGGACTATGCCTCCCGGAATGTTAGAAAGGGCTTTCTTTAAAAGTTATTTTAAAACTTGTCTTTTCCAGATGTCTTCCAAGCTCTGGAGAAGACTTAGAATTACTGTGTCTGTCCCCATAGAAAAGCAAAGCATTCCACACATACTTCACACAAAAAACAACAGGGAAGCAAATGGTCAGTCCTTTGGATTTTCTGGCTGAGGTACCAGGTGACCTGAACACAGCTCTTTAATGATACAGTGAAATAGGAACTTGGTTAAAGGGAGTACAGTATGATCTCTGTATCCATAGAGGATATGTTTCAGAACTTTGTGTGGATGTGTGAAACTGTAGGTAATAGGGAATCCTGTTGAACGAACTACTTCAAATGACAGCTTACCAAAGAGCCACACTGTTTGTCAGGCAGCAAATGAAAGTGCGCATACCAGTCATGTAGATACAGAAGTCCATGCAGGTGAAAATTACTTTTGATATGCGTTATAGATTCAGTTAGGAAACCTGTGAGGATAACTCTGAAAATGTGACTGTTTGTTCATGATGTGTGTGTTTAATGTGTGTTTTAAAAAAAATTAATGTGAGGAGCGTCCCTCTGTGAGAGTTAAATGGACTGCAAATGGAAAAGCTGAGGAATGATTTTGATCTTTCAGTTTTACAGTGTGCTGAGCTGAGGAGTAAAGGGGGAAATTCCAGCTGACGCTGATCAGAAGGCAGTCACACATAATTTCATCCCGCACTAAAGATTACTTGAACTCTGCCCTGAGACCAAATCTTGATCTGACGTATGATGACCCCAAGACATACTTGTCACAGGGTTTTCTCAGCAAGATTTGTTGAGAGGGATTTTGCCATTGCTCTCCTCTTAATGTGTGATTTGCCCAAGGTCACCCAGTGAAGTTTCCATAACTGAGTGGAGATTCACATCCTCATCTTCATATCCTGGAGATCTAGTGCAAGATTCAGATTATTGCACAATGTTGGTTTTCTTGAGATGTTTGTATATGAGCATATATTATGTGTGCCTTCAAGTTATCTGTTGACTTATGGCAACCCCATTAATTTTACAAGATTTTCCTGTCGCTTCTCTTAAATATAGACTACAGCACCTAGTATTTGTTAGTGGTCACCCATACAAATAATCACAAGTGCTTTAATGCATAGCTTCCAAGATCAGACAGGATCTGATACCATTAGAGTATTTATGAACCAATCCAAGCAAGACAAAAAGAGGGCAGATACTGTGATTTTAAACATGTAGATGTATTAATTTGTTTATATTTGCAATGAATTTGTTTTAACGATATCTAATGAAGTCAGTTGAGTAAAGATAAGCCAATAGTGTTGAGTTTTCTGCCGGAAATAACCCAGAATCTATTTCCTGTGACATAGATCACCCTCCTGCACCATCGATTGTTCCCAATCTTTCTGCTGTCCATTTCCTTTCCATTTATGTATTTGCTTATGATAGTTTCTTCCTTGTCTTGTCTTTCATCTGTTGAGCTTAAGGCAGTGTATGTAGATTTCTTCTATGTTAATTAATTTTCACAATATAAGTATTTTGCCTTTGTCTTTTTGCTGCAAATTTATCTGAGATGAGAAGAAAGTGTGTTTAAACATAGGAAGATGGCATATAAATAGAAATAAACCTTGACTGAAGTGCCTTTCTTTTCAGGAGAGATCCCAGACCTTTGTTCGTCCTCTGACGTTCCAGGTGAAAATCAGAAGGACATGGGAAAAGTCACACCGAAGCCGTCTTCCAGTGTAAGAAATCTCATTTAAGG
The DNA here is from genome assembly GCF_037176765.1 of Anolis sagrei. Taxonomy (NCBI): domain Eukaryota; kingdom Metazoa; phylum Chordata; class Lepidosauria; order Squamata; family Anolidae; genus Anolis; species Anolis sagrei. Next base: position 84,895,289 of record NC_090022.1, read on the forward strand.
ATTTTTTAAAAAGTTTAAGAGAAATTCAAAATATATTTCACAAAGCCCAAAAATATGAAGTTGCAATACCTATTGAGCATATGTAGGATCCACTGACATTTTAAAACAAGCAGCCTGCATGCAATGAGTATGCAATGAGTATGCAATTTTTTTGTTGTGTTCAAGTCTTTTCTAACTTACAGCAATCCTTAGGCAAACCTGTCATGAGCCTGAGAGTATGTAACTCAGCCATGATTACCCAATGGATTTCTGTTTCTGAGTGAGGGATTGAACTCTGGTCTCCAGAATCGTAGTCTAATGTTCAAATCACTATGGCACACTGGATGCTGAATGCTAAAAGGGTGGGGAAGGAGGCAGGAAACAGAACTTTTTTCCCACCAAACAACTAGATTTTTAGGATTATGATTTTTACTGTAACCATTTCTTTGGAAGAAAGTCTTTACAGTGCAGATTTGCTACTGGCTACTTGAGCAGTTTTAATGAGCAGCTAATGAACAGTTTTAATGAGCAATTAACCTTTGAACTGTTCCAATGTTCTGATAACACTGGTCAACAAAATTCTGGGAATGTTTTGTTTCCTGCACAATTTTGCATGAACCAAGTAGATTTTAACATACTGAAAACAACTATGTTTTTATTATGTATGTAGTACATACTGTTGCCCAGAAAAAGGCGATACACCCTAAGCATTGCTATATGGGTTGCTGTGAATTGTCATTGCTATATGTCTATAGCAGCATACACTATGGCAGTCATGGTGTCATCAGGAAACAAAATTAAAAATGTTTTGACACAGATTTTCATTTGTAATCAATATTTGACACTTTGTGGACAAGAGTACAACAATAATAATAGAGGGATTCCACTTGCCCTGATATCATTTCTTCATGTTGGCAATGTGCCCTGATGAAACCTTTCACCATGTTCGTCACTCACAGCACCCAGGCTGTCTGGAAAAAAGTCCAAGTGGGAATTAAGATAACGTATCTTCAGTGACATGTAACACTTCATTGATTTATATGCTTCAACCAGGCTTTCAACATTCTTGAAGGTGGTCCACACAACATGTTCTGCATCCTGTAGAAGACCATCAAAGTGGCTGTCCTTCATCACATCTCAGATTTGTGGTCCAATGAAAACACCTTCTTTTATCTTTGCATCACTTATGCATGGAAACATCTGTCAGAAATAAATTAAGGCTTCACTTTGATTTTTCCTTGCCTTAATGAAGTTTTTCATTAGCCCAAGTTTGATGTGTAAAGGTGGAAGAAATATTTTCTTTGGATCAACCAAAGGGTTATGTGTGACAATCTTCTGCCATGGAACCAGTTTATTGCAGGGAGGCCAGCCTTTTGTGATAACACCCAAATCTCTTGCTTGACTGTCCCACTCACAAAGGAAACAGCAGTACTTCGTGTAACCAAACTGCAGATCCAGTAGAATAGCAACTATCTTAAGATCATCACACTAATTCCAGTTGTGGTTTTGAGTATTGAAGACAGTTCAACAGAGGTTGCATGTTCTCATATGATTCTTTCATATGTACAGCATGTCCAATAGGCATAGAAGGGTCAATATTGCAAAACAGCCTTCAAACATAAGAATCTGTCAGGAGTACTTTGATTGTGCTTTTCCTGCATGGTAGGGGGTTGGACTAGATGGCCCATGTACTCTCTTCCAACTCTGTTATTCTATAAGTCTATGAATGATGAGTCAATAAAAAGTCACTATTCTGCTGGGTCATGGTTGCATCTAATCCGTTGATGTCACAGGAAAAAGTCAGACTGTCAATTTCGCTAAAAAGTGCCCCTCACTGGAAGGTTTGTAACCAAAACATAGCCATTCAGAAATGAGGAGAGCTTTTATCATACCTTAGGGAAATTTCAAGGATTCCAGTAGTCACAACCACACAATTTCAAAGAAAACACATCAAAACAGCTTAGTGAGGTTTGATTGATTACATTTATTTATAGTGTCAGAAGCGAATTGAGAATACAGTCATAAAGCAGTGATGGAGATCACTGTGGGATTAGTTACATGTGTCATGGAAATCTGGATTGTCAATTTGGGGAAAACTGGGGAAAAAACTAGAAAGAGGAAATGGAAGAGAGAAGATAGAACATCTTGATCCTCTTACAGCTTATATAAGAAACTTTGGAAAGTTTGTTGATTCTTTTCTACATACCCACTAACCTTCCAATCAAATCAGAAGTAACTAGGAAACTATATTTGTTTTGCTTTTAAATTCAGCTTAGGTTTTTCTCCACACCAAGGATTTATGGTAAAACAAAGCGGTGGAGTAGATTGCTATTGGTTTAGAATTGTACCCAATCCTCAGACCTTCAGTCAGGAAAGTAAGTTTTTCAGTGTGATGTGAGGACAACTCTTGGGCATGCAAAAGTGACAAGAGCCACAGTGATCTCCATCTCTGCTTTATGATACCATTGAAGGAGGGCATGGCTGATGGCATGCACTTCTATTAGGAAGTGATAACGTACTGCAACACATTTTTACAGTTTGTATGTTATTTATCTGGTTCTCAGCAACTGTATTCCTCTCTCTCAGCACAGATAGCCTAAATAAAATAAAAACAATAAGGTTAAACAGGGTAAAGCAAATTAATTACCCAATTCCTGCTCTATTTGACTTCTTTTTTTACTTTTGAAAATGCATCCATAGGGGTCTTCATCTGAATTTGAAATTGTGGGAGCTGAAGATAAGAGGTCTTTCCTAGACAGCAACAGGAAATCTGTAAGTAAATATTTTTCCAAAAAAAAAAAATCCTTTACATTAGGAAAAAAGGAAATGTTGCAGAACTTAGTTAGTTACTTAGGTGTTATGATTCGGCTATGCTTTTCATCATTTTCTGGTAATATTTTCTAGATAAGAATGAAGGTAGGTAGGTAGGTAGGTAGGTAGGTAGGTAGAGATCCATCCAGGAAGAAAGCAAAATAAAGCAGCAAGTTTAATTGCACTTGCCTAAACAAAAAATAAGGCCCTGGGGGCTTGTATTCTAACATTCAGCCATGGAAGAGGCAAGCAATCTATCACTTTATATACATACGACTCCCCCTCTAGGACACAGCTTTTATGTATGGGATTCTCAAGCAAAGGAATGTGTGTGTGTGTGTTGCTTTCAATAAAGTGTTGTGTCTGCCTTTGCAATGGTAAGAGATTATTGGATAGCCAAAATCTTGTGGCAATGAAAGATCACTTAACCATCCTATCCACACTTCCAATCTCTTTTGATCAACAGGAAAAGACATACAGGGGCACCTGTATCTTTTTGCCCATATGGCACAAAGCTGTTGGGGCAGGAGTGAGGTTTTGGGCAGAGAGAGATTGAAAGCGTTAAATGCTCCATATGTGATCTGCTCCAGACTGACCCTTTCCACAGTTGGGGCTTTTAAAAATGGGTAATGGCTTTTTAATTCCAGGAAGTCCATGAATGGGCTGTAGGGAAGATTCATAAATAAGGCATAACCCCACCCCTTCCATTTCCTACATGCTATATTGAAAATTGTAGCAGGAAACAATCTTTTTAATTCTTAAGATTCATTTAGTTTGGACAGCCAGGTGACAACATATGGAGGTCTGTGCCAGACACTCAAAAAACACAAAGATTAAGAACCACTTTCTAGTAGAATGAATCTCTAGATCTATGGTGGGGCCCCTTCGTCAGCAGTGAGCTGCCACCCAAGAATACTGTAACCACACACATGATGCACATGCTGTATGATTTTTCCCCACTTGGTCCCTGTCCCAGAACAGTCTAATGGGAACTAGCTGACAGAAAATGTGAAAAGAGTTAAATGAAAAGTGTGACCATCAGGAGGGCTTTTCCTCCTTTCCTTGTGTTCTTTTATGCAAAGCTGCACACTGACAAGCCACTTCCTTGTCAACAGAGGACACTATGTACCAGCTAGGACATTATGGCACACCTCAGGAGACTGACCAGGAAAGTCCTGCGTGGTGAAATTGTCCAGAACAACCACATGAATCTTTTAATTCTTTGAAACTTAGTCTCTTAAGCACAGTGGGATGTTGCTCTGTATCTGAAGTGTTTTCGGGAGTGTTGTTCCTTCTCTGAAGTTTCATAGTTATTTCATATTCTGAATGAGTATGAAAACTGCTGCTGTTTTCTTCAGTTCTTCTACCTCAGTCTTCTCCAGCATGAGGCACTCCATGTCTTTTGGCTTACAGGTCCCATCCTCCGTAACTATCCTAACCCATCTGGAGACCACCAGTTTGAACAAAGTTTCTCTGCTTTAACTAACACCAATGAGAATGTGCCACTTTGATTGAATATTTTTCCTCCATCAGAAAGGGAGGAGACAATTTCTACATTATTTTCTGCTTTCTCCTGCTGAAAATCTGCTAAAACACATAGTGGATTAACAGTAACATAAATTGGCCCCTGTGCTGTGGAATCCTGGAAGTTGTACTTTTCCAAGGGTTTTAGGCTTCTCTGCCGAATAGTGCTGATTCCTCACAAAACTAGAACTGCTATGATTCTGTAGCAATGAGCCATGGCTGTTAAAGTAGAGTCAAATTGCATATAATCATCATCATCATGTATTTCTAGACCGCCCTCTCTCCCCAGAAGGACTCAAGGTGGTTTATACATAAAAAGCAAACATTCAATGCCTCAAAGTATATACAGACACAATCAAATCATACAAAATAATGGAGAGTAACAACAGAAAACTTACAAAAACATACAGTGTGGACGCACATCCAGTTACATTTTAAAGTCATTTTTACCTTTTTTTAACATCTAGGGGCATATAAGATGTAGGGAAGGCCTACATCTTATATGCTGTATTTTGTACCATGTTCAAACCATTTGACACCTGAAGGACTAAAAAAAAACCAGAAATATTTTTTAATTTCATAAAACACAGAGCTTTGCAGGTCTTCAGTTGTCATAAGGCTGCATCTTTCACCCCTACATCCTAGCTGGTTTGTAACAAGGCTCAACCCTCCTTATCCTAGCTAGCATTTTCCCCCAGAGCCAAACCCCACCTATTTGGCGTTTCCACTGTCTTTTGCGGGGATATTTCCAAAGAAAAGGGAGAATCCTAGTTCAGTTATTCTAGTGCAGTAACAGAACATGTCTCTTCCTGTATCGATGCTGAGCCAGCATGGGTGAGGCTGGAGAAATAGAAAGCTAAAGAAAACAGCCATATGTTACATAAAAGTAAATTGTGTCTCCTTTTTGAAATTTGGGGAAGGTGTGGAACAGGCAAAGCGTCAGTGTTTGAGGAAGTAGGTGGGGCACACAGCCATGTGTATGCCAGGCTCATAATGAAGGGTGTTGCACTCTCGAGTAGTTGGTAGAGTATTCTTTGGTTATAGAAACAGCCCGGTGGCGCAGTGGGTTAAACCCCTGTGCCGGCAGGACTGAAGACCGACAGGTCTCAGGTTTGAATCTGGGGAGAGGCAGATGAGCTCCCTCTATCAGCTCCAGCTCCTCATGTGGGGACATGAGAGAAGTCTCCCACAAGGATAGTAAAAACATCAAATCATCCGGGCGTCCCCTGGCAACGTCCTTGCAGACGGCCAATTCTCTTACACCAGAAGCGACTTGCAGTTTCTCAAGTTGCTCCTGACACGACAAAAAAAACAAAACAAAAGCAGGTGAAGAGTCTTTCACCTTTTTCTTAAGATGTATTTGCACTATGCCAGAGAACATGACACCTGTGTTATGCCAACTAGGATGACTCTTGAGCTCAGGTGACTGTGAGTCTTACTCACCAATACTTCACTGTGGCAAGAATGGCGCAATAATGAATCTGTTTTGATACATCATGCGTGCCTATATGTGCCTTCAAGTTGCCTGTTGGCTTATGGTGACGCCAGCATTTAATAGGGTTTTCTTAGGCAAGGAGTAATCAGAGGTGGTGTTGGCAGTTTCTTCCTCTGAAATATAACCTGCAGTACCTGATATTAGTTGGCAATCTCCCAACCAAGTACTAAGATAATCATTAGTTGCCCCAATAACCCTCAAAAGTTTCATTTTACGCTGAACAACATTGTACTATCTGTGTGCATAACTGTTTTCTTGCATTTTAATAATTGTTTTGGCTTTTAATTTTTTTGTTCACTGCTTCAAAATATTGTTTGGGTATGTCAAGCCTTATATGGGGGCTATCTAAGTTATAGAGAGTGTTATTTTCAGACAGTTAATATATTTTGAATATTCTTAAGATATTCTGTATATCTGACTATTCTGTAGTTAGAAAGGAACCCCAGATTATGATGGCATGAAGCTCAGCCAGAAGTCAATCTGTGTCATCTTAAGGATTCCACCTTTCATAATAGGACATGTCCATATTGGCTATCTGTTTCTAGAAAGACTCATAGAATCAGAAGAGTCCACAAGTAATCAATTTGCAAAGTGCAGGGGTTATAATAGGCTTTACTTAATAGCTCCAGAACACACTTTCCCCCCTTGAATATAAGCAAGCAGACTGAGAATGGTGTCAGTAGGGATCCGACACAACTTCAGGGTGCCAATTTGGGAAGGCTACTATTAAAAAAAACTAGTTAGAATCTGTCTGGCATACAGTTATCTGCCTCTAAAATTACATGCAATAGGACCAAAATGAGGCAATAAAAGTGAACACAATTTTACACATCATCATTTTTCTTTTGTATATTTCCTTTATGAATCAGCAACAAGGGAGATGGACAAAGAATGGGATTTTTTATTTCATTTTTTTGGTCTCTCTGGACACAGTTCATTGGGGCAGATGATGGAAGTGAGGATGTAATGAGTCAGCAAGCAAGCCCTGGGTGAAGTGTGGCATTTCCCCTCTTTTCACCTTCAGAGATTACTGTTTGATGGGCTGCATGTATGATGACATAAAGCCTGATCTTGACTGATTCACTGTCAGGCAAGGCAAGTAGGTCTGAACTGCTTGGAGCTTTTGGCTCAGGATGGTAGCATGTGTGTCCCAGGCAACTAAGCAATTAACAAGCCAAAATAGTCCAGGTCGGGTTAGCGCAACTATGAGGGTTTGGCAATGTGCACGTAAGTAAAAGGGTGTGACTCCAAATGGCTCTGTGCAGGTGTGCCAACAACCAGGGACTACTTCACAGGTATAAAGGCAATGTGTGGTAGCTGCAGAGCTTCTGACAAGAAGTATCTGTCTGTCGCAGTACTTTGGGATGAAAATCACTGTTGCCACTCCAGAGGTAAATATTGGAGCTGGGAAATGACAGCTTTGTAGAAGAGGTGGGGAAAGGGATATCATATGTGAAATGTAAAGTGGGGCACTGGCTTTTTCTCAGGTTGTGGAGATAAGTTCCATTAAGTAGAAATGAGAGAGAGTGAATGGTGGGATGTCAACCTCACATGCTAGAAAGAGAAAAGTGCATGTCAAGCTTTATCTGTTCATTTCTTGTTATATAGAGTATTTTTGAAGAACTTGGTCCTTCCGTCTGGGGTGGGTAAAGAGGGGAATTACTGTTGTTGTTCAGGAAAGTGGTTTCCTCAATAAAAAGCGGCATGGTGGCAAAGGGAAGACCACCTTCACACAGAGGTAGTTTGGTTTGTTTATTCTGTATAGTTTGTATTTGACACTGATACTGAAAATAGATTCTGGAACGGAGTAATTGGGGGTTTTGTCATGCAAGACACCCACTTGATTTGCAAAATCCTGAATAGCAGCAGAGACAGTAATTACATATTGCCCAACTTAAATGATTCCCAAAATTTATACTATGTCTTGACCTCTGTATGTTGGAGGATCACAGAAAAATGTTCAGCTATCAAAAAAAATGACAGTTAGATACCTAGGCCAAACTTCTTAATTAGGAATCTGGAATGTGCCAACAGTAGTGTTCCTGGAGGTTGTAGTTGTTATTGTCACCTGTGCCTTCAATTTGCTTTTTCTTATGACAAATCTATGCTTTTAGGGGCTGAGAGAGTGTGGTTCAGACAAGGCCATCCAGTGGGTTTCCATGGCTCAGCAATGAAATTGAACCCTGGTCTCCAGAGTTTAACACTCAAACCACTAGAAAAATCTCTTAAAACCTTTTTGAAAGAAACAATTTGTTCATTGTTTCCTTATCATTAGCACTGATTATTATGTTTTGACACACACAAATGTGTGTGTGTCTGTGTTCTTATGATTGGCTTTTACTGTAAAGAGGTATACAAATATTATTAAACTGGTAAACAGAGTTGACAAGGAAGCAAAGTATGAAAGAAACATTGGTTTGGTAATTGGTCTTTTAGAACTATAGAACATTATGTGTAAAGATGGGTGCTGAATAAGCACAGAACATCTCTATGAGAGCCTTCCGTACCTGAAACCATCATATGTGATTGATTCCTTCTCCCATCATCCCCAAGCATTGTGTATACTGACTGTGGGGGATAATGTATAAAAGTTCAATATATCAAGAGAGTGCTGAATTGGAAAAATTGCTCAGAATCAGTTAAGATATGTATCCTCTGGGAAAAGTAAAATAAACGCTGATCTTGGTTTGGAATTATTAATATAAGTTCAATCTGATGCATTTTGAATAGCTTCCTGTGCATAACTGGACCTTTAGGCTATTGAAAAGAGAACAGTTAGTATTTTGTATAGTTCTGATCACTTCAGCTCAAAATCAGGGCATCACTCGCATGGCAGAGCTAATGAAAAGTATAAACAATTGAGCAGAGGGATTGGAGCATCCTTGCTATGAGGAAGGGGCAAAATATTTGCAGCTCTGTATACCAGGGGGGGGGGGGAGACTAAGACAAGTGAGAGAGTGAAATACCAATATAATGTATGCCTAATGTGAAACATATGAGTTGCTTTAAAAAAAGGAACAAATAAATGATGGACATGAAGGCAGTCAACCTCTTCTATTTGGTACCAACTCACCCCCCCCCCCCACCAGTTTTTCCAGGTTTGAAAATAGATCTCCTCCCCCACCACCACCACCACCAAAAAAAGAAAGAACAGAATACCATACCTTGGTTCAGTTTGAATCACATTATCAGTATTATTATCATTATTTTCATTATTTAAAGCAAGGCAGAAATAAAAACAAAGCCTACTTTTGATGAAACAACAGGTGCCAATTGACTTTTTCTGCTGATAGGGAAGGCAGTCTGATGGTTTTTTTTTCTCTCTCTACTTGAAAGTGTCTAACTTGGTTATCTTTGGCAGGGTATAGAGCCAGTTCCCAACGAAGACGCCAACCTTATGCTCCACCTTCAGCGCTTGGAGAACACACTCAGCCTCTTTGCTGAGGAGTCCGATAAAACACAGCTCTTTGCCCATCTGGGGCGCATGGCTCTGGAGTTCAACCGCCTGGCCTCCAAAGTGCACAAGAATGAACAGCGAACATCCATTCTTCAGGTCCGAAGCCTTCTGGTAGATGTGCCTTGTTTGTTTGCCTCCTAGTTTTCTGAGACCCCTTTTCTTTGCCTCAACTGTTTTCTTTCCCTCCAAATCCAAATGAGGGAACAAGTGTGAAATAGAAAATGAGTACAGTGTAGATGAACCAGTGCTTTGACAATTTTTGACCCATTGTGACCTAAATATACTAAGATCTCAAGCTGATTTAACTGTTCTCAGTGGATTTTTAGTGGTCATAGCAACACCGGATAACTGTAACTATATCTTGTTTCATAGAATAATAGAATAAAAGAGTTGGAAGAAACCACATAGACCATCTAGTCCAGAGATCCTCAAACTTTTTAAAAAGAGGGCCAAGTCACAGTCCCTCAAACTGTTGGAGGACCAGATTATAATTTGAAAAAAACATGAATGAATTCCTATGTACACTGCACATATCTTATATGTAGTGCAAAAAACACTTTAAAACAATGCAGTAATTGAAATAAAGAACTATTTTAACAAATATAAACTTAGTAGTATTTCAATGGGAAGTGTGGGCCTGCTTTTGGCTGATGAGATAGGATTGTTGTTGTTGTTGTTGTTGTGTGCTTTCAGGTCGTTTCATACTTAGATTGACCCTGAGCAAGGGTAAATGACCTTGAAGTGCCATATCCGGCCCCCGGGCCTTAGTTTGAGGACCCCTGATCTAGTCCAACCCCCTGCCATGCTTAGCCTTATCTGATTTGGAAGACATGATCATCAATTTGCAGATGACACCAAATTGGGAGGGACAGCCAATACTCCAGAAGACAGGAACAGAATTCAAAATGATTTTAACAGATTAGAGAGATGGGGCAAAACTAACAAAATGAAGTTCAACAGGGACAAATACAAGATACTCCACCTAGGCAGAAAAAAAGAAATGCAAAGATACAGAATGGGAGATGCCTGGTTTGACAATAATACATGTGAAAAAGATATTGGGAGTCTTTGTGGACAACAAGTTAAACATGTGCCATCAATGTCATGTGGCAGCAAAAAAAAAAAAAAGCCAATGGGATTTTTGCCTGCATAAAAAGTAGTATAGTGTCTAGATCCAGGGAAGTCATGCTACCGCTCTATTTTGCCTTGGTCAGATCACACCTGGAATTCTGTGTCCAATTCTGGGCACCCTAATTGAAGGAAGATGTTGACAAGCTGGAATGTGTTCAGAGGAGGGCTACAAAAATGATCAAGGGTCTGGAGATCAAGCCCTATGAGAGGTGGCTTAAAGACCTGGGCATGTATAAATATGATTGCCATGTATAAATATGTGAGGGGAAGTTTTAGGTAGGAAGGACCAAGCTTGTTTTCTGCTGCCCTGGAGACTAGGATGTGGAACAATGGCTTCAAACTACAGGAAAGGAGATTCCACTTGAACATAAGGAAGAACTGTTCAGCAGTGGAACTCTGCCCCAGAGTGTGGTGGAGGCTCCTTCTTTGGAGGCTTTTGAACAGAGGCTGGATGGCCATCTGTTGGGGGTATTTTGGATTCAATTTTCCTTCTTCTTGGCAGAATGGGGTTGGACTGGATGGCCCACGAGGTCTCATTCAACTCTATAGGGTTCTATGATTCTATGCAGGAAAAGTGCAAAGTTCCCCGAAAGAAGGCTATCCAGCAAATGTTTAAACGCCTCCAAGGAATATGTGTTCCACATTTTGTCATCATCAGTGTCAATATTCCCTCAACCACCCATGACTTGAAAGGGATGGGAATATCTGTCAGCACTCAGATTTTTGAAACCTCAGTTTTTCCATCTCAGATATAAAGATCACTTCTATTTAAAAAGAGACAAAGCAAATAAAACTCTTGCCTCATTTGCAGCAACAAATTCAGTTGGTACATTCATTCTCAGGATGGAGAGACCCCTGAAGTATCTTTCAGCCCTGTTGGGGATTAAAGATGTGGCATTTGTCAAAAAAGAGGTGATAATCCTAATTTAATAACAAAATTGTATACAATAGGATCAGATAGTTAAGCACTCAACATCCTGGGTCTAGATGGAATAATCTGTCTAATTTTGTTTCTCACATTTAGAGATTTTCAAATCTCTAGTTCTTTCCATTTAGAATATGGGAAAGATATAAAAAACAATCTGAAACAAAATTCTCACCCATCTCTGCTCTTGAAAACAGTCTTGCATTAGTACTAGCTTCACAAGAGCTGTTGTCAATACAAACGCTATTGGTATCTGTGTACCTGAAACTTAACTTTACTTATTATTCAAGTATCCCTCATTTCTAACAAAGGTGTGACACATACCACAGTGAGGTAGATTTATCAGATATATATATATCTCCCCTGAGGATATACACTAATCACTAAAATCTCTGAGAAAGGAGGAAGACTTTTTCCCTGAGCCTAGTCATTATGTAATCGATCCTCTGGGGGGGGGGGGGGGGCTTCCAGACAGGCCCTATATCCCAGGATCTCATCTCATGTTTTCTGTTTATCCCAGATTATTTGTCAGTGTGGACTCATAAAATCCAGTTTAGAGCATAAAACCTGGGATTATGTCCTGGGATGTAGGACCTGTCTGGAAGGGCCCTAAGGGAATCCATGACAAGGCAGAAGCAAATGTCTTCTCTGGAAGGTATGCCCATTCAGTCCAAATGTTGAATTGCAGTTTCCAACCTTTCTCCTCATAGATTGTGCTTCTTAAAGCAGTTCAACAGCATCTGGAAGGATGCAGAATCCTCACCCCTATATTAGAGAAAATCAACTTTGTGTTTTGTTTGTTTGTTTGTTTGTTAGTTAAAAATGCAATACAACTGTTTGGTTTGCTCCTGACACGATAAATAAATAGTGTGGGATAACGGCTGCTGTCAAACTAGGAACACTCAAAGTAGGAACTAGGTGAATGAGCAAATCAGGTTATCTCAGATTGACCTATCTGACAAATTTTTGATGAGGATAAATGGTATTTTGAGTACCCTGAAGGATATACATTCATCTCAAGGAAGGGTCACAATTATGGCATTGCTGTCAACATCTGAAGAAAATGAAAATCAGATTGGGAGATTAAAATAAAGCAGGTTTGTTTAGTGAAAGCACTCACTAAATCTTTTGCTAGAAACAAATGGACCTTGGCAAATGTGATTGAACATTTATTATTATTGGTGTTTGTTTATTTAAAAAAAAACATAGGCATTGTGTGAACAGTTACGGAATGAAAATGAGGAGCTGAGAACAAAATTGGAAAAGGAACTGGAGCAAAGGAACCAGATCTCTGAGAAGCTGAGGTGAGTACACATCAGGTGTGAAAGGAGTCCATAGACAAGTGGGAGTGCTGAACAGTAGGTTAAATTGTCCTTTCATGGTTTATCAGTGTATATCTGTTACAGAACTAGTAAAAGTTACTTTTTGGAATACAACGCTTGTGGTCATTGGGCACAATGTTTTCATAGTCATTGCCCGCAGCAGTTTAGACATTTTGTGAGTTGTCACCTATAGAAATAACTTTTTCTAGTTGATGCTAGAAGTGTGCTACCTGGTGGAAGGTCCTCCTGCCCCACAATGATAGCCATTACATCCTTGTAGCTTTACCGCTACCCTGAACTGCCACCAGTTATTTGAAGGATCTGGAAGAAAGTTCATCTGTTCTCTATAAAGAGAATTCTGGCAATCCATTTTTCCTGTTGAGGAACAGGAAAAATAGCAAAAATAAGCAGGAATCTCCAGATAAAGGATTAAGGGAATTTCCTCACATTGGATGTCCCCAGGTGAAGCCCAAAGCAGAGCCAGAGTTCCTTCTATAAAAGAACATAAAAGAAGGCCTCGCTAGATAGAACTACTAAAAGACAGTTGCAGAGTATTTTACACTTTGACCTCTGCATAGCCTGATGAGGTGTCTCAACATGCTGAGCTTCACAAAAGGATTCAGTTATATTGATGGTGACTAGCTTTAGGCACCTCATCACTCAGTGACTCATACTTTCAAGCTTTCCCTTGCCTGAAACAAAGTTCTTTTTTGAGAGGGAGTCACAAAGATCTCACTGGGAGTAGTGAGAGGTGATCTCTGGCTTTTAAAAAAAATAGAAGGATATGCCCAGATACTCTCCCTGCCAAATAAATAAAATACTTATTAGTCTATGTTCTGTGTGAGATGTATATAGGAAACACAGTGTTGGAGATTCCCACTAGAAAAGCAATTTCAGTATTATTATTTTTCGAGTTGTGTATAGAACTGCTAAAACAGCAAGAAATTCCTGCCTTTGGAGGATGTAGCTTGGTGATCATGAAGACTTTTGGCCTTTGGCTTTCAAGTTAACAAATAATGGTACTCCATTTACATTAAGGGCATTGATAATCTCTGCAGGAATAGTCATGCTTCTCAGGCTAGGTCACATTCTGTTTTGTTTTTATTTATTCCAGTCAAAACCTTGCCAGGTTGCACTTGCATTCATCTCTCTAGGCTCATAATCAGAAATAGGAATGGCCAGATTTCACAGCTTGGTTTCTGCCATGTCTGAATACTGGTAAATTCTGATTAAAACAAGAACTGAAATTTAAGTTTCAGCGATCCACAGAAATTGGCTAATGCGCTTCCTTGGCTGTTCAGAATTGGTAGCTACTGATTTATAATGTGAACCAAAATGAAATGTTTACCCATTTATTATCAGGATTCTCCTGAGATGATCATACATTTTACAAACAAGTGGCATTATTAAGAACAGATCTCAAGGGAGAGTTTTGGCTGCAAACAGAGGGGGGAAAACGTTTATTGACATATTTTACTGACTTCACAGTGTGCCTTGAAAGCTAGCATAATTATTTTTGTGCTTGCTAATTTGGACTAAAAAGAATTTCAACACAATGTGTAGATTGTATTTTGGATTTAATGTGAATTTTGCTATTCTTGTGACATGCCCCCCTCTAGAGGCCTTCAGTAAGAATTGCATGGTCTTTGAGCACCCGCCAATGTGGCCTCAGGATGCAAGCACAGGTTACAGACATAAGCAATAGGCTTGTGCATTTCAGCTGAACCTCGATCTGTTTCTGCTAGCCAGATCCAACAGACCCCATATCTGTTTTTGCATGCCTCCAAAAAACGGGCAGGTAGCCAGATGGCCTGTTTCAGACCACAGCCGAAAAATACGGGTGGATACGGTCCAGTGGGGAATTTACAAGGTTCCCCTTTCTGTTCCTGGCACCTTTTCCTTTTCTCCCTTCAAGGGAGCCCGGGTTTCAGCAATGGAGTTAAGGAAGCAGATACAACTTGTGTAATGATACAGAATAGGGGAGGAGGATCCATGATTGGCTGCCAAGTGGTCCCGTTACGGACAGGAAAATGTGACAGCTGGGCCCTTGCCATTACGGCCATCCGGTAGAGCCAAAAAAGCTGAATTGGCCAAAGGAAAATGGCTAAAACAGATTCGCACACAAGCCTAATAGGCAAGTCTCAAGAAAGAGGCAATGTGGATCATTTGTTCTGAGTTGAATTCTGCTGAAATGGTAGGATATACAACATTTTGGGCATAAATGGGCATGCCTGCTCTAGCCTTGTCTTTAGATCAAAACAGTAGCTGTGTTGATCCATTTTGAGGTTCACAGGGACAATAAAAAAAGTACACTTCACAATGGAACAAATTGAGAGGCTTGCTGGATCTGAACAAAACTTGGTGCATTTTTGGGAAGCCCACAAACCTTACCCATCTGTCACAGTTCCACCAGCAGGGACAAGCAGCCCCTGATCTTGGGGGTCAAATGTAGCCATCTTGGCTAGTAGCTAGTGATTAGCCATATCATCCAATAATTTATTTTTCTACTTAGCTTCATAGGGAATAATTTCACCTGGGTTTTTGAAGTTGATTATATTTTGGCTGCTGTGTCCCTACTGTTGTCCTTTCACATCAAACGAGAAGGATACATTCTTCTCCATAATGCTCAATTTGTTCTGTTGTTATTTTCCAATGTAGATGTGAGAATCTGGAACTCAGGAAGATGGTGATGATGGGCAACAAAGAAGGAATGAAAGCAGAAGGCATTGAGTTTGCAGAACAACAACAGGTAGGGGGATTTCCTGCTAAATTAGATTGTCCTGAGCCAAGATTCCTGACCTGCAGCTTTTGCAGAATGGATGTCTGCGAGCCGAGCTCAGTAACAGTTTTTACTTCTTTACTACATGCAAATTTTCAGAATGCCTCTAACAATGTACACCCCTGTTATTTTTGTTCATTAACCATTGGGATTTTTTGCTCTCCTAAGTTGTGTGTGATGCAGATTGTTTGGAAGGGCAGTCGTCTCCAACTGAGCAAGCCCTAGATGACCTGGTCTGTATTTCCCATCACTTCAGGCATGTAGCTTGGATTGATGGGAATTGCGTTCCAGTCCACCTAGGGAATATCATATTGGGGAAGGCTAGTGACAAGTTTTAGATGCCAGGTTTAGCCAGGGGTTGGCATGAAGAGGGATGACTGAGTAGAAACTGGCTGCCAGAAAGAAGCATCTTCCTTGTTTTAAAGGACCTTTTTCTGTGTCTGTTTTTCAGAAGGGGGCAGCAGAGGAGAAAGTGACAGGGAAAAGCATGTTGGGGACAAGTGAGAAGAAAGTAAAGATACTCGAGCACCAGCGCAATGAGGTAAGCTTGATATATTGGCTGTTATATGACAGCCTGCCTTAAGAACAGAAGTTCCTTAATTTTGCCATAAGGGAGAGGAGCCTTTGTTTCTCCAAATCTTTTGTGCTCCACTTCCCATCAGCACTAGCCAATCCTTAGTAATGGCAAGGGGTTGCATGAATCCTTAAATATGGCTGGGCTGCAGGTTCTCTTATTTTATTGGATCAGACGTCTTGTCCATGTATCCCTATTGGCAACCAACAATGGCTTTGCAGGATCCCAAGCCTTTGCAGTTATGAAATCAGAGTCATCTGTGTTTGAAGCAGTTGCATTTGCTCTCCCCGCTGAAGGGTAGGCCAAAACGGACTAACTATTGCTGCTGTCCATTTTAAGCAATTAAAGCTCAAGTGCAGTTGCCAGTGATATAGAATTGACGATCAGTCCAAAACAGAGATAGAAAAGTTTTGGTGCTTCAGGGATTTTGGACTTTTTGCCCTAAAGTCCTATCCAGTATGGCCAGGTATAAGAAATTATGGAATTGAAGGTCCCAAACACCTGGGTCAGACAGTGCTGACAAAAATTTGCTTTAGACACTGCATCAGTGAGTCGATGTAAATACCAGGCTAACTCTGTGAATTCTTTCTAGCTATTGGAAGTAAATAAACAGTGGGACCAGCATTTCAGATCGATGAAGCAACAATATGAGCAGAAGGTAATGGATTTCAAGTATGTTGACAAAGACGGATTTATAGATAGTATTTATTCCACCTCCACAAACATGAACATATTGCTTTGTCATTATTGTTGAAAGGAAAGAATGTCAATGGTCATATTGTTAGAGGAAAATTCCTCAAGCTTCTATCATGCTGTTTTTATCCCAATTGAGTTTTCTTCTGTTACCACACACAAAAGGCATATTGAGTCAGAATAGAAACAGTTTCATTATGTAAAATCATTGTGGTTATGATCATGAATTTACCCATAGGTATCTTTTTAATATGTACACAACACTATACATGTCTAAGCTAGATAGATCTAGAGTAACTTGCTTCACTAGATTCCAAGCTATTAAGAGTTTAAAAGACTTTATCTGAAAAAAATACTTTCACTCAAACAACCCTGCTCATAAAATAAGATCTATATCAGGGTGTTTTTTTTTTTAAGTGCCTACTGTTAAAGTAATTGTGGTTGGAAAACAACAACAACACAACTTCATTTATAGACTGCCCTATTTCCCCAAAGGGACTCAGGGCAGTTTTCAACAAATATGACAGACATTCAATGGCAAACAAAAAACCATACAACCAATTTACATCAGGACAAGATACATTAAACAATATAGAACAACCTAACTAACATAATAAACAAATAGGAAAAAATCATAAAACACAAATTCTCTATGCAAGGTCTTCTTAGTGCTGGCCTTGAGTCTTTTTCTGTGGACTTGGAGTTGTTGATATTGATATTAAGATCCTGACGATAAAAATTGGCTCTTAGAGCACTGCAGCTTGCTACTCATGATGCAGGCATACATCTTGCACCTTCTACTTGTATCAATTAGGTGGAATTTGAAAAAAAAATCCTTGCAAATCTGCCTTTGATTCATACTCTCGTTTATGTAGTCAGAGAAGCCTCATCAAGCATTTCTGAGCACCTGTTCAGGTGGCATCACCTTTAGTGGTACTTAGTCATCCATTTCTTTTCGTATTTCCCATATGGAAATACAGCTGTTTTTAAATTCTTGAATTATTTTTCCTCCTTGCAGATAACAGATCTACGGCAAAAGCTTGCAGACTCCCAGAAAGCTGGGGGTGAAATGGAAGCTGAGCGGGAGCAGAAGCAAAGGGATTTTGACCGCAAGCTTCTCCTAGCAAAATCCAAGATTGAAGAGGAGGAGGTGAGTCTCTTCGATTAGCAGGATTAAACTTCAACTAGGGAATAGCTGGCTGTGTCTAATTATGGGAGCTGTAGTATGACACACCTGAAGGACACTGGGTTGGGGAAGACCAAAGCGGGAAATCATGTTTAAAACTAAACTAGTCTGACAGGAAGTTAATTTTGCGTGGCTGAGGGCCACAGGAAGATGGCTGAAGTCAAATCCCTGAATGCACATGTAACACTGTGTTGACTTTTATGTGTCTGTCCATCCCTTAGGCAGAAAAGGAGAGACTTAGTGCAGAGGTAAAGGACCTGAAACAGAGAGTAAAATTGCTTCAGGATCAACTGACTCCAATCACCAGACAAAAAGAGTACCAAGAGAAGGAGATTCTCCGGCTAAATAAAGTGAGTCATCTTTGGAAAATGTGTACTTTCAGATGCAGCTTCTCTGTAATGTCACATTATCTCCCCATGAGTTACGGGCTTTCCTAATAGAATGGGCATTGCTGCAGACGTATGTATCTAGACATCATGCTTCTCTTACTGCTGTTTATCTGAAACAAGGTTGTTTTGATTTTTCATCTGACCCTGTCTCCAGGCCTTAGAAGAAGCCCTGGCCTTCCAGGCCTCTGCTCCCCCTCCGTCTGCATTCAACAGCCCCGCTGACCCTTCTGTAAATATCCGGCAGCAGGAAGTGATGACTCAGAATGACCTCCTGAAGCAACAGGTATGAAACATTTTATAAAAACAGAACCACTCTCAGTTTGGGACCACTTGTAAGCCAGAATTATTCCCATTGGCAAAAACAACAATAGCCTACTTTTATTTGGATAATCCTTTTTCATTTTGCTCATTCTCAGCAGTATATTGTGCTCTCTTTCTGATTTTGAATGTATGGAAAATTAATTATCAAATAATATGTTCTGCATTTCTCCTACCCATCCAGTTTACTGTGGACTGTGAGATGTTTTGCTATACAGTTGCAAAAGATAAAGTGAATACAAGATTATAGTCTGTCTCACAACCACCTTAGAGGTTGGTGTTGTATGTCAACATTTTACAAAATGGCAACTGAAGCTGCAATAACAACTTATTTAAAACTAGATAATACCTTTGTGGCTCTGGTTTGTTTTTAGGTCTTCCAAATGTAAAAATTCAACATGTCCTCTGCTGGACTATTCCTGAGTTTTCAAAATGTGTAGCATGAATGTTCTCTTACTTACAGAATGATCTTCCCTCCATGTGACCGCATAATCTATCTTCATAAATGACAATTTTAGTTATGTTAGTAACCTTGTGAAAAATTTCAACAGTTATTATTTCCCACAGCTGCATGGTATACAGTAGACACCTACAGTGGTGTATGTTGGGTTAGCCATGCTCTCATAATGGGAATGACTTCTTTAGAGTCTTAAGTCTCTCAGAACAGGGTTTTGATGTTGAACTTACACTAACATAGCAAATTGTGTCCTTTCCTCATACATCAGCATCAAATCATGGTATACTTCAGGGCCTGCCAGTCTGCTTCTAGACTTCAGTGTATGTTCTTCGTCTTTTACCAGGTGAAGATCTTTGAGGAGGACTTCCAACGGGAGCGGAGCGATAGGGAAAGGATGAATGAGGAGAAGGAGGAGCTGAAGCGACAGGTGGAAAAGCTTCAGAAGCAGTTGATCCTTACCAACAATCAGGTAGGAGGCAAATAAAACTTTGCACATGTTGAAGGTGACAGTGTATTTGCTTAGACCCTCTCAGAGGAGTCCCCAAATTAGGCTCTTTGTCAAACTCCTCCGGTTAACAGAGCCATACCCTTTCTGAGGCACTATGCCTCTTCCTTCCTTTTCTCTTTGCCATCCATCATTTCTTACTCCTTTCAAGGACTGCCATACGGCCTCTCTTTTCTCTCCCCCCCCCCCCCACCTAATTTGCTTTTCATTCCTCTCCTCTAGGTCTAACCTAGAGGACAATAATGCTAATAACATTTGAGAAATTTTCTGTTCCTGTGTTGTTGAAGGCTTTCATGGTCAGAATCATTGAGTTGCTGTTAGTTTTCTGGGCTGTATGGCCATGTTCCAGAAGCATTCTGGAAGACTTCTGGAACATAGCCATACAGCCCAGAAGACTCACAGCAACCCCATTTCTGTTATTGGTTTGAAAGTGCTATTCCGGTTTAATTGTTTTGTATTTACTTTGAAAAGTAGTTGCTATACTCTAGAAACTTCATTTTTGTGGTTGCCACAAATTATGTTAAATTGGTTGAGTCTCGATGAGATATTTATTGAAGAACTATAGCAATGTGCTGCAGGATGTCCCATAAAAACAAAGTTTTTGCAGTTTAATAAACTTTTTCTGTGTTTTAATGATAGAACCAATTAGGAAATGATATTTATAACCAAGAAACAAAAATTGTGTTACATGATGTAATCGGAACCATAACCACAATCATTGAGGAGTCCCTTGCTTTGGTAATGCACTGCTCCTGCTGTCCAGAGGGTAAGCTTAGGAAAGAGACAAATCACACTTGCAAAGCAAAGAGATGTTTTCAGGAGTCTTCGGAAGTTTTTTTCCCTGAGTTGGTTAAAAAGTAGACCCAGCTCACACTTCACACTTTACTTCACCTTGTACGTTGGTGCATTGTGCTGTTCTGCTAGGTGAAGGGATTGGAAGAGTGTCCATAACACATTTTAGAGCATGCAGTTCATATTCTTTAGCAGCCATCTGAAAAAGATATTTTTACTAAGTAATTCCTTTTGTGGATTCAAAGAGAAGGGGAGAGAAAGCCAGAAGATGGAGAAAAAAAATACTTGGGTGGCAAAGCATTAGAGAATACCACATTATTTAAGTCAGAAGGCCCAAAATGTCCATTGCAACCCTGTTTGGCCTCTTAACTATATTTACCCTCTATGACACCATCTCACCTCACTTGCCCTCTGTAAGTTTCTGCAGGGAAGCAGAAAATGAATGTCTTGCTTTTGATTATCTGTAGCAGTGGTTCCCAACTTTTTTTACCACTTGTTCTGCTACCACTTTGACCAGGCACCACTGTTGGTACTAATGTTTTGCTCAACATTAGTACCAAAAGTGTTACGACTTCGTTTTTGCTCAACTTTAGATTCGATTTGGTTATTTGGAGTGCTGATTCAGAAAACTGCATTGGATAGACTATATCAGCACTAGTTTGTGATGCAGAACATATGCCATCCAGTAGTTGCTATCTGTTCACCCACAGAAAACCATATTTAATAACCTGGAGTTGATGTGGTCTGTTAAATGCAATTTTCTGAATAAGCACCCATAAGTAACCCAAGTAAAAGGCCTAAAAATGAAGACACCAAGGCATCAAGGGAGGAGGAGGAGAAGCAGCAGTCAAGAGGCTTGTTGTAGTGCCTTTTGTGGGTAGTCAGCTTCTCCCTTTCCGACATCCATTGCCTTGGCACTATAAGAGGGATTTGCAAGACCAGTTGCTCTTGTTGCAACAGTGCAGTAACGGTAAGGCCGCTGACCATATTTTAATTCTTGGGGACCACCTATAGCCAGGTTCAGCACAGTAAAAAATACTCCAGCATATTTGAACACAGTGTTTACAGCTGTTCTGTTTGGATTTGTTTGTCTATGTCGGTAGTGAGCAGGGAAGGGACAAAGTGAGTGTGAGCATCTCTTTTACCTGTTCCATTATCTCTTTCATTATCTCCACGGTAGCTGAGGACCTTTAAAGAGGACTACCAGAAAGAGAAGGAGGAAAAGGACAAGTACAAGAAAATGCTAAAGCAACACAAGCAGGTACTGAATTGTGATTCTAGGATGGACCGCTCAATATTTCAACAATGCTAAAAGTGTGGCTTGATCATACAAAGCCTTAGAAGTATTACTGAAAGTGTGAAGCTGAAATGTATTTGTATTACTTTGAGTGCCTTAATTTGGCCAGTTCATGGTTGGGGTGGCTACATGGTATATTTTCTGGTCCAGCTCACTTCTGCAGGCATTTATCACAATACAGTTCTTTCCTGCATTAATAGCATGAAAACTTGTATTCAATTGTGCATTAGAAATTATGAAGGCTACATTGTGCCAGTTTAGCAGCATCTTTGTATTATTTTTGTAAAAGGCAAGCGGAATCTATGCAGTGCCTTGGTGGTTTTAGCTTGGATCAGTATGCCAAGGGATCTTGTGACACCTTGGACTCTAAGAGAAAGAAGTTAGTAGCATAAGTTTTCAAGCAGATAGGAGAGGAACTTCTTGTAGCTCGGGCTATGCTTCTCCCATTTGCTCCAGATAGGCAGAAAAAAGAAAGACCTTCCCGTTTCCCCATCTAAGGAATCTAACCCTACAAAGCCAGTTTTTTCCCTGGGCCAGCCAAAGATAGAGTGGATAACTCAGCCTCTGAAACTGAACAGGTTCCCCAATTCGCACAAAGGCTGCCCCATAAAAGAAAGATTGGGAGGAAAAGAGGTTCATCCTTTATCTGCTAGAAATAGATGATCTATCACAGGTAAAAACACATGTTCCTTTTTGTAGACTAAGTCTGTTTCATCATAGAATCATATTGTTGGAAGAGACCTTGTGGGACATGCAGTCCAACCCCCTGCCCAGAAGCAGGAAAATCTCATTCAAAGCACCCTGACAGATAGCCATCCAGCCTCTGTCTAAAATCCTCCAAAGAAGGAGCCCCCACCACATCAGATGAAGCTGTAATCACAAAGAATTTGAGCAGTCTAGGAGAGGGAGGGCAATTCTTCAGCTTCAATATTACCGTTTGATGTTTGCTTACCTACTTTGTGTGACTGAAACTAGAGCTGCTTTTGGCACCAGAGGAGGTCTACTCTACTGCCTTTTGATAAGTAGAGCAGAACCCCTTCCTTTCTTAGTTTCTTGTTCCTCTTGGTGGACATGAGATTGAAATACCGCTAAGGATAATGTAACATTTGTAATGCTCAGTGAATGAAGACTGCAAATCAGCAAAACCATAATCTTCCTTCCTGTGCCATGAGACTCTGTGGAGTTTTAATTTCTTACCTTTCCAGTCCTGGAGTGTCTGATGTGCTTGCATCCATTTCAGCTTCCTGCTTTCTCACTTGCAGCATTCTGGTGACAGGCTCAACCCAGAGAACCCACAACCAGCACCAGTGGCCCCAGTCTGCCCCATGTACCAGTTCCAGTACAGCCCTCCAGCCCAAGCGCACCTGTATCGTGGTTACGAGGACTGGCAACAAATCAGATACCCGCCCTCCGCCCTGGCCAGTGAACAGCCTCCAGTTCACAATTATCACCGTTTTCCTCCTGTGAGTCAATGAAAAGGCACTGGGGCTGAGGGAAGCCTTTTGGGAACTAGAAGCAATTGCTAGAGAACTTTCCCTTGAATTATTCCCCCATCCCAGATATTTTAGGTTTGGGGCATCAGGGAATGGGAGAGGATCCCATGAGGCCCAGTTAGACTGCTCACAGTAGTTTCTCTTGTTTGTTCACTGTTGCAATTTTAAAGCATGCAGGAGCTCTGCATTTTGATTCTTACTGCCTTTTTCCTCCTCCCTGCAGCCAGAATATAATTGGTACCCACCACCATGTGTTGTGTCACAAAATCAGAACTCACAAGCAGTGGATGGCGTGAAACAATTCCCCAAAGATTCAGGTACAGAAAGATTTCCAACTCTTTTTATGAAGTTGCTGAGGCTCAGTATGACTATTTAAGCCTTCCTTGTGCATCCTTGAAAGGTTTGTACATGTGCTGTAGTATTCACATGGCATCATTGGCTGTTCCATGGGATAGCTGTATCTATGCATACATGTTCACCAGAAGGATGATTTCCATTGCATGGAGAACATTCAGTGCCATCACTGCAACATATCAATGCCAGTTTCCCAAAGGCACCATGCAGAAGTTGCTTGAAAGAGGCTTCTCATTCTTTCAGAAAGCTTGCCCAGAAAAAACAGCAGCAATGAGATGGGTTAATTGAAGATTCCTGTCTGCCATATGTCTACACTGACATACAATGTCTTGAATACACAATTTGTAAAGATTTACATGATTGGTAAATGCAGATGCCTAAGTCTTAGCATTCAAAACAGGCAAAGAGACATGTCTTTGAACGTTTCCTCCTGCTGTGCTTTTTGCATTTCCCTCACTTGGATCCAGAATTATGCTCCAACAGAAAGGAGTCTTCCATGACTGCTCTTCCGATTGTCACTCTACAGTCCCACCAATACTACTCTGAGAGTGATTGGAAGGAGTTTCCAGTCAAGCAAAGGCACCTTCAGTGAAGGAGTCCTTTTTATCCATGGAAGGCAGATGCTTGATTCATTCCCACAGGAATAATGTGCTAGCTAGTTGTGAGAAATGAAAGCAGCATGGTTTACCTGTTTTGCAGCACAGTCACCCATCAAGTCAAGGTTTCCTCTCTGTAGGGCCACTTGGAATATGTCTTTTCTTGGTATCTTATGGTATCTTAACTTCCATTTGAATTGGAAAGAACCCTAGCTTGTGTCTCCAATACAATATTGAATGTGCATGGTTTTCTGTTATTCTTCACTTGTAATGGGAATTTGGAGAAAAAAAACCCTTTTCTACCCATGTTAAATAATTGTAATGTTAGATTTTACTGAATGTCAGATATCATATATTGGAAAATATTTGTGTGTCAAAGGGATATTTGATCATAAAACACATCAGCACTTGAGTCTGAGAATTAGAAAAGCATGCTCATTGCATCTCAATTAATATCTTTTGAGTGAATGAATGAGACTTTTTTTCTATCCCGCCCTATCTCCCCAGTGGGGACTCTGGGCGGTTTACAACATAAAGGTAAAGGTTTCCCCTTGACTTTAAGTCTAGTCAAGTCCGACTCTGGGGGATGGTGCTCTTCTTCATTTCTAAGCTGAAGAGCCGGTGTTGTCTGTAGACGTCTTCTAGGTCATGTGGCCAGCATGACTGCATGGAGCATCGTTACCTTCCCATCTGAGTGGTACCTATTGATCTACTCACATTTGCATGTTTTTTAACGGCTAGGTTGGCAGAATCTGGGACTAACGACAGCATACAACATATAGAGAGGCAAACATTCAGTGCTGTATAAAAATATAAAATATCATACACCAAAAGATAAAACCCAATTTACATTTACACAAGCAACAAAGACAATTGAACACAAACCAACAAATTCACATTATAATAATTTCACATTTAACACATTTTTAAATTTTAGAGTTTAAAAGATTAAATTAAAAGCATTTTGAACTGGAAGCATGTGGTTCTTGTCTAATTATATTAGGTCCATGGTAAAGCAAGGTTTTTGTAATACATATATTTTTGCCTTTCAGACCCTACAGGCCTCGGATTACCTAAAAATCAACGGCCCGCGTAGTCTGTGTGATGCTACATTTAAGCATCTAAAAGCGGAAATGCAGAATTCATGTGAATCTACTTGTACAGATAGCCTCCTTGTGTTTTTTGGACACTGTTCACACTTGTGCATGTATATATCAGACATATAATTTGGACACTTGGGATGACAGTGGCTTGAGAAACCTATTTGGACTCAGTTGCAAGCAAGACTGCAGTAGCAAGCACATTGTGTGGTTGTTGCTGTTTCAACACAGGACATACAGGTCTCCTGTGTGAACTGAACCTACATTTCATTGATTATCCTACTATATGACAGCTTTCCATTGATAACACAACATCTTCTTATTTACTGGAAGCGGAAATATTGTATGCGCAGAATGTCTTTTGGAGAATAACTATCTCATTGTGACCAGTGAGTGTTGCAAGTGAGATGGAAGAAAGAAAAAGGAAATTACATCCCTTTTGTGTGTGTGTGGTTTGTTTTCTGCTTATGACTGTCTATAATGTATAGGAATAAAAGTGAAATATACCTTTCCTATTCCCAATATTTGTTTTAAAATTTGCAATTCTAGTTCAGTAGTTTAACCAAAGAAAATGTTAATTTGATTATTTACTAAACAGCGCCGTACAATGTGACTTCAGCTTAGTATATCTTCATGTTCTGCACTATATATCCTATTTATTCATATATTTGAAACACCCTTAACTTGGAGTGTATCATGTTTCCTTTTACTAAAACTCTGCCTAGTCTCTTATTAATCTCCCAGCATAGAACACAGTGAAATTGAAACTATTTGTCGAAATCTTAGGTTGGGAAATGATAGCAGATTTTAAGCCTGAGTTTCTATCTGTCTTCTCGCTGCCTTGTCTTGGAGACTACATGCTGGACTACATGTTTGATCTGATATGCACTCCTTATAATAATAATAAATAATAAAAACCTTTATTTATATCCCACCTTATCTCCCAGTGGGGAATTGATCCTATTCTTGTGACAGGGTTAGTATATTCATGAGAATACCTGAATTTTGTGTATTGACATCATAAAATAGATTATAGTAATGACATTTTGCAGTGATGGTAATACTGAGTAGGCTGGAAGGCTGATCAGCAACTGTCTTTGTGGAATGACGTTGTATTTAATCAAAATACAAGTGTTTAATCCATTGTGCCACCTGTTGGGTGATTTGCGGCAAGTCATTATTTTAACCTTCAGCTCCCAAATAAAGCCTGCCAAGAAAGCCCATGATCGGATCGACATACGTCTGAAGAAACACAACAGTAACAGTAACTTGAAGAAACACAACATTAAGCAACAGTTGTCATGGAAGGTGGATAAGGGGGAGCAAACATAGAATGGCTAGTTAAAAATCTGGGGACAAAGCAGAGAGCTTAATTAATGTTTTGCACTTTTTAAACGGAAAAAGAGGGATGCGTTCAATAATTAAAATAATTTTGAACCTAGAATTGATCTTCACAAAAAAATACCCATCAAATCCTTTAGGCAATGCTTCCCATGGGTAATAGCTGCCAAGTGCATTTCTTTTTTCTGTCTCTTCAAAAAAGCACATCCAAATTGTTTACAGTGCAAGGGCAAATGCAGACTACCTAGAAAATGTGTTACAAAATATACCTGTAAACTTTCCCCTGTAAACATCTGTTCATAATGGTTATCTTTTGTTGTAAGAACATATGTGTAAATTATTAAACAACAAACTACTATAAAAAGAGGCAAAGGAAAATAATATCTAAATCTCAAATGTTTTCAGGGACTTCGGGTGTGTTACCACTTTGTTTAGACAAGCTACTTATATTTTTTGCTAGCCAATATTCCTATTTTGTAAATGTTTAGACATCCTGTTTATACAAGTTGATCTTAACTATAAATATTCATTTATTTTATTCATAATAAAGTATGGGTTTCTCTGTGAAAGTCTTCATAAATGTGTCTTTGCAGTAATTTGAGGTTTATTAGATGCCTTTCAGATTGCCATGAAAGGAAAAAGTTGTAAGCAGCAAGTCACAGTGAAAAAAGTGTCTTCATGCCTGTGAACCCATATTTTGCACTGCAGAAAAGACGAAAGGGAGGAGAAATATATAAACAGACTTTTCTTAAGTTTGTATTTGCATAAGGTGAAAGCCAGAGAAAGAAACCACAAATGGCATGTTCTAACTAAAGGAAGTGGATGAAAACTCCTATTCAAGTTGTTAATTTTAAAATTTCCATTGTAGTCCCTACATTGTAGGGAGAAGACAGGACAAAGAGAGAGTTTTCAGCTGATATGGAACCAAAGAATATGACTTGTAAACTGGAATAATATATGCAATTCAGTCTGAGAAGCAGAGTACATATGCCCAGTGTGGAACACATCTCACCATGCTAAAACAATGGATGTGGCTCTTAATGAAACGTGCCGCATTATCACAGGATGTCTACATCCTACATCACTGTTTAGCTGGTATTGCAGCAGCCAACAAAGAAAGGACTAAGGCTTTTCCTGCCCATCCCCTGTTCGGATATCAGCCAGCATGCCAATGCATTAAATCAATAAATATTTTTGTAAGATCTACGGAGACACTCACAGGAACACCTCAGTGAGAGTCCAAAAGTGGCAGGCTAAAACCTGGAACCTCAATCAATGGCTGATACCAAATGAGAAAGAAAATCTCCCACAATAAAGATGCATTGAATGTTTGCTGTTTTTATTAGGCAGTTTTCATACAGAGGCAGGGCAGAGAAGCTGAAGGAGCCTTGGGGTTGATAAGAAGGAATGCATCCTCTGCAGACTCATGAAGCAGCCTGAATGCACTAAAGGGCTACACCAGAGCCTTGCAGCTTCAGGCCAGGTCCACTCTTTTTGGAAGCTTTCAGACCTAACCCTCATAGTGATGCATCTTCCTTGGCCCCAAATCTCTTTCTCTTCTTAGCCACTTTTAGAGGAGACATTACAGTTTTGAGAGATACCTGTCCACAAACTCTGGTTGGGAGAATATATTCTGTTATTTTTCAGAGAGGAGGTAGGCTGTGCCTTATCCAGAAATACCCCAAATGTTGACTGCATGTATTTCTGAGGGATTTATTTTTATTTCTTTTCATTCATTTTATCTCTTTCCTTGGGAAGCAGTATAGCTTGGTTAATAGCAGTGGTCCAGGAACAAAGAACAGTGTACAAAGTTAAGGAATGTACTTATATGGGGGATCCAGAACAGCTTATCTCAACAAACCTTTAATCTTTATGATGCCATAAATATAGCCAAAAGTGAATATGGTTTGCTTCTGCAGCCTACTGGCTAGGCTACTGAATACTTAAATATATTAACTAAGGAAGGGGCCATAATCCACCATGATTTTATTGCCATTATATACTTCTGGTGAAGCCAAAATATGCTATCTGAGATTGGTTATTCAGGTGGGTGAGTCACCAGAAAAAGCAGTGTCTCTTAAAATTCAATTGTATTTGATCAGGTCCTTGTTGAGTTTTGTGAGAAATGGTATGAATCTGGATATAGCAACAGGCTCCCTCCCTCACCTACATCCCATTTCTCTACATCTATAAAGACACTATCCATACAACAGGTTCTGCTTCCTCATGTATCGTAAGATATCACTCTTCACAGTAGCGACATTTGCCCTGTGGTACCACCTCATCACAGGCTTCCCATCGGTGCCAACCAAAAACTTCTCAAAGTTCCACTTGATATCATGGATCTTCAAAGGTGACCAGAACAGTTTGTTGGGGTCACCAAAGTTTTCTACAACAGGAGGGCAGGAGTTCTAGCAAGAGAAAAAACAGATTTTAGTTTGGGTCAAACTTATTGAAATTAAAGGTCAGTCAGGGAGGAGCTCTTAAAAATTAAATGCTTTGAATTTCACCATTATTCCATGAACATCAAGGAGATTCAACTGATTGAGAACAGGATCCATGAGAAACTGGACAGAAACTTCAAATCAGTGACATTTAACATAACATTTCATGCCAGTGACTTTCAAGCCTACAATAAGCAAACAAATTGTATCCAAATGTGTATTATAATTGTTCTCTCCCCACGCTATCTTAACTTCTTGGAAGGTGAACTAGCTGTGCAGGGAACAGATCTGAGACTATATAGTTGAATCAAACAAGAATTTTAGACTTTCTCTCCTGAGTCTCACTATAACATTTTTATGAGGAGAGGTAAAGTCTTTGAGAGATAGACACAGTTCTAGCCGAACTTAGACTCTTGAATCTTTATTGTCTCTTTCTTGTGTGATGTTCAACTGTCTTTGAGATAGTCTCAATATTTAACTCTGACCGGACTTGAATACAGCTCCAACTGCTCATGCTATTTTGTAGATTTTCCAACCTTCCTCTCTCTTCACCTTCCAGTCACCAAAAAGGCTGATTCCTCCAAGAACGAGAAGTACCTTGCCTAAGGGGATTCTTAAAAGGGCAGGGCAATGGAGACTTCAAAGGGAAAGAGGCTATCTAGACTGACCTCCACAAAACTATACACAAAAGGCTAATTCCCCCTAACTTAAAAGAACTGAAATAGGGGTTGTAAAGAAGCGTTAATCCCACCGCTTGTCAACAATATTATGTGAGGAAGTATTAATCTTCTTTATAGCCACTAATATTCTGTGAGGAACCTTCTTTTAGATATCAATTAAGCTGCCACCAATATGTTTAGAGACGCTGGTTTAGGTCTCTGTTTATCTTTAGTTGTGTTGTGAGGTGACTTTGGTAGTGTGGAATGCACCAAGCATGACAGCAATCGAGGAGGCAGGTTTGAAATATAAAGAGAACAAGTTTTATTGTTAACAGAATGTAATTGTTGCAGTTTTGAGAATTTGAACTTGGCACAAGGCTTGATGTTACAAAATGGCTGGTTTGAGATACATGCTTCTGATGATACAATTCTACAAACTTCTTCTTAGTGAAGTGCTTATACTACTTCAGAGTTCCCTATTGTGAATGTCCACACTGTTTGCCCTATACTCGGAACAAACCACTGATCACCAGTCTTTCCTTACTGGCAATCCTGAAAACCCCCTCTGTTAGATTCCTTTAACCTAAGCAATCTAACAAGGTAACACCTTCAGCTCTCTTGCTGAAGAAATATTCACAAATTCTAGGAACTACTGAATTCTCACAGCTTCACAACAGAGCCCTAATTGGCTCTCCTCTTCCCCGGGTCTCTTCCACCGGACTGGAGCTTAACTGCCACTTTCAAACCTTTTCCTCCTTAAGCTCCGCCCACCTCCTCTGAGGCTTTGTCTTGTCACCATGGCAACCTATCCCTCACAGCTAGGCCATGGCAATAAATATAGTACATAAATACAGTTTAAATACAGTATAATAAACACTCTATAATAAACATTATAAATAACACTTTATAATGAACACATCTCTACAGGGGTAAACAATGAGAGTCCTTCAGAGGCATGACAGTGATGTTCTGTATTCCTGTACCAATCCCAGATGGGAATATTGTTTGGGAATTTTCCCCAACTTTCTAAAACAGCTTTTAAGGCAACCCAGGAAGTACACTGACAAAAATTGACTCATTGTCTCTCATATATTGAGTCACTGGAAACATCGCACGGGCAAAATTCTGGTTAGAACTTGCGGTGCAAACTATTATTCATCCTCCCAATGTTTTTGTTTCATAAAACAGGAGAGAGGTTACCAAATTAGAGTAACCACTAATACAAACCTTCAAAAAGGTGTAGACTCTCTGTTCTGTCTCCCCATTCACATCTCCTTTCTGAAAGAGCTGGAAATTTGGAGTGAAACCACCTCCGGGTCTGACATATCTGGAAGAGAAGGAGAAAATTGTTCTCACAGAGAAGGTATAACCACTTTGCTTTGTTCAGTGGGCATCCTCCTAGCCCCAGCTCAGGGTTCTTGAGCAAAGGGCCAAGACACTTGACAACTTTGCTGTATGCTTTCCATTCATTTTTATATACAACTGTAGATAAGATTCCCCAAATGACCAAGGGGTCCATGGACCTACCCACTTTTTTGCCAGAGGGAGGGGAAGGATATATTAGCAAGCTATGCATGCAGAGCCAGTTTAGTTAACATTTATGTGCCCCATTTTCTCCAATGAACTAAAAGTGGCTTATTGCCTATGTAGATTCCTCGCTTTATCTTTTCAATAACCTCATGAGGTAGCTCAGGGCAAGATACAAACCACTACACCACCTTTACTTTCTATTTCAGCTTCTTAAACATTTCATCTGTTTGGTTTCCTTCTTGTCCCTGAGGGGATTGGGAATGAATGGCCGAGCTATAAAAGATGGAGTTGTTGATCCAGTACATTGGCACCGGATGGGCTGCCTTGTAGATCTTCAGAATTTTGGAAAAGATTTGTAGAAAATGGCTGAGAGATAGGAATTTAACTTTACAAGAAGGAAGCAAATGACCATTATGCATTAGTGAAATCTAATGCTGCACAATGTGCATACATATGTGAAATGTATGATTCACACTACAATGAATATGTATGCAAAAACAGTACACCTGTAATGTAACCACTTGGGTGACTGCTTCGATAACTCTCAGCCGAAAATGGCTTACACATTGGATAAAAATGTCCAGTGGCTTCTTTAGGCAAACTTACATATATTCCATTCAGCAATTCCCAGCACTGACCACACTGGCAACAGAAATCTGGAAGGTGTTGTGAGAGAGAAAATAACTTTTCCCAGCTCTATTCTGTGCTGTGAAGAACTGAAATGACCTTTTCATGCCATGTGGCACCGCTGGCTATTTGATTTTTGGGCGTGCTCACCTCAGGCCTGGAAGGATTTCTGAGTTCTCGCCAGGTTCTTGCTTTCCAAATTGATTGCAGGGGAAGCCAAGAACAACTAATCCATAACGTCCCAGTTCTGTTTGTAGTGCATTCAGTTCTGTAAGACAGATGGACAGACAGATCTCAACAGCTTCCTCAAAAAAAAAAACCTTTAAGATGAAGTCAACCTAAAAATGGCAAGAACCAATACTAAAAAATTTAGGGCAAGCTTATTGGAAAAGGTTCTTCCATAAGACCAGCATCATTAATGTTCCTGACAATGGGTATGGAGGACTTATACTCCTTTGGAACATACTCATACTTCAGGTTTTTATTGGCTTGATGGTACTAGTTGTTTTGGCATAGCATCCAGAATACCCATGAATTGCAGTATGGTGGGTTGAAAGATGTACTTTGCTTTATACTGTTTCCAGAACACCCTGGATAAAAGAAATGGTTAACTAAGCAGGATGAGGATTGTAAACCTATGTGGTGCCACATTTCATTCCAGGGCTATGACATAAAGCAGTAGAAAACGAAAGAAAAAAATGTTTGTGCAATTCCTTCTCTTCTAGAAAATTGCAGGCATTTCCAATTGTGTTAAGAATTCAGAGAGATGTTTCTGATAATTTCAACTTGGAGGTTGACTACTTTTCACTGCACAAATGAACCAGAAAAGTTCTTTTCTTTTGAATTCAGAACTCTTACCAAGGTACTGCATTGTAAGCCCTCAGTAAGTGGCTACATTTACAAAGAGAAGCAGCTTCCCTGCATACTTCTGGAAGGGGATGTATTCATCACCATGGATGGAGAGAGCCCCGTAGTTATACACTGTCCCTGGTATTGAGTCATAGCAGTCCACCTGGAAGACATCAAAACACATGTCACCTGAAGGAGGAGGAATATAAAAGTGAGACACACACACACAAATTTTGAAAAGAGGGACTCAACTTTCCACATGTGCTCCCTCCCACATATACCATGAAAAGTTACTTATTTTGTAGTGACATTTTTGTTTCACCTTGCACAGGAAGAAATCTTGCAACAGAAAGTGAATGCCCTTCCCTCACCTCTCAATAAAGTGTTTCCAATACTCTGGAGATGAACAGGGATGTCCCAAAGCATTCTACTATCTGAATTAGGGTGGCAAAGTTCCCTGCCTCCATTTACTCAAGTCAAAGCTCAAAGCCAGACAAACTATTTTAGCACCCAACGCAGAAATCCAGCAAACATTCCCCTTTCATGGCAATCAAAATACAGGTAGTCCCCAAGTTACGAACAAGATAGGTCCTGTAGGTTTGTTCTTAAGTTGAAATTGTATGTAAGTTGAAACAGGTATTTTTAAAGTGTAATTGCACTCACACACACACATATACAAGCTTTGTAGAGCATAGAGGTTAACACCCCTGTTGTGTTTGTTTTGCTGTCTGCCCCTGTTCAGAAGATTTGACATCACTTTCTGTCCCTGTGATAGCTGGATTTTGAAGAATGTGGCTTGTTGTGGAAACAAGGATTGGTGATAGAACTTCAATGGAACCACCTTTTCCCCGTGATAACTCTTTCTAGCAGTGAATTTCCCTTCCTAGGGGTAGATTTCTCTCACTTCCTATTATCTCACCCCGTTCTTAACTACGAGTTGTTTGTAAACCTCATAACCTCTGAGGATGTCTGCCATAGATGTGGGTGAAACGTCAGGAGAGAATGCTTCTGGAACATAGCCATACAGCCCGGAAAACTCACAGCAACCCTGTAAGTTGGATGTTTGTAACTCAGGGACTGCATATACAATCATCAAATAAAAACAAATTAACTCACATTTTGTTTCTTTTTTTATGATGCATAAACTCTTAAGCCTGTGCTAAATGGTTGCCTTATTAGTCCCAATGGTAGAGCTGTCTCCTTGCTAGATTTAATAAGCTGTGAAGATCAGTGGCCAAGAATGCCAGCACTTGGTTGGATCTCATCAGCACCTTGCAGTTATCTTCTAGCCCCAATTTTTTTAAAAGAAAGAAATCACACTCGTACTGTAAAGACATTGACGGTTCTATGGGTTTCATGAACATTTCACCATCTCTAAAATATTGCAAACTGGAGGCACTCAACCTTTGGTTGCATCTCTAGGTCAGTGGTTTTGAATGTGAAAGATCTCCTCTTCATAGAAAAGTTCTACATTACAAGTTGAAATCATGCAGCTCCCTGGATGTTGCTCCACTGCAATGCCTAGTAGCCCTAGCCAACATAGCCAATGATGAACCAGCACAGCCAATGGCAGCTCCCAGAAGTTCTTGCTAGAATAATTGGGAATTGAAGTCCAACAACATTTTGAGGAGTGCATGACTTTGCCTCTCAAATCTTGTTCATGAAAGGCATTGCTAGCACACAGCTTGGCCTAAAGACCAGTTGTCAACAGGTTCTACTGAATGTCTCCCTTATGTTAGAAGGAGCAGAAGCTTAGGGTTAGACAAACCTTTGTGTGTATTTATGAAAGGTCAGTGTGTTTTAAATGTTAAATAAGTATGTCAATTGTGTACCTACTCATTGCCAACAATATGTGCTTAGTCATGGGTGACAGACAAAAAAGTACCAATAGCTTACGGATAGAGCACACATCTGCTGACAAGCAGAGTGCTGCAGTAGGTTGAGTGTAATGTGGCTTGCCTTAGGATCACCTTAAGTCAGTAATGGCTTAAATGCACACAACAATGACAGCAACCCTTTTGCCATGCAACGAAGGATCCAAGGTTCAATGCTTGGCACTGAGATAGGGCTGGACAGGAAGACTGACCAAATGATAGATTAGGATACTTGGTTCTAGAAATGAAGCAAAAGTCCTTGTTGTAATTCCAAAAGGGCTTTTGTTCTCCTTAACAATCTAAATTGAGCTGCTGGGATTAAGAATGTCAGGGAAAGAACCAGGAATTGGTTTTGTTTTGCTTCCTGGTGAAAGAATTAAGAGTTCTTTTTCAGTCACAGAAACATTTTAAAAATATCTGATCCATATTCTTACAGGCACTTCGTTTCTTGATTTCGCTACGTATCTGTCTACCCTCCTGACCAACCAGCTGTGGGCTCTTGAAGTTCTAGATCAATGCTGAGGCACTGCTGACCTCCCAAAAGTTGGACAATAACTTTCACCATCACTCACTCATGACTAGGCTGGCTGGAGGTAATGGGTGCTTCAGTTCACTCACATCTGAAGGGCCACAAGACCCTCAGTGCTATGCTAGGAAAACTAATGATAGTTTTCCCAATGTAGATAATATTAACCTGGAATTTTGCTATTTCCAGACAGTAACCCCCACAAAAACCCAGGCCTTCCTGGTGGAGTGTATAGATGCCATCCAGGTGACTTATGTCACCCAGCCACCCCAAAAAGCCCTTAAAAGAAGAATAACTTACTTAGCCGTCATTAAGGTACTCCTGGAGTCCTCCTGGCATGTAGAATTGGTGCGCCAGGAGGTAGGGAGAAGAGGAAAATTGCTTCTCACCGACTTTCCTGCCTCCTGGCACGTCATTTCTACATGTCAAGTGGACTCCAGGAGTACCTTAATGACAGAAGGGTAAATTATTTCTTCTTTTAAGGTCTTTTTTGGTGGAGAGGGGCGCTCCTGGGGCTTGAAAAACCAAGAAGGCTATATGGATTGGACCCGGGGAGCACATGATGGGGTCCCCAGGCTCAATCTACACTGGGCCCACACCTGGTAAGGCCCATATCTTACCAAAAATCCAGGTCTTACCAGGTAACTAATTAATTTGGAACAAAGCAGGGCCTCGAATTAATTTGCTTTGGACGTCTCCGGTAAAAGTGTGACAGGTCCCGCATTTTGGGGCCTGTCTGGAAGGGTCCTCAGTGTTTAGCTTCAGCATAAAGTAATTTCCTGTTGTATATGTATAACCATTTCCATTTAGCTTGACACCCCCCCCCCCCCCATTAGCTAGCTCTTTGCAGTCACCTAGAAACACATGGTTACTAGGATCTGACTCGAACATTTAATCATTCACTCTGCAAACCTATTTGCGTCAGTAGCAAATTCTGGCTCCAAACTAAGCACTACCAATCCTTTTATTCATTTATTGCATGAACAGCTCATGAAAGAGATATTCCTGGCCCATCCATACC
Source organism: Anolis sagrei (assembly GCF_037176765.1). NCBI lineage: Eukaryota > Metazoa > Chordata > Lepidosauria > Squamata > Anolidae > Anolis > Anolis sagrei. The sequence goes on from NC_090022.1 coordinate 84,931,337, forward strand.
CACACCCCACCTCGATCCCCTCGCTTTACGTTTGACATTAATTCTTACTGGTAGATGTTTAATCAGGAAGATAAATAAAAGCATGCTTGTGTATCATTCAGGCTTTTGGAGCATAGCAACAACGTAGAGAGGGAAAATGTCATCTCAAACAAGAAACACACCTCGAAAAGATCATCTTTATGACAATGAACAACATCACAAGCGTCTTTAGTTCAGACCCACATGTTGGGTTGCAGCTCAGAGCAGGATTGGGCAAATGCTTTAAGAGCACCACAACCTCTGTGCCTTCTGGAAAATACGGAGTGGCCAAAAAGGTATTTTCTATGCCCAGACTTCTTCAGAAACAGTTGCTTTACACTGAAAGAAGGCATTAGTTCAACCCCAGCCTAAATTGAAAAAACACACTATATATATATATATATATATATATATATATATATATATATATACACACACACAGGAGTTGTTCCCATTAATTATGACATTTTCCTTTATTTGTGGATTACAGTACTGAAGAGAGGAGGGGAATTAATTCTAAGTGTATGTCACTATTTTTAAAGGATTCCACCCAGAGCAGTTCACGCACGCACATTCACAAAGATCTAGTCTGAAGCAGCAGCAGAAGAGAACAACAAGTCATCAAATACTTTCTCAAAAAGAATTCAGAACACTGCAGTGTGAGTAATAATAGTTCAAAGTCTGAGGAAACATTGTCAAAGGGCATTTTCTGGGTCTTTAAAGGTAGGTTTCAGATTGTGATATAAAGACATAATACTCTGGTGCTGCCTAGGATGTCAGGATCTATCCATCTGGTTACATATTTTAAAGTCCCCCAGAAGTATCAATTCTTTTTGCAAATGGGCTACAGGCCCTCCCTGTGATATTGAATATAAAAATACTTGGCTGGTTCTCAAAACTAAAGTTGCTTTCTCATAACCAGTTTTTCACACCTCCTTTCTGGTTCCTGGACAGCATCACATTACACCTCAATAACTCCCTTCACCTTGGCTTTAGGCCCCATCTTCCCTCCTTCACGCAGCCCTTTCAGGTTGTGCCATTTCGTTGCCACGCCTGCCCCCACTCCTTTTCCCATTGTACGGTGGGGACGGGAGAGGGTGCATTGGCACCCTGTCCCTATCAGATGGGAGAAAGGGCAGCAATGGGCAGCAACATTAGTTGCCCCGCCACCCTTTCCACATCATATGGGGAAAGGGGGAGGAAAGTGGTGGTGGAGGAAGCACTTTTGGGAGGAATGTGGGCAGAGCCTGCTGAGCATCTTCTGATGATGCTTGCCAATCCTTGTTCAGGCCCAGTCAAAAACAGAAAAATGGGGATGTTGTAACCCCGTGTGAAGAGGTAGCAAATTTTTCACCATGCCCCAAAGTTTCGCATTTCTATTGCTGTTCGTGTTCACATATACAACCTGCTCACTCATAACTAGGCACTTCACTCCATGCATTCTCTCAACAAGATCCTTTTGTATCCCACATTTTGGTTACTTTTAAAAGGATCCCATTTTCCTATTTTCCTCATCAGCTTATTTGAAACTGCAAGCTGAGTTCAATATGTTTATGAAACTCCACACTACTCCATTGGGCAGGGGTGAGGCATTTCATGGGCAGAAAATGCCCCCCTCAAATCTGTCAAAGTTGCCCATCCCTGACTTAATGCATGGAAACAGCTTCCTGATCTTCAAGTTTTCTGGAATGTTCCACAATCCAACTTACTCATAATTCTAATTATGAACCAAAAAAGTCTGATTCTTTTACATCTTGAGCGGTAGATTTGTGGAGGTCAAACTTTTCGCAGGAGTAAGGACAAGTATTATGTTGTCTCTAAATATTTGTAGCTGAATAAGAGTGATTATTTTAATATTACATAGAAGGAGGCAAGTCCTGCAACCTGTCTAAAAGATTAGTTGCTACTTCTGGAAGCTTTCGAGGGAGGGAATTTACCTCTTCGGTTTTTGAAAAGGTCAACCAGAAGAGTAAGGCAACACAAAAGCAGCCTCCTGGGAAGCATATGGACCTAGGGTGAATCCTCACACACCGACACACATAAATGAAGTCATTTGGCACTATCATGTGGAAACGTGACCAGGGATGTATTTATTACAGTTGGAGAAGGGTGCTGAGATCATTGGGGATTGCTCTGGTTTACCCAAGACTTTGACTGATTCTCAGAACTCTTAAAGATCAGGCTTACATCCCACTAGTTCTTTGCAGATGATCTAATTATATAGATTGCAATGCATCAGCACAGCAACTTTAACATGGTGTTTCTTATATACTGCCTGTTCAGGTTGTTAACTGTTTAATACTTTTCCTTTACATATGCTGCACCTACACTATAGAACTAATGCAGTCTGACACCACTAATGGCCATAGCACAATGTTATGGAATCCTGGAATTTTTAGTTTGGTGAGGCATAAGCACTCTTTGACAGAGAAAGCGAAAGGCTTTGTAAATCTACAACTCTCATATTCCGTATCATTGGGCCATGGCAGCTAAAGTGTTATATCTTCAATATTTTCCTTGATGCTAGTTGTCTCAAGTGCCTTTTCCTGTCCTGCAATTGTAAGTTTCTTTGTCACTGTCCTTTTTTGGAAATATTTCCAGATGTTTCCCTTCGTGAATTTGAGAATTTCCTGGGTTTTTTTAGTGCTGAATGGAAAGCCATAATAAAGCCATAGTTGTCCTTGTATGTAACTGTGTATTTGGCTGTGGAAACCTGATGACTGTACCTGCCTTAGGATGAAGCATCCAGTGGCACAAAGGTGTACAGGAAAAATACAATTGATTGTTCAGTTCAGAAGGTGGCTCTCTTTGGAGTGTAGCAATATTTGGACTAGGAAGGAGTCAAATCAGCCCATTCTCTTTTCTCCCTCAGGCTGGAGTCAAAAAAGTACACCTGTAAGTCCGATTGATATCCAAAAATGACACAGCAATATCATAAGAAAGTTTATGCTGTGTTTCTCTAAACTAAACAATGGAAGGTGGAAAAGCACTATTTTAGACATTACATCAAGATGACATGTTTAAAGAGGAAGTATTACATAGGCAATCCTTCCTGGTTCAGGTTGTCCCAAAAGGTGCACATGATCACGTACAGTACAAACGGTGCTATTGTTTGTTGAAATGTAGCATGTTGTGCTCTATTTCATGGCTTCATAAACCGTGAGTTATGATCCCTTTAGCTCAATGTTGTGCTCTGGAAAAAACTGGCAAGAGCAAAAGGTTTCTGAATATCACCTAGTGGCTTTTTTAGACATTCACAGGAATCTGGTGTATAATATCTGCAGAAGATGCTTCCACTGTATTCCACAAAATTGAAAAACCAGCCTATTCAGCAAGCTTTGCAAATGCTGATTTGTTAGCAGTAAAGGTTTGATTTTCATATCAACTTTATATACTCATACACTTGGGCTTCATGTAAACATTTCTGGGGCAGAAATGGGTTGTGAGTGGGGAAATTTATGAAGCCCTGTTCTACACCCCTACCTTTACTAACAAGCTGTGTTGTTAACCACATTATAAATCTGTGTTGCTTATTATAGTTGTACAAACTCTGCCTTATTCTTTGCTTGTGCCCATAGTTGCCCACAATGAAGCAAATAGTGGCAAAAGGAAAACAGAAATAAACCAAATAAGACACGTGTTACCAAGTTCTGTTTCAGTAGCAAGATCCTAAATAGGCTTGTTTTTTTCCTTAAGACCTATTTTCTAGAAAACTTGGAAGCCATTATTTTATTGCTAAGCAACTTCATAATCTCGGCTAGGCATCCCTTACTGCATATGTGCTGTTTTCTGAGAAAACAGAACCGTGGCAAAACATTGGCACATATCTTGTTTTCCTACCTTGGGTATAGTAACATATCCGCCACTGAGACCATCCAGTATTCCTGTTGATCCCTTAAGAAAACATGATTTTGTGCCAGAAAAAGGGTTATATAAGCCAGCAACCAAATGGCAATTGAGTTTTTCCTTTTGAGGTCCCATGTGGTTTTCTCAACCAAGTAAAGATGTCAAATGTTTTTCTGTCATCACAGTCAAACAAGCTGTTTGCCAGAGCAAGACGGATAGCCTGCTACAGTAGAATAAACAAGCCAATATTTGGCCTCACCTTGCCCTTTGGACTGACTATACCTGTACACAGAAGAGAGTCAAATCTGGTTGTCCTAGTGTATTGCAATCTTTGCTTTTAGTTCTCTTTTCCCCATCTGGGATTAACCTTCTGTGCTATAGAGCACAGAAGCCACTTGGCATGGAATAATCACATTCTAGAGTGTTCTTCTACATACATCCCCACTTATTAGTCACAGAGTACAATGAGATGCAAGAAGTGGTTGACGTCAATGGGAAAGCTCTCAATTTTAGTCTTAATGTTTTGAAAGTCATCCAAGTTGTTTAATGTATTTTAGACCCAGAGTTCAGCACTATGGATAGCTCCCTTTAAAGTTCAGGCTAAAATCCAGATCAGAGAGAGGTTGCATTTGGAGAGAACATTTATAGTTTTTTAAAATTAACTTTCTCTTTTAAATGTGCACTAACGATCTCATTTACCTTCAGAATGATCCTTGTTTTACATAAGAGACAGAACTTATTATTTCATGTTTTACATTAAATGACTTTCAATCTATAACCACAAGTACAGAAGGGGCAGAGATACATGACAAGTTCACAGTCCTCGAGGAATTAATAATCCTAGGAAATGTGCTCATGTCACTGTTTCTTGTCAATAAATTCTTCAGGGGTCACACACAGATGGCTTCCTGCTAGGAAGGCAAGGGACCAAACTGACAGCTAAAATGCCAGGAATGAGCAGGTCATGGGGCAGCCTGATAAACAAACCTTCTCCATTTCTTTCAGTGGTTGATAAGAAGCAGGCAGCTACTATATTCTGCAGGAAATTCCCCTTGGTCTTTTTACATGATACATGCAACCATGACAATACAGATTCAGATAAGGCATTTCATGTGGGATGGGGGGGGGGGGGGGATGATGATCTTAAACATGTATAATAATCTGGTATGAGGCAATGCATGTAGAATTTGTGGTTGTGAGGGTGGTGAGGGAGAGATCTCATCCCTTCTCAGACAGATTAGCTTGGCAGCTACTTGCTACAGATTCATAAGGGCACCTGGATTGTACTATTCAGTATCTGAGCACTGTATCAGAAATAGTACAAACTGCTAGGTATCTGTTGCTCATTCTCACAGATCTCTGTTGTCTGGTAATGTATGGTGCAAATCCAGAGTAGAAAAGCTTTCGTGTTATAGAATACCCTCCTAAGGTACCATCTGGGTGGACACCCACATCCCCATCCTTGAAGAGTCCTATGATTTCTTACCTTCTGTCGTTCCTGTCCCGAATTTGGGTGAATCAAGCCAGCTAAAAGCAAGGGGAAAATCCATGGACCTTTAAGTCTGCCCCTCATAGTGGTGTGGGGCAAGGGTGCATGCACCCTCTCCTTGACCCACAGAAAGCTGTGTTGCTGTAGTCGGTCTCTTCCCCCTTTGCCTCTTCCTTCACTCTGCACAGGCTACCACCTTCCCGCAGAAGAGCCAGATAAATAAAAGCACAGAAGCCAAGCGCCTCTAGCCAATTGTGAAGCAGCAAGGGATTGAAGGCTGATCCTGTCAATGTTAACCATGTGAGTTCTGTCTCAAGCATTGAGCACAGATGTGCTACCTTGAAGCTCTGTGTGTGTGTGTGTGTGTGCGAGCGCGTGCGTGTATGAGTTCCTTAAAAATCCTTCTCAGAGATAAAACTGAGAGCTGAAATTTGGACTGGAAGATCTGGAATTATAAAATGTATCCAGCTGTTATACAGACTGTAGCAAAATATGATTCTGGCATTCCAGCACAACTAATAAGTCATTTTCACAAGTGTGGTCTCCATGTTCATATATTTACTTGCTGGGACTGAGTCCCACCAAACTCTTACTGTGTGGACAAATACAGGACTGTGTACCTCTCTTTAAATGGGAATGCATACGGAACAACAAATGGAAACAAACGTATTTGTATGACTTAAAGGAAAATTGGTTTAAAATGATGCATCAGTGGTATATTACCCCACAGAAATTAAGAATATACTACAAAAATTTACAGAATAATTGTTGGAAGTGTGAAAAGCACACATGTGATGGTTGTGTGACAAGGCAAAGAAATATTGGAAAGAAATTTATGAAGAATCTAAAAAAAAAAAATAGATATTAGGTTACAAATGAAGCCTGAATACTTCTTACAGGGGATTATGTACATGAGATGGAAGTAAACAAAGAAGTGCTCTTGAATTATCTAATTACGGCAGCAAGAATAGTATCTGCCAGAAATAGGAGGCGAAAAGAAATACCTACAAAAGACTAATGGGTAATCAAAATTATGGAAGTAATGAACATGGATAAAATGATGCAACTGCTAACAAAACATCAAGGAAGACCAAAGAAAATGACGGATTGGCAGCCTTTTAGAAACTATATGAAGAACAATAAGATAGTTTTTATTATATAGCCAACCCAAAATTGACATTTATGTGCTTTGGACTACAAACAAAAATGGGATGCGGAGGAGAAAATAAAACTATAGACTTTGAAGAAATTAAATCCAACAAAGATTGGACCTACAGAAACTCTTTTATTTCTTTTCTTCCTCTCCTTTTTTCTTACTTTATTTTATGCTATGTATAAAGTCCTAATAAAAAGTATATTAAAAAGGCATGATAAATAAATCTATCTGGTTGGATTTAGTGTGCCTGTTCATTAGTGAGAGGAGAGGAGCTGGATCAAACCTTAGAAATTACACAGAAGCCTCAATTTTAATACATGTTTTTTAATTTTTCAAATAAATCTTAAAATCTGTGCAACGAGTACTTGTCTTTTCAACCCAAAGAGCCAAGAGACATACTGTTCTCAGTGATCTCATGCATACATTACATTCCAACATATTGTATGGATTTGACAGAGTATGCCATAGCCCATGGAAATTTATAACATATTGAATATGTGAGATATTAAGCTACTACAGGACACTGTTAGGGCAATACTCATGAGTAGGATCAAACTAACCAGAACTGATGCTGGGATCTAGCTTGTTCTGAACACTTAATTATTGCAACTATATACTTCTTCTATATACTATTTCTACTCTTTCATTACACTTCAATCCAAGGAAACTGCCTTGATTCTAATCTGGTACCTGAATAAATAACCGGAAAGTTCATCCAGACAAGAGAAATATATTCTTGGTTAAAGCAAGTCAGGAATGAGAGATTCACTTTGTGCTGGATGCGGTTGCACCCCCTCCTAAATACACAGGTTTGCAGCTTGCATGTTTAAAGCATGGAAGCTCAGGTCTCAGCAGTGTCCAGGAGAATGTTTACACAGTCAAGCTTTGTGTGCTAGCGGTGCCCTTTCTTGGTGACTCTGGACCTGGCCACGATGACATACACCTTAGTTACATTTTGTTTGCATTACTAAAACATGCTCTGCGTGGGGCTGCCTTTGAAGAGTATTTGGAAATTTCAGTTGACCCAAAGAACTGCAGCCAGATCATTAGTTGAGGCTGGTTAGAAGGAAAACATGACTCCCTTGTTGTAACTGCTTCCCTGGCTGCCAGTCTGTTTTGGGGAACAAGATTTTTAAGGTTTGAAAAATCAAATTCAGGAGGTGCTGTGGCTTTTACTTCCAATATACTTTGAATAGGTTATAACGGTTTTTAACTATGCTTTTTAATACTGTTTATATTTAATTCTGTCTTAATGTTGCATATTTGTATATTTTAAATTGTGTACGAATGCTTTTATGTTAAGCCATTTTGAGTCCCCTTCAGGTGAGATGAAAATAATAATAATAATAATAATAATAATAATTCAAAGTGCTGTTAATGACATGTAAAGCCCTATATGGCTCAGATCCAATTTGCCTGAAGGACCACATTTTCTCACATCAGCCTGACCAATGTTTTGAGATATTCTGGAGAGGTCCTTTTTTCTGTCCAACTACCATCACAGGTACATCTGGTAGAAACATGAAATAATCTTCTCCCTTCTGATGAAAATTAAATGGACATCCTCTTTGCTATCTTTCTGTCTGCAGATTAAGATTTTGTGAGACCCGTGAGGTCTGATGGTTTAAGGAGAATAGGCCAAAAAATCACGGTACCTGACAGCAAGTCCAAACACGGAACTGTCAGTCCCGGTAAATGCTGCCCCGGCATCCTGATACGTTCATTTGTAGCAGATTTTAGAAATCTACAAGCTGGACCAGGGACATCTGCCTTAAGTTTACTTTTAATGTTTTTTAATTGACTCTCTGAGATGTGCTGGACTTTATAAGTGCTGATGCAGATATCTGAATGTGCACAGAAGCAGATTTCTTGTCATCTCTCCTCACCCTCCTGTTGCATTTCCTTTTTTCCCCTGTTGAACCCTGTTTTCCCTTGGGGTCACTTGCCTACCATGCTGGTGCCCACTGTGTAAATTGAAACTGTTTTTAATTTCATAAACATCAGAATAAAGAAATGCTTGCAGAGAGTTTAATGGGAATTGCTTTCCATTTGTGCTTCCATTTAGCCACCTGTATGTTTATGGCTCCATTTGTTTACAGCCCTCATCAGCTGTTTCAGGATTTTAAAATGCAAACATGTGCTGGAGCAGTGCACAAGAGCCTATAGGGACGAAGTCACATGTTTTCCTTAAGCGTAGGGTGATACAGTGATGTAGGGTGATACAGTCATGTAAATATTTAAATTTTCCAGCTGTAATCTGATTTTAAGCTCGCCTTTTTAACTCGTGTTTTTCAGCTGTTAATGCGATTCAGCTTGCATTTTCGGCAGATGTCATTTAGTCACCCCACCCCCTTTTATCTGGGTTTCTTCCATATTTTAAGGCCTGAATAGAAGGGCCCTGAGCCACACAGGACAAGTGCTTGATGGCTGCTGGAAGAAAAAGAGGAACTGTTTGGAGAATATGGAGAGAGTGTGTGCATGTGTGCCTGTTCGTATATCTCCCTCTGTTCATAGCAAACTAGGGACCACAGGCATGTGATGATGAGATGGTGCGGAAATGTATGTTTCCCAAGATAATGTGGGGATTTTCAGAGGAGCTGTTAGATAGATAAGGGGGTCAAAATAAGGCAGCAAAACAGTCAGATGACTTAATGGTGTAATGCTGACCATTTCAGTAATCCCTGGAGTATCAGCACAGGCCTTTCAGCTGAGTCCAGGCATTTGAACAACTGAATGTTTGAATCTAAATTAGAAAGTAAACAAAGGGTTTACTTTTTGATGTATTATTTAAATACCCCAGGACATATTTTGCCACACATACCCTATCCTGACTTTGCTGTCAATGTACTGTTAGAGTTATTTCATATTATTCTGTCACTTGGTACACTGCTGTAATACATTTGGCAATCTGCAGCCCTTAAACGACAATTATGGAAAATATTGAAACTATTTGAGTGGTTCTCCCCGCAACAGAGTAATCAGATTGACAAGGAAGAAGCTGAACAACAGCCAGTCCAATATCTAGCATACACATACAGGATATGTATGTAGAGAAAGGAAGCAAGCTTAGTCTTCTTGATAATACATGCACACACATGCATACATTCATACAGGTTGACACCTGACAGGTTACCCACAAGGGAATCTAGTTAATATCAAAGAAAACAAATCTTGATCAGTTTGGGGATGTTCAGCTTTGATAGCCCTCTATTGTAGGCTAAATCCTCTACCAAAATGGAGTTCTTCTTTCAGAAATGGAAAAAGGTCATCTTCCTAAGTATTTCACCCCAAAAAACTCAAGTTCCAAACCTACACATTGAATATAGCTCTGCGCCATCCTTCAGAGGGAAATTGCCTTTCTTGGAGACATCAAGTAACAACAATTCTCAAAATAAAATGAGCTGAGGCTCATAACAATGAACATGGTCAAATGTAGCTCCTTTGGGGTAAATCATTTACTAAACTCATAGGTGAGGATGGTGAAACTGAATCTTTCCTTCAAGATCTCAAAACACAGGTTGGCTCGTAAAAGCACAAGCATATCGAAGATGTAATCAAAACATCAGCTATTATTATAGATTCCCTCCCCAAGGAATTTATTGTCAGACAATATTAGCACTTGTAAAATTCCACTCTTCACAAATGGCTTCTCTCATTCTATGTGGTTTTAACTTCTTGTAATTTGCTATGTAGTTGGCTTCAATGTATGAAGATCCTATGTACGACACACTTTCAAGAGGCTGGATCCTTTTGCTCAGAGATGCAATGAGGAATTTAACAATTTATTTATTCATTCATTTATTTGCAATATTTGTATATCACCCTTCTCAACCCCGAAGGGGACTCAAGGGAGTTCACAACTACTTTGAACTTGAACTCCCAGAAAACTAGTCATTAGAAGACTGTACCTCCCACAATCCCTATCAGCTGAACTATAGCTCTTAATACCTCAAACTAAATGATATTACATGTGCACTAACTAGTGGGGAGAGGACAAAGCTTATGCCGATGTGGCAAACACCACCCCCACTGAAAAAAATAATTTTGAAATACAGCCTGCTATAGATGGACTGTGATTTGTAGACTGTAGTCTTCCAGCTGTTTTGGACATCAGCTCCCCAAAGCCTCATTTGCCTTGGCTAATGATCAGCAATTCCGGGAAGTCCAAATCACCTGGAAGTTCAGAGTCTGGGAATCACTGAACTAGATCTCTATAATCTCGACTTCTTTTGAGATAAAATACCAGGTCTTTCTATAGTATGTGTATTTGAATTACACTTTGGTGCTCAAGCATTTAGACAAATTTGTACTATGATATTAAATAACATTTCCATTTGGATTGGAGAAATGAGTAATGCATGCTATCACTTAAAAGAGGATCAGAAAGCATCCTTTACGTCAATGCCAGTTGAGATACAAATAAGATAATAATGCGCTGTTCTGTGATTTATTCTGAACCTGACTCTAAGAAGCTTTTTTTTTTTTTTTTGGTAATCTGCTGCAAAAACACAATCTTCTGCCATGATAACAAAACAAGTTGACCTCTGAGAACATGTAATTTCCCAGAGTGGAATCTAATCTTGTGAATGGCACCAGGTAAAGGACTCTAGCTGTGTTCTTGGCAGGTGCTGTTGGCATAATTAAGGCAGCTGTGTTTTATAAGTAGGCTTATTCATGTAATCCTTTTTCTCCTCAATAACTCCTGTTGAGGAACCAGGATTATACAAATCTGGCATCAACAATAGTGACAGGATGGAAAGGGAGGGTCAAGGGTAGGAATGAGAGGAAAGGATGGCTTTTTCAAAATTATACTTCATTGTTGCTTTCCTTTAAAAACTATTGACTGAAGAATAATAGAAACTATAGTGAAACTGGTAGCCATATAAGTAGAATGCACCTCTAGATAAAAAAACCCCTCTAAAATCAGAAAAGTAAATAAAGAACAACACTGAATAAACAGGGGAATTCTAGACAAGAATCAATCAGGGTCAGCTATCACCTCCCAACAAAGGATTCCGTCCAGGCAGCAACCAGCCAAGCTTTAAAGCTGCAAGGCCATTAAATGCTAATCAAGCTGGCCAATTGCAACATCCACACTTGCCTCGACAGACAAGAGTTCTTTTTCTCACCCTGGACATTTGACAGATATATAAGCCCCACTTGCCTGGGGCTTATATATGTCAACAATATCGAAAGCTGCTGAGAGGTCCAAGAGAACCAACAATTATAATTATATGTCCAGCCATCACCACTTTCTCCTGTGATGTTAAAAAGACTTTGTATACATTGATAATTCATAAACCACTTCCTGACTTATTTTAAAATATGCTTTGTCAGAAGACTGTTATTCTTCCAGACCTTGCACAACCTCTGGTATTTTTAAAAAAACCCATGCATATTTCTCAATAGTACTTTTTTTTTCTTTTGCAATATCCAAAACAATTGAATATGTGTATATCTTCAGTTAAACATATTGGCTGTGGTCCTGCGTGGGACATGCAGTCACAATGTCATGTACCACATCAGCTGTAATATAGTGCCACAATTATAAATGAGAAAACAAAAGTTAAGGGATTATAAATCTAATATATTTCAAAATCCATTGTGATGTTATAACATTGTAGCTGCAGTTTCTCAAGTTGCTCCTGACACGACAAAAAAAGAAAAGAAAAAGAAAAAAAGCTGCAGTTATAATGCTGGAACTACCTAAGAAGACACCAGCTTTAACTGTAGCCATATAGGGCTCTGTAGGTCATAGCCAATGATTTGAATTGAACTCCATACAGAGCTGCAGCCAGAGGAGTAGCAAGGGATGTGTAGCAAGCCCTATATGGTTCTGGCCCAGCTTACTTGTCCGAACGCATCTCCCTCTACATCCCGTCTCACAGTTTAAGGTCATCCAGGAAGGCCTTGCTCTCGCTCCTGCCAGTGTCACAAATACGTCTGGCGGGGACAAGAGACAGGGCCTTCTCGGCTGTGGCCCCCCGCCTGAGGTAAGATCGGCTCCATCCCTCCTGTCATTTAGGAAGAAATTGAAGTCATAGTTCTGGGATCAGGCTTTTGGACAACAGACATAGATAGCACTTTGGACATGGAATTGGATATGGAAGAGACTGGAATGATGTTATGGCTATTAATATTGTTTTTACTGTTTTAATGAATGTTTTACTTATTGTTTTAATTGTTATTATATTGCTGTGTTATATGTAGTGGCATCGAATTGCTTCCAAATGTAAGCCGTCCTGACTCCTGAGAAGGAACGGGATAGAAATACTGGAAATAAAATAAATAAATATGATTTAAGTAGCTGTTTTCTTGTTTGCTCTAGGAGTGGTTTTGTTTGTCCTTTTGTTATTGTGGAAAAGCGGAGGATTTTCTTCTATATACATCTGGTAACAGCAGCCTCCAATACACCCATGGGGCCTATTTTTTCCCTTCATGTATGGGGGAAAGGAGCAGATCGAAATGAGGGGTGTATGTGAATGGACTTGGAGGTTTACAAGATGAAAAATGCCTCCACTACCAAATGCACCTCAAGAGGCAGTTGAGTTGGCCCTGGGTTCTTCCACAACCCACGGTAAGCTCACTTTGCAGAACTTGTTCTCAGAGGAAGAATTTGACCAGAATTTGCTTTCAATAACCTACAATTTGAGGTTCTGTAAAATAACATACATTGCCTCTGTGGTTGAATTCCTTTACTGAGAGCTGAAAGATCAATTATTGTTGCTAGAAGCAAACATTAAATCTGTCAGAGCCTCTGACTGATATGGTTATGAAAAATGGCTCAAGTTACATGAAAAAGTGATGAAAAAGCAGGCTCTCTGATCTGTTTTTCTGAGAATTCTCTCTGGAGGAAGGATAAGGGAGGTCTGGCAAGATAAAAGGAGCTGTCTTGTTTTGCAAGACAGAATATGGAATAGTGCCCATAAACAAATTCGACTAAGCCTCCCTCTGAAGCTGTGCTTGAAGCTCAGGGGAAAGCTAGATTTTATTCTCTCTTAACACTTTGAAAAACATAGAGAACTGCAGCGAACTGAAATCTGCTACAGTAAATCATATAGGATTTTTGTCTAATGCTGTGGATTATTTCTAGTGTCTATCGATATAAAATGTTTATCCTGAGAGAAAATGTTGCCCGCTAAGTGAGGACAACCTGTTTATCGAAGTGGTTTAAGGTACCAGAAGCAAGATGAATGAGGAGTCAAGTCGATGTGTTCGATCAGAATTCTACATCCCTCAAGATCGGTGCCATATTTGTGACATATTATTACCATCATATTTGCGTCCTGTTGTGTCCTGTTAGCTAGCAGAGCAGATTTCTATCATTTGACACTGCTGCTCGCTTTTAATGTAGGCTTGATGGTATTTGGCCAGGAAACATTACACAGTTAACAGATTTATTAGTACGTAGCTGGTGTAGAGTCTCAGCCACTGTTTCCTAGCACTAGATCATCAACCAATGGCTCATGGATCATCACTGATTGATAGAGTATCACTTAGAGTAGCTCTGACATAAAAGATAAGGCAAACGAAAAGATGTCTTGTGGCACTTTTCATGTATAACCCAGTTGCAGCATTCACACTTACCTCAAGCAGACAAGAATTCTTTCTCCTACCCTGGACATTTCACAGATATAAGCCCCACTTGCCTGGTTTCCAACAGACCTCACAACCTCTGAGGATGCCTGCCATAAATGCAGGCGAAACGTCAGAAGAGAATGCTTCTGGAACATGGCCATACAGCCTGGAAAACTCACAGCAACTCAATAACCAATTTATTTCAGCCTAAGCTTTCATGTATTACAGCAAACGTCTTCCGATGTACAGAATGGGTTTTAGCCTTCACAAGTTTTTGCTGAGATAAATAGATTAGTCTTTGAAGTGCCAATTTCTTTTTATACTGAGCCCTGCCACATGCACAATGGAGGACCTTCTTATAGTAACACCAGAGGCACTCCAAGTGGCCAGCTACTGGTCAAAGGGCATTTAATCAACTACCAAGCTTACAAATTTTGTGTTTTGTTTGTTTGTTTGTTTGTTTGTTTGTTTGTATGTTTGTTAAAAAATGCAATGCAACTGTTTGGTCTGCCCCTGACATGATAAATAAAAATATACTGAAACAAAAAGGGCCATCTCTAAGAAAACTGCATTAAAATATACTCGGACAGTATTTGCTTGGTTTTACCTGGTTTTAGTTACGCAGGTACTAGTCCATGCAGTATCTTATGTAGTATTTAAGGGAGTATCTCACCATTTATATATATAGTATTTCAATGATTTATATAGGATTTTAATTGAATATTTTATATTGCATTTTAAAATCTGGTTTTCATGTATTTATTTGTTTGCTTTATATGTGAAAGACCTATGGTCTATGCATCAAATAAACTTGAACTTGAATTTAAAATATACTTCTATTCTAAAGGGAGCCTTCAGCATCCCTGCACCAAAATAAGCACAGACCCTTTAGTAACAACTCATCAACACTTAGTACTACCCAGTGCTCAACTCTCTAACACTAAGGAAGTATTGTTCATAAATCATGAAATTTATTATAAGGGTTTTAATCAATATTTAATTCTATTTTAGCATTTGTATATGTTTAGGTTTAAAATTAGATTGCATTGGTTTTATTGTAAGCTGCTTTCAGTGTCTTTTTAGATAGAAACGAGGAGGAGGGACGAGGAGCAGGGCCTTATCAGTGGTGGCCCCTCACCTGTGGAACTCACTCCTGGGGGAAATTAGGGCATCAACATCCCTCCTCTCCTTCAGGAGGAAAGTAAAGACGTGGTTGTGGGACCAGGCCTTTGGGCAATCTGACAACTAGATAAGGACAATCAGACAATTAGGACTGACAGGACTGGCAATGTGGAATTGGAATTTGGACTATGAGATAGCGAATGCTGACCGTCAATGAGGAGTAATTGGGTTTGTATTGGTTTTATTGGTTTTACTGTTGTAATGCAGGGACTGTGGTTTAATTGTTAATTGCTGCTATTTGTTTACTACTGTTATGTGATGCTGGCATCGAATTGTGCCTTTGTAAGCTGCCCTGAGTCCCCTTCGGGGTGAGAAGGGCGGGGTAAAAGTAACCGAAATAAATAAATAAATAGAAAAAGCAGGGTGCAAACAACAGCAACAACTCTGTTTGAGTCAAGGAATGTGAATGATGATGTAGCCCCATTTTTGGCAGTTGGGGCAGCTATCCAGCAGTTTTTCAAGTTATGCTCATATCATATAGATCATGGTATTCTACATGCAAGAAGAAGGCATGTATAAATAAATTATATTATAGCTCATGGCAGGGGAGGAACTGCTTAGAGTAGCAACTATGATGCTTTTAGGGGGGAAAGTCGCATCTCTTAGTACAAACAAAAGCAGGAGGAAAAATCCATACCACACCAGCCACTATCATTTGATTGCATACTTTTTATTCCATACATTAGTTTTTTCACAATTTAGGTAACAGTGATGTAGCAGACGGGGAAAACACACAACTACAAATCTATGCCTTTTTTGAGTCAGAATGATGACATCAACTGCCAAAGTGCCACAGTGACTGATGGATCATCTTTGCTCTGGCATGTGAAGGAAGTGATAACAATGACTGAGCTTCTATGTAGCACACATAGCTAGGATGTTGCTGTTCTGCTCTGTCTTCTGATCCTATTCCATAAAACTCCCCTTGAAAGCTTAGCAGCTGTACTGAGAAAAGGAATCCTATGCACTGGTGAGCGGTGTTCTGGTGCATGATGCTTATTTATTATTTATTTATTTGCGATATTTGTATACCGCCTTTCTCAACTCCGAAGGGGACTCAGGGTGGTTTACAGTGTTAGCAACAATTCGATGCAATTGATACAATACAGCATAAAACATCAAATTGACCCTCTCCTGATAAAACTTTAAACGTTATTAAATACAGCACATAAAATCACATATCACACAAAGACATAGCCATTGTTCCTAAACAGTCCTGCATCATTGCATTTTCAACGTTCGCTTTAACTTTAAATATTCCTATGATGGGCCAAATGCTTGGTTCCACAACCAGGTCTTTAGCTGTCTCCTAAAGGTCAGGAGGGAGGGGGCCAACCAGCCTCCTTCTACCTGTGAGCTGTGATATAGTGGGCAAAAGGGATTCTCTAGGGATTCTCTAGGGATTCTCCTTCCAATTCCTGGTTACTGGTGGGAGGGGGGCTGAATGTGCCACCCTTCAGCACCTTGCTCAGGAGTGTCACATCACTCCTTTACTTGATATGGCTACCTGTCTTTTAAGATGGATTTGGGGAATATTTATAGTAATCCAAAAATTAGAATGCAAAACAGTTATGAGGTCCAATGCCTAGTTTATCATGTTTAACAGGATGCCAACCAATTAGCATTAAGGAAGACTGGAAATAAGATCAAATGGAGGATAAATGGACACCTCTTTCCTTTCTTTGATGGAGTTTCTTCTTCACGCTTATAGTATAAATAGTGAGTTTTTCCTGGTTTGTTTCCATTTGTATTGTAAAAGGAGCATTTAATATAGGTGATTTTTAAAACAATTTCTGTGTGTTTTGTGCAAGTTGAGCCTATGCTATCTAAGATCAATACCACTGACTTAAATAATGTTTACTCCCAAGTAAATATGTAGAGGACTGCAGTCATATCCAGTAAGCTTAACTGTACAGTTTTATTAGTATTATTTCAAAGATGCCTGTGTTTGAACATGGCATGTGTTAATTAACCTTAAAGGAATGTACTACTAGAAAACAACACAGCAGGGGTGAAGCTTGGAGTCCTGGTGGTGATTAAGCTAGAGCTCAACACAAAATAGATCAAATTAAACTTTTCCCATGACTGTGATAGGAACACAGCTCCTTCTTTTGGTGGTTATGACTTGAGCTTGCTCAGTGAATTTTCAACAGCTGCACTGGGGAATTTTTGGAGGGCTATTTACTGGATGTGAACACAAATTACTTCCATTGTGTAATTTCTTTTCAAATCTGTGAGCTTTAAGTTTACAAAACAATACCCAAACCAAATGAGTCAGTCAGAGTGGATCAGTTACTGATATTACACATTCAGGCAAGTACATATCTTATGCCATCTTAATCAGCAAACTTTTCTGGTGAAGGAATGACTTCAGACAGTCATAAAACTATTTCGCCTCTTTCTAACATGTAAGAAAAACCTAATAGACTACAGTTTGTTGCTTAAATGATGTTTAATAGAGAGGATAAAACTACTGGATGTTTCCATTTGGAAAAGAGTGTATTGTCCTGTGTTTAATAATAAATCAATAATTTTTTACCCTGCCACCATCTCCCAGAGAGACTTGGGGTGGCTCACAAAGCACTCAAAGGTGCAAACATCCAAAATACAAAAACTGCAGTAACAATAACATGAAACAATAACAGTCAACATAAATATCTCCCTACACAAAGCCCCCTGGTTAAAACCAATAAAATACAGCAATATCTGCAGGTATGAAACAACAATAATCAATCTCAGTCATGTAAAGTTCTTGGTGAAATCTATGGGTCCTCACGTATATTCATTAAAGGAATCTAAATATGGCCGAAGGCTTGCCGATAAAACCATGCCTTCAATTGTGTACGGAAGGCTTGAAGAGTGTCTGATCTCCCTCGGGAGGGCATTCCAAAGACGGGGGGGGGGGGGGGGCACTACTGAGAAGGCCCTCTCTCTCGTCCCCACCAATTGCACCTGAGACTGAGGTGGGACCAAGAGGAGGGCTACCCTTGGGGAAGTTAGTAATCTGGCCACCAACCTTTGTACTGAGCCATCTTCAAAGGCAGGCCTATGTAGAGTGCACTGCAGTAGTCCATTCTAGATGTAACTAAGACATGGACCACTGTGGCCAAATCAGGCTTTTTGAGATATGGTCGCATCTGGCACACAAAGCCATCACCGACATGTGAATTGCAAGTGTCAGCACTGAGTCCAGGAGGACCCCAGACTGCAGACCTGTGTCTTCAAGGGGAGTGTAACCCCGTTGAACACAGGTTGCTACCATATACTCTGATCAGCCCCATGACTGACCAGAAAGATTTCTGTCTTGTCTGAATTAAGCTTCAGTTTGTTGTCCCTCATCCAGTAATTATTTTGAATTAGTTTTGTTCTGGGTGTTTTTAAAGGTAATTAAGAACCTACATTTTGAGATTATTTGTGATTTTCAATTTTAAGCGATCTTGCGGCCTCCACTAACCTTCTCATTCCCCCACCTAATGGGAAACAGGCAAAGGGACAGATTGCTCTTATAGAGACCTGAAGTTATCATTCTGGGAAAGGTTTTGAAATTAGCCTTGAACTTATCCAGGGTTTTGCAGTATTACAAAGGTTGCCCATGTGACTGCAAAGCAGAAATTTCTACAAAACAGACATTTCTATCTGCTCCAGGCTACCCATAGGGTGCAGATAACCTATGCCGCTTTATTGGAGAGGAGTGTCTTTGGGAACTTGAATCTGCTACGATCTGGGCCATAAGAATCCCTCCTAGAAAAACTACAACGCTAAATCATTTAAAAAAAAGTAGTTTGTTTGTTTTAGCTAAAATAAAGCACTTAGAAACTTCTGAAGGTCAGATGTGCCTGCTTGGTTGGCAATAAAGGGCTTCCTGGAGATGGGTGGGGAAACCCCAGGCTATGTCCACAGGGATTACTGAAATGCTAAACCTATAACTCATTACAATATCTTCAACCAAGTAGAAACGATGTCATTCTCTCTAGGAAGAGGTCAAACAGGACTGACAGCCAATAATCATATATAATTGTCTATAAAAGAAAAAAAATGACAAGGCAATGTGCCATTCTTGTTTTGTTATGAGAAATTGCAGGTCTCTTTACATAAAGCCCTTGCAGTCCTTGCTGCCAAGCATCAATGACATCAGAAGAGGGGAAGCCCTTCCCAGGGCCAAACAAACATCAGAGCTGATCTGTCCCACTTTGCGTAACAAGGGCCATTTTACAGGAAATACAGATAAATACAATCTACTTAAGCTAAAATTCCTCCCTTCAGCTCATTTCTTGATTTCTCTCCATGTATTCTGCAGCCTTTGTTTTTAAAACTGTGTGTTTTTCAAAGATTCTGAAGTGTGTGTCCAAGTGCTCATTCACATAAATGCACAAATGTAAGCAGGTACAGTTCAAAGGTGTTATATTGTTTATGAAAGTGCCTCAGATGCAAATGAATTCATCTCAGTACTGAGGATCTTTCTGCAGCAGCTCAAATTCTTGAGGCCAGCTGCTCTTAACATTGAACGGCAGACTGATTCTTCCTGTATTAGAAACAACTGCACAAAAAAGCATCTACCTCTTGAAAAATGTCTGCTTAATATCAGCCTGGATCTATATAGATAAGAAAAATAAATTAGAACTCAATAAGTGGAGGAATCCAATGTTATCAGTGCCATTGACTGAGAGAAAGGACAGCTACTCACAAAGGGCCGTCCGTTGATACTATGGACGGCCCTTTTGGCTATTCTGGTAGTGAATTTTGTGCAAAATAAGTCATAAACTGCAAAAATTCCCATCAGTTCAGGACTCCTTTTGTCAGTGTTTCTTGACATTGGGAATTTGTGTTACCGTTTTCTTTTTCTCTTCTTCTTCTTCCTTTTTTGTTGCTATTTTTGGTATATTTTGAAATATTTTTTCAAAGTTCCATAAAATATAGGTAAGTCAGACACTATACAGGCAGGCCACTTCCCAAATAGGCCACTTTGAAAATATTAATTTTGAGATGTTTTCATGTATGTGAGTAACAGGATCTTCATAATCGAAATGAACAGCTTAGACTTCATGAGAGCTTGCTAAATCACAGGAAAATATTTTGGTGATAACATTAGAACAATCTGTTCCAGAGTATGTTCATCTAGTTACATGGGAGAATTTGCAAGAACATTGCAGAATCAGGGAACAATGTGAAATAGGTAATTTGGTATCAGCTTAACCTCCAACCTTTTGTTCTAGTTGCATGAATCCATAGCAAGACTAACTGCCCTAATGGGTAATAGCTAAACGTTATCAGTATTAACATGAAAATCTTTGCTTTCTCCTTTGTCTTACTCCTAATGAAAGAGGGGAAGAAAATCAGTTGTTGTGGCAGAAAAATTCAAGTTTTTCTAAGTCAGACAGATTTCTTTAAAATATAGTTGTTTATAAATATGCTACCAACCAAAGAGGAAAACACATGCAAGAAGGCTGACATCTTGTTAATATCACAGAATTATGGAAGAAAGCACAAGGGCCATTATTGTTGTTCACCTCTTTGAGTCCCCCCAGTGATGAGTAAATCAGTATATAAATGCAGCAAATAAATAAATAAATAAATCCTTTCCAAACCCCTGCTTTGCAGAAATATACTGTCAAAGCACTCCCAATAGATGATCATCCAGTTTCTATTTAAAACCCTCAAGAGAAGGCGATTCCATCAGACTCTGATGCAGCATATTCCATGGCTGAACGGTTTATACAGTTTGTATTGTCGGAAAGTTCTTCCAAATGTTTAGATGGATTTTTCCCTACAATTAGTTCACTAGTTGTCTGCCTTCAAATCATTTATACTAAGATGAAACTATTGTGATATTTTCTTGAGATTTATTCACCAGGGTTTACTATGGCCTGTCTCTTAGGCTGAGAAAAATGTGAGTTACCAAAGGTGACCAAGTGGCTGAAAGGGGATTTGAACCCTGGTCTCCAAGTGTCTTAGGGTAGTTCCAGACAGTCCTTTATCCCACAAGCATCCATGCTAGAAAATATAGATGCTTGTGGGGGGCTGTTCGCACCCACCCCAGAAAGTGCGTGCTTTCTGGGATGGGTGTCCACATGTTCTCTCGGGACTAGCCTGAGAAAACATGTGCAGGCCCTATCCTTCTCTCTCCAAGCCCCCAGGCCCCTTAGAAAACTAAGAAAAACTTACGTGCCATCCAGTTGAAGCCCCAGTGGTGATTTTCCTCCCTCATCCTCCCCCCTCCCCTGCTCTCCTGGCACGTCATTTCTATGAGCCGGGAGAGCCCACTGGGGCGCCAACTGGACTGCATGTAAGTTTTTCTTAGTTTTCTAAGGGGTCTGGGGGCTTGGAGGGAGGGAATGGGTATTTCCACAGTTTATCGGGCTTATTTCGCCTGGTAAACTGTGGGAATACTGTCTGGATTGCAGTATTCTGCAGTCCAGACCCAGAAATAATGGCTTTATTCCGCACTTTCCAAGAAGACGCGGAATAAATCCCCAAACAAATTAATTCGCTACAAACCAGAACATTGCCCTTTGTCCAATACTCAAACTACTCCATCATGATGTCTCTTACTCGTTTTGTTGTTGTTTGCCTTCAAGTTTTTTAAAGTAATAGTTATGCTAAAATCATTATTGGTGATTGGTGTAATTACAGAGCTGTGAAAAGCTACTTTTAAAAATGGATGTCAAACAGGTAATTTCCCCAGGCTCTGAGGAAGGAATGTTACTAAAATCCAGAATGAAGAAATGTTTCAATATATTTGTTTGGGTGGAAAAGTTATATTTTTCTGGAGTGTTCATACAGTTACCCAAAGGGTCCACTAGGTGGCATTCTAGATCAGATAATATCCAGAATTCTCCATTTGTGATGCTCTCCAAATACCCCTTTTGTCCATTTTGTTCAACAGATGACTAAACCGTAATTATGAGAAAGAGGCGAAATGAAGGTATTCCTGCCCCTGTAAGAATTCTGTCCCCTCCTCCATGGAAATGTTCCTTGAGGCCTCAAATTTCTAGCACTTCAGAGAGTAAAACATTGCACATTGTTCACACCTAGAATTTTTATGTTTTATTGTCTGTCTCATTTGTTTGGAAACTTTCCTTGCACTTTTCTTTGGAAGCCTAATGTTAAATAATTGAAAATTTCAGTTATTGCAATGCTAGAAATTTTGGGAATTGAAGTAAAAATTTAATTGAAGAGTGCAGAAATCTTATTATAGAGGACAATGTTCTCATTTTGCCATCCATTGTAGCTACTAGGGGTGTGCAATTCGGCTAAATCCCATGCCATTTTTTGTGTCCAGATGTTGGTGGTCCCCTGATTTCTTTTTCAGGAGCCTCCCTAATTCAGGTGGGCAAAATCCGTTTTTCAATCCAGCATCCCAAAGATCTGTTTTTGCTGCAGGAGGATCCAGCCTACTGGTGACATTGGGGGGACTTCCCAGGCTCCCCTTTCCATCATTTTTAGTGCATCAGTCTTTTTAAAAAATATTTTATTGAAATATTTTTCTATAACATAAAAGAAATTGGGGAAGGAAGGAAAAATATGGGGAAGGGTGTGGAAATACCAAAAAAAAGGGGGGGGGGGTTAGGGCTAAGGTTAGGAATTGGGATTTGGGAAAAATGTATTGTTGACTTCCAATCCTTTTCATCGAGATTTAAATTCTGTACTTCTCCTTTATTTCCTCCTCTTTTTTATATTCCTGGGGTAACTGTTTTCTTCTTGATTCTGATTTATAGTCGTATCCTCATTTTTTCTTGTTTCATATATCTTATTAATAAAGTCCAGTCTTTTTGAAGTTGCCTTGTCGTCTGTTAATTGTTGTGTTAGTTTATCCATGCTCATAATTTCCACTCCTAATCCCAAACACTTCCAATGTCTTCAAAATCTCCTTCACTTTTACAACTGCAGTAAATTAATTTCAGAGCTGTATTATTTGTACTAAAACTACTTTCTGTGCTCCTCTGTTTAATTTCTCCTTTTATTCTTTTTCCTGTGGGTGGGATGGGGGAACAACATGAAGGATTGTAGCAGACAGAAAATTCCATCTAAAGTGTTCAGACTATTAACAGTCTGAAACCAACAGGCTTTCCTCCAATCAACTCCACAAGGGCATATTAGCAATTAGCAACACTCACGAGCTACCTTCGGGCCAGCTCAGCAAGGGCAAGTTAGTCAGCCAATGTGTGGGAATGTGTTTGACTTCTGTGGCCAGTGACTACTTCCTTATGTAAGCATGAGGCTTCTTCCATAGAACTGGCAGTACTATGAACTGAAAGCTTCATTATGCAACAGTGAAAAAAAATGTGGATTTGGAAGAGGAATGGCCGGAATAAGCCAGATAATATTTCACACTTTTCTTACACCAGAGGATCACTGTCTGAACTTTCCTGCAACATTTTTTCTGAAGTATTTTCTTTATTGGAGGCTCTGATTATTTTGCAACAGTAAAACAGTGAAGAATTTTGGGAAGTTTGCAGTACTTGGATACAATCCCAACATTTTTGTAAACAGCTGTTTCTATCCTTTCCACCCCTGTCATGAGTTTGCAGGGTGATTCCTACCATTGAATACAGTGATGTAGATATTGATTTTTCAGATAAATAATTTCAAGAAGCAGTTATTGTTTTTTAGAATCATCACCATCACAAATTTGTCATCAAGACAAAGAGAGATGTGTGTTGTCTTTTCTCAGATGCCAGAATGCTATGGTTGGGCTTGGGGGCTCTGTATCATTACTATTGGGAGAGGGAAACCGTAATCTGCCGTGCCTTTGGCAGCAAAATGGGTAATTCAATCAGATCTAGAATTTTGTACTTGTTATACCATTTTTTTCAAATATTTTTTAAAACATTTACTAAGAAAGTAGGGGAAGTGGGAACAAGGGAAGGAAAAAGATACATTTGGGGATAATAGATTAGTTGTTGGCTGGTTGCATCTTTACAAATGTCTGGTAAAGATGTCACAAGGAGAAAACAAAGAGGGTGATGGTTGTTGAAAAATGAGGGGTTCTTTTACAATATTTTCATTGTCACAAGTCTTTATCTCTTTAATACATATTACACAATATATTGAAGATTCTAACCATTTTAATTTTAAGTCCATTGGTTGTATGTTCTTCTGTCTTCTCATATTTTTGCCCTGTCTTCATATGTTCTTTTCCAATTCTTCTTCAATGGAAATTAAACCAATTTTTTCTTACCAGATTATTTCACATGAAAACTTCTCTTAAATTATTTATTATTAATATCTACAAAGAAAGTTCTACAATTTTCATTTAGATTGTTAGTAGGCAAGTGCTTTTTACCATTTTATCATTACCATGCTGTCTCTTTTTCTGTATTTACAGCAAATGTAATAATAAGAATAAGAATAAGAGTAATAACTTTATTTATACCCTGCCGCCATCTCCATGAAGGGACTCGGGGTGACTCACAGAAGCACTCCAAGTGCCGAACATAAAATAAACAATACATAAGCTTATAAACAATGGCAATATTAATTTACATCAGCAAACTTACATAAAACTTCACATAATAACATTTTTAAAAATTCATAAAACGCAGCAGTGCCTGCAGATAAAACTGGCTGTCTCAAATTAACAATCCTAGTTCAGAGAGAAGCAATCACTAAATCCTCAATTCTAACCATTAAAATCTACTCAAAGTCAAAGGTTTGTCTAAAAAGACATGTTTTTAGACTAAACCAAAAAGCTTGGAGAGTGGGGGCTAACCAAATCTCTCTGGGAGGGCATTGCAGAGCTGAGGAGCCACCACCGAGAAGGCCCCATTTCTCATCCCCACCAACCACACATGAGATGGAGGCGGGATCGAGAGGATAGCTTCCATGATAGAGTCCGTGCCGGTTCATAGAAGAAGATGCGGTCTCAAAGATAGGCTGGATCCGAAGCATATAGGGCTTTATAGGTAATAACCTGCACTTTGAATTGGGCCTGGAAACTTGTCCACAGCCAGTGGAGCTGTTTTAATAGGGGTGTGGTGTGCTCCCTATAGCTAGCCTCATCCAGTCCATCACAGCTGCCAAGCTGTGATATTTTCCATCTATAACTCTTGGGGTCAAAAGCGCTTCTGACTTAGCCATAATCTTCCAGTATGATACTATTCTTACATAACTTTCTTAAAATGTTCTTATAAAACATTTTAAATAACTTTCTCAGATAGCTCCTGAAGGCCAGATCTCTCAGACTTCTCTTTCTCAAGGTTTTCTGCACATTAGCCCATCTAGCCTTCTTTTATATCCATCTGTATCTCTCTCACTCTCTTTCTGCTTGTACATACATAAACACACACCCACACATGTGTGTGTGTGTTTATGTATGTACAAGGTTAATTGTTAAGAAATTATCATAGAAAATGCATAATATAAATGAAATAGAAATTATAGAAGCATACACACACACGCGCGCGTGTGTGTATGCTTCTATAATTTCTATTTCTTTTATATTATGCATTTTTCTATGATAATTTCTTAACAATTAACCTATTAGATAGCATCTCTCTATTAAATGTTATCATACCAAATAAAGAAGATAAACATATTATTTATCTTATTTTTAGTTATCAAATCCTGTTCTGGTCATCTTATTTTGGTGTTTCACAAAGTCTTTTTGTAGATTTTGCAGATTAGTTTGCTGCAGGACTAAAGTTAGTTTGTCCACCTCTGCCATTTCAAACATTTGTAATTCATTCCTTTATCGTTGGAGTAGCTTCTTGTTTCCACAATTTTGCATATTCAATTCTTGTTGTTGTCATGTAGAGAAAGAGTCTTTCTTGGTGTTTTGGTATCTGCTTATATAATAATCCTAATAAAAAAATATTTTGATTTCAATGTTATTTTATTTTTTAATATAGTTTCCATTTCATTATTTTTTTTAAATCCAGAAATCTCTAATCTTTGGGCAGGTCTACCACATGGGGTAGAAAGAGTCTTTCTTCTGTTTACATTTCCAACATAAGTCTGAACTTTTATATATCTTCATGAGTTTCTCTGGGGTTATGTGCCATTTAAAGTTCTCTTCTACAATATAACATATTGTAAATTGTAATAGTTTCTTCCAGAGTTGTTCCCATTCTTCTTGGTTATTGCTCATCCTATATATATATATATTTGCCCATTGAATCATGGGCTCTTTTACTTGTTCGTCAATTGTATGCTCTTTCAAAAGAAATTGATACTTGCTGTACTTGATGTAGATCACTAAGCAATATCTGCAGTTCCCAGATGGAGCTGCACTACTTCTTCCTTCATCTCCATCTGGAATGGCTAATTAACAGGGATAATGGGGGTTATAGTTCAACATGGTTGTGAGCTGCTGCTTCCAACTGTTGGGCAACAGGGCTTTAATTGGGAGTTTTCCCCATCTTTTCTTAAAGATCCCAGAAAATTATCTTGATACAGAAAATACCCTCTACCATCCATCCATGATCCAGCCATTGCCCACTTTCTTTTCCTTTCTTTTCTCCCACTACTTTCTCAGAATAAGGTTGAGGCACTACTGCTGTAAGGTGGAGAAAATAAAATTAAAAATAAATTTTATAGGGATTTTTTTCTGTGAAGTTTTGCTGCCCTGTTTTTTTAAATAACATATTTAAACAGATTGATGGCCTGAGAACACATTCAGAATAAAATATCATAGGATTTAGAAAATGAATTATATCAAGACTTTTAAAAAAATATGTTCCTGACTCTTCCACGAAACAGCTTTTTAATGAAATCTTGGCACTGACTATTTTTGGCAGCACCATTTGTCTAATTCAGAACATGTGCACATGACCAAACATTCATAAACAACTAAAATCAAGCTCCGGCTTTTTTTAGTCACTGACAAAATAAAGCTGTTCAAGATTTAATATATACAAATAGATTATTCTACTTAGAGGGAAGAGTTTGTGATTGCACAGGAAATTGAATTATAGGTTACTGATTGACTATAGCTATACATTTTACAAAGCTGTTGTTGTTGTTAGCTGCTGTCCAACCACTCAGCAATTCTTCGTATAAAACAGACTTCAGTGGCTTTGTACCAGACAACAGGATCTCAATAGCTTGAATACATTTAATGAGGGATTTGATCTACACTCAAACATATGCATGGGGAAGAAACATTAAGCAGTTTTTAAACATCTTGGGGAAAATAATTTGAGGTTTTCCCACCTGGCCAGGGCTCAATGCTATGATTTTGACATACCACAAGATAAAATTTAAAAACATAGAGATATATTACCGAAAGAAAAATATTAACATAGCTGTAGTTTAGTGTTTGCTATTGCTAGAAAAATATTAAGGAAATTATGTATCAGGAAAACAAAGAAACAGATTAGCAAAAGCCCCACAAACCTGACAACTTGGAATAAAGTGGTTTCATGATAAACTTTCCAACTGAAAACAGCAACTTAAAAAGGATTTTCTTTACCGACGGTTCCAGCCTGTGCTACATTTATTCCTTTCAATGCTATACTTCCATGGCTCTATTAAAACAAGATGGACCATAATTAAACTCAAGGTTCATATGAAATTGGAGAAACAATCAGATATAAGCAAAGAGAATGGGTTTTCAAATGACAAAAGCTGCTGGCAACTTGCCACCGCTCCTTTTTAATAGGAATCAAAAGGCACTATTCTGTGACCATAGAATTGCACTGGATGACTGTGATTCTAGAGCAGACACAAGCAAACTTGGGCCCTCCAGATGTTTTGGACTTCAAGTCCCACCATTTCTAACAGCCTCAGGCCCCTTCCTTTTTCCCCTCAGCTGCTTAAGCTTAAGGCTGTTGAGAACTGTTGATGTCCAAAACACCTGGAGGGCCCAAATTTTCCTGTGCCTGTTCTAGAGGAAACACTTCTCCAGGCATTTGTAGGTCCTCCAGTGTAAAAAAAATGGCACAGCACTAAATTCCTACGTGGTAAGAGCAGGGCACATGATGTGGTAATGCCAAATATATGGGTATTAGTTTTACATATATTTGTTTTATGGGCAATTGACTCTGTAAACATTATAGCTGGTACAAAAAATAACAGATGGTGTATAAGAACAAGCAGGATTTCTGCTGGGGTGACCTGTCTTGTTGTTGACTCAATAGTTTGGTTTTTGCATAAGTGCTGGAGAATAACTCTACACCAGGCCTGGGAAAACTTCGGCCCTGCAGGTGTTTTGGACTTCAACTCCCAAAATTCCTAACAACCTCGGGCCCTTTCCTTTTCCCCCTCAGCTGCTTAAGCAAAAGGAAAGAAAGGAAGGGGCCTGAGGCAGTTAGGAATTGTGGGATTTGGAGTCCAAAACTCCTGCAGCTTGGCCATGCTGGCTCAACACTATTCCAAATCCCAGCAGATTAAACCCTGAATCTTTTGGATTAGTTTTAACTAGAACAGAGTTGTTGAATTCATTGCTGAATAGTGGCCTGGTAGGAAAAACCTATTGATCTAATGGGTCCACAGTCGTTATTGCTAACAATTAAATATATGCCTGTGGTTGCTAATACGCTATTTCAAAAGGGAAAAATATTATTGGATACAGTTGACTGTTCTATACCGTGCCATGCAGCTATACTTTTCAGAATTTCAGAACAAAATAAAACACTGTTGCATGGCTTTCTCTGGATTTTATCACTTGGAAGGGGAAACCATTAAAGCCACAGCAGACGTCCATTGCTGTTCGCAATTTACAGTTTTGATGTGAGCTGCATTCATAGCTGTCTTGGCTGCATGTGGACCATGGGCCATGGTTGGACAAGCCTGGTTTAGGGGGTTTTTTCCCTCCTAAACTTTACGAACCTGCAAAGCTCCCTGAATTAAAAAAAAACTTTAGAAATGGAACTGCTAGAGGACAAAGTTCCCTTCTGAACAGCATGCCTGGCTGGAAAATGATGAACCAGGATTGTTGCCCCTTCACACAGGAATGCAACCAGGAAGATGACTGTCCTGGTAAGTACCTGGGATCACTGGTTGTGATAATATCCTCAGTGCATAATTAAGGGCATATCCAGACAGATTGAAAAGTGCTCAATTTTTTTCCTGTGCTTTCCCTTTTTAAACTGAGTCAAAGGAAAGAAAAAAGTATCAGCAAGTGTCAAAACTTCCCAGTTCTTTTTGTTTTGATTTTACCTGTACATTTTCTCTCATTGTTTAACATTACAATCATGGTCTTTTATTGCTAGCATTCTTCTTTACCTTGTTTGATGTCTGTTGAGTCTGTTGCCTTGGGAACAATCATTGTTCCTTGGTGGTGACCCTGTTAGCTTGCTCTGGAACAACATAGATAGACAACTATGGAAATGTTGTTTAATTTTGGGAAATAATTGGTTAGTTTAACCTGGCCTGAGAAGTGACTATAAAAAAATCCTTGTAAGTGATGGGAGTTTATTTGTTCAACTATCGAAGGCAAACAATTGGCATAATAATACTGGGTACAAGTTAGCTAGCAAAGAAAGTGGGATGATGGTCACATTGGGAGCTCTTCTGGATTCTTAGACCAGTGCTTAAAACACGCTTCTGGAATGAGCTTTGTGTATTCCAGGTAGACTGGAACATAAGATAAAGGTAAAGGTAGTCCCCTGACATTAAGTCCAGTCATGTCTGACTCTGGGGTGTGGTGCTCATTTCCATTTCTAAGCCGAAGAGCCAGCGTTGTCCGTAGACACCTCCAAGGTCATGTGGCCGGCATGACTGCATGGAGCGCCGTTACCTTCCCGCCAGAGCGGTACCTATTGATCTACTCACATTTGCATGTTTTCGAACTGCTAGGTTGGCAGAAGCTAGGGCTGACAGAGGAAGCTCACGCCGCTCCCTGGAATTGAACCTGCGACCTTTCGATCAACAAGCTCAGCAGCTCAGTGCTTTAACCCACTGTGCCAGACTGGAACATACTTAGTCCTAATCTTTTTTTAATAATGATTTTAAACAACTTCATTGGATGTGTTGCAGTAGCAGACTTCCAGATTAGTTTAATGTTTACACCTTATTTTATTATGTTATTTAATATTTAATGTTTATTTTACTTAAGAGATATTTGTCTTTACTGTTCTAATGTAGCATAACTCCTATGTATTTTTTTTACATTAATATTGAAATCTGAAATCTGTACAGTCTTCAGGATGAGGAAAACATCATTATGTGGATCTCAACCAACAAAACCAAACCCTAAACAAACAAGAAGACAGAATCAAAATGAAGGACCTCTTGGATTTCCCACTCCATTTGGCTGAGTCCCTGGGATGATGGTATAAACAGCTTTGATTGTACCAGGAGCAACCAAAAATATAATGGGATAAACAAAATGTTTATGGATCTCCAAAACAAAATTGGAACAAATTGGAACAAATTCTGGAACTTTCTTGTTTTTAAATAATCCCAGGGGAAGAAGAGAGAGCAAAATTTTCCTTCTTCTATAAAGGCTTAGGCAAAAGCAAGGTGCTGCAGCTTGTGCCAGTTAGCCTGGTTTTCCTCATTAATAACCTTTATAATCTTGACCAAACTCTGATTTTGTTTGTCCATGTGAGCCCTCAGTTTCCTCTATGAAATGTTCAAGAGATCTGGAATCCAAATATAGTGAATCTAGAATACAGCTATATTTCGTTAGGCAAAAAAAAAAAAAAAAGACAAAATAAGTGAAGAAAAAACATGGTGAAAATAGAAAAATGTGAGGAGGGGGTTACAGTTCTCCCTCCTGTAAAGTTTCTGTTTTTTATCTAATTTGGCCTGAGGATAACTAAGTCAAGATATTGATGCATATAAAACATGTTATACTGGAAATTTACCTCCTGGACACAATCTTTTAAAGTGTGTGTATCTTGAAACATCTGCATTTCTTTCTTCAAGTTGTATTTGCAATAAATAAGCAATCATCGTTTCTGGATATGCACAGAATGTCATCTATAAATCAGCCAGTGACATAAAGATGAATTATTTTTCTGTTCATCTCTTTTTCTCTCTGTCTCCTTGTCCAAAAGCAGTAATTTGATTCTTTTTATATAACCTGCTTCCTGTGAAACAGCTTTTATCATAATGCGTAGCCATTTGTGACCATCCCTTAGACAATGGAATGAACTAGGATTACGAGATGGCTATGACCCCAGGACTTGACGAAGCGGATTTTTAGTATAAGTGTATGTTATGTTGTATTGTCTAGTTTGTATCGTCATGGCTTACTGTACACTGTTTTCTTTGTTGTTGTTCACCGCCCCGAGTCGCCCTCGGGCTGAGAGGGGCGGTCAATAAATGCAATAAATAAATAAATAAATAAATAAATTAGAGAAACAGTTTTCTAAGAAATGAGGATGGATGTGTGCCAAGAGCATCACGTGATCGTAATTGCATTTGCACTTAGCATAGTTTCCACTGGTACTTTGGAATTTTTGTGTCACAGTCCCTGGCTAATCCATCAGGATCTAGTGTCTTAAGAGGCTGTCTTCCAACTGAGAGACCGCGTAACTGAGCTCTGGACCAGGAAATTTCCATCTACTATCACTCATCCTCAACCCACTCTCTTGTAATATAAGAATAACAATATCCAACTTTATTATTGCTTTTATGGTAATAATGAGATCATGTATGGGAACTGCATGCAGGAAATCTTAAATATTTTTAGCACAGATAAAATATTTTGATACTACGACTTGGACTTTATACTATACAGATATTAGGTTCCTACTCAGTACATTTGAATTCTCTCCTAGCTCTAGGATGATTGTGGTAACCTCACACACCAACCGCGCAGTGGCAGTTCTGGGACCAATGCATGCTACATTATTCCACTTTAGCTGCCATATCTCCATCCTTTGGGGTCCTGGGATTTGTGGTTTATGGAGGAACATTTAGAAGATCCTCTGGTGCCTCTGACCAAACTACAAAGCCCTGGATTCCATATGTTTACACTCTGTAAACAGGATCTGTTCAAAATCAGTCCCATAGGCTTTATATTTAAACCTTGTTGTGCAACAGAATGTACTTCCTTATTGAAGAACCGGGTCTTTTTCTCAGAGCAATGATTCAGAGCTTTCAAATTCATGCATAATGGCATTATCAACCAAGAATGGTTTCAGCCTAGTAGGAAGCAGGAGCCCAAAGCTCTATATCTGAAACAAAGAAAATGTATTTCCAAGTGAAAAAAAACTGTATTTGAGGCAACCACTTAAAAATCAAAACAAAATAAAACACAATTTAACCATGCAAAGAAACTGCTATGGTATGTCCCTGAGCAAACACCACCAAATTACACATTCTCTTATCTACTCTCTTTCCCTACCCTTCAATTTACAGAAAACAGGACACAAACAATGAAAACAGCTGTAGATGTCACTCATAATTTAAGACAGCCCTGTTTTTCCATCATCCTACATCTGATTGATACCCAAACCTTATGAGAAAATGGCTCAATATGTGCATATGACAATGATGTGGTTTGTGGCAAGTTCAGAATCTAAACCTCATCCTGTTTCAACTTCACAGAAGAAAACATACAATTAACATACCATAGATTGGTTTAAATATTCTAAAGTTGGTGGGATTTGATCTTGATCCTCTTACCTCCTTTGGGTAAATACATTTTCCTCATAAAATATGTTTTTTGAAATCAGTTCTTTATTTATAAGCCCCATCTCTGATTTAGAAATTGATTTCTCTCTGGTAATATTATTTTCTTTGTGAAAATAAAGAGCTCTAAATGGTATGAGTATATCTTGCCATTTTTGTTATTTTTAAGTGAAAGGAATGCTTTTTTTAGAGATCATTCCTTTCATGATTTCCCTGTTCTCCAAGAGGAAGAGCAAAAGTACAGAAGGTGGAAACAGAAAATCTGGGGGCATCCATTTTAAATGGGGGGGGGGCAATGGTGGCACAGCAGGTTAAACTTATAGGCTGCAGTACTTTCTGACCAGAAGGTTGATTATTTAAATCCATGGGACGGGGTGAGTTCCCACTGTTAGGCCTAGCTTCTGCCAACCTAGGCGTTCGAAAACATGCAAATGTGAGTAGATCAATCATTACCACTTCAGCGGAAGGTAACAGCGCTCCATGTAGTCATGCCAGCCACATGACCTTGGAGGTGTCTACAGACAACACCGGCTCTTCAGCTTAGAAATTAAAGGGAAATATTTACCTTTTACTATCCATTTTAAAAGGGGCCATTTTGTAATATTTGGGTTGGGAATGCTTACCACGGAGGGACAGTGTTGGTATAGTGGTTTAAGCACCTGACTGTGACTCTGGAGACCAGGGTTCAAATTCCTACTCAGCCACAACAATCAAGTGGGTGACCCTGAGCAAGTCATACACTCTCAACCCCCCAAAACCGTGGCACACATCAACACCACGATACTTAAAACAAAAAGTCTGAGCTGCATTATGAACTCGGTTTCCTTCCTGAGTGCTCAGATTCCAGCAGGAATGAAAACTGAGTAGTCATTGTGAACAGAAAAGCAAATATGGTTAATGTAATAATGACTAAAAGCATAAGTTGTGCAATAAAACCTTGTTTATTATGTGGGTTCATACAATAGTATAGTTTAACAAGAGATACCGTCTGCTGATAAATTCACTGCAAATCCATTCACTATCCTTTGATGTGTACACAATTTCCCTCTCCTACCTTATGGATAGTTTCACAGGCTGGTATATATTTTATAATGTTTAGAAACACATACACATATTTATACTTGTGGACAGCACTCCAGCAGAACTAAGAAGGATCAGCATCTCCTAACATTTGGCTTTGAGGGGCATTTCTGGCCGTGGCTCTTGGATCCAGCAGGGTGGTTGAAGACTGTAGAACAGGATGAAGAAACATACAACACTCTGTATGCTGTTGAGATGCAACTTATCAGACACAGTTGCAAGGATAAGAAGTCCGACAACGTCCTGTACATCACATCTTCTCATCTCTGTTTACAGATATTAGCTATCCTTATGCAACAAATTTCCTAGTGGCTTAGTGGATACAATAAGGATGGGTCTTTTCAGTCTGGATACAGTACTGCTAGATCAGAGATAGGCAAAGTGTGGCTTAGGAATATGTGTGCCTCCCCCAGGACTTTTTTTGGCCATTGATCCCTCAAGATTTCTCTTTTAATGGTAGGGGCAAGATGAATTACCTCCCCTGGAAGCTTCATGGACAATTCACCTTTTAAATAGGTTATTCATACACTCTATGCAGTGTTCAATGTGAATTTTTCAAAAACCAAGTAGACCTCTGGCCATGTTGACTTTTGCTTCCTTCCACTCTGGGTGCTATACAAATCTGCCCCCGACCTTGGAAGTTGTCCATCCCTGTTCTCAAGCTAGCTGCATTCTTATTTTTGTCCTGATTTGCCATCAACTTTTGACAATGCTATAAATAAGAGCTTGGTCACCAACGGCAATGCTCTTGTGGCTTCCTTTATTGAATCATTCCATCTACAATGTGGTCTTCTTTCTCTTTCTCTTTCATCATTGCCACATTGTAAACAAGACCTTGTCAGTAAAATTAATCTCACTGAATCTCACTTCCCTTTGTTTTTGTACTGCAATTCTGTAGGCTTATTAAAAAGAAGAATCAAATATTTTGTGAGACATACATTATCCACAGCTATATACCACAATTATGTTTGCGTATGAGTGCTTATCAGCTCATCTCAATTCTCCTTCGTATTTCCTTTGTAGCTATTTAGTTATTTATGCAAGCAAAACTTGGGAAAGAACAGCCAAATATTCTAAGAAAGTACAATCAATGCTCTTCCCTCCATTGAGTCTTGTGGAAAGAAGTTAGCCATTTATTTGGAACAGACAAAGCAGCTTGCTCACATGGCAACCACATCTGGAAACATTTTAAAGAGCTTTTGTTGTAAGACACTATTGTTTCTTTTCCGGGCCTCTTGTTCTGCCATAGCCATAGTCCTCAGGAAAATTTTGCTCAGTAGACATGAGGAGTCACATTCCTCAGAATCCTATTTTGATTGAAGTTCACATGTAAACCAGAGCCAGCATGGTGTAGCGGTTTGAGCGTTCAACTATGATTCTGGAGACCAGGGTTTGATTTCCTGCTTGGCCATAGAAATCCTTCACCATCTTGAGAAAATCACATCCTCTCAGCCCCCCAAAACTCATGTCAGGGTTGCTGTAGAATTGTCATAAGTCTGAAATGACTTCAAGGCACACAATCCCAGCAGATACATATCAATAGGAGCAATCTGGAGTCAGATGTCAGGTGAGTTGATTCCATAACAGATGGATTAAATCCTTGGTTTAGTGCTATAGGGTGACAGTCTTAATTAGAAGCTTACTTGTGACCTGGAGGTGTCCCATCTCATGGGTCCAAATCCTGCTTCCTTATGCATGCTAACACATATTTCTAATCTGTGCTTAACACTGAAGACAGCCAGAGACATTGATCAATGCCCATATTATATCTGAAGCTCATGTTTCACAAATGGAAAGCCAAACACTGACAGGAGATGGCCAGTTTCACACAGCTCCATTTTGTATCGGGTGTGTCCGGACTCTGTAAATGATCACGGCTGTTGCTGGACACAACAGAAGGGATGTCATGACAATGATGGTGGCCAGGATGATCAGGACAATAACCCATACATCCAAAATGTGCTTCGGAAGCGGCAGTTGTGTGGGTGCAACGGCATCCATCGTTTTTATTCCTCCTCTTCTGTCTGAAAGGGAAAAAAGGAGGAACATTTTAATTTAATAGGACCCTGAGCAAACACAATCCCAATTATAATTGTCACAAAAATGTTTCCTTTTCCCACCGCAGAAACAGAATAACTTGCAGCTCATTTTAAGCCACATAGAACATTTTTATCCTGGCTTTAATTTAAGTCCAAATTCCAAGAATTAGGTAGGGTAAAGCAATCCTAGATGGGATTGCTGAGAAGCAAGTTCCACATACTCATGGCTAGAATTGTCATCTGAATGATCACAGCACAGCATTTCTATGTGGCTTCAATGGGACAGATCACTTCTGTGAACATTATTTGCCACACAAAAATTGGTGTCATTCATTGCAGTATGGCTTGCTGCGATGTCTAGTATGTTGGATAAACATGTTGGAAACTCCGGTTCTAATACCTATATGGTGAACTGATGGTTTTAGTCAAGCTATCACCTTCCTCACCTAACCAACACAGTGGACTATTTGTACAAAATGTAGAATACAGTGTTATTTTTTTCACCCATGTTCGGGCAGGGTTCAGTTTCCAGTCTGTTTTGTTTCTTTACATGTGAAAGTGGCTACCATCTTCTCCATCACTTCAAGCTGAAAGTTTCTTTGCCTAGCTTTGGACAAAGGTATGCATAATAGATGTTCTTCATTCAAGACCACTGTGCTTTCACAGAAAAGCACAGAAGTATTTCTTCTGCAAAGGTGATAACTTGTTGTATAAGGCTAAAGTACTACAATACGATCAACATTTAGAAGTCTGCATGAGAGGATCAATGCTGGTTAGAAGGCAGTTCTTAGCAACCGACACAGACTCTCAGTACAATATCTTAAGCTGCATGGCTGCACAACTCTGTATTTTATTTTATTTTTAAAAACTTGGAAGACAGGAGAGCTTTAGCAAGAACTAAATGTACTCTGATAAAATGATGTAAAATGCTGAGTGCTCAT
Organism: Anolis sagrei; assembly: GCF_037176765.1. Classification (NCBI taxonomy): domain Eukaryota; kingdom Metazoa; phylum Chordata; class Lepidosauria; order Squamata; family Anolidae; genus Anolis; species Anolis sagrei. The sequence goes on from NC_090022.1 coordinate 84,968,189, forward strand.
TTGCACTTATTGTATGTGGTTATTACTGTAATTGCACTATTGTTGTACAGTATGAGTAAGAAAAAACACACACTTGCACTTCAGTTACTGATTTAGTAGATGAGAGGAAATTTCTAGAGCTAATGTTTTAATACGTAAGGGTGCAACATGCCCTTTAATTTAATGTCCAGATTGTTCGTGCATATCATAGGCTGTAAAATAAAACATGATTATCTAATAGTACAATTAATGTATTTTTAATGCTGTACAAAATACTTTTATTTCTCCAGTCTTCTTATAGATGCTGTGATTCATTATATTTGGATTTTTATTTTATCATTATTTTGCCTTTTTATTGTTTTGTAAACCAAACCAGAAGCACTGAGGAAATATGCCATATACAGTCCGTATTCTGGATCCATCAATTCATCCATTTTGGGAAAAAAAATCCCCTTTCCTAACCCCAAAATTCCAAAAAGTAATGCTTGATTTGTCCATTTTATGTAACTGATGCCATTTTACTATATTACTGCAGATAATAGGACTTGAGCATCCACAGATTTTTGGTATCCATTGGGTTCTGGAACCAAATCCCAGGAGATACCAAGCATCCACTATAAATGAAATATCTCTTCTTATATGAGCCTGTGCAAGCTCTTAAGATCCTCACCTGTAGGGGACTTCTCTCTTTACCAGTATATCTGATGGGAACATGTGAGATAGCTTTGTGACTTCTCCCAGCCTTTGGAATTCCCTCCTACTAGACACTACAACAGCTCACTCCTTCCTATTCATCTTTGACAAATGAAAACTTTTCTATGCCAACATGCTTCTAAGAATTGACTATAAGAGCTTTTAACAATATGCTATTTGTCTTCTGCTAGCCACAACTTGGCTTGTCTCTCTCTCAACAGCTGTGTACAATGACAGGATACACTTTATGGTGTTATTGCATTTATTGCAGAAACAGACTGAATGGACTTTGGTAGGAAGCCATGTTCAATGGTTTGCTGCCCACAGGCAATGGGGCATCTGTTGTTTTTTTTTCATCTAGCAGGTATATTTCAAGGAATCGCAGTATTGCCAGAATTTCAAATCACATGCCCTGTCTCTTTTGTATATTTTAACTACAGTAGTCACTGACGCAAATGTAATGTTGTGGCATCTTCCACCTAGATTCAGAAGCCTAGAGGCAATCTGACTATACTTAATGATGACTACCTGAGTCATGAAATTAATACCTTGTAAAGTAATGACGCATCAGATGACACCAGCAGTACACCAGCCCTTGCCAGGTAAATACACTTTACATATTCTGCTCTGTGGCCTTTTCCCCATCCCACCCAATAACAATGAGCTGTTTTCTTTCATCCCTTTCCAGCTGGGTATGCTCTCATCAACGAGCCATCCATTTATTATTTCTCCATGAGAGCCGGAACCAACTATCCTGTTATTTTCACAGTTTCATGATCTGATATGCCAGCAGGATATCAAAATAAGGTTTAGGTCACCCCTTTGTTGATAGACAGGATTAAATTATGCCAAAGATTATCCCTTGGCTCATCCTTTAAAACAAACATCACAGAGGAGCTCATCCTTCATCTATCTATCTATCTATCTATCTATCTATCTATCTGGAGTTACACTTAAAAACTGTACCTGTTCCAACTTACATACACATTCAACTTAAGAATAAACTTATAGAACCTATCTTGTTCATAACTTGGCTATGGCCTGTAGTTCAGGGGGAAAAAGAAAAGCAATGTAATTATTTATCTGTTTGCTGTTGTCATCTGCAGCATGCATCATAAACCACTGAATACAGCTGTGGCTTGTTCTTGCAGTTGAAGACACACTTTTTCCCCCTCACTTTCTCATTTTCCTTCCTGCATATCCCACCCAGCATTTCCTTTGATCAGTTCATTAAATATGTAAATCTCCTATGTCCTATTCATGCATTCAAATTCAATTTTAAAGCACACATACAGAGGGAGGACAGAGCTGAGAAAATTTTCTCCTGGGACTACAACTCCTAGAATCCTCCACAGCCACCAGCATCACCAGTTAGATAAATCTAGGAATCGAGGTCTATAACAAGTAACTTTTCCAAGTTCTGGATCTGAATATTTAAATACTATAAAATCATTTTAAAGGGCACTGTACTGTTAGTTTTGAACATCTCTAGCAGTGAAACAGTAACATTTTAATAAGATCAGGGGTGTGGAAATAAATTCACAATACATCTGCTATGGACATAATTGATTAAAGACCTCATCACACTAGAGAATGAATCCACTCAATGCAGAGTATCCTGTGGTTTTTAATTTGGTGATGTACCTGTGACAAGGGCAAACACCTTGCAAAATTCAAATCCCCATAGAACTAAGCCACGGCAGTTAAAGTGTTGTCAAAGTGCATTAATTCTACAACGTAGAGGCATGCACACTTTATCACACTAGAGAATGAATCTACTTTAAATCCGGTTTCTGCCTCTTGCAGAATTCTGGACCCCTCCCTAATCTACAAACCTCAGAATTCTGCAGGAGGCACAAACCGGATTTAAAGTGGATTCATTCTCTAGTGTGGTGAGGTCATTTAAGAAGACTTCTGGGAGTGCAGGAAAACCTGTTTAATTTGGGATTCAAATTTCTCAGCAGATGCTATTTTGCAGCTTTCCACGTCAGCATATTACATGGAATAAACTCTTCCCATGCCACAGACAGGCTAAGGCACGTTTTAGTAGAAGTACCCCCGGCAAAACTCCTGCTGAAGTTAAATATTATGCATCCAGTGTCACAGAGATTCAACAAATAGGACAGGAAATGTCTTCTGGGTTCAGTTTGCAGAAAAATGCATTAGTCCTGCCATTATTTGGACAGAACTTCCTGCCAAGCAGTAATCTAAAATCTTATTTGCTCTAAATGAAATGTGGTTATTCCTTACAATGACAAGTGCTTCATGAGTGCTCTGAACTCACTGACTCACAAGGTATTCTCTCATTGTATGAGCAATTTCAGGAAACAAACTTGTTTTACTCACAGCGCATCCCTAAATATGAATCAGCAATTCATTTTGACTCACACTAAGATAAGTGTACATAGGGCTTCAGCCTAAGATGCCTTAATCTCCATTCATCACACACATAAATCAACAGAATCCACCTAACATCTCCCCTTTTATTCCTATGTATGCATGTGTATTCAGGAGGGAAGTGGGTGGTGATTTTTGAGGATCACGTCTCCCACTGCTGTGTATCTCCTCTTGATCTATATCTAGACCACATGAACTTACAACAGACTAAGTTAGGTATGCCTCAGTTAATAAAGTCAATGAGTTTCTGTGCACTCATTCTGTAAGAGAAAAGTCAGTACTAGTGGCAGAAATAACATGGAAATAAGAAGGCTTGGTTCCTTCACTACAAAAAAGAAGAGCAGTTGAACATGGTTCAGCATATTCAGGTTGAGTCAGTGAATCATGTGGCTTTCCAGAAGGACTATAGTTCCCACTGTCTCTTAGCAGCAACCACTACAATTTAACATAAAGGACAGGTATATCTTCCAAACTGCAAAATACAGAGAGGAGATTCAATAGGAACTGGAGTCTTCCCCTGGGATATGGGTTAGTATAATTCATTACTCTCAGGGAAGCCTCCCACAGGATGGTAAGACATCAAACATCCAGGCATCCCTAGGCAACATCTCTGCAGACAGCCAATTCTCTCACATCAGGACTTGCAGCTTCTCAAGTAGCTCCTGACACACACACACACACACACACACACAAAATCACTCTCGGCGCTCTACCACATGAAGCAGTCATAATTTAGGGCTAATGTATTGGTAGATACAGTGCTCTACAGCCTTTCAGATGCTGATCTGTAAATCTAAGCTTGTTTCATCACTGGTTAGGTTGACCAAGGCTCAACATCTGTTGGGATGCACTCCTGTTCTACTAGGTAGATCAACTTTATCCTTCCACATTGGCTGTGTTGACTCAAGATGATGGAACAGATTGCCTCGGCAGGTGTAGGTCTTGCCTGCTTTGGAGGTCTTTCAGCAGAGGTTGGAAGACAGTTAATAGTTGTGTTTTTCTGCATAGCTGAGGGGTTGAATCAAATGATGCTTGTAATCCTTTCCAGCTCTCTGATTCTATGATGGAGATGCAACTTAAGAACATTCAGAGGGCCACACACACATGATCCTTGGGTTTTAATATCACTTCTGGATTTGGGAATTATCAAAATTTAAACTTTTTCTTAGTTATAAATTTCACTGGGTAGCTTTGAGCAAATCCCCACTCTTTGATCTTTTATGAATCCACTAGCCGTCCCCTGCCACATGTTGCTGTGGCCCAGTCTGTGTATATGTGTTTTTTGTGTGTATATATGTGTGTATGTGTCTATATATTTGTGTATATGTGTATATATGTGGTTTTGGGCATGTGTTGTAATGTATTTATTGATTGGCTTTTTAAGTCTCTTACGCTGTGTTTTTCAGTGTTTTTATGAGTAATGGTCACTTGTTGGCCTGATAGGTGTATTCTGTCCAAATTTGGTGTCAATTCGGCTAGTGGTTTTTGAGTTATGTTAATCCCACAAATGAACATTACATTTTTATTTATATAGACTAGCCGTCCCCTGCCATGCGTTGCTGTGGCCCAGTCTGTGTATATGTGTTTGTGTGTGTATATATGCATACATGTTTATGTATATATTTGTGTACATGTATATATGTGGGTTTGTGTATATATGTGGTTTTGTGCATGCGTTGTAATATATTTTTATTTTTTGGGCTTTAAGCCTCTTCTACTATGTTTTGCAGTGTTTTTATGAGTGATGGTCACTCATTGGCCTGATAGCTATATTGTGTCCAAATCTGGTGTCAATTCATCCAGTGGTTTTTGAGTTATGTTAATCCCACAAACAAACATTACATTTTTATTTATATAGATAGGGGTTCTGGGAGGCAGAAGGGCTGCTCCGAACTCACAGGAACTACGTGATAGAAATGAAGTAAACAATACTGAGACACAGCTTGTACTAATTTGCCCTCTGCACCTCCTATCACAAGATAACCTTGTGGTGGTATGAATGGCTATTGCAGAAGAGATCTGATTTCTGCTTAACTCTGAACAGCCTGATGATGCCTTGGCTCTACCATTTTGCAACGGCATCCCCCACTAAGTTTGCCCACGGTCACTTTTGACGTCAGCAGAGAACAGGTTAAGCTGGAGTCAATTCTCTTGAAGGCCCCAGAGATGGGAGATAGCATTACCTCAAAGAGCCTGTGTGCAGATTGAAAGCGAGGCTACGCCCATCTTAACGCCTTCAAGGGCTTGCTTGTTAAAACACAGGCTGCTTGCCAGTGGTGTGCAAATCCATTCAAGACCATCATTGAGCAGAGGGACCTCTGCCTTTAAATCATCTTGCCTGCAGACAGCAAAGAAAACAATAACATCCTACAGGCCTCTGTGCTTTCAATCATCACTATTTAATGAAGTGAAAAGGTTAGGAGGCACATACTTTGGAGAGAATTTAGGGGCAGTGATTTGTCTTGAAATCCAACTGCAGAGTTGCAGAGATTGGGAAAAATACTTTCTTGCACTATAATTCTCTGTGGCTAGTTGGTTAGTGGGATTTTGGGAGTTTCCGCTCAGAAAATTACTTTGACAGCTGTGTTAATCTGCAGCAGCAGCAGCAACAACAACAACAGAATAGAGGAGTCTTGTACCACTTTAGAGACTTACAAAAAAAATTGCAGTATGAGCTTTTGTGAACTATAGCCGACTTCTTCATCTAAAATGTATAAAGTGTTTTCAGAGCCCCAGGTTTGTTGCCCCCACTGTACATTTTTAAAAGGTTCTTTCCTAACAATAGTATCAGCTAAATTTGTAAGGTTGTGATTTCCCCCAAATCTGGAAATACTTTAGTTGGTGTGTAAATGCAATTTGCACACCAACTAAAGTATCCAATGTGTGGATACAGCCAGTATCCACAAATTTTGTATCCTCTGATTCAATGGCTTGAAAATCATTTTTAAAAATTCAAAAAGCAAATCTTGATTTTGTCATTTTATATAAGGGACAACATTTTATTATGTTATTATATATAGTGTGACTTGAGCACCCATAGATTTTGGTATTCATGGGAGCCTGTGGGATACCAAGGACCTGCTGTACAATTAAACTCGGTCTCTTGCTTATAGTAATACTTTCAGCAGCCAGGAAGAAAGAGATGTAGTTTGAGTTCATGTGATTTTTTAATGCATCTTTTACAAGGTCTTTAGCTTTCTCTGCCAAAAATTTCTGGTGCTTCACTAAGCTACAACTCTCAACATAACATTGAACCATGGCAGTTAAAGTGGTGTCAAATTGCATTAATTATTTGGTGCAAATGCACCCCTGTTTTATGTGTGAATGCTAGGTACCAGAAGCAATATGTGTCCATATTAATTGCATCAAATCCTAGGGTTTGCAGTCCAGCTGAGAATTTTCAGGCCCATTTTGCACTGACATGTAAAATCCAGATTATCTTTGAACTGGGTTATATATAGTGTAGACTCAAATAATCCAGTTCAAAACAGATGAAGTGGATTATCTGATTTGATAATCTGGATCATATGGCAGTGCACAAGGGGTCTCATTCTCTCTCCCTAAACTGCTAATGCCAGGATTACATAGGATGGAACCATGGCAGTTAAAGTGGAATCATATAGCTTTTAGTCTGTAGTGTGAGACGATTCCTGGTCAGAGCTAGCTATCACACTTAAGATAAAGAAGTAGATAAAGAAACAGAAGGAAGAGAAAAACTATTCTTCTCCTAACTGAATGTTCTCTTGTGTGTGTTTTTAACACACAAGAAAACAAGAACACTCCCTGCCTGCTGAGATGCATTTCTACATTACGAAATACCTTCACCTTCGGCCTGAAAGTGGCAGCACATGTAACTCATATCTTAGTTCCATGTTCACTTAAAGATAATTTTCTGCAAACCCCTGAGTTACATAGGAACAGAAAGGGTAAGCAAACAATAAAAGAGTACATAATACAACAGAGCAATGCAACATCATTGATCTCAGACAACACTGCATGGGCCCCACCTCAGGGCACAGAGCAAAGAAGGGCGGGGAACTATAAAGCCACTAAGCAAAGTTCAAATCACTGCTCTTGTGTGTGTGTATGTGTGTGTGTGTGTGTGTGGGGGGGGGGGGGGTGTTAATAGGTGTAAACAAGGGTTTATAAAATTAATTGTAACAATACATATAACAATGTTACATAGAAGGTAGCATCTTTAAGAATAACCAATGCATTTCAGCAAGTGTGGAATGCAACCCACTTCTCCTGTTTTATACTTGGAAAATTGATGCTAAAATAAATTGGTTTGCCTTAAAGGTGCCAGAAGTCTCCTTTCTTCTTCATAGTCTGGAACATACTAACATATCTATCTTCAGCTCGAGTAGCAAGGAACCAAAATATTCACAGGTTACCAAAATTAGGTAGGCTAGCTTAAATATGCATTTCCTCGCATAATAGTCACCACCGCACTATAGACACACACACGCGCATGCACACTCACACAAAGATAATACTGCAACAGTGAAAGATACTATAATACTGAGACATATGCTTAGTCACAACCTCGCTTTTGGGGAAGGCAAAATGGGACTTTCCCTGCAAAATGGTCGCACCCTTCATTCATTCACCTGGGAAAGTGAACTAAGAGTGTGACTCCCCTTTTGTGCTCCCAGCTGAGTCAAGACACACAGCACCAGGGAGAGAGGGCAGGCTGGATGGGGAGGGGGCAGTGGCATGGGTGGGGAAACCATCACATCCCCCATGTGGCATGCCCTATAAAGGGGCAGTGAATGAAGCATCATTTTCCCACTTGGCTGTGCCCTCAAACTGATTATTATGAGGTGAAAGAATAATAGTTGCATTGCTTAATAGTTGCACATACCCCCCCCCAAAAAAAAAATTGGGAGGGGAGATGAAATATGGGTTATTCTGAATGCCCAGAACCCCACCCCCTTCACAAAAAAGGTAAGTATTGATTATTTACAAATATCAAAAAGCACTCCTTCATTCACAGGGAGCACTGCATGTGTGCTGACACACATACACACACACAAAGATAATATTGCAACAGTGAAATATAAATACTATAATACTGAGACATATGCATAATCACCAAATAAACTTAGAAGCCCATTAAAATGGATGTGGCTCCTGTTCCTGAGCAAATAAAGATGTTTTGACTTGATATTAAAATAATGCAGACTTTGGTTACATCTACGTTGGGAGAATTAATGTACTTTGGTTTGCTTTAATTACCATGACTCAATGCGATGGAATCCTGAGAGCTGTAGTTTTACAAGGTCTTTAACCTTCTCTGCCAAAGAGTGCTCTGCTTTACCATACTACAAACCTCAGGATTCCATAGCATTAAAGTGATGTTAAACTGCATTAATTCTACAGTGAAGATGCACACTCAGTGATGGATGTTGGGGAAGATTAGTCCAAAGTTAATCCCCCCAGCTCACTCCACCTCCCCCCAGTTGTCTTCCTGGCAGGTATCAAAAATTCTTTTAGAAAAAAAGACTGACCTTTAGTATAAAATGTGGCTTTAATAGAAGGAAGCTCTTCTTTTTTAATAGTGTTTCAGCTAAATGCTTTGTTTAATTAAATGACATTTTCTTATTATCTAGATTTATTAGTCTCCTTGAGTCAGATTGGCAGAAATATATAAGGAGGGAAGGAAGGACGGAAGGAGATAAACCAACTGGAGTGTTCCTCAATATACTATAGGTTGAGAATCCCATTTCTGAATTGCTTGGAACTAGAGAATTTTGGAATTTGGACTTTTTTAAAATATATTTTTTAGAATATTTACATGTATACAGTACTGTAGTGAGATTTCTTGAAATTGAGACCCTAATCTAAACATTAAATTCATTTATGTTTCATATATACATTATACACAAAGTCTGGATGTTATGTATTGTCGAAGGCTTTCATGGCCGGAATCACTCAGTTCTTGTGGGTTTTTTCGGGCTATATGGCCATGTTCTAGAGGCATTTCTCCTGACGTTTTGCCTGCATCTATGGCAAGCATCCTCAGAGGGTGAGGTCTGCTGGAGCTGGGAAAAAAGGGGTTTATATATCTGTGGACTGACCAGGGTGAGACAAAAGGCTTTTGTAAGTTGGGCTAGGTGTGAATCTTTTCAACTGACCACCTTGATTAGCATACAATGGGCTGACTGTGCCTGGAGCAAACTCTTAATGAAAGGTGCTTAGATGTCCCTGCCTGTTTTTCTCTCTGCTGTTTTAATTTTAGAATTTTTTAATACTGGTAGCCAGATTTTGTTCATTTTCATGGTTTCTTCCTTTCTGTTGAAATTGTCCACATGTTTGTGGATTTCAATGGCTTCTCTGTGTAGTCTGACATGGTGGTTGTGAGAGTGGTCCAGCATTTTTGTGTTCTCAAATAAAATGCTGTGTCCAGGTTGGTTCATCAGCTGTGGACAAGTCTACATAGGGACCACCAAACGCAGCGCCCAAACAAGAATCCAGGAACATGAAAGGCACTGCAGACTACTCCAACCAGAGAAATCAGCCATAGCAGAGCACCTGATGAACCAACCTGGACACAGCATTTTATTTGAGAACACAAAAATGCTGGACCACTCTCACAACCACCATGTCAGACTACACAGAGAAGCCATTGAAATCCACAAACATGTGGACAATTTCAACAGAAAGGAAGAAACCATGAAAATGAACAAAATCTGGCTACCAGTATTAAAAAATTCTAAAATTAAAACAGCAGAGAGAAAAACAGGCAGGGACATCTAAGCACCTTTCATTAAGAGTTTGCTCCAGGCACAGTCAGCCCATTGTATGCTAATCAAGGTGGTCAGTTGAAAAGATTCACACCTAGCCCAACTTACAAAAGCCTTTTGTCTCACCCTGGTCAGTCCACAGATATATAAACCCCTTTTTTCCCAGCTCCAGCAGACCTCACCCTCTGAGGATGCTTGCCATAGATGCAGGCGAAACGTCAGGAGAAATGCCTCTAGAACATGGCCATATAGTCTGGATGTTATCTTATAAATAATATTTGTAATGGGTTATTGTGAATTTTCCAGGCTGTATGGCCATGTTTCAAAAGCATTCTCTACTGACGTTTCGCCTGCATCTATGGCAGGTGAAACGTCAGGAGAGAATGCTTCTGGAACATGTTCATACAGCCTGCAAACCCACAACAACCCAGTGATTCTGGCCATGACCGCCTTTGACAATACAATATCTGTAATATTCTGTTTGTATGAAACCTACATCGAAACATCAGAAAGCAAAGATGTCACTATTCCAACCACCCTTCTGAAAGTTTTTGCAGCATTTGAGATTTCCAGATGAAGGATACTCAACCTGTAGCATAGTTCTGATCAACTGAATGAAGTCTGATTTGACAAACATGAATAGCTCTCCAAACCTCCTTCCTGAATTAACCACTTTGCAACCACTCATAATGGAGCACAGGCAAATCTAGTAGAGACCCTGATATTCCCGTCTTTAAATGCACAGCAATTACACTCCTGCTCCACTATAAATGGAACTGATGCAACTGTGACGCTTCTCCCAAGGACCTCGTCTCTGAATGGAAACATTAGAAATTTGTGGGAACGATGACAAAGTGTTTTTCCTTTTGAAATGAATGGAATGCTTTTAAAGGCACGCTTTTACTCACTCAGAACGTGTAGGAGGAAGATGTTCTTACAGGATAAAAGAACACTTTTTCACATCTTTGTCTTGGGAGCTTTGACCTTGAGAAAGAGCATGGGTCTGCCAAGGCTTTTAAAGCAGAGTGGCCACATGGAAACACAAAGAAATGCTCCTGCATTTCTCATAATATTTGACAGAAGAGGCGATTTCATCTTCTGTGCAGCTAATAAAAGTGTAGGAACTTTGCCCTCTTTTTCTGGGTGGTCACCCTACTTCACAGACCTGAGAATGTGGGGTTGTAATTGGGGGGAGGGGTGCAGAATAGGAGCACCTTGGTGGCCATTTTAAGCAGCAAGGACAATGTGGTATAGTCCTTTGAGTGTTGGACTCAGACTCCAGGAGACCAAGGTTTGCTTAGCCATGGAAACTCAGGGCCCTTCCACACAGCCCTATATCCAAGAATATCAAGGCAGAAAATCACAATGTATTATCAAAGGCTTTCATGGCCGGAACCACTGGGCTGTTGTAGGGTTTTTGGGCTGTATGGTTATGTTCTAGAAGCATTCTCTCCTGACATTTCCCCTGCATCTATGGCAGGCATCCTCAGAGGTTGTGCGGTTGTGAGACCTCACAACCTCTGAGGATACCTGCCATAGGTGCAGGAGAAATGTCAGGAGAATGTTTCTAGAACATGACCATACAGCCCAAAAAACCTACAACAACCCAGGAAATCACACATTATCTGTTTGTACTGGAATATATGGCAGTGTGGATCCAGATAACTCAATCTGGAAGGACCTTCACTGAGTGATCTTGGGCTAGATACTGTTTTCTCAAAGGAAGGCAATGGCAACACCCCAACTCCCATTCTGCCAAGTAAACCCCACAATGGCTTCACCTTAGCATCACCATAAGTCAGAAATGACTTGAAAATACACAACAATAACACTATGCAGTTTTTGTTACTGGGTTATAAATGTAATTTCCTAATTGGTTCTATCATAAAAACATGGAAAAGGTGTATTAAACTCCAAAAATGTTGTTTTTGTGGGACATCCTTCAGCATATTTTGCTATAGTTTTTCAACGATTATGTCATTGAGTCTCAACCAATTCAACATAGTTTGTGGCAGCTACAAAAATGAAGTTTCTGGAGCATAACAACTACTGTCAAAGTAAGTACCACACAATTAAACAAGAATAGGATTTTCAAAGAAGGAACAGAAAATTTTTCAAATTTTGTTAGATAATGTAATTTGGTACAGTAGGCTGAGGTTTGGTCCAGGACCTTTCCATGGATACCAAAACCCATGTGTGCTAAAGCCCTGTTATATATAATAGCATACTACAATGGTGTCCCTTCTATAAAATGGAAAAATCAAGGTTTGCTTTTGGGGGTTCAAAACAATATCTAAGGGCCCTTCCACACAGCCATATAACCTGGAATATCAAGGTAGATAATCCACAATTCTGCTTTGAACACACTGCCATATAATCTAGTTCAATATGGATTTTATACAGCTATGTGGAAGAGGCCTTAGTCATGGATGGACTGTAGATACAGAATACATGGATCAAAGAAACTTACTTAGGTACAAATCCTAAGAATCCTTAAGATACAACTAGGGAGTTATAGTGCTAATGTGATACATCCCATGGAGACCTGTTCATTAGAAAATTGGCCACATTATCTTGGAAATTCAAAGAGAGTTTAAATATTTCAGCATGGAATTGTAGTTTGACTGCTGGACTAGGAGACTAGCATTTAAACCCTGCTCAACCATGGAAAGACAAAGCTGAATAAAAATCCACATTTTCTGCTTTGAACTGGAATATATGGCAGTGTGGACTCAGATAACCCTGTTCAAAGCAGATATTGGGATTATATGGTTGTGTGGAAGAGCCCAGAGTGACCTTGGCACGTCACATCTCCTCATCCTTAGAGGAAAGCAATGGCAGCCTCTTCTGAACATACTTTGCCAAGAAAACCCCATGAAAGGCTCATCCTAGGGGTGCCATAAGACTTCAAAGCACAAATATCTCATCATAGGTTTCTTACTATGGCTACATCTACATGACAGAATTATCACTGTTTGATTCAACTTTAAACATCAGGACTCAATGTTATGGGATCCTGAGAGTTGTAGTCTTACAAGGTCTTGAGCCTTCTCTGCCAAAGCGTGCTGGTGCCTCATCCAAGTACAACTCCCATGACCCCACAGCATTGAGCCATGGTAGGTAAAGGTAAAGGTTGTCCCCTGACATTAAGTCCAGTAATGTCCGACTCTGGGGGTTAGTGCTCATCTCTATTTCTAAGCCGAAGAGCCGGCGTTGTATGTAGACACCTCCAAGGTTATATGGCCAGCATGACTGCATAGAGCACTGTTACCTTTCCATCGGAGTTATACCTATTGATCTACTCAAATTTGCATGTTTTCGAACTCCTAGGCTGGCAGAAGCTAGGGCTGACAGCGGAAGCTCATGCCGCTCCCCGGATTTGAACCTGCGACCTTTTGGTCAACAAGCTCAGCAGCTCAGCGGTTTAACCCACTGCGTCCCTGAGCCATGGTAGTTAAAGTGAAATCAAACTGCATTTATTCTGCAGTGTAGATCAGGCATGGGAAAACTTGGCCCTCCAGGTGTTTTGGGCTTCAACTCCCACAATTCCTAACAGCCTGTGGGAGTTGAAGTCCAAAACACCTGGAGAGCCCAAGTTTGCCCATGCCTGGTGTGGCTCCATCTCAGGTCAAATCCAATGGAGGTTGCAATTGCCCTATATGGGCACTCATCACCAAAACAACAACAGCCACCACCACTCTACCCCAAATAGGATGAGCATGAAGGGGAAGAGAAGTGAAACCAAGACAGTCCCATTGCTGAGTAGCAAGTGCCACAAGTCCCTGTTCAAAAGCAGGCAGCTAAAGAGAGAGAAAAGGGAAGCCAAGAGATGAAGAGGTCAGTGTGCCACAACTACTGGGAAGGAGACTACCTTCTCCCTACAAGGAGGGGGCGGTTTGCCGAAACTAGCAAAATGAAGCTCAACAGGGACAAATGCAAGATATGCCACTTAGGCAGAAAAAAGGAAATGAAAGATACAGAATGGGGAACGCCTGGCTCGAGAGCAGTACGTGTGAAAAAGATCTTGGAGTCCTCGTGGACAACAAGTTAAACATGAGCCAACAATGTCATGTGGCAGCAAAAAAAGCCAATGGGACTTTGGCCTGCATCAACAGGAGTATAGTGTCTAGATCATGGGGAGTCATGCTACCCCTCTATTCTGCCTTGGTTAGACCACACCTGGAATATTGTGTCCAATTCTGGACACCACAGTTGAAGAGAGATATTGACAAGCTGGAATGTGTCCAGAGGAAGGCGACTAAAATGATCAAGGGTCTGGAAAACAAGCCCTATGAGGAGCGGCTTAAAGAGCTGGGCATGTTTAGCCTGCAGAAGAGAAGGCTGAGAGGAGACATGATGAGGGCCATGTATAAATATGTGAGGGGAAGTCATAGGAAGGAGGAAGCTAGCTTGGTTTCTGCTGCCCTATTTTATTTATCGTGTCAGGAGCAACCAGACATTTGTATTACATTTTTAACAAAACAAACAAACAAACAGACAGACAAAACACAAAGTTTGCAAGCTGCCCTGGAGACTAGAATACGGAGCAATGGCTTCAAACCACAGGAAAGGAGATTCCACCTGAACTTCCTAACTGTGAGAGCTGTTCAGCAGTGGAACTCTCTGCTCTGGAGTGTGGTGGAGGCTCCTTCTTTGGAGGCTTTTAAGCAGAGGCTGGATAGCCATCTGTGGGGGGTGCTTTGAATGCGATTTCCCTGCTTCTTGGCTGAATGGGGTTGGAGGGGATGGCCCACGAGGTCTCTTCCAACTCTATAGGGTTCTAAGACCCTCTTCTTGGGCTCCAAGTAGGAGCTAGATCTCTACTTGCCTGGGAGGAGCCCCAACTGAACTCAAGAAGACATTTGCAGAGAACTACTGCAAGGCAAGGCTGCCACACAGGATTATATTCGAAAGACTGTCATTGTTTGGAATGAGAAAGTGCCTGGAGAGTTACCTGCTGGATCAAAGGCGAGGGCAGTCCATGGGTCGCCCGAATAGGAAGGAGGGGCGTGCAGCGGGAATCCTTGCCGTGTCGTCGAAGTACAACTTTTCCGTAGCGCTGTCCAAGGGCTCTGAAGGCGGCGGCTGAGCTCCTGTCTGGCTGCGAGTCCTGTGCCTCCTCCTTCTCCTCCGGCATCCAAAGCTTTTGGGAAAGGGCAATTCGGGAGTCACGTCGCCCTCTGCCCCGCGGGCTTCTAGGCAAGCCTTGGTGTGCCTCTTGGGAGGGCGCGCCACCTAGTGGCCAGACGCAGAAGGGAAGGAGGCCAAGACAACACAATGCCTCGCTTACAGCACCGGTAAGGCTAGGGAGGAAATCAAATCCCTTGCCATTCCCAGATACTGGCCTGAAATAGAATTTATCATCTGCCTTGGTGAATATCAGGTAAAAGGTGAGTGCTAGAAACAATATCATAACAAAGTTGACTGGCACAACCTGGGGATCACAACCAGATACATTAAAGACATCGGCCCTTGTGCTTTGCTACTCTGCTGCTGTGTATGCTTGCCCAGTGTGGAACACATCTCACCACGCTAAACCAGTAGATGTGGCTCTTAATGAGACATGCCGCATTATCACAGTATGTCTACGCCCTACACCACTAGACAGAGGAGGCCCTAGGTAATTTTCAACGATAAGCAAAGAGTATTTTGCCCCCCCCCCCCCAATCACTGATACATATTTTCTGTTCGTCGTGGGAGTTCTGTGTGCCATGTTTGGTTCAATTCCATCATTGGTGGAGTTCAGAATGCTCTTTGATTGTAGGTGAACTATACATCCCAGTAACTACAACTCCCATATGTCAAGGTCTATTTTCCCCCAAGAGCACCTCTAGAGCACCCCTGGGCAAAATCAACTATACTGCGAATGCTTACTTTGCGTAATGGGTTGAGCCGCCCCTGCCACTACAGAAATTATACTGTTATGCCAGTACTGCACAATCCATCAGGAAGTAGCAGCCAGTAATGAAAGGACCAAGGCATTGGAATCCCTGGTCCACCCCTTGTTCAAATATCAGCCAGCAAGCCAACACCTTAAATCAATAAATAGCTTTCTAAGATCGACCGAGATACTAGCAGGAACACCACAGCAAGCGAGAGTCCAAAAGTGGCAGGGTGAAACCCAGAACCTCAATCTGTGGCTGGTACCAGATGAGAGACTCCCCTCTGGGCAGACTGGGCAACTTGGAAGGCACTGAACAGGCTGCGTTTTGGCACCATGACGTGCAGAGCTAACCTTAAGAAATGGGGCTACAAAGTGGAATCCGCAACATGTGAGTGTGGGGAAGAGCAAACCACAGACCACCTACTACAATGCAGTCTGAGCCCTGCCACATGCACAATGGAGGACCTTCTTATAGCAGCACCAGAGGCACTCCAAGTGGCCAGCTTCTGGTCAAAGGACATTTAGCATAATGCCAAGTTTTTAACTTTACAGGTTTTTTAAAATGCAACATAATTGTACTCTCAATTTGCTTCTGACATGATAAATAAATAAATATATCTGGAAACGTGATAAGTATGCCCTCTAAACCTTCATCTAAGTCATTAATAAAGATATTGAACAGTACTGGGTCCAGGATTGAACACTTTAGTTGTTTTCAATTCATTTGAGTTTCCTTGTGGAGAAAAAAAGCGAGATATAAAAAAACATAATAATAACAATAATAAATTAAAAATATAACTTAAATCCAACAAATTGAAAATAATAAAAAAATACAGACATTAACATAGAAAAGAAAACAATAAAATAAGAATATATCCCTGTAGTATTCCTTTTCCATAACTTCTTCCCCGCCCCTGCCAACTAAAACTAATAAATAATAATAGTAATAATACATTTGATTTGTTAGCCATCCCTCTTCGTGTGAAATGTGAAAGAACAATGCAATATTTAAAATGAAGAACAATTTAATCCACATAAATTTACCAATATTTCAATGGGAAGTGTGGACCTGCTTTTGGCTGATGAGATGGTCAAGTTAATTGGGGTTAATGTTGTTGTTGCATGCCTTCAAGTCATTTCAGACTTAGGCAGACCCTAAGACCAGGTAAATAGTCTTGGAGGGCCGCACCCATCCTATGGGCCTTAGTTTGGGGGCCTTTACCTTAGAGATAAAAGCATCTTTGTTGTACTATGAACTTCTTAAGGGGATTCCCTCTCCAAAGCTCTGTGGCGTCATTTCTGAGTGCCACATGCCTGTGTAAGAAGACTAATTCTTAATTTTTTGGTGCCGGAAATTAGGGGCAGGGAAGGGAGGGAGACACTGCCATTCCAATGCGGGATGGCTGTGGGGACACCTCCTGGGATCGCGGATTGTAGCCTCCATGTCTATAAAGATCTGGATCTATTTTAATAAACCTGGGTTAACAGGGTTAAATCACATTAGCCTGGGGTGTCATTTCATCTTCCTGCTCTCTGTATTGCATTATCTGGCAGTGTAGAAGAACCCATTGAATAGATTATATAGCTCTGCTCTAATCAGGACTAACAACAGGATTTAGGCCATTGTATTACTTGTCATTTCTGGGATTCAAGCAGGCTCTGGGTCTAGTGCCTAATGTCTGGGGAAATCTTAATCCTACACAAATCAACAGCCCAGGGCTCTCAATCACTGAAATTGCAAATAGGACTTCATAATTTCTCATATCGAATCAGATACAATGTTAAAACTCTCCAAGGTTGCATATTGTAAAGTCTTCTGCTCAACCTATTCATTGCCAGACCATTGTATCGAGTGCAAAGCTAAGAGCAAACTAATTTCAGCAACTGAAGGCCTCTCCTTTAACACCTTATCAATCAAACAACTGTTACAAGATATTGTAACAATTACAAATATGTACAGGAAAAAAAAAGAAAAGAAAGAGAAAATTATAATAAAAAGAAAACAAGCATAGTATTGAAAGAGAATACATATAAATAGATGACTATCAACGTTCTTTTCTGTGATTATAGATAACAAAACCTTTCCAAAAAGATTTGCTGCAGAGCTTAGACTTGCCAACAATAGTCATACAGTAGTATTTTGTGCCTACAGATATCCAGAGTCTTCCAAGCAGCCCATAAGACCTAGCAAAACAAACAAATCTGCCAATGAGAGCGAGAACAGTGAAAGCTAATAGCTTTCTCTAAACCTATGTCATATCTTTTATGTTACATGAGCTGCTTTGGATGCTTACTAGTTTCTCTTCGAATAATCCAGTGAAGCTTGAATTCAAAACCATTTGACACTGTTATAGCAGTATGATTCCACTTTAACTGCCATGGTTGCTTCCTATGTAATTGTAAATATTTTACCAAATTGCCAATTCTAAAACTTAACCAAGTTGGCAATTTGATAAGGAATTTAGAATTAAATTGGAAATGACTTGAAGGCACAAAACCACCACAACCACTACCTAAAGACTTTAATTAGTTTAATGAGCTGGATAACTTCTCTGGAGGAATCTATCACAGAATCCTAAGTATTTCACCAAATCCTGCGATGTAAAAAAATCAAACCATGGCACTTAAACATGAAGTAGGCAAGAAGATTTATACAGCAATCTCTGTATTGTGAGGGCTTGAGATGAATTTAGACACTGGTTCAGGCAAAGCAAGGACCTTACAGTTCTAAGCCACTGAGGCAATAAAAAATGACAAAGCCCATCCCACGACACAGGAGGGCTTCCTATTTGTGCCCATCATGATTTGATACCCAAATATCAAAAAAGATCCAAAAAGCTAGCGAGGGGGGGGGTGGGGGGATGGCCTAAGATCGTCTTCTGAACTCAGGGAGCAGGATATTCCATTTCAAAAGTACAAAAACATGTGGGATAAGAGCTGTCAGAATTGCCTGCATTGTATCAAATCTATGATGTGGGCATTTGGGCTGTCCTGTGGCCGGTCTGCTAACCAGCAATGAGTCCCTGGTACTCTGCCATAATGTAGCTGCTTGATCCTTTACAGGTTTTTTTTTTAAAAAAAATCAAACTAAGAAATATTTTTATTTTCATAGATTGCTATTTTTCTTTGCGTTCCATAGGTTTTCTGATTTTTCTATCCTTTTTAATGCAAATCTCAATACCATGAGGGTTCAAACCCTCATAATAGCAAAGTAGGACCCATTTTTTAATTAATCTACTCATTTGTGGGATAAGGATGGAAATGGTTAGTAATGGAGAAACCAGCAAATTCAGACGTGATAAGTAATGAATAATGGAATATAGTAATTTTCAACACTACAGGACTAACCACCACAATTGCTACCCTCCCCCCTCCATGGGATAAGGTCTCAAGTCAATAGAACCAGAAGGGATAGCCTCTCCTTTTTGTTAGAAGGGAAATTTACTCAGGAAACAATGTCTTGTCTAAAATTGTTTAAGTTTCTCTTCCATTCATGTAGGACCTCACTACTGAGTAGCCAAGTTAGGGATGCATCAAGTTATAAGAAATCAAGACTAGTGTGAACCAAAAACATTAGCTATTATTTTTACTGCTTTTTTTGTTTGTTTGTTCCTGGAAGCCCCAGACCATTGGGGATATATATTCATAGCTTGCCTCCTCCTCTGCATATAATATCTCAAGATAACAGATTAATCACTATAATGCCATCAATCATCCTCCCTAGATATTTTTAAAAAAACATTTTTGCCTGATGAAAAAAATGACTTCTAAAGCTAATCCTTCCACATTCACTGGAGTTAGGGCCACAGGATCCCTGTGAAAGTGAAAAATTGTGAATGAAAAATGCTATGATTATTTTCATTTCTTGTCTTGGAATTTTATAAATCTCAATAAATATTTTAATTAGCATTTTTTTTACCCGAGGTGATCTCTCTAGGTACCAATATATCTATGTCCTCCAGAATGACTGGTTAGCTTCTGCACGAAGCTCAGCATAGGATCACACTGGAGAATCTAGAGATTCATAGAGAACACCTTGATCAAATCCATGAATAATCAAATTTGCAGGAGTCAAAAGTGTAAATGTGGAGGGCCAACTGCACCTTTCACTTCAAATCCATGTTTGTAGTAATATCACCCAACATATACTATAAACCAATATAAAGTTGGTTAGTAGAAAGATATACGGTAGACGTCATTTCTCTGTTCATCCAATAGCTGTTGCATGTTGAATAGGCACTCTTGGTCACTTTTTAAGAAATAGCAGGGCTCCAAAACAATTAAGGAACTTGGAGGCATATTGATAAAATCTGCTGAAGAGTTGATAAAATCAAGAGTGGATTCATCATTCTGTGTGGTGGGAGATCTGTTTCCTATTTTTATTTGGGCACAAAAGTGTTTCAAAAACCTGCTTCCTATGCCAAAATAATCTAGTTTTGAATAGTGTTGCACTTTGACTTAGTGAAAGGTAATATTTGCTGTTCCACCACAGATAGCAAAATCTTTTGGGCAGGGCCATGACATTTACATCAACAGGTGCTGAAAGCACTCCTTGTAGTCTCAGAATTAATTATCTTGAGATGAGAGGGAATTTGGCATCTGAACGGCCCAAGTGTGGGAAACTGAATTTCTTCTTCATGGAATTTTCTTCTATGAACAGTCAGCTCCTCTTGGAATATTCCACTGAAGTATGAAGTTAAAAGGTCAAGTGAAGCAGTCTATTCTTGGTTGCTTTTTTTCAAAAAAACAAAAATCAGGGAGGCAATGAGAGCATCCTCATCTTTCAGTGGCCTCTTTCTACAGATAAACTAATCTACAAGTTCAAGAGCATGAGAGCAATTTGCAAGTGTATTTAAAAAATAAACACTATGGAAGGAGACATAGTGCAGCCAAACTAGAATAGATTTATTTAATCAATAAATTAAATATACATACAAATATACTTAATCCTTTTCATGCACAACTTTTCTTCTGATCAACATTATATGCAGCAATTTCTTTCCCACTTGCATGGGGAAAAAATCTTTATTGAGAGGAGAGGGGTAGCAGCAAACACATATAATGATAATGATACTTTTTTTATAGACCGCCCTCTCTCCCCAAGGGGACTCAGGGCCCAATACCTTTTCCCCTGCAAAGAGGAAACAGCAAATGGGCAGGGCAATTTTAAGCAAGGAAATTAACACAAACAAGCTTTATTCAAATTCACTGCATTAGTTGTAGATCCCTAGTGGAAAGATTAAGACCACATTCTTCAGAAGATGAAGATACTTTCATTTCCTCTAAACTCCTCTATTTCCCCAGCTACTGAGAGGGGATTCAGACTTTTAAGGTGATAGAAGTTACTTATATACATTCTAAGAAGAAATATCACTCATAATTCCAAGTAAGTAAGGGAATTCCAAGTAAACTTTGAACTTTAAAATTTAAGAAATATTTATTAGATTCTATAAGTTATTTATTTTATTTATTTATTTGATTTACTTCTATACCGCCTTTCTCAGCCAAAAAAGGCGACTCAAGGCGGTTTACATAGTAAAGGTTAACACAACAACATCAAAAAGCAGTTAAAACACATTATACAAAACATATCAAATCAAGCTATCATTAACATAGACGTGCGCCTCAGCAAACAAATCAAAATCAGAATCCGCAATCATAATACTTTATACCAATTCCTATGTTCAGTTGTACCATCTTACTGTGTTTCATTGCACAATTAGCCAAACGCTTGTTCATAAAGCCAGGTCTTGACCTTCCTCCGGAATGCCAGCAGTGAGGGGGCCTGTCTGATGTCCACAGGTAGGGCGTTCCACAGCCGGGGGGCCACCACCGAGAAGGCCCTGTCTCTCGTCCCCGCCAACCGCGCCTGCGATGCGGGCGGGACCGAGAGCAGGGCCTCCCCAGACGATCTTAATGTCCTAGTCGGTTCATAGGAGGAGATGCGTTCGGAGAGGTAAGTAGGGCCAGAACCGTTTAGGGCTTTATAGGCTAAAGCCAGCACCTTGAATTGTGCCCGGTAGCAGATTGGCAGCCAGTGGAGCTGGCGCAACAGAGGAGTGGTGTGCTCCCTGAGTGCCGCTCCTGTTAGCAACCTGGCTGCCAAACGTTGGACCATTTGAAGCTTCTGAGCAGTCTTCAAGGGCAACCCCACGTAGAGAGCGTTGCAGTAGTCTAAACGGGATATAACCAGAGCGTGGACTACCGTGGCCAAGTTAGACTTCCCAAGGTACGGTCGCAGCTGGCGCACGAGTTTTAACTGTGCGAATGCTTCCCTGGTCACCGCCGAAACCTGGGGTTCCAGGCTCAGCGATGAGTCCAGGGTCACACCCAGGCTGCGAACCTGTGTCTTCAAGGGGAGTGCAACCCCATCCAACACAGGTTGTAACCCTATACCCTGTTCGGCCTTGCGATTGACCAGGAGTACCTCTGTCTTGTCTGGATTCAATTTCAATTTGTTCGCCCTCATCCAGACCGTCACAGCGGCCAAGCACCGGTTCAGGACCTCGACAGCCTCCTTAGTAGCAGGTGGGAAGGAGTGACAGAGTTGGACATCATCTGCGTACAGATGACACCGTACCCCGAAACTCCGGATGATCTTACCCAGCGGCTTCATGTAGATGTTGAACAACATGGGAGACAGTATAGAGCCCTGAGGAACCCCACAAGACAACGGTTGTGGGGTTGAACAGGTGTCTCCCAATAACATCTTCTGAGACCGACCCTCTAGGAATGACCGTTATCTTTTGGTTTCCTATGAGTTACAAAATTGCTAAGTTTGAGCTTTTATTAGTTAGCTGAAAGTTGCCATATTTACCATCTGGAAGTAGCAATTGTTAAACTCATATTACTCCTAGAGCAAGAAAAAAGTATCATGAGATTATGCAATGTTTATTTTTCATTATTACCAAATTATAATAAAAATTGACTAGCCCACAATACTTTTTTTGCAACTTCAGCTCATAAAACTGAAATAATATTGCTGGACTGTAAGTTTCAACAGTCTCAGCTCTGATGGCAAACAGACAGGGTTTTGGAGAGCTTGGGCTGCTGTTGAAGCCCTAACCCTCTGGGAGACCTTGCAATGGTCCTGAAAAAGAAAGAGACCACCACCACCCTCTACAGGAGATGGGGGAATATCTTTGGGCCTTTTTTGGCCCCTAGAGATTCTTTTGGGGCATTTGAATGCAAAACATTAAAAACAAACAAATCTATTTTGATTCCGGAGGACCCAAGGCTGTTCCAGACACATGGGCTGCAGTGAGAAAAATGCTCCCTGCACACCTTAGAGATCATTTTGGGGTATTCTGGAGCCAAACCCTGACTTCTGGGGAATCTTGAGGGGCCACAAATATAGTTTTGAGGGTCACAAACATGCCCCTGAAGGGATACTAATATCCCATGAACCACACTTTGTCCACCCTTGATATAAAAGGCCATAGGCCCTTCACTCGTGCTCTTTATCTCAGTATGGATGGCTATTGTTATTGTATTTTTATATACCTTTTTATTTAAACAGACTCAAAATGGCAAATTGTTATTCAATCCACTCAGTGCCATTTTAGTACAGTTTGACACCACCTTAACTGCCATGGCTCAATGCATAGTATCCTGGGATTTGTAATCTGTTCATGCACCTGTGACAAGGACAACACCTTGTAAAATTCAAATTCCCATGATTCCTTAGCACTAAGCCACGGCAGTTAGAAGTGTTGTCAAAGTGCATTAATTCTACAGTGTAGAGGCACCCTTAGCCCTTGGGGAACAGAAGGTCTACAAAACTCAAAAGCACTAGGACTGGGGTATCACTGGGAAGGATATGACTACCTGAAAGAAACCCTGCACAGGAACAACTCCTTTTATATTACAGGTTTGTGTCCTGTGTAGTCATTTTTTGAAGAAGTGGCCCTGTGAGAGAGCTAGTCTAGTGTATTGATATTAGTATTGGGTTACAAATCTGGAGACCAGGATTTAGATCCCCGATCAGCTATGGAAACCCATTCACTGTATGGGAAAATCACCCAACTCAGCCTCAGATGAAGGCAAAGTTAAATCCTCTCTGATAAAATCTTGCCAGGTTCCCCTTGGCCAGAAATGATATTATAGATATTCGATTGGATCCTTCCCTTTTAACATTCCAAAAAAGGTAAAGACATGGCTTTTTGAGCAAGCGTTGACAAATGCAGAGTAACTGACATAGGACAACTGAACCACAAGACAACAAGACCGGACAGCATTTTTAACAAGGAGACACTATGGATTTATATTCTATTGATTCTGTTTAGTTTTTTATTATATGTAATGTTTTAATTGTATTTATGATATGGTAAGCATTGAATTTTACCCTGTAAACCGACTTGAGTCGCCTGCGGGCTGAGAAAGGTGGTATACAAATATAGTAAATAAATAAATGACCTATTACACCATTAAGTGCGTGTTACCAAGTGGATTACTATCCCCAAAGACTCATGCTGAAATAAACCACTAAGTCCCAAAACTGCAGCTGTCTTTCCTTCGCATAACAAGCGTGTGATATGCACAGGTGCCTTATGACAACCCCATTAATTTCACGGGGGGTTCTAAGGTAAGGAATTCTCTCATCTGAAATGCTGCCTAAAGCCCTGGTATCCCTCCCAAATACTAACCAGGGCTAACCCTGGGTGCCAGGCCAGAAATTCTCAGGGTGGTCCGCGAGAAGGCCTTACTGGTACATTATTTAAACTGTTATGCTTATTCATATCATGATCTGATCACCATGCTCAATATATCCCATATGCATGGGGGTATTGGGATAATGATACAAAAGGTTTGCTAGGATAGATCCTGAGCCTCCCCCCCCCCAATTAAACTCACCCCCCCCCCCAATCAAAATCCTGGCTACAGACCTGCTGCGTGCACCTACACAACAGAGTTAATACAGTTTGGCATCAACTTCACTGCCTTGTCTCAATGTTTTGGAATCGTAAGAGTTGTAGTTTGGTGAGGCATCGGCAATCTATGGCAGAGAAGGCTAAGGACCTTGGAAACTCCAACTTCTATGATTCTGCAGCACTGAATAGTATCAAACTCATTCTACAGTGTAGATGCAACGTCTATTAACCTTCTAAGATCAGATGCGATCTGGTGCCTTTAGGAGATTTTAAACCCTAATAGCTGCACAACATTTCCTAAATATCACATGATATTCAAAGCCAAAACTAAAACTGACCACACTAGAGAATGAATGCACTTTAAATTCATGTTCTGCCTTCTGCAGAATTCATGAGTTCAAAGCCAGCCCGGACTGGAGTGGGTGTCCAGCCATTGTGTAGCCTGTTGTCGACCTTTGCAACCCGAAAGACAGTTGCATCTGTCAAGTAGGAAAATAAGGTACCACCTTGTGTGGGAGGCTAAATTAACTAATTTATGAGGCCATAAAGAAAAGACTCCGGGAAATGTGGAATGCGGAAGAACTTCATCGGTGTCGCTGGTGGACGATGAAAGCAGCAGCTCCCCTGGCGGCCAGAAAAAAGTTAAATAGCCTCTGTGTATTGTCTGTATTCATTGTCTGTCAAACTGGCATTGAATGTTTGCCATATATGTGTATATTGTAATCCGCCCTGAGTCCCTTGCGGGGTGAGAAGGGCGGAATATAAAAACTGTAAATAAATAAATAAATTTGTAGTTTAGTGGGGCTGTTAAAGCCTCCTCCCTAAACAACAAACCCGGGACCTCTGAGGAAGCTTGCCACAGATGCAGGCGAAACGTCAGGAGAGAATGCTTCTAGAACATGGCCAGACAGCCCGGAAAACCTACCACAACCCAAACCCCAGAATTCTGCAGGAGGCAGAAACCGGATTTTAAGTGGATTTTCTCTCTAGTGTGATGAAGTAGATGGGGAGATACTGAAAAGAGATGCTTTGTACACCAAAAGAAGCCCCAGTGAGTGTCTTCTGACGATTCATTCCTTTTCCCCCGCCCCCTTCCGTCCCGCCCGGCTGATGACGCCTCTTCGCCCCTCGAGGAGCATAGAGTACCAGGCGGAAGTGACTAGAGAGGCCACATGTCTCTTGGCCAGGGATCGTGGCTTCCGGGTGCGCTGACGGAAGTCACGTGGGCTGGGGGCGGCGAGAGAGGGAGCGAGGGAGCGGCGAAGGCTGGGCTGGTTCCGTCTCCCCAAGATGGCGTCGCTGCTTCAGTCCGAGCGGGTCTTGTACCTCGTCCGCGGCGAGAAGGAGATCCGCATGCCGCTCTCGCAGCTCTATTTCTGCCGCTACTGCAGCGAGCTCCGCTCCCTCGAGTGTGTCTCTCATGAGGTAAAGCGGCAGAGGCGGAGGAGAGGGAGGGAGGGAGCAGCTGGAGAGAGAGAGAGAGAGAGAGAGAGGCGGGACTA
Organism: Anolis sagrei; assembly: GCF_037176765.1. Lineage (NCBI taxonomy): Eukaryota > Metazoa > Chordata > Lepidosauria > Squamata > Anolidae > Anolis > Anolis sagrei. The sequence goes on from NC_090022.1 coordinate 84,994,260, forward strand.
TAAGTGCCCTATTGGGCGCTATGGCTGCCACTCGCTCTTCTCTGCCGTCCCATTGGCTAGCAGAATTCGGCTCCAAAGTCTTTCCCGATTGGCCCCTCTATGGGTGGCTCTCCAAGCTGGAGCCCCGATTGGATCACTTGTCTTTCAGCATGTGTGGTTTCTCTAGTCATTGGATAGGAGAGAGGGCTGTCATTGTGGGGGCGGAGGCCAGGCCTACCAGGGAGGGGTGGGCGCTGTCATCCTCACCTATTGATAATATAGTACCATCACTGTTCAAGGCGCTGCACAAGTAAAAGCACAATAAAACAGTTTCCTGTCCTCAGGTTTATTCTATCTACTAGCTTGGGGCTCCGGCGCGGCCCGGGTTATTTGAGAAAGGAATTGTGTATCAAGGTTGGTCTTTATCAGTTATTTATATGGCTCGCAGTGGTCTCAGGAAGTTAGTGAAGGTACTGAGAATCCCATCATTTGTGGTCCATCCTCCTACAAATTGCACCAGAATGGAGAGTGGGTCGTGGGGGCTCTGTGTGCCAAGTTTTGTTCTTGATCAAATATTGGATGAGGGTCACAGTGGTCTCAGAAAGTGAGTTTAGGTACTGCAAGTCCCATCATCCATAGTCTGTTCTTCCCCAAACCTCACCAGAATGTTGAGTTGGCCAAGGGGGCTCTCTGTGCCAAGTTGGGTCTTTCTTGGTATTTGGATGAGTGTTGCTGTGGTTTCAGGAAGTGAGTGAAGGTACTGGAAGTCCCATCATCCATCGTCCGTCCTCCTTCAAACAGCATTGGGATGTAGAATGGGTCATGGGAGCTGTGTGTGCCAAGTTTGGCCTTGATCGGACATTAGATGAGGGTTGCAGCAGTCTTGGGAAGGGAGTGGAGGTACTTGAAGTTCCATCATCCATGGTCTGTCCTCCTCCAAAGTGCACCAGGATGTAGAGTGGGTCATGGGGACTCTGTGTGCCAAGTTTGGTCTTGATCAGTCATTGGCGAGGGTCTCAGTGGTCTCAGATAGTGAGTGAAGTGACTGCAAGTCCCATCATCCATTGTCAAATTCTTCCAAACCGCACCAGGATGTAGAGTAGATCATGCGGGCTCTCTGTGTGAATTGTGGTCTTGATCCATCATTGTTGGCAGTTGTAATGATCTTAGGAAGGGAGTACAGGTATTGCAAGTCCCATCGTCCATAGTGCATCCTCCTCCAAACTGCACCAGAATGTAGAGTGTGTCATGGTGACTCAGCGTGCCAAGTTTGGTTTTTGTCGGTAATTGGATGAGTGTTGCAGTGGTCTCAGGAATTGAACAAAGGTACTGCAAGTCCCATAATCCATGGTCCATCCCTGGCCAAACCATACCAGGACGTAAAGTGGATCATGAGAGGTCTATGTGTCAAGTTTGGTCCTGATCAGTCATTGGATGAGGGCAACAGCGGTCTCAGAATGTGAGTGATGATACTGCAAGTCCCATCATCCATGGTTCATCCTCCTCCATACTGCAGTAGGATGTCGAGTGGGTCATGGGGGCTCTGTATGCCAGGTTTGGTCTGTATTGGTAATTTTCTGACCCAGCCCCTGGCCTTTTCCTTTCCTCTCTTTGTCATCTCGGAATCTTGGAATTGAGGCTGGCCAATCAGAGACCATATGCAAATTTCCTTCTCATGTCCCCGTTTCTGTCATGAACTCTTTTCTCCACCAGGGGCTCCTATTGAAGCTGGCCAATCAGAGACCATATGCAAATAGCACCACAGCGGCAGCCAATCAGAACGCTGGCACATACTCCTCCCGCCACATGTCCGCTGCATACAAACTTTGACTTTTATTATATGTATAGATAGATTTATTTATCTATCTATTTCCCTAACTTGTATCATGGGAATTTCATCTCACAGACGAGCATCCCTTATTCAAAATGTTTTGGACCTGAAGCATTTTGAATTGGTGATGGGGTACTGTTTCATTATCCAAGCATAGGCCAAAATGAGGTGCTAGACGGAGAAGGATAGTCCATTTTATAAAGCCTTTGACAATACATTTTATAAAGCCCTGAACGGTTCTGGCCCAGCTTACCTGTCTGAACATATCTCTTCCTATGAATCATCTAAGAATTTAAGATCGTCTGGGGAGGCCCTGCTCTCGGTCCCACCTTCTTCACAGATGTGACTGGCGGGGATGAGAAACAGGGCCTTCTCAGTTGTGGCCCCTCGGTTGTGGAACGCTCTTCCCAGAGATATTAGATCCGCCCCCTCCCTCTTGACTTTCTGGAAAAAAGTGAAAATGTGGCTATTTGAACAAGCCTTCGGAATCTAATGCAACAGTCAAAAACGGTATTAGATGAACGTGACAATGAGACTAACAATGAAGGCATTGGTTTTATATGTTTTATTGAATGTATTTTAAATTCTATTAATTGTATATTGCTAGGCATCAAATTGCTGCCTGGCTGTAAGCCGCCTTGAGTCACCTTTGAAAAAGACAAGATAGAAATATTGTAAATAAATAAATAAATAACAAATAATTTTACAGGGGATGGGGGTATGGTATGGTTGCTGATGACACGATAAATAAATAGGGGATGGGGGTAATGGTTTTATATTTTGAGATATTTGCATATGCATAATGAGATATCTTGGCGATGGACCCAAGTCTAAATATAACATTCATTTATGCTTCATATACACCTTATATACATAGCTGAAGTTAATCTTAGATACTGTTTCTAATAATTTGGTGTATGAAACAAAGTCGGTGTGTATTGAATCATCACAAAGCAAAGATGTCCCCATTTCAGCCAGGCTTGTGGTTAAATTTTGGATTTCTGGATAAGGGATGCGCAACCTGCATAATTTAGCATGGCTTGTATGTGTTAATCATGTTCAGACATGATTGGATTCTTCCCCAGTGCCCAGGGCTTTACAATTAGGTTCTTGTTACAGTGGTTTGAATTCACAGCTGTGGAGGTGGAAGTGGGTAGTGTCCCTTGTGTCAGTTGGTGTGTCCCAATACTGAGATCCTTAGGCGAGTGGGCTTTTCTTGACAAGAATTGGTTCAGAGAGGGTGTACATTGCCCTCTTGAGGCAGAGAGAACGTGGTTGGCCTAAGGGTCGCCTGGAGGGTTTCCATGACTAAGCGAAAATTAAACTGATTCTACATTGCCATATAATGCAGTTCAGTGCAGTTCAAACTTCATTACATGGCAGTGTAGAACCAGCCCCCATCTTCCAAAATATTTAGCCAACAATCAAACCACTGTATAGGAAAACCCCCTAATCCACTGATTCAGTATCCATGTTTCACTTACCTATGTTCTGTAATATTTCACCTTCCTCCAGGAAAGTGTTTTGTGATATGTCTCCAGTCCAAGTATAGGGTTTCCTATTTACCATCTTCCAGGTATCCACAGGAGGGTCATGAAACATATCCCCTGCAGATACCGGGGTTGTACTGTACTACATTAGCTCTTGGTTATTCGTATTGTACTGTTATAGTCTTGGATATCTAAGAAGGAAAATATACGTAACACGCAAAGACATAGAACACATCCCAGCCTGCCTTTTTGAATGAAAAATAAGCTCAAGAGGCTGTAGTCTGAGTGGGGAGTTCATTCATGTTGTTTGTGACGATGATGTCCACTGATGGATTTCTCATTCATATTTAGACTCCCAAGGCTGTTTCATTATCTAATAGGCTTTGAGATAATAGCTTTACATGGGTAACTTTGGATTAGTAGTTCTGCAAGTACGAGATCACTGCTTTTGTTGGACCTATTTCTAAGAAAAAGACTGCATCCCAAAGTTAACTTTTCATCTTTTTTCACATTGGGATCTTGTTCTACATATTTTTGTGTCATGTTCAGCTGTTTACTAAGCAATTACACTGTAATCCAGGAATTCTGGGAATGATGTATCCAGGGTTTGAAAATACAGCAAATTACTTCCTTAGGCATTTTCACCAATATGCAGGCAGTATGCATCTTGCTGACCCCATGGAATCGTTAATAACCGAACCACCAAAAACACTCCGTCAGCTGTTTTTTCTGTCACTGACAGTTTCCAGCTGAGAAGTCTCTCTCTCTCCCCCCATGCTCTTTTGCTCCATGTCAAACCCTTCTAGTCGAATTTAAGGCATTAGTTCTGGAAGAATGCTCTAAAATCTATTCTCAGACAGGCTGCCTCTTGAGCTCTAAAAGCCAGCATGTCTCTGAAGGGATGTTCTGTCAGCTACAAAGAGAGGACTCCATAATGCTTTGATTGTTGTTGCTGTTGACTCAGGAAAGAATCAGGAGCACAGTTAAACTGAATGGAAAGTGATAGATTGGGCTGGGGTGATAGATGCGCTAAATAAAACATGTGCATTTTAGAATTGTTTTACTTATGTAAAAATAGAATACATAAATTTAATGGAATTTAGTTGGCATAGTTGTGATAGATTTAATGTCTTAAATTAATTTAATCTAAATTGGCTACATGGGTTTTTTAAATTATTAGATTAATTTAAGTACATACACTGAATTAATTTAATTATGCAATGTATATTTATTATCGTAATATTTATATTTATTTCTAGCTGGCTTTCCTCCCAGTTTGTGACTAAAAGCAGCTTACAAAAAATTAAAAATTTATAGGATGCAAAAATTAAAACAAGACTAAGTAATGTTTTGTAAATAAAAAAAACCCAAACTTAAAACATGTATTGTTAGACATACAGATACCCCGGTAGCACAATTAGCAGGATTCAGCACATTGTTTAGGGAAGATGTGAATTAAACATACTTGATAAAAACTGATGTTTTTGTGAGCTTTCCAAAAACATTTCATATAGTGTTGCTTTTTTTTTTCTTCAGGCGAACACTGTCAGATCTGAGCTTAAATACTCAAAAAGTCCTAACCATCAGCTTTTTTTGACTGACTTTAACGACCTTGGCTATTGCATGTATTTATTTGCAACCTTGTGTGCAAATGTATATTCATGCATCTCATCTATATATGATATGTCTGTGCACACATACTTTATCAGATGAGCTCCCATCTATGTGTGGTGCAAAGCTGGAAAATGTTTTGCACACTTGGTTTTGATGAAGGAGCTGTGTATTTAGCTGTGTTCAAAGCACATAGTTGTGAAACAGATTATTTAGCTCTTATGATGACAATGTTGAAGATCAAGCTGATGGCAGTAGCATAACTGGTATGATTTTTGTTCATCAAGGAGATATTTTCCCAGTGTTTTGTGACACAAAATAGTGAACCTACATTTTTGAATGTATGTGAAACATTTTCAGCCACTAGCTTATTATCTTTCTCCCCCAGTATTTTGATTTGTAAGTTTAGTAGTAAACCTATAACATCTTCAAATTCTTGTTAGACTTTTGTAAATTGAATAATATAAGTGTTACCATAGGATGGATGGAGTCAGAATGAGGTTGAGAAGGAGTGGTTTGCCCAGGGCTGCATAATAACAGACATGGGAATTGAGCTGAAGATTTGCTGATTCACAAGCCAGTCCCATAGTTGTTATGGCCAGAACTCGACAGGGAAATCTTGTAATGATTTTTTTTCATGATCCGAATAAAGAGGTCAATATCTCTGCTGTAAACACCTGGGCACCCCAAAGTCTGCGTCAGAAGACTTGGAAGCCTTCCGGACCCCTATTCCAAATCATTTTAGATACACAATTTAGTTTTGTTAAATATGTCATTGGAGAAATAGAAGAATTTTATGCTGGTGGCAAAGAATGAACAAGTCTTTTTCAATTCTTTAGGTGGATTCTCACTATTGTCCTAGTTGCCTGGAAAACATGCCCTCAGCTGAAGCCAAGCTGAAGAAGAATAGGTGAATATACATGCTACTCTTGCAAATGTTTCTCCTCTTTTGATTTTGGACAAAGAGTTTCTAGAATTGTTTTGTGTTCTTACTAAAGTGCTGGGAGCCAAATAGATATGTGGATAAGTGTGAAGAACATTATTGGTTTGGCACATCCAGAAGGCACCCATAGAGATTTCTGGGAGTCGTTGGAATGTTCCAGCAAATGATGTCCCTACATATATGTATCTATATCAAAATTAGTTGGCTATCTTCCCTCTGATTCCCCTTTTCTCTGAAAACAAGGAAACGGTCATATGGGAGAGGCTATGCAGCTTTTATCTTGGGCTGAGATTGTGTGGATTTTGTCTTCTGTGTGGTCAGAATAGAATTCCAATCTACGCAACAACAACAAAAATGTTGTGAAGGCTTACGCCATTATGATTAATCAAAAGGATGCCAGTGAATATGTATAAAGTATTCCAAAATCTTTCTTTATCCCTGTATTCTATGTTTACTCTGACCAGATCAAAAAATCATTTGCAAAAGGGTTTTTGCCTTTTCAAGAAGGAAACCATCGCCAATCCTGTTATTGACTGTTTCTGTTAAGTATTTCCTTTTCTCTTGAATCCTTAGGATAGAATTGTTTAATAAAACCGTTAATGTCCTTTTCTGATTTATGAAATATAATATCAAGACAGTGGAGTTCTGGTTAAAGCCATTCATCATTTTATACTTGTTTCTTCCTATTCAGGTGTGCAAACTGTTTTGACTGCCCTTGCTGCATGCATACACTTTCTACCCGAGCAACAAGCATCCCTGCTCCACTCCCTGATGATCCAGCCAAGACTACAATGAAGAAAGCTTACTATCTGGCCTGTGGATTTTGCCGCTGGACTTCCAGAGATGTTGGCATGGCAGATAAATCAGTCGGTGAGTATTGCCATTTGTAAGACATTTGTGTGAAAGCCCTTCCCAAGCATGCTATCTTGAATCCTTCTTTCAGAATTTGAATGTCATGTTGATTAAATGCTAAAAAAAAAAAAAAAAAACAGATAAGAAAGGCTTGTGAGACTGTAATGAAGCTACACTTGTGATTGTGGTTGTTGTTTATCACTGAAAGAATTGAGAATGTGTGCCAAAGGGCCTATCTCAGACATGGGTCAACTTTTTTGCCTTGGGGCTGCATTGTGGGCCCAGCTGGGAGGGTTGGGTCAGGAGGGAGGGGGACCAGGCACACGTTGGGTGGGGCGGGCCTGAGAGGGGGAGGGGCCAGGAGAGGCCAGGACCAGGAGGGGCAATACAGGGCCTAGGTCTTCCTCAGGTTGTCCTCCCAGCATAAGGACGGGGCTGCTTGCCCTATCATTATGCCATATGCCGCTCCTCGAACTCTCCTCTTGGCATTATGCAGTGGTAGAGAGTGATCTGGAGGGCTTTCAACCACTGTGTGGCTTCTTCAAGCTGTCCTCCTGGCATAAAGACGCTTACACCATCCTTTGGCTGGGAGGAGGTCAAGACACACAGTGTCTGAGCACGCTCTGGAGGGCATTCAGCTACTATGTGCTTTCCTTTCCCATCTTTTTGTCATAAGGACGCACTGGACTGCAATGTCCTTCTGCCAAAAGGACAGGGAAATTGAGGATGGCCTGAGGTAAGCACCCAAGGAGCTGCATCCAGTCCCAGGGCCTTAATTTGCCTGGCCTATCTCATTTGCAGTCCTATTTCATCTCCACAAGATCTAATACTAGCCCACAGACCCCACTGTTTATTTTCAATGCAAGAAAAGTTCTGCTGTGTGATATCAACTGAAGTAGTCCAGCAGTTTGTAGTGTCTTCAAAGTTGTATTTTCATAGCAACTGGTATACACCGACTTACTCCCTCTGATGGTCATTTTGTGGTAGGGAATTGCAGTTCCCCTATACCCAGTATAAAGACATGTTTCGTTGTATCTGCTATGGATTTCTTACAATTCAGCTTTGGCATATGGCCCAGGATCTAATATTACAAGAAGGGAGAAAACCTCACTGTCTCTACCCTGATCCAAATAACCAGACTGGTTGTAACTGATCTTTGTGGGGGAATTGCGCTAGTCCCCTCATTATTTTTCTCCACATTTTCTGGCTCTTCCATAGCCTTTAAAAATAATCAGTGGTCACATTGTATATGGTATCCCAAATGCCGTAATGCTCTGGATTTCTCTAAAAGCTTTAGGATATTGATAGCCTTCTCTTTATTGCTTAAAATGGAAGTTAAATTTTCATAACTGGGTATTCATCAAACCCCTCATCTAGAATCCCATTCCTGGTCAGGCTCCTCCAATTCATATCCCACCAGAAAGGAAGGCAGCAGCTTCTTTTCTCAGAAGTTCTGGGACCGCATTGGGTGGAGGGGGGCTCATTAGAGCTTTTATTCTACAGCTCCTTACTAAATACTTCCTAGGGATTGTACTGTCCTCTGCTGTTGGGAGATAGCTATGCAGGGGAAAATACTAAATAGAGACAGTTTGGGTGAAAAGGCAAAAAAGTTGTTCAGGTCCCTCTTATTTTTCCCTCAGTAATGGATGGGTTTTTACATCTTGCTAAATCAGCAGAAGCCAAAAGTATCCCATACTTGGAATTCAAATACAGTATGATCTCTGTACCCACTGAACCGGTATCCCTAGCGTCATTTATCCGTGTCTGCCAAATTACTTGCTCTCTAGGCATTATCTAGATCCTACAGGCAATTTGGTGTTGTGATTGCACTGGTGGTCAACTGTAGAATTGTGCGGGAGGATCTAATACTTTAGACATTTTCTAGGCTTTCCAGCACAATTCTATGGTATGCTTCTACTGAAGAAATTTATTAAGTAGATGTCACTATTAACCATGGTTGCATGTATCCATGCAAAATCATGGAACATATCCTCTGCAGATTTGAGGCTTGTACTGTACAGATGTGACAGACATGTGCATTATTTTTCTCTGAAAAATACATGCTTTCGAGATATATGTGAGAAACAATTGTAATGTTTTCCATCCTGTAGTAATTTCCTCTTGCATTGGGAGTGTATGATCCCACCTGCTGATTCTTGCTGATACTTTCTTCAACCCAACTGAATTGGATTTTTTTCCTAGTTCAGCTCCAAAACTCAGATATGGCTGACAATAAGTGCAAGTATCAGGGAGCATGGGCATTTGTAGAGAAGAATCAGAATTGAGTTGTTCCTTCTTGTTTGCCAATCCTTTCCTAAAATACTTCCCTTTACCCCTACATTAATAATAAAGATATAGCTTTAGCAAACATGTTTACTGTTTTATTGTGCTATTATGTGAAAAAAATGAAACAGCCAGTAACTCTGAATATATTTTATTCTGTTTGAACAGCACATAACATGTGACTGGCTCCATTTAAATTGTTCTTGTTATTTGTATTACAGCCAGTGGAGGCTGGCAGGAGCCAGAGAATCCTCACACCCAAAAGGTAACTATAGAATAGGTTTGTCTTTAGTAGAAAATCTATGAGGAGATTGTATCATGGAAACCTGTTTTTTTAAACGTGCTGTGAAGTTCTCAGGTTGACTCCTTTAAAATAGAAATTACTTATTTATCAACTAATAAATAAAAGACTAGGCAAGTATGGAAGAGGAATATAAAAATTCTTGTTATAAAGACACATGCAGGAAGAATTGTATTTCTTAAATGAAGAATGGGAAAGGAAGATGTTCCTTTTGCCCCATAAAATAAGTGCCTGCTATAAAATAAATGTCTTGCTTTGTTTTTTAAGATGCATTCTCTCCTATGCAGATTAACAAACTGGTGGAGTATTATCAGCAGCTGGCTCAGAAGGAGAAGATGGAAAGGGATCGTAAAAAACTAGTTCGACGCCGACCCTACATGCCATTGGCTTTTTCCGTGAGTTGGGAAAATGGTGTATAATACCAGAGCTCACAGTGAAAACTTGGTTGCTAGATTGTCAGTTGCAGAAGTATACTTCTGATTCTAGTTGAAACTTCTAGAAAGGAAGATATCAGCGTGGAATTAAAAGGAACCATCTCACAGAAAACTTATCAGATCCATGATTTTCCACAAGCACGTTTTGGACACCTATGTTTAGAAATATTTCAGAATAATTTACAGTTTACTAAGAGATTGTCCACTAGACAGATTTATGCACTTGCATGTCTGAAACCCTACATTAATTTGTCATTTGTATGGAGAATTAGTTCATAGGCTCAGAATCTCAGCTAGACAGGCTGAACATAGGCTCAGAATCTCAGCTAGACAGGAAACAGAATAGGTTGACTGAGGGCTGCTAAGTATTTTCCGACCTAGGACACAATCAGCAGAAATATGACTGACGCATTAGTGTTTTAAAAGTGCTGATTCCCTCTTTTAATCCTGTGGCTGCCTCCTGCAGAATGTTAGGGTTTGCAGTTTAGGGAAGCTGAGGACCGTTTTGGCAGATAATTTTAAAGGCCCCTTTCTGAACCACGAGTCCCAGAATTTAGCAAAACGCAACCACATGATTGAAAGCTTTAAAATGATAAAGTGATATTATCTTGAGTGTTAAGGTCTCTTTCATTTTAATTTTAAGTGATGCAGCATGTCCGTGTCAAACAAAAGGCTGGATTTGGCTTAGCTTAACATTTCTGCTTGCTGCCTCTGAGAAAACTATATAACCTGCTTGCTCTGTGCATTTGCTTATGTCTTTATTGCTGCATTTTTCTTGTCTCCGTTGCTACCTGCTGCTAATTTGGGCGCTCTCCACAGCAACACACTATACATGTAGTGGTAAGTTCCTTCAGTTTCTGTTAGTGATAAATTTTTTGAACCTACATGCATTCCACAGGTATATTGATCTCTATAGGTAACTGCTGTTCAGTAGCAGGCCCTACAAGATGATTATGGCTATCTCAAACCATTTCAGATGGGCCATTGGCCTAGTTTCAAAATTGAGACAGCTTTAGTCACTCTGTGGAAAAAGGGCCGCGTAGAATATGTTCATCTGTTTTCTATGTCTACAACTCAACCTCTCTTTCAAATATTTATTTCTCTGTTGAAAAAAGTAGTATTTCATTCATTTGTCTCTGAAATAATGAATCATTCAAATATAATTTCCCATGCCATCAAGGCAAACTTTGCATCTTTTTTTTCAGACCACATATACTCTATTCTTTTTTGCTAAAAAGAGAAGCCATAAAACACATTCTTTCTCAGCATGTTAATTGCTATGTTCAAAACTAACTATACCAGCTATAACATGCAGCATTCCTTTTCTGCATTTTCAAAATGTTTGTTTCACTTGATTGACCAAATTCCCAAATTGATTTTGAGCAGAAAGAAACTTTCTCATTTTGCTTTTTCTTGCTTGCCCTTTTTCACCTTTCAAAATGTAAGGAGATGTGCAGGTTTATTTTCAGTTTATTTTCAGTTAATATTCTTCTTTTTGGTTGTATGTTTTCCCCCCCCCCCATAGGATAAGTATGGTCTTGGAACCAGATTGCAGCGCCAAAGACCTGGGGCTCCTATCACTGCCCTTACTGGACTTTCGTGAGTAATAAATTCCTCTTATGTGCATGGTTGGTCTACAATAATTGTGTCACTTAGAACAAGCTTGCAAATTACCATTCATATTCAGAAAAATGTAGTCCTTCAGAAGGAAAATCTGTCTTCTGAGTGAGTATTCAGGAGCAGTGTGTGGTGCTGGTATTTTTGCACTGTGTTTGAACCTTTCAACTTGTTTTGCAAACAGTAAAGCTGTCTTGCCTTGGGCTTTGCACCTGAGATGTTTTCATTATCTTGGCCAAGGAATAAGTAATCATTCTGTGGGGTTTCCCCTTTTCCTGCATGAGGCCTTTGTTATCTGAACCTGTTTTGTTCATCCTTCATATTGCATTTGGTTGCAATTTCTTAGGAAGGAACTGAAAAATGTTTTCTAAACATCGTTTATTCTTAGGTTCCTTGAGTGCATAGAGTAAGTCCCAGTGTGTTCAGTGGGGCGTATTTTTTAAAGAATGTGTTGGCTTGATCCATATAGTTCTACCTAAGACTTTCTTTTGTTTGTTTGAAAAACCATTTGTTTGAAAGCAAAATGGAAAATGAGGTGCAATGAGGGAACAAGGAGAGAGCAGATGGAATGTTTTCTTTGCCTTTCATTTCTTTACTCAAACTCTTCCACTGTAGGCAGATACCTCCAACACTCTCAATGAGGAATGCAATTTGTATATGCTACAGACACAACTTTTAAAAACCTTGAGTAATGTAAAGGTAGAAAATTCTGTATTAATTAATCCTGGCTGTGATAATTTTAAATTATCTTATTCTTTTAAAAAAAATTGTTGGATTTTTTTTTTGTGAGCTTTGGGTCCCACAATTGAGAGAGGCAGCATAGAAATGAAATAAATAAATACAATGGTCATACTAGTCAAAGAAAGCTAAGATATAGTTGGGATTATTTGAGCAGTTACATGTACATCTGACTTATAGTATGTTGCCAAACAAAGCAACACTATATGAAATACTTTACAATGTATGTATAAAGCCTGTCTTACCTAAACATTGTGTTGCATCCTGCTAGTTGTTGTGCTTGGCTGTATCTGTGTATTCAGTGATGCATGTTTTAATCTTTTGTAATCTTTTTTGTATTTGTATTGTTTTTACTTTTGTTTCTTGTGAATTTTAATGATGTGTTTTTGAACTTGTAAGCTGCTTTGAGTATCAAAATGGAAAAAAGGTGGGATAGAAATACACATTATGATAAGAATAAGGATAATGATGATACTTTAAGCAGAACATTGCTTCAGCCAAGCAGTTCTGTTTCATAAGATGATCTGAATATAAATATATTGGTTTCCAGATCTTCCACAAAGGCTTGCTTCAGTCAATGTTGTTATAGCTGTATCATTCCAAATCCTTCTAGAAAATTTGCTGCCTACATTGAGCCCTCATTTCCACTTCTGTTTCAGGCTGAAAGAAGGAGACGACCAGAAGGAGATAAAAATTGAACCTGCCCAAGCTGTGGAGGAAGTGGAACCTCTGCCTGAGGATTATTACACGAGACCAATTAATCTAACGGAAGGTAATTACACCGCTCTGCACTGGTGTTTTTCTCCATCAGTGGATAAATTCCAATAGTACTTACTGTGTGTTGTTGTTCAAAGCTGTTCATAAAGAACTTTCCCCCCTCCATTTTTCTACTGTGAACAGTGACAACCCTGCGGCAGCGTCTCTTACAGCCAGACTTTCAGCCTATCTGTGCTTCTCAGCTTTACCCTCGTCATAAACACCTGCTGATCAAACGCTCGCTGCGGTGCCGGGTATGTAGGCTGTGTGGAAAATGGTTTACATTTATTCTGTGTTGTTAGCCTGGAAATAGCTGAGAGATTTACTGTATTGTAAAACTTGGCATGATCCAGTGAAGTTGATTGGCGGGTGATTTGGGACAGACAAATGGAATTGATACTGAGAGAGCATGATATCTCAGTATCTTTGTTTATTATTTATTTATTTGGAGTATTTATACCCTACTCTTCCGTCAGAACATCTCCTCGGGTTCCCCCGGTGGTGCAGTGGGTTAAACCCCTGTGCCGGCAGGACTGAAGACCAACAGGTCACAGGTTCGAATCCGGGGAGAGGCAGATGAGCTCCCTCTATCAGCTCCAGCTCCTCATGCAGGGACATGAGAGAAGCCTCCCAGAAGGATGATAAAACATCTAAACATCCAGGTGTCCCCTGGGCAACGTCCTTGCAGACGGCCAATTCTCTCACAACAGAAGTGACTTGCAGTTTCTCAAGTCGCTCCTGACATGACAAAAAAAAAAATCTCCTCGGGTGACTTGCAAGTCATAATAATAATAATAATAATAATAATAATAATAATAATTTATTTATACCCCGCTACCATCTTCCCAAGGGACTCGGTGCGGCTTACATGATGCCAAGCCTACAACACATCAATAACAAAAGCAATAACAACAAGCAATGCAAAACAATTAAAATAAATCTCATAAACAAAAATCAATAAACATGAACAATAGCACAACAAACATTTATAAACCTATGGCTGGGCCAAATGTAATAATTAAAATTTAAAAAATAATGCTGGGCATGAACAGGTAAGATATGACTGGGCTAGAATATTCAGAGAGGGATGGGGTGTGCAGACAGTCCAAGTCATTGATTTGACAGTTCTCTGCCCTCAGGCTTACAGTCTCGATAAGACAGGAAAGTGGCAGGTTTAGTTCAGCATATGATGGCTGTCCTTTCCCTCAAAAGCCAGAGCAGTAGCATTTGTGAAACTGCCTCCCACAAGCTATATCTGTCTTCTGAGAGACAAGAACTATGGCGGTTCGAATAAGGAGTAAGGGCCTCTCACTAGTCACTGGGTCAAGAAGCCCTGGGCTTTGGCCTCACCGGACTTAGCTCTTTTTAGGTAAAATGAAGGCAGCCTTGCTGTAGTTGATTTTGTCACAACGAATTGTTAAAAGTCACTCAGTTATAGCATTTGTAGCTTTCACTGTATTGTTTATTTGTTTGTTTTTGGCTGCACTAATCTTTTGTTTTGATAAATGTATTTCTTTCCTAGAAATGCGAACACAATCTGAGTAAGCCAGAGTTCAATCCTACATCTATCAAATTCAAAATCCAGCTGGTGGCTGTGTAAGTACTCTGAAATGGACGAAAGCAAGAATACTATATTATATGTCAGAAAGAAGGGTTTTCATTTGCCTGTTTCCCAGCATGATATTATAACAGGCTTATAAAAAATTTGGTTTGAATGCCTGCTTGATTTTAAAATGTTGCCCAGAAATCCAATGAACATCTTGAACTAAGGGGTAGCATAACAGAAGGTGTCCTGTGTTTGTTTGGGAAATAGCTGGATTCCTTTATTGATTGATTAATTGACCTCTCAAAATGAACGTTCACCTGTTTTTCTCATTTTAGCAAAGCCTTAGAGCTTTCATGGCCTAATCTTAATGGTATGAAGATGTGATCACATTCAAACCTCAGATGGTTTTAGTTGTGGACTTTTCATTACTCACATTTTGTCCTTTCATTTCATCTAATTAAAAATCAGATATTTTGGTACATTCTTCAGCAGCATAGACATTGTAGTGACCTCCAGATAATTTGAACGGCAGCTCTTACCATTTTTTTTATCTCTGGTGTTTAGGGCTGTGGAGGTTGTAGTCCAAAAGATGCGGGATATTATGTTGCCAGCTCCATTCTACAGTATAATTTCCTCTTTTATAACATAAAGTGTACTAAATCTAAATCATTTACTCCTGCCACTTTTTGAAACATCTACAGCTTCAGAAATCCAGACTGTCTTGGAACCAAGATGTCTGTCTGTCTGTCCCTTTGTCAGTTGGTGAACAATCAGTAAAAATGATGTGAAAGTCAGAGCTAGAGAGGAACAGATCTATGTGCTGTTTTAATTTTTCTATTGTACTTGTAGAAACTACATCCCGGAAGTGAGAATCCTGTCCATTCCTAATCTACGCTACATGAAGGTTAGTTCCTATCAGCTTTAGTTAGGCCTCTTTTGGGGTGAAAATTAAAAGCTTTAAAGGCTGCGTGAGAGTGGTTTTTAAATGTTTCTTTTAAAAAATGAACTAGCCTCTCGGATACAATGTTTTGTTTTGTCTAAATGTTTCAGCTGAGTCATTGTACCAAATTTGAAACAAGGTTGTAGATGTAAATGAATGAACTGACTAAAAGATACCACCGGACCAAACCTGTTTAAGAGTAACTTTGTGTTCTGTGTACCTGTCTCTTCCACAGGAAAGTCAAGTCCTTCTTACCCTCACCAATCCAGTGGAAAATCTTACCCATGTGACATTGAAAGAATGTGAGGAAGGTGATCCAGATGACATTAATAGCACTGCAAAGGTATTGAACCTTTTTACTACTAGAGATTCTTGTGTGAAGATGATACTGTGTTAGAATTTACACAGACCCTATATGTCTGTGGAATGTTTTCTTGAAGACCTGGGATTTTATATTGTTGTTGCTTCAAAAGCATAAGCTCCAATGTGGAATGGGTATCACACATGTCATAGCATACCAGAGGTTTACTGTTTGTAGTAAGGTACTACACACAATAAACCCTTGTCATGTCCTTGTTGGCATTGTGGCAGTTGAACTATTTCGATCCTATTCTAAGCCCCTGCACTTTAGTTTGGCCCTCCTTTCGGTAACCTAGACACTTTTTCTCTAAGGGTATCCCCTCTAGCCCCTGTTCATTTGAATTTGCACTTTCCATCAGCTCCATCTAGGAATCATTGCACGCACTTGAGCCCGAACCCAGCTTTTATCTCAGCCATGAGATTGTTTTATTATGATATTTTGTGACTATGTTATGTTTTTATTTGATTGATTTTAATGTGTTCTGTTTTCATCTGTATCTTGGACTTGTCCCCTTGTAAGCCGCCCTGAGTCCCCTTGGGGACATGGTGGCAGGGTATAAAAATAAAGTTGTTGTTGTTGTTAACACTTGTCAACTGACATTCAAAGGGTTATGAAGATAGAAAAAGATAAGAGAATACATTGGGGAAGTGAATTTCCCTCTGTTATTAGTCTGCTTGCACAATTCCCATAGTTGTGGAGCAGGGAGTTGCATCATTATTTGATTTCCTTTGCTATATAACTCTTGGGAGTCCATCTTCCATCAGTTTCACATTGGGTGTTTGTGTGTGTGAGAGAGCTCACTTACCCAAGAGCCCTATATAGCAAGCTAAGAGGAAACAGATTACCCGGGGGGGGGGGGGGGAGTCAGCATGAGTAGAATTAGTCAATTTGGGGTCCAATGCAGGAAACTGGGCAGAAATGCTTCTCTCCTATATATTGGTTGCTGCATCATTTACCATGCATGCAGACATGCCTCAGTTAACAAAACTTCTGACAAAGAGGCTTTACCAAAGACCAGCATTTTTTTGTCTTCTGTCTAGCTGGAGGGTTTTGTTGTTTATTTTTTGCAGCATTCGTAGAGACTGTGAAGGAGGACTGGAGAAAATCTTTTGGTGTTGTGTTGCAGCTGCATGTCTACAGTAAATGTAATGAAATACGGCCTGGGAAAGACTGAGAGTCTCCTCTAGATAGTCTTACTGTAGCCGCCCATGGGTACCTATAACAGGCAAGATAAAACAGATGGCTCCAGAATCACTTACTAAGCATGTGTGAAGAGATGGATCTATCAGATGTGACCACCAAAAGGGATATCTTTGAAAGGGAAAGAGATAATTGAAAGAGAAAAAAAATTAGCTTGGGATGCATTTTGGAAGCTGCTTTCATCAAGTGGTGTATAGAACATTCAAACTGTTTCTGTTTTCTTATGCAAAGCTTTCATCACTCTGTTGTTTCATTTTGCATATGCATATTAGTTTTCAATAAAAGGTTTGCCAAAACATGTTGAATTGCTCTTTTTGTCAAACCTATACCTGTTCTTTTCATGTTATTTCTAACTTTGATATCAAAATTTCTGTTAAAGAAGTAACACTCAGGAATATATCTACTTCATTAATTGATGTATAATTGTAAAACTTGTTTTGTAGCAATAACATGTCAGTGTGTAGCATCAAACAGTTTTGGGGAGAACTGCAGCTCAAGAACAGAAATCCATAATAATAATGTTGTGCCTTGGTTCCCTGCCACAGCTGCATTTTTCTGGTGGTTGCTAGCAATCTTTTTCCTCTCATATGGCTGTATATTCACAGAACTGATTGGGAATAGGAAGTTATACTATAGTGATACATTGAATCTGCTTCCTTTTTTTAAGGTGGTGGTTCCTTCCAAGGAATTGATTTTGGCTGGTAAGGATGCAGCAGCAGAATATGATGAGCTGGCTGAACCTCAAGATTTTCAGGATGATCCTGAGTAAGTGTGGTCTTTCAGTTAATACTGCCATGAATAGGTAGAACTTGGTTTGAGGCAGTGAAATTCACAGATAGGTTAAGGCCAGACTAAAATAACTTCGTACAACACTCAGTTTGTAGAAGTCATTGTCATAGTGTAATGAGGGCCACAAATTTCCATGGCCTCAGAAGGCTGATTAATCAAAAACGTAGAAATAGATCTATTATTGTATTGCTGAAAGCTTTTACAGCCAGAATCACTGGGGTGTCATGTGGTTTTCAGGCTGTATGGCCATGCTCTAGCAGCATTTTCTCCTGATGTTTCACTTGCCTCTGTGGATAGCATCTTCAGAGGATGCTCTGAAGACGCCAGGCCACAGATGCAGGCAAAACATTCTTATTCTTGTTGTGTTTATTTATACCCCACTTTATATCTCCTGAAGGAGACTCAAAGCAGTTCACAATTAAAAGTATGACCACATAATTTAAAATATACAAATATGCAAACTTTAAAACAGAATGAAATCTAATGGTATTAAAATTCAGTTAAAATATATTGACAGCTGAAAATCATAGCACCTCCCCCCCCAACTTGCTCTAAAAACCTTCTTTAAAAGCCTGCCTGAATAAGAAGGTTTTAGCCTGCTGCCAGAAAGACAACAGGTAAGAGGCCATTCTAGCTTCCCTGGTAAGAAGGGAGTTCCAGAGTCAGGAGAAAATGCTGCTAGACCACGGCCATACACCCCGGAAACCACATACCAACCCAGATCTATTATTAGATCTAAATTTATTTGCTTTGGAAGGAGGTATAGTCTCATAATCTTAGCGTTGGCTAAAATCCGAGTTTTTTCTTTACAGAGAATCAGTCTGAAGCATGTCTTTTTGTCTTTAGTGGAATTTAGTCTGGCAAGGGTATAACAAAGTTTTTCATTATCTTTTTTCTGACTTTGCAGTGTCATAGCCTTCCGGAAGGCTAACAAAGTTGGGATATTCATCAAGGTCATTCCTCAAAAAGAGGAGGGGGAAGTCACTGTGAGTTTTAAGATGAAACACGAGTTCAAGAACCTTGCTGCCCCGATCCGTCCCATGGAGGAGAGTGATCAGAGTTGTGAAGTCATCTGGCTCACTCATCACGTGGAGCTCAGCCTGGGCCCTTTGCTTCCATAAGTTTTACCTGTAACTGGATCCTAAGTAATGGCCACACATGATACCACAACACTATTGTAAAAGAACACAACGTGATGTGATGCTGAAGGCACTGTTTCATAGAGGGTCCTTGGATGTGTGCTGGATGCACTCCCAACTTTCAGGCAAAAGATTCAGAGGTAGATTTAAAAGGAAAGAGCCACACTGTGGGTGATTGGTTCCTTCACTCTCCTCTGTGTTACATCTGCTTTCGTAAATTGGTGATTTTATCACTATGCCACATGTCTGATCGACATTACTGCACAATATTCACTGTGCACAAGTGTGGTCATTTTGTCTTACTCTTGCATCTGTACAAGGTTTCCTCTCTGGCTTTTTTGTATCAGTTTAGCAAAGCTGGTATTGAATAATGCCAAAATACCCTTGTCTGTGGAAGGTTTTATTCACAGTTATTCCAAGACTTAATGATATTCCAAAGCTGAGTGATATCAGCATCAGTAGCATGATACACTCTTGCTTCCACCTTCTACTGAACATATCACCTGTTCAAAATAGCACTCATAGCCTTTTATATGTATAACAAACAGTAATATTTCATGGGATATTTTCTTTTCCTATAATACTGACTAACAAAAGGTGGTTATGTAAAAGGCATTTGATTGCATTTTAGGATTCTTGAGTTTTGGGGGGCATAATATGCAAGGTTTAAAATGAAACAGGATATGTGGCAATTCATGTATGAAAGTGCTGCTGGAGTGGACTCACTGAAGCAAGGGTGCCACTGAAGCTTTGGGATAGGAATTGCTTGTTGGTGTTATTTCTTTAGGAATAGGATCGACCAAAGATATTGGAATATTTTGATGATTGAGATCCCTTTTCTTGTGTCTAACTTCGAAACTTAAGACCTCTTAAAAAGAATAGTTTCCAGATCCCACTGCATTTTTGCACTCAGTACTTAACACCTGATTTCCATATGATAATAAGTGAATGGCTTTCCTAAAGCTTTCCTAGTAGTAGCAGCCTTTGTAGAAACATATAGTTTTATATTTGTTAATTCCCATACTTTGGTTTTAAACATCCACCATTATCTTAAATTCGGTATTACTCCAAATTACTGACACAAACATATGTATAAATGTTTCAACTCAAGCTTCTCGGCTGTATTACTAGATTACTTTGAAGAAATGCAGTGAAACTCAGTGAGTGTTTTTTTCTTCCTGTATTTCTTGGGCTAAATAACAGGTGAATATATGCTTTGATATAGCCTGGGAGTAATATTAGGAGGCACACATTGCAATAGGACTACAGGAGAAAGAGAAATTCATATTTTCAGGTTGGATCAAAGTACCTAATATCTAGTCAGATAAGTTGTCCCTGTATAGTGCAAGTTGTTCAGAGGTCTGTTAGTCTTTGTTTGCATCATAGTGCTTGAATGAGGGTTGGATGAAGGTTGCACTTTTTCCAGTTTGTGCAATTGGTGTGAAAAAGAAAAAAAGCTTGACATTCACAGCCTTGCATAGATAATACACAGCGTAAAGCATGAGTTTAAAAAGTCTAGCCAGTGTTTATTAAATGTGTAGTGTTCAGTGTCTGCTGCCTTTAATTTATAAAATAACCACAACTAACCCCTGGTTTAACTTCTTCTAAGCTGTTTCTTGGCTGAAATGCTTTGGAAGTTCTTTTGATAAGAGTTCAGGTGTTGCACTGAAGTAATGTAAATAAAGCTTCTTAAAACCGTATAGGAAAGCTGGACATACTTCAGAATCTTTTCTCCTTTTAATGAAATAACTGTTAAGATGTATTCTACATACTTCTGCAGAAACATCTCTGGTTCCTCACAAGAGGACACTGGAAGCACTCTGCCTTTATGATATTAAAAGAATTACTTGTGTTGCCTTATTATTTAACTTAATGTAGTGGACTTGAAATAAAGAAGCAAACAATGCTGTTTTCTTCTGTGTGCACTTTTTTCTTTATAGCACCAATGCTTAAGGGAAATGCAGAGAATATCTTACATTATTATCTCAAGCATCGGTCTTGTTTGTTTAGCGCAATACCTGTATAACTTGTGAAACATTTCAAAGGCAGTAAAGTTGACTAAGACAAAACAGCAACAAAATCCAGTATAAATCTTGTGGTAATACCTCTACTGGGTCTACCAGAAGATGAAAAATATAGTAGCTTTTGAAGCTTTGCAAGCAGCTTCATCAAGCAAAAATGTTAAAGTAGCATGGGAGAAAGACTGACAGCTGTGATCGTGATGTCTACATTTTGGATGTTACAGAAAGTCTTAGTAGATAGAAAATGCACTTCCATGGGCACAAATTGAATGGGAATGAAAGTTTTAAAAGGGCAGTTTGTTTCTCCCATCTGTGGTTCAAGTAGGTTACCACTTTAACTGCCATGACACAGCTATTGAATGCTGGAGTTTGTAGTTTGGTGAAGCACCAGCACTTTCTGGTGGAAAAAGTTAAAGACCTTGCAGAGGTACAGTGCTCATGGTGCCATAGCATTTAGTCATGGCAGTTAGTATCAAACTGCATTCATTCTATAGTGTAGATGTGCCCTGACTTAATATAACTTTTCAGTTATTCACTGTGGGGAAATGCATTGGGCTCATGTTTAATCTTTGGTGATTTGTCAATACCAGACTGGTCCACTGTACTCCTAGATCCAGCTCTATAGAGTCCCAAGTGGACACTGTTTAGGGACACTGGGGACTGCTTAATTTGATTCACCAGCTGTGACCTTTCCTGGACAAGGACAACTGTGTCACTACAGTAGTTTATGCACTGGGAACCTACTAACTACATGTGTATGCGATGACAGCTTAGAAAATGCAGCTCAGGTAAAAATGCAACAGCTAGACTGCTGACTAGAACAGCTTGTAGAAACCATCTTTCAGATGAATTTCCCTGCCTTTCTATACATTTCCAGACACCATTCAAGGTGTGGCAATGACATTTAAACCTCTAATTTGCTTGGTACCACAGTATTTGAAATGTCATATATGCTTGCCCTGCAATTGAAATTTACTTCAGGAGCCCAGCTCTGTGTACTATATATTGGGGCGACACACTCTGAGGATGCAGGAGGACTTTTTCTGCCATGGATCTGAGTTTTTGGAATGCCATCTCCCATGGAGGGCTGATAGGCACATTTCATTCCAGTACCAAATTAAAACTGACATTTAAAAAAAAATTAAAAATGGGTCTCATGATTTTCATCCAAATCTGTACATATAAACTGTTTTAACTACACCAGTCAGTTATGATCTAATATCAGATGGGATATAGATATTTTGATTAGCGAATACATAAAATATGACTTATACATGTAACCGGGCTGAGAACAGCGGTATATAAGCAAAGTAAATAAATAAATAACAAATAAACTCATTGGGATTTCCTCTCAGGTAAATGGCACATAGTCCCACAGCCTCAACATCCTTTGGTTCTGTTTCCACACAGGTAACAGGGAGAAAATGTCCCTGCATTATTTGTAGCTTTAAACAATTCTTCCTCTGTCTATAAGACAGGGCATTGTGGACAAGCATACAGATGCTTAGTTGTTTGTTCTGCTCCACAGTCGCACATGGAGGATTCTCTAGGTCAGGGGTCCTCAAACATTTTAAACAGAGGGCCGGGTCACAGTCCCTCAAACTGTTGGAGGGCCAGATTATAATTAAAAAAAACACATGAATTAATTCTTATGTACACTGCACATATCTTATTGGTAGTGAAAAAAAATACAATAATTAAAATGAAGAACAATTTTAACAAATATAAACTTATTGGTATTTCAGTGGGAAGTGTGGGCCTGCTTTTGGCTGATGAGATAGGATTGTTGTTGTTGTTGTTGTGTGCTTTCAAGTTGTTTCAGAGTTAGGTTGACCCTGAGTGAGGGCTGGGTAAATGACCTTGGAGGGCCGTATCCAGCCCACGGGCCTTAGTTTGAGGACCCCTGCTCTAGATAGTGCCATTTTGCCAGGTTGTCTTTTGATCTGGCCACTCCACTTCTGAGTCTGTTCAAGGACTTCCAAGTTGTCTATTCTCGGTTTGCCCCTGGGGGAGGACCCTCGTGGGGGGCATTTATTTGGGATTTCCTAGATTATTATTATTATTTACAGTATTTGTATACCGCTTTTCTCACCCCGAGGGGGACTCAAAACGGTTTACACATAAGTAATGGCAAAAATTCAATGCCAGTACAAACAACTACAATTATACACTACAATTAGACATAAATTAAATTTAAAAATACATCCACGAGCAATAAAACAATCATTAAAACAATAAAACAGTCTCGTCTATCGAATCGCCGTTCCAGTCATTGTCTTTCCAAAATGCCGCATACATTTACTTCTGCCCGAAAGCCTGGTCCCAGAACCATGATTTTAATTTTTTTAGCTGTGCAGAGGGATACGCTTGCTGTTGCTGGGGAAACATTAAAAGGAGTGGTGGTTCTCATGAAGCTTTGTCTTGATTGGGAGGGGGTTGATAGCCATGCAGAGGATGGCTTTCACAGTGTCCAACCTTATTTTTCTCAGCAGCAACTGGGGGGGGGGGGGGTAGCAATGCCACCAAGAGAAAGCTAGATACAGCTTCTTCAGCAGTAGCACCAGCCTGTATTAAGCTACTTCAAATATGGTGACTCCATGAACGAGAGAGCTCTGAGTTTCCCTATCAGGTCTTATAGTTTCCTTCATTGAGTCTGTAGGCTGTTAAGAATTGTGGGAGTTGAAGTCCAAAACACCTGGAGGGAGGGCCGAAGTTTGCCCATACCTGGCCCAGATGCAGCCTGGGTGTTTCAGTTCCCATCACCATTCATTGGTCAAGGCAGCCGAGGCTTCTGGGAACTGAAATCCAAAACTGATAGAGTACTAGAGTTTGGGAACAACCACCTAGTATTGCCTTACTGTCGAGCAACACCAAGGCCCGCCTCTCTCCGGATGCTTCAGCCACCAGCTCTATGGCCACAACGTAGCTGCTTCCGGGGGCCTACTTCCGGTAACGTGAGTCGACTCTGCTTCCGGTCCCCGCTTGTGAGAGTCCCAAGATGGCGACGTCTCTGGGCTCCAACACGTACAACCGGCAGAACTGGGAGGATGCGGTGAGGCTCAGGGAGAGGGGGAGGCTGTGGCGGGCGGAAGGGCTTCTTCTCCCCCTCTTCGGCTCCCCTCGGCGGCCCTTGTGCTCTTCCCTGCTCGGCCGAGGGAAGGAGCCCCGGGAAAGGCGCCTCTCCGAGAGTGAGACCGGCCCTCTTTCAAAACGGCCCTCCTTCGTTGGACACGTGTGAGAGGAAGCTGTGTCTACACCAGCCATGGGCACACTTGGGCCTTCCCTCCAGGTGTTTTGGATTTCAAGTCCCACCATTCCTAACTGCCTCAGGCCCCTTCCTTTTCCCCCTCAGCCGCTTATGCGTGGCACCCCTTTAACTGCCCTGGCTAAACGCTGTGGAATGCTGGGAGTTGTAGTTTCTTGAGGCACAAGCACTCTTTGGCAGAGAAGGCTACAGGACTCTCTCAACTATATGTCCCATGATTTCATAGCATTTTGCTGTGGCAACAAAACGGTGTCACACTGCTTTACTTCCATAGTGTAGACGCACTCACAGTTAAGAGTATCCCCTATCCAAAATGCTTGAAATGTTTTGGAATATGGATTGATGTCCTTGCATACACATAATCAGTCTCTTGAGCATTCTTAATGGAGACCAGCTCTTGCCAACAGTGCTGTGGAATTCAAAGAGGCAGAAATGGAGTGAGAAAGGGAGAAACGTGCCAAGAGGAAGGCACATCAAGCCAACCCTTGCCGGGACTGCCTTCCATCTGGAAACTAATGCCCTCACTTTGGAAGAACATGTAGGTCAAGAATAAGGCTTCACAGTCACCTACGGACCCACCACTAAGACCCTACACTTGGAAGGCCATCCTACTCAGATGCCAGTGATCACTGATGATTATGATGATGATAAACATAATGAGATTCCTTGGAAATGAGTCCTGTCAAAATACAAAATTCTTTATACAGAGCCTGGGTGTAGTTTTATATACAATATTTTTAATAATTTTGTACATGAAACAAAAGTTTGTGCACATTGAACCATCAGGAAGCAAATGGTGTCACTGTCCCAACTGCCCATTATGATAATTTTGGATTTCAGAGCATTTTGGAATTTTGGATGAGAGATGTTCTTCCTATGTGTTTTCACTTCACGGTATATTTTAGGGAAATGTGGCTTAATGAAGTTGGACGTTTGATAGATAACTTTGCACGTGTCAGTTGAAGTATGATACAGCTGTTTGTCAAATTTAGAAGATGTGGTGTATTATTTCTGTAGTAGTATGGGTTAAGTATCTGCTATCCGTAATGCTTGGAACAGGAGTGCTTTGCATTTTGGAATACCTGTATTTGCATAAACATATATAATGTTTCTTGGAAATGAGGCCCAAGTCTAAACAGAACATTAACTTCTGTTTTGTTTAAACCTGAAGGTAATTTCATTTAAAATTTATAATTTTTTTAAATAAAAAGTGTATCTACATTAAACCATTAGAAAAGAAAGGTCTCAGTCAACTATGTGGACCACTTAGAATTTTTTAGGACTTTGAATTTTGGATAAAGGATGCCCAGCCTATATTTGAGAGCTTGGCGTAAGTTTTAATGTTACCTTTATCTCTGAATATGTTTCTCCCCCTTAACTCTTAACCATCAGGGTATTTGACTGGAGGAGTGAACTCATATTTCACCTGTATTACTTTTTAATATATATGTTCCTTATTCTAACAGGTATGCATTTATTGTTTCTGTTCCTATAACTATTAATTTCTCCCAGGAGCTCTCGGTAACTGACAGCCTCCCACTCTTGATCTAAAATAATTAAAAAAAAATCTTGATTAAAGGAACATCGAGTTATTCTTCACATATTTTGAGATTTTTCTTTGTCAAGTTTATGTTTCTTTCATCATTGTATGTAGTGTCATTCATTTTACTATTATTGTTGGTATTTGTGAAGCGCATTTCCATTGGACAGGAAACAAAATATGTGCGATAAGAATGAGTGTGTGTGACATCACATTTTGTACTGTAAAGGTTGTAAGGATTAGTGAAATGTGGCATTATTTCAGATCTGACATCTATTTATTTTCCTTTATGTAGGACTTTCCTATTTTGTGCCAGACGTGTCTTGGAGAAAATCCCTATATTCGGATGGTATGTTTTCTGGTGATGTGGTACTAGAACAAGCATGACAGAATAACGATAAAAAAAGTACCAGCTGACTTCCAGACTTTTTCTGAGTCCTTTTTTGTTGCTCTAAAATACATCTTTTATTTAAGAAAATGTGGTTTGTACATGTGATTTAAGTATTACTTCCATAGCTACATAACAGGCCAGATGCTCTAGTTTCTTAGCAGGAAGTTATATAAAAGAAAGTATGGTGAGATGAGCATCTTAAGCATTGCAATATGTTGAACATTTGCTCCTCAAAAACTATTCTACAAACGTAAGTGTGCTTAAGTTGAAAAAAAAATCCTGTTGAAATCAGTAAAAATGTCCATGTACTGCAAGCATAGTGCTGTACCTCACTAGTATTCTTATGCTTTCACTTAAAAATGACCTTCTGTGAATTTGAATTTTTTCCACATGCTCTGATGTAGAGCTCCATGGACTTTCTTTGGTGAATGGAGTTTGTCTGTAAATGTTAATGAAGGCGAAAAAGTTATGTCTTCCATCAAACTTTATTCCTCCCACACACACACTGCCAGTACATCAGGTCCATGGAAAGGACTTGAGCTCAAGAGAACAGACTGTGACCTTTTAAAATATAATGTGAGATTTTGCATATTCTTTCTTATTTTTCTTCAGTGCAAATAAGAGGTACATGTAAATTGCTTGTGTTCCTATGGCAGTCTGAACATATGGAAGTCATGTGGTGGTAATTTTTTAGAAATCAGAATAATAGAATTCTGGAGTTGGAAGAGACCCAAGAGCTATCCAATCCAACCCCATTGTACCGTTCAGAAATTCACAATCAAAGCACCCCTAACAGATTACCATCCAGCCTCTGCGTAGAAACCTCCCGAGAAGGAGACTCCACCATGCTCCAAGAGCTCTTACTGTCAGGAAGTTCTTCCTAGTGTTTACTGATAGATGGAATCTTTTTTCCTGCAATTAGTGGAGTAATTTACATTTTAAAAGACATATAATTTTATTAGTTGGTTATCCTTTGTAACACACATTTTTCTTTGTTCCAGACCAAAGAGAAATATGGAAAGGAATGCAAGGTATGTTTGTCATTTCAAAGAAATAACTTGAAGCATAATTCTAAAAGTTGTCAGTAGTAACATCTAAAAATACAAGGAACACAGCTCCTTAGAATTGAATATCAACAATTAAGGGTAACGATTTAATCCTACCCATATAATTCCATTCACTTATTCACTGCAATACATACATAATAATACTGATAAATAGAAGAAGAAAAAATCTCTATAACAGTATAAACAAGAGTGCCATAACTTCAATTTGGAAGTATTTTTCTTGAATTTTATTTTTTAGTTTAATGATCCAATGAATTACTTGAACCTGAATTTACTCATCTCCTCAGTGCAATAATTGTAAAACAATTTACATATCACCGTTTGAAAGAGATTCAATATGTTTCTTGCAACAGTTTCTCAGAATGTTGTTTTTCATTCTGAATTAATATAATGATGTTAGCTGAAATCAAGGATTTATTTTGTGTGTGTGTACTTCGTGCTTTGTAATTGTGCTTTAATTAGGTTGATACATATTAATGCCAACTTTGTCTCAGATCTGTGCCAGGCCGTTCACAGTGTTTCGTTGGTGTCCTGGTGTACGAATGCGCTTTAAGAAGACAGAAGTGTGTCAAACATGCAGCAAGCTGAAGAACGTTTGTCAGACCTGCCTCCTTGACCTGGAATATGGTATGTAATTGTAATTCTGTTAGAAAGTGGAAGTTTAAAATTAGCACATGGTTACCCAGCAACTGTATATGCAGAGAATGTACTCTTTCTATATATGGGTTGTTTCTACTGCAGATATGCGTTTGTGTAAGTGCTGGGAGGGAAGAAATTACTGTATGCACCAGGGTGATATTACTCTGATTGCATGGATCTGTCCATTTGAGGAAACTGAGCTGGATGGTCCATTTCCCAGAGAGGTTGTAATTGCGGTCACTACTTAATAATGGCAGTGTCACAGGGGGTATAAGATTAGTTTGCTCTCCATTGCTGGATTAGTTGTGGTCTATTATCTTGGCCCATGCCTTATGTTCTGGCTGGCGTCTGGTGTGGGATGTACTTTGAACACAGGAGTTTTTCTTCTTCTGGAACTGTACTTCATGAAGTGGGAAGAGATGCTGTCAGAAGAAGGAAGCTGCATGTACGCATTGCACTCATGACATCCTGATATTTGTATTGTGCCCAGGTCTTGCAAACTCAGGATCGTGATTTCTTTGATTGAATCATTCCACCCATAATGTTCTCTTCTTTTCCCACCACCTTCTATTTTCTGAGTATTTCTGAAATAGTAAATGAAGTTGGATGGTTTTAAGGTGGTTTTCACATGTGGGTAAAGAGTAGTGGTGGTGGGGATTACTTGAATGTCCAAGTTAGTTCTGTTTCCATAGTTTGCCTGAAGTCACCTTCATACAATACCACACAGATATAGCAAAATCCTTAATAGTGGATGTTACAGTGTGCCTTACATCATTAATAATAATAATAAAACTTTATACACCACCACCATCTCCCATAGGGACTCAGGGCAGCTTACAAAATAGCACCCAATGGTGCCATAGAACACAAAAAAATGTGATACATCAACATAGAAAAACCATAACACATTTACATAAACCAGACATATAAATTTAACAAACGCAACCTCTATTAAATAGAATCAGTAAAATGTGGCTATCATTGATTAAAAGATCAATTAAAAGATTTAACATCCCAGCTGTATACCCATCAGAATGTAGATATGAAGTGCTAAAGTAATTGGTTATCAATCTGGCTACTATCTTAAATCTTATTAAAGGCCTGCTGAAAAAAACAAGTTCTTAATTCATTCTGAAAGTGCTGTAGTGTGGTGGCATGCCTAAGTTCCCTGGAGAGGGCATTTCAGAGCTGGGAGGGCACCACCGAGAAGGCCCTCTCTGTCATCCCCACCAAACATGCTTGAGACAGAGACAGGACCAAGAGGAGGGCCTTCCTGACAGATCTTAAAGCCTGCGCTTTGTAATGGTACATAAGGGCACAGATATGTAAAGGCAACATTTTTGTTCCATACAATACAACTTCATCATTTTTTCAGAAGAACAAAGTCATCATCATCAAGTTGGGAGGAAATAATAATAATAATAATAATAATAATAATAATAATAATAATAACTTTATTTGTATCCCACCCCATCTCCCCGAGGGGACTCTGAGCGGCACATGACAATATAATTATAAAACCATCTCAACATCAATACATATAAATGTATCCAATTTAAGACCTCACCTCTGAGGATGCTTGCCATAGATGCAGGCGAAACATCAGGAGAAATGCCTCTAGAACATGGCCATATAGCCCGAAAAGATCCACAAGAACTCAGTGATTCCGGCCATGAAAGCCTTCGACTATCCAATTTAAATTAAATCAACAGTTAATAAGGAGGCAAACAATATAAAAATAAAGCAGCTTTTTAAAATCACATAACACATCATTCATTAAAAATCCCAGCCACTGTTCAGGTGAAAAAGAACAATAAGATCTAATTTTAGATTTATCTCATATCTCCAACCATTGGAGGACATCAAGTTTACCTATTTTCAAATGCCTGTTTGAATAGCCAGGTTGTCATTTCCTTCTGGAAATTGGATAGCGTGGGGTCTGAGTAATCCTGGATAGGGTGTTCCAGAGCCCGGGGGGGGGGGGGGGGTACTCCCTGGCAGATCTTAGGGCCCTAACTGGTTCATAAGTTGCGTAAATAGGCTGGATCCAAATCATGTAGGGCTTTATAGGTAACTAGCTGTACCCTGCCACGCGTTGCTGTGGCCTATAGTAAATCTTTTCAAAGTAGAGGTAGATATCTGGAGTATTATGAAAGAGAGGTACCTACCTATTCCTTCCCCCTTTTTCTCCCCCTTTCTCTCCTTTCTTCCTTCTCTACCTCTTTCTTTCTTTCTTTCTTTCTTTCTTTCTTTCTTTCTTTCGCTCCTTGGTTTCATCCTTCTCTCTTTCCTTCATTCCCTCCCCCTTTCTTCCTTTGCTTCCTTTCTTCCCTCCATGTTTCCTTCCTTCTTTCATTTTTTATTTCCTTTTCTCCTTCCTTCTTTACCTCTTTCCTGCCTTTCCTTCCTTTTATTTTTCTTTCCTTTCTACTTTCTCTTCTTCCTTCTTTCGGTACCTCTCTCTTTCCTGCCTTCCCTCCTTCCTTTCTTCCTTCCCATTGCTTACCAAACCCTTCTCGTGCTTTATGTTGGGTCTTGGGAGTCCTACCTCCCCTTTCCCTTCCACGCCTTGCTGTGGCCCACCTTACCTCTCTCTTTCTCTCCTTCTTTCCCTCATTCCCTTTTCTTCTTTCCTTCTCTCCTTCCTTCCTTCTCTTCCTCTTTCCTCTTTCCTTCTTCCTTTTTTCCTTTCCTTTCCTTTCTTCCTTCTCTTCTTCTTCCTTACTTCCTTTGGTTTTTGTTTCCATTCTTCATTTTTCTGTCCTTCCTTCCTTCCCCCCTATTTCTCTTTCATTCTCTTCTTCCTTCGCTCCTCTTTTCTTTCTTTCCTTTCCTTATCTCCTTCCTTCTTTCTCTACCAATTTCTTTCCATCCCTCTTCATTTCCTCTTTCTCTCTTTTCTTCCTTCTCTACCTCTTTCCTTCTTTCCTTCACTCTTTGCTTCCATGTTTCCGTCTCTGTTTCCTTCCTTCCTTCGATGTTTTCCCTCTTCCTTTATTGGGCCCGCCGTGGGGAAGGAAGGGGGCGTGTCTTACCGGAGGGGGGTGGGAGGAGGAGGATTGAGTGAGGGAGGGGAGGGGTGGGGGAAGAAGGAAGGGGGTGTGTCTTACCGGAGGGGGGTGGGAGGAGGAGGATTGAGTGAGGGAGGGAAGGGGTGGGGGAAGAAGGAAGGGAGCGTGTCTTACCGGAGGGGGGTGGGAGGAGGATTGAGTGAGGGAGGGAAGGGGTGGGGGAAGAAGGAAGGGGGCGTATCTTACCGGAGGGGGGTGGGAGGAGGAGGATTGAGTGAGGGAGGGAAGGGGTGGGGGAAGAAGGAAGGGGGCGTGTCTTACCGGAGGGGGGTGGGAGGAGGAGGATTGAGTGAGAGAGGGAAGGGGTGGGGGAAGCAGGAAGCGTGTGTCTTACCGGAGGGCTGGGCTGGGTTAGATGAAGGAGAGGGAGGAGGGATGGTTTTGACAGGGCGGGAAGCAGTGCGGCGGGAGGTTGGGGGCGTGGCTTGCGTGGAGGGAGCCATTGTGCATGCTCAGTTGTTTTGTCATTTTGTTAGTGTGTTGTTGTGTTGTTTTTTACTTTGATTCGATTTGTTTGTACCTTGTGGGTTGTGGTAGGTGCATGGGAATTTTGGTTAATTTTCGTTGGGGTTTTTTTGAGTTTTGCTGTCCTGTTCGACGCCACTTTCAGATTTATATATATAGATAACCTGCACTTTGAATTGGGCCCAGAAACACATAGACAGTCAATGAAGATGTTTTAATAGAGGGGGTGGTATGTGGCCTATAATTTGCTCCAGTCAATAGCCTGGCCACTGATCTTTGTACTAATTGTATTACTGCAATGCACCACGTAGAGTGCATTGCAGTAATCCATCGAGATGTAACTAGGGCATGGGCCACTATGGCCAGATCTGGCTTTTTGAGGTACGGGCGCAGACTGTGATGGGTCAAACTCCAAGAATCCCTGGAGTTGACTAGTGACCACTTGCTCTAGAACCTTGCCCAAGAAGGGGAGATTCAAAATGAGCTGATAGGAGAAGCAACTAATAACTGAATAATATGTATTTTTAATGTTGCACCAATTCCCATTTGTGCCATTGTCATATTTTGTTCAACAGTGCCTATTATAACTAAACCAATGGGAATTACAACCCAGATTTTATATGTAATTTTTGCATTCATTGCCAGGAAAAATGAAGTTTATACAGTTGATAATTGGGCTCAATCATTTTCTGTTCTTTTACACAAACATGGTTAGCCATATTTATGTTAATAGCTGTTTAATTATTTTGTCTTTATATTAATTTATGTTTATATTAATTTATTTTAATGTTTTTGTTTTTTCCATTAAACATTAGGTTTACCTATTCAGGTTCGAGATGCTGGACTCTCACTTAAAGATGATATGCCCAAATCAGATGTTAATAAAGAGTATTACACCCAGAATATGGAAAGAGAGGTATATATGTCACTTGTTTAACATAATATTTTTTAAATTTATTTATTGAAATCGATATACATTTGTACGTGTTTGTTGCATGCAGTGCAATATTTTCCAGCTATTCGGGTTCCATAATCATTTCTTGGATGTATAGTATTAACTAGATAATTTAGAGAGGAGTCTTCTGCTTAATCTTATGTGTGTCCTTTTCTCTGCTTTGCCAGATCATGAATTCTGATGGCACCCGACCTGTTGGCGCCTTAGGAAAAGCAACATCTACCAGTGATATGTTGCTCAAGCTGGCTCGAACTACCCCTTACTACAAACGCAACCGCCCACATATCTGCTCATTCTGGGTGAAAGGAGAATGCAAAAGAGGAGAGGAATGTCCCTACAGGTACATCTATATTGATAAAGTTAATCTGATGACTCTTTTGAAATATAGTGTCTCAAAAAAATAAGTGGTGTTCGCTTAACTTCTGTGAAAATAATCCACATGCATCAAAAGAGGCAGAAAATAACATTGAGGCTATAACAGTATACCCTCTATGGGCTATGATTTGGATTTGCGAACTCAGACTTGGTTGTGTTAATATTTTAAGGGCCAATATTTTTAATGTATTTTTTATTGTTGTTGACCTGTTTATGTTAATTGTTGTGCTCTAACTGTTTCTTTGTTGGCATCTAATGACTTCCGATTGTAAGCCACCCTGAGTCCCCCTTTGGGGGTTGAGAAGTATGGGATACAAATACTCTACATAAATAAATAAATAAATAAATACTGGGCACACATTTACCGAATACATAGACTGAGAAGGGCTGGCATGGTAGCACCAGTGGCACATTTTTATTCCAAAAGCTTTCAGTTGATGTCCAAGATACAACTTCATAGTTTGAGATTTTATGTTACCAGTGAGAGTTAACATTACTTATTCTCTAAGTTTATAAGATAAGATTTGTTGGTCGGAATACTCATTAACTATGTATATTATAAAATCTTGTTTTTGAACCCTTAGGCATGAAAAGCCTACAGATCCAGATGATCCTCTTGCTGATCAGAACATTAAAGACCGTTACTATGGTATTAATGACCCTGTAGCTGACAAGCTTCTCAAACGAGCTTCCACAATGCCACGTCTGGACCCACCTGATGACAAGACCATCACAACATTATATGTCGGCGGCTTAGGTGATACTATCACTGAGACAGATCTTAGGTATGTCTTTACTTTTAGTTCCTCCTCAAATCCTCCTTGGTAGTGTTAGATGTGTTTCAATCTGCCTTGAGTCCCCTTCGGACTCAAATAGAGTAAATAAATTAATAAATTTTGAGTATATCTCCATTAAGATATCTTTGGAATGCTACCAGGACATTTTGAAAAGACAACTGTACACAATTCCTGTGTAAAGGTCTTCATTTAGGGCTTTTTTTCTTATTTGCAAGGGGAAGACCAATATCATTTAATTAATTGTTTTGTCATAGTCTTCTGCATGTATGTACATAAGAGACACTGTGTCCTTGAGCTGTTTGTGGAGCAGCAAATTGGCCGATCCCTTAGCAATAAGTCAGTGTAATCAAGAAGTAACCTTCTCTTGTGCTGCTCTAGAGACTGCAAAATGAATTAATTGAGTCAAATTACTTGAAAAGAAATTCTTCCTAAACATTAGAAATAACTTATTCACAGTTGGTACTAATTGATTGTCTCAGAGGGTGGTGGACACTCCTTTGGAGGTCCTCAGTGGTTGGATGGGCCCATCTCAGGAGTGCTTTACCTGTATGTTGCTGCATGGCAGTGCATTGGACTAAGTGGTCCTTGTCCCATCCAACTGTGTGATTCTGTGAACTCAGGAGGTATGTTAGAATATATTTACTGCACTTCTGTATGTATGTCCATCTCATCTTTTTTCTCTTGTATACCATGCAGTGTATGAAACAAGTGTAAAGTATCAGAATATGTTTGCTCCTCAGGAATCATTTCTATCAGTTTGGTGAGATTCGGACGATAACTGTAGTACAGAGGCAGCAGTGTGCATTCATCCAGTTTGCCACCCGGCAAGCTGCAGAAGTTGCAGCAGAGAAGTCCTTCAATAAGCTCATTGTCAATGGACGCAGACTGAATGTGAAATGGGGCAGGTGAGTGGTCAGGACAAGAAGTAAAAGAAACATTCCATTTTTCTCCAGAGAATCTCCTTCACTTTCTTCCCCTCTTAGCTGAGAGTTCTGGGTAGGACCCATGGCTTAGACCTACAAATATACTAAGAGGTTTGTATGTTTGTCTGTGATTTGGGGGTGGGGGGGGGGGGGGAAGGAGGAGGGATTGGATGATATCAGGAGTGAGTGGTATGGTATCAAGTGTTTTTAGAAAAACTATACTTAAATTGGAAGTACTTTTCCTTTCCCCACAAGGCCTTTTTTGTCAACTCTGGATTACCCTACATTTTAAACCTTGAGCTCAACGTTTTCTTTAATTTACTATGTGATCATAATTCCAGCGATTTGTTTTCATTTTTTAAAGATCTCAAGCAGCCAGAGGGAAAGAGAAAGAAAGGGAAGGGATCACAGATTCTGGTATTAAATTGGAGCCAGTCCCTGGACTACCTGGAGGTAAGAGCGATGCTGCAGTAGGCTTATATTATTTTTTTCTCTACCTTCATTGGTGAAAAATATGTTTACACTGTTGGTTTTGTGTCCTGCAGCTCTTCCTCCTCCCCCTGCAGCAGAAGAGGAGGCCACTTCAGCAAACTACTTCAACCTACCTCCCAGTGGCCCTCCAGCTGTGGTCAACATTGCCTTGCCGCCCCCACCTGGCATCGCCCCTCCACCACCTCCAGGTAGCTGGGTTTTATCAAAACCATAACTTTAGATTTATTTGCAGGAGAGGGGCTTGGGAGAATATCCCTGGAGAAAGGGAAATCTTGGACTGTCCTTAACTGAGAAATGTACATTCCAGTTCTGTGTGTGATTATTAGACTTGAAGGCTTGCTGAATTCAGTGGATTTAATCCCTGAAGTGCAATAGGATTTCCACCTTCCTCCCTGTTTTGTTTGTATAAGTATTTATTATAGCTTTCATTCTGAAATTTTTGTATATTTAAATCACAGATAGGCAGCCTGATGTTGTTGAGGTCCTCAGTCTTTTGGGGGTAGTTTCTGTGGTGGGTGGGGAGACTGCAGGCTGGGGGTAAATCAGGCCAAGCCCCATAGGAGGCTCTACATTCTCCCTTTCCCACTATTTCTCTAGGAGCCCCCAGTGGCAAAATGGGTTAAACCCTTGTGCCAGCAGGACTGAAGACTGACAGGTTGGAGGTTTGAATCCGGGGTGGGCATGGATGAGCTCCCTCTGTTAGTTCCAGCCTCCTTGCAGACGGCCAATTTTCTCACACCAGATGCGACTTGAAGTTTCTCAAGTCACTCCTGACACAAAAAACCCTATTTCTCTGTTACCCATTCTCTTTGTTTTCTTTCTCAATTCCTTGTCTTCCTGATCATATGGTTTGTTTTCACTTAGAATTTCTGATAATTTCAGAAATCAGACCGGTGTATGCTTTAGATCAAGGTGAAGACTTCCTGAGACCCTATGTTGCCCAAACTTTACTTAAAGCAGTGCAAAAGCATGGTACATCAGGATGGCAACTGCAGCTTTCCAGATGTTGGACTGCAACATCTGTCATCCCTCATCACTTTGCTGTGCTGATTGTTACTATTGGAACTTGCAGTCCAGGCAGTGTCTGGAAAGCTGTAGAGTTCCCATCCCTTGCTCATAATAATTGCAGATAAAATATTATGAACTAAAAATTAATTAAAATCATCTAAGTTAAAGAAAATGAAACATTGCAAAAGGTTGCATGTCAGGTGTCAACACCATGTTAGTCTTATGTAAAGCCTTCTCTCTTTCTTCCTCAGGTTTTGGGCCCCACATGTTCCATGCCATGGGCCCCCCGCCTCCTTTCATGCGAGCTCCGGGTCCCATCCACTATCCTTCTCAAGACCCACAGAGGATGGGGGCCCACGCCGGGAAGCACAACAGTCCCTAACGCCACCCGCTCATTTGTACTGTTTATTTTTTCTCTTTCTCAATCCTGCCCTTTACCTTTTTTTAATGGAAACCTTTTTTGGTCGTATACCACATTCAGCTGTAATCAGTGGGAAGCCAAATCCTCCTGTGCAACCAGGACAGGCTTAGTCCTACTGTGATACACAACTAGAAAATCTTATCACTTCTATAACCAAAATACCTACATTCTTGATAAGGAAGTGGTGGTCTCTGCTAGAAAAAACAGCAGAGAAGTAAGCTAGAAGAATTTTATTGAGAATAGTAAATCCCATCAGTGTAATCAATTTGGGGTACTTTCCCCCCAAAGTACTCTTGGGGGCGGGGAGTACTAACCCAGTTTAGTAATCCCCAGTCAGTGGCACAATAGAAGCTAGCCAGCCATGTTCAGAATGGCTTGGAAGCACCTTCACTGCTCATCTGTTTGAATGTCAAATTATTATATTGCTGTTGAAAGTAGAGTCAAGTCCCTTATTCCCTTAAGCTGGAGCAGAACAGGCTTGTAGGAAGGATGTACAGATGGTGTGCCATTTTTTTGTTAAAGCTATTTCTTATCATTCATGATCTTGTCTGTGATAAATGCTCCCAAAACATTGAGGTGACAGCAGCAATGCAAGCTTGTCCATACTCTGTTTATGGGGTTGGTGACTTTGGAGTGGTGTCCATTTGCTACTAAAAATAGTCTGACTCATTTCCTGAACTCAACATTTGATTGCCAGTGGCTGTTCTAAATATGTGTTCTCAGTATTTGCCCTGTACCATCTGTTTTCTGCATCAAGTCTATGAGGTGTCCTAGTAAAGAGAATCATATTTTTTACCTATTCTGAAGTCTTACTTAGTACTTCTTGTCTTTTAAAAGAGAAAACATTGTACTTGACTGACGTTTCTCATTGTTATCTGCACCTGGCTTCCAATGGCACATAACAGAAAATGAACAGAGCTTGGAAAGGTTTCATTTCAATGACAGCTGCCCAATTTTCAACTGGCTGTGTAGACTTAGGGGGTTCTAGAAATAGTGTTCCAAAATAACTTTTTGAAGTCCATAAAAAGAATTTGAACTTTTGCATTATTTCCTAAAATGATCGAATGCAGTGGTAAATGATAAACACGTGTCCAGATGCTAATGGGATGAGACTTATTAGAAGTAAAGTAAAGTTTCCCCTGACATTAAGTCTGGTTGTGTCCGACTCTGGGGGGTGGTGCTCACCTCCATTTCGAAGCCGAAGAGCCAGCATTGTCCATAGACACCTCCAAGGTGATGTGGCTGGCATAGAGCACCATTACCTTCCTGCAAAAGTGATACCTATTGATCTACTCACATTTGCATGTTTTCGAACTGCTAAGTTGGCAG
The DNA here is from genome assembly GCF_037176765.1 of Anolis sagrei. Lineage (NCBI taxonomy): Eukaryota > Metazoa > Chordata > Lepidosauria > Squamata > Anolidae > Anolis > Anolis sagrei. The sequence goes on from NC_090022.1 coordinate 85,031,829, forward strand.
AAGCTTGGCCTAACAGTGGGAGCTCACCCTGCTCCCTGGATTCAAACCATCAACCTTTTGGTCAGCAAGTTCAGCAGCTCAGTGGTTTAACCCACTGTGCCACGCTTTATCTGATGTACCCAAATCCTTACTGAGCAATTTAAAAGCACCCAGAAGTTCTTAAAGTGACATTAGAAATAAGTCTTTCTTAAATTGCAGAAGACTGTGCATAAAAGGTTAACTTCTCTGATAGCTGTGACTAAACAAAGACTTAGATCGCAACAGTGAAATTTTGCACCTCATCTTAAGCTGCTGTAAGATGGGTTTTATGCCGCTTTGTACTATGAAGACCATGTTGGCTCACATTTAAGGCATCTCGTACCCTAACTTAGCACAGAATGCTAGAAAGTGCATAAAAGAACAAATCAAATAGCTAGAAATGGCCCTAAAATATCTAATTCCTGTTTATACTCTGCAAGGAGGGAGGGCAGCTAAACTTTATGCTGAATCCTGCCATAGCTAGTTTTCACTTTTGCAACAAAAACAACAATCTCGTGAAACATCTTAAGATATTACTGTGTCGTCAGTCTTAGTTAAAAGCTTAGTCACAGCAATAGTTAGGTTTTCAGTTGAGTCAAGCTGATTTTACAGAGTTTAAATTTACACTTCACATGTTTCTTTCTGCATTTTCATTTGCAAGAAAAAAAATCTCTTCAACAAATAACCAAGCATGATACTTTTTAAAATATAATTCCTTTTATTTCCCCTTTCCCAGTTACCGTACACTTTCAAAGATCTGGAAGTGAATAGTTGTACACTCATCAGGATTTTGTAACAAATAATAGATTGAAATTCCTACCTATTTAACTGTTTGTATATGAGGTGGAATGGAAAGTCTACTCTTAAGTGTTTCAAGTAGCTATTAGGTGGTAAGAATTGATTTTCAAATTCCCTTTAAGGAGTCGATACATTTTGTGTTTAAAGTTACATTATTTTATAAATATTGTAGCTTCTCAATAATAAAAGATCTAAATAAGCAAAATGCTGTAGTTTAACAACCACATAAATATCAATAAATTAAAAAATTAAATATCCATAAAATTGCACAAACTAATTCTGCTGATTGAGGTGTGGGGGTGGGGGTGGGAGCACAAAATGAATAAATTACAATCAGTTAATGGACATAGATATTTAAGAAAGCCCTCCTCTCATTGACAACAAAGTATTGTGGCATCTTAAAGCTTATGCAGCAAAAACAACAGAGCCATGGGCACCTTAAGACTTTAACATGGTTACTCAGCCTCAGAATTGATCCTGCAGTTCATTCCATTTCTCTGTCTTTGTCATTCTGCTCCATATATTATCTACATATCATATGACACTTTTGGACAATCTGGTCTGACAAGTGGTCCACTCTTGCCAGTTGTGGGCCTACAGAGAAGCTTACCAGTCATAAGACTATCCATTTATTTCACTTTATTTCCAGTATTTGAGAAAATGAACATTATTCCCCCTGAAATCCTTGCTGCTCTGCCCACTGATCATTTATAAACCTAAAGCTATGATTTCAAGAAAATTCCAGTATTTTTATAATGGCATCCAGTGACATTTCCTATTGCCAAAAGTGAGTAAGAGAATGTTTGTGTGTTGCTTTCCCCAAGAGTGATTGGAAATATGAATGATAATTGGCTTGGCCCCTTTGGAACTGTTTTACCAGTTCATTTAGCACCATTGTGATAGGTTATTGAGATTCAATATCAAAACATGGGCAGGGCTGGTGAACTGCAGCAGGGTGGGCATTTGTTGCCTTCCTGAGGCCAGACATATTGCCCAAAATGCCCCCATAATGGAACAAAACCAAACTAGAAGCATCTGCAGTCCTCTTGTCTTTGAATTTTAGGTAGATCAAAAGGGGTGCTAGACAGATGGATAGTTCATTTTACAGGGGGGGGGGGGGGTTGAAGAAGTAAAACTATTTCCACCTGCTTTCCTGTTATTCACACCACCCATGTTGCAGTCATGGAAAGGGCCCTTGTTTATGGCATGGGAAGTTGGTGGGAGGGAATAACCAGCAAAAATGGGGGTGTTTCTCTTACTCCCCCCCTGTAAAATGTTCTATATCCTTCTCTGTCCCTTTTGGCTGCCACCCAGTAATGGAACAGTACCGAATTTTGTTTAAGGTTAAGTAAAACAGCTTCCCTCCCCATGTCTATTTAAAAAGTGAATTCCTGCCATCTTTCAGGTGTGACGATCTTTCCTCCTTTTTTCCAGAAAAAGGACCCAACATGTTGAGAGGGGTCACAGGCCACACAAGTCCACTCTTGGTTTGAACCTTTGATGCTAGGCCTCCCTCTCCCTCCAAAAAGTAGTTCTATAGGGTTAACTCTTTGGATTCCATGCCAAGAGAAGGCAGAAGAGAGGTTTAAAATCTTGGAAGAAATATATCCTAAATAATAAAGTAAATCAAGTTTTTCAGTGTACCTTAATTTGATTTATCTCTGAAAATTCTTGGCAAGTATTTGGCACAAACTAGATGTCCAAATGTAGCCTAATATTTCCGTGTTTGTAGATAAAATAATGGTTCTTTTGAACATGCACTCCCTTCTCAAATCACTTCTCTAGACATACTGTTCTTTTCACTTGGCTCAACCTGGCTTCTTGGCTATTTGTGGTTTGAGGGCTGGTCTTATTTCACCGTAAGAGCTTTTTAAAATTGCATCCTAGTAGGAAAGGGTGACACATGAGGAACAGTAATGGCCCTAGCAGGGAGTCAGGTGCGGTACGTGCAATGGACAAGCAGCAAGGAAAAGCTATGAATCCCACTTGATATCATGTATGTAGACTATCTGTACTAAAGAGGCTCCTTTCTGGCAGTCACATATTAGTAAACTGGGGTGTGAATTTTGAGAAGGGAGAGGCAACAGTATTATATCAGGTTACAAATCCTCTGATTCTGGCATAGCCTGTATCCAGCCTCGAGGTGTTCTGTTAAAACTGGGCCTGTTGGAAATGAGCTGCAGGCTGTTCATGGTGTCTGTGGGATCTTCGCCCATCTCAAACCCTGGGAAGACATCATTCAGTAATGGCCCACCAAATGGAGTTGGTGTCCTGCAGAGGAAGAGATAAGCAAGAGCTGTAATTGGTTTGCACAGCAGCTGTTGAAGCTTAAGTGGAGACAAATAGCCTGATCCTTGATCACATAAGACAAGTCAAGATTGCCAATATAATTTCCCATTATGAAAACAAAGATGGTTTCCCACACTGTACTAGTGCTCTCAAACGATGTAACACGATTAGATACAGCTCCCTTTGTAACTGTGGGCATATGTACTTTCAGGTTGCCTGTTGCCTTATGGCGACCCCACGAATTTTCTTAGATAAGGAATACTCAGGTGAAATTCAACCAATTCCTTCCTCTGAAATACAGTCTACACTATGCGGTATTCCTTTGTAGTCTTCCATCCAAGAACTAACCAAGTTTGACTGCACTTAGCTTCCAAGATCAGATGATCTACTGTCATTAGGGTACTGTCTTTGTACCTGCATCTAGCAGTATTCATGAATAGCTTGTTTTAGTCCCCTGGCCAGCCACTGTCTTCGAGTGTTTTTAGATATATAGGCTGCCTCACAGATCAGCAGGTTATTTGTAACAGGGGAAATCTATACATGAATACATTTTAACTTAGAGGTTGGTGGGTTTACATAAAAACAACAATGGGTGACTTCCTGGCCTTGGGAGCTCTTCTAACCTGACGCACATGCTAATACTGCCACTGCTATACAGTTGCCATCAAACATTCAGCAGCAAACCATGCGAAGGAGGGGGTGTTAGATCCAACTCTGAAGCACATCTCAATTTGCTTTCATCTTGGAGGTGCAATTGCTGGTTGAGAGACTTGTGAATACAAGTGAATTACAGAGTCCTGTCAATACTGAAAGAAAAGAGCATTGTTCCCTCTCCTGTTGCCAAAAGCATGTCTCCCTCCCAGTCCAAGGCTACAGCCCACTCTTGCCCTTCCTGGGGTTAGAAGGAGAAATGCAAAAGCAAAGAAAAAAATAGGAAAACATTTCCCCCCTCTCTGAATCATTTTCCATCTTAGAAAAAAGAAATGAAATAAAAGGAATTAATGGAATATTTTCTTTCAGAATGATGAATAACATCCTTAAGAAGGGGTGTTCATATATTGTTCCAAAGACATTTTTTTAAAGTGATGTAAAAGGAAGATATTTATCTAAGTCCTTGTACAGTATCAGATTAAAATTCTTGATTCATTTTTTTCAAGTCTCATTATCTTTGCTTGATACTATGGAAAGCTGGTGGAAATAGAAGATTTTTTAAAAAATGTTGATGGTTTCTTCTGTTTTAATTCACATATCCCACTGTTCCTCAAACTAGTAAAGCCAAAATGAGTCCTTATAGTTCAGGTATTTCATACAATTCAAGATGTTGTATGTCTATTTGTAACAAAAATGTAATTAAAGTTACATTTGTTGTTATAGTCTGAAAAAAAATCTGCTCTTAATATTCCAAGCATGATCACTTTATCTCAAGTCAAGTTATATATAATGAGTTTAATGCTATTTATTTATCATGCATAATTATAATGGAGTGTCACAGGGTTCAATCCTGGGCCCAATACTGTTCAATATTTTTATTAATGACTTAGATGAAGGTTTAGGGGTCATACTTATCAAGTTTGCAGCTATATTTAGTTATTTATCATGTCAGAAACAAATTGAGGATACAGTTGTAATGTATTTAAAAACACAAAGTTAAAAACTTGGCATTATACTAGATTTTCTTTGACCAGAAGCGGACCATTTGGAGTGCCTCTGGTGTCGCTGTAAGAAGGTCCTCTGTGTTCATGTAGCAGGGCTCAGGTTGCATTGTAGTAAGTGGTCTGTGGTTTGCTGTTCTCCACACTTGTGTGTTGTATACTCCATTTTGTAGTCCCATTTATGAAGATTGGCTGTGTACCTCGTAGTGTCAGAGCGCAGTCTGTTCAGAGCCTTCTATGTGCCCAAGAGGGAGTTTCTCATTCGGTATCAGCTGGATGCTGCTAAGGTTTTCTTAACAAGATTTGTTGAATTTATCTTTGCTTTCCTCTAAGGCTGAGAGTGTGTGACTTGTCCTAGGTAACCCTAAGTGTTTCTATGACTGAATGGGAATTTGTCTTCCAGTGTCAATTTAAAGAACCAGTCCAAGAATTGTATTTTTCCCTTAGGCTCCTCTTCTTACATTTTGTGTGGATCAAAGACCCTTTCTGGAAGAGAGGTCCAACAGCATTCTCTCCTGATGTTTTGCCTGCATCTGTGGCAGGCAATCTCAGAGGTTGAGAGGTTTGTTGGTAACTATGAAAATTGGGTTTATATATCTGTGGAAGGTCCAGGGTGGGGGAAAGAACTCTTGTCTGTTGGAGGTATGTGTGAATTTTTCAATGTGCAATCGTGGCCAATTGAAACATTCACACATAGCTCCAACAGACAAGAGTTCTTTCTTCCACCCTGGACCTTCCACAGATATATAAAAACAATTTTCCTAGTTTCCAACAGACCTCACAACCTCTTAGGATGCCTGTCACAGATGCAGGCGAAACGTCAGAAGAGAAAGCTTCAGGAGCATGGCCATACAGCCTGAAAAACCCACAACAACACAGTATTCAAATAAATTATTCTGGTATTTTTTTTAAAAAATGGATAAAACTAAAACACAGCTGTTTTCATTTCATAAGCAATAGTATTCCAGCAACCAAAAACCCAGCTTGTAGAATTGAGGGTTTCCAACCCCATAAATAGAAAATAAGTTTTGATAGAATGGCACGGGCAGTGATTTTTTAAATAAAAGAGATTGAATTTCCATAACAAGAAGTTATTCCAACATTTAATTGTGCATTTTCCTCACAGAATCTTCTTAGCCTGCTTTTTTCCTCCATAATCTTCACTGCAGCCTTGGTCCAGGGCATTATGGGGAAATCAAGTGGCCTGTTGCTGTGCCCACCACTCAATAAATCCGGATGCAAATACTAAAGCTGTATCTCCTTTACCTTGGAATTTTTAAAAAATCCTTCATCTCACATGCAAATTGTCAATCTTGGAACTGGCAAGACATAACTACTGATACACTAACAAGTTGAAGTGGCAAGCAATTTGGGCTATTGAGTGCTAATTTTAAACTTCAAACAGACCGCATTAGAGGAAGAAAGAAATGAGGCAGCTACTTCTGTTTGTTATTCATGAATGCGGTTCTGCTACAAGGCCAGAAATAAATTCGAAGTGAAAGTTAAAAGAGTACCAGTAAGTCTCTGGAACAGTTCCCTGATCCAACATGTGTTAAAGGTATTGAGACACATGGGAATGTTCTGTTTCAAATAAAATGTAAAACCTTGGGTTTCAGAAGAGTGGTGGGAATAACTAAGCAGACTGTAGCAAGGCATGGCTTTTGCAACAGTGGTGTTGAACTTATTTATTTATTTATTTATTACTGCGCTTGTATACCGCCGTTTCTCAGCCTACATTGGCGACTCAACGCGGTTTACAACACTACAATAATCAACAATATTCAGTTTAAAAAGCATAAAACCACATACACAATACACAGTATTGGGCCACCAATACAAACCAGTGCATCTCTTAACTAAAATCATAATCCAATTTCATCGTCTGTGGTTACCAGTCCTTGATCATCAACTTCATTGGACCGGATTAGCCGAATGCTTGTTCAAACATCCATGTCTTCAGTCTTTTTCGAAATACCATCAGCGAGGAGGCTGATCTTATCTCTATGGGGAGGGCATTCCAAACTTGAGGAAATTGAATGGGCCTTTAGGAATATACATTCTGGATAAGATGCTCTGAAGTTTAGTAAGTTGCAAATTAGTTATTGTTGAAAGTTGACATCAATACTGGTTTGACAGTTCTCCCCACTCTTCATATTTATTTTCAAGATTAAAAATAGGCTTTGCTTGTATGCAGAATTTTGGCTTATCTTATAGCATTGACTTCTCTGAACAATTTTCAGGTTTACTTGCAAAATTTCTTTTTACCCCAGTAATGCAAAGAGTTACATTTACTTATGGTGGTCATATTTGTAATATTTGTAATACCATAATAAAGTGAATGGATTAAACTTGTGTCATATCAAAGGAGGCTGGAATCTTTATAAGGTGACAGGTTGATGTTGCTGTGTGCCTTCAAATCATTTATGACAACTCTAAGGCTTGGGAGTTTTCTTGGCAAAGTTTGTTCTGAGGGGTTTGCCTTTGCCTTTCTCTGAGGCTAAGAGTGTGACTTGCCTGAAGTCACCCAGTGGGTTTCCATGGCTGAGCGAGATTCAAACCCTGGTTTCCCAGTGTCTCGGTCCAACACTCAAACCAGTACTCTATGATGTCCGGTGCTTTTTACAAGTTTGCATATCAAGGTAAACAATACCATTTTTGAAAGCAGTACAGACCAGCTTATAAGGTGCTTGGTGCCCTGAGGCAGCGTGTCACCACCACCATCACTGCCAGGCTGGGTGCATCTCTATTATCCATCAAAGTATGCCAGTGGAGTTTTAGGTTCCACCAGCTTTAGACAGGTTCTTGGTCTTAAGAACACATTTTCCTTTGCCTTAATGTATTTGTTCTTGACTCCATTGTTTCTTCCCTTGAGGTCTCTTTGGACCAATGTTTCTTATATATTTATTGAGAAAATCAGACAGGTGATGTACTTATTGGGCACCATATTCCAGTTACTCTCTTACCAATATTTCCTTTGAGATCAGTTGTTTCCAGGGCAAGAATTCTAAAGTTTCCATCGCTCTATGGCTATGTTCCATACTTTGTAACTTGGCTAATATTTGGAAAGTCATAATTACCATTCTGAATCAAATCTTTATGAGATCCTCAACAATTGTCTGCAAAATACCTCTGGAGATATTTATCAACAAGGCTGAAGTTTGTCCATTTAGCTATCATATATTCATTTTTTTAAAACCATAGATTAATACCCAACTGCAACTGGCTTACTGTTGCAGCTTAACAACAGAAACTCTAGCCTTCTGGCTCTGCTATCCATATCAGCATCAATAGCATATCAATAATCCAGCCAGCAGTGAGCTTTAATCCACAAAGCTTTTGTTTTTCTTGTATTGTACCACCCTCTGGAAAAAATTCCTGATCCTTGATAAATTGATGTTAGTTCCCGACTTTAGTCCTGACAAAATGAAAATACTGCTTAGGGCAGGAATGCTCAATCTTCACCTATGGCCAAGGTCCTCAGTCAGTGCCCTCTGGAGCTAACAAATGCCATGACCTTTGAATAGGGCATTTGGATAGCTTGCTTGTTAAATAGTGTGTGATGTGCTTTACAAACCCGAAAGCCATTTCATTGCTCCTCACTCCTTAATAGACATGCACAGCTTTGAAATACACTTTTTATTCTTGGTGTTAAAATGTTTGAATGGTAGGGATTGTGAATGTCTGCAGGCATACATTCATATTAATGGTTGGTTTCCAGTCCCAATTCCAGAAGCATAATCTGATTGTCTCCATTGATACCAAGAAGGTTGTGAGCTCCTTGTATGTGCTGGCCATGCAAACTTAAAAGTTTGTTTAGTGGTCATTTGCGTTTCAGCAAAAATAGCAGGTTTTCTGAAGTGAAATTTAAAAAATGATTTCACACCAAATGCCTTGATGAAATATAAGAAACTCACAGAAGTGCGTTCTCACCCATGCTGTAATTGGATTAGTCTTTGGGGAGTCATTTTGTTCTATAACAAGGCACTTCAACAACAGAATGGAAAAGCAGCAATTCATGCAGCGTCCATGCATTGTTATCCTTCTCTTGAGCACTCTTATATTTACCACTGCCAAGGAGCTGAAGCTTGTGTGTGTGTGGCCTAATAGCAGAAGAATTCACTTGAGATGTTATTGTCTGGAGAGTAAGAATGGCAAGAGAGTAGTTTGCAACCCAATGACCCAGTAGGCACTGAACTGCAATGTGACACCCGCTCCACATATAAACAGAGCATTTCTTCTCTGAAAGCAAAGCCAGGCAATGTCCTGGTAGGATCTTTTAAGGAATCTGGTGGCTTCCAGATGCAGGATGCTTCTCATTGAAGCTTTTATTATACATGTGTCCCACTTAATTCATATACATTTAGAGGGTGCCAGATTATGTCATGCTATATTTATAAGCCTCCCATGTTTTCCTACTATGTCATTCATCTTCCTCCTGGTCAGTTGTAAGGCCGAACAGGGCATAGGGTTACAGTCTGTGCTTGATGGGGTCACACTCCCCCTGAAGGCACAGGTTCACAGCTTGGAAGTGATCCTGGACTCATCACTGAGCCTGGAACCCCAGGTCTCGGTGGTGGCCAGGGGAGCTTTTGCACAGTTAAAACTTGTGCACCAGCTGCACCCATATCTTGGGAGGTCTGACTTGGCCATGGTGGTCCATGCTCTGGTTATATCCCAAATAGACTACTGCAATGCACTCTACATGGGGTTGCCTCTGAAGACTGCTCAAAAGCTTCAACTAGTCCAATGTTCAGCAGCCATGTTGCTCACGGGAGTGGAGTACAGAGAGCTGACAACTCCCTTGCTATGCCAGCTCCACTGGCTGCCCATTAGCTTCCAGGGTCGATTCAAAATGCTGGTATTAATCTATAAAGCCCTAAACAGTTCCAGCCCAGTTTACTTGTCTGAATGTATCTCCATCTACAAACCATCTAAGGCCTTAAGATCATCCGGGGAGGCTCTGCTCTCGGTCCCACCACCATCACAATAGCATTTGGTGGGGATGAGAGACAGGGCCTTCTTCATGGTGGCCCCTCGGCTGTGGAACTCCCTCCCTAATGAAGTTAGATCCGCTCCCATCCTTCTGACCTTCCAGAATAAAAAACTTAAATCCTGGTTATGGGATCAAGCGTTCACAGAATAGTTGTTTTACTGGGAAGATAAGATTTTATTGGACCGTACTTGGACTGTTTTGGATGATGATTTTAATATGGTGATTTTAATATGGCGAACTAATTTATATGTGTGTGTGTGTGTGTGTGTGTATGAATGTATTTATTTGGTGTTTTAAATCATGTTTTGCATTGAATTGTTGCTTGTTTGGAAGCCGTTCTGAGTCCCTCCTCAGAAGTCGAGAAGGAAGGGGTATAAATGCTTGAAATAAATAAATATAAATATCTCCTTGTTACCTCCTCCCCCACAACCTAACAGTTCATTAAGGTGAAAATAGAAAGGCATTCTAAACCTCTTGCTTACTAAGCCTAGGAACAATTAGTGTAAAAGCAAGTTGTTGTATGTGCCTTCAGATTGTTTGCAATTTATGGAAAAATTCCATAGAGAAATGTAGTAAGCCATTACCTGTTGAAGCTCCGAAGATCAGAAATGTTCATTTTCTTGGGAGGTTCAGGCAAACGGATCTCGTGGTCTACTTGGTAATCCTCACTGCTAAGGAATTCCCGCCAAGGAGACTGGTAGCCTTTGGGGATGGCTGTTCTGTTGAACTTCTCTGGGGGCATCTCCTTTAGAGGACCAGAATAACCTGCATTGGGAATGCCAAATGTATCTTTATTATAATGAAAGAAAAACCTGAAAGACATTAGTTGGGATCCTTTAATGACATACATAGGCATCAATCCAGCACATATCTGTGTAAGCCAGAGCCTGAGATTCTCCACTGTCATAGTCTGACAATGTCATCTCACAACTCCTACTATTTCAGCCTGATGGCTCCTCAGCTGAAAGATATCTGAAGTATTGCAGATTAGGGAGCACTGGGAGCAGCCATTTTACAACATCTGGAGGGCTGCACTATCCCCACACCTGGTCGCAGTCATGTAGTTGTAACCAACAGATTGTGACTCCCCAATTTCTGTCTATCACAATATTGTTAATAAATCCTTCATCTGCACATAAGAGTGTCGTTGAGCCTGGGTTGAGAAATTCAGCTAACACTACTGGCATTTTTAAAAGCATGTCCAGTGGTCATGTTCCTAAAGATTGGTTCTTCACCTGGTGCAATGGCATTGGGATTCAGGGCTTTGCTCATCCTCAAGACTTTGCTTGTCTTCTGTGGTACCTTTGGTGGTGCTCCCTTGCCTGAAACTGCAGCTTGGAGGCCATCTGGGACATTCTCCTTCCCCTCTGCATTGTGGTTGCTCTATGAGAAAAAAACCAAGAAATATTTACTGTCACCCCCAACCTTCTCTAGTGTCTTGTGGGAGAATTAGATCTTAGCTTTAATGTGGATTTTTGTATGTTTTTAACTGTAATCTTTTTAATATGTAATATGCCTTGCATCAAAGTCTTGGAAAAAAGAAAGGATATAAATAACATTGGTAATAATAATAATAATAATAATAATAATAATAATAATAATTCTACACCTCCACATTTGTGAGTTGAACTTTTTCTAATTTGATTATTTGCAAATTTGATTAATACGTTCTTTCTAGAAATCACTAGGTACTCCAGCATGACTCTATGGTCTACTTTTGCCAGATATTTAAAAATGACTGATTTTTCCACTTTCATAGCTTTGTACATAATCCCTGAGAAAGTGAAGGACTTACAGTAGTAGTCGTAGTAAATTAGGAATAGAATCCTATTCAGACATTTTGATGAATAGCTACTTTTGGGGTTCAGAAATAGAAAGATAAACTTGCATTGGCTGTGACAATTAGCAGTTGCCTCCAATGCAAGGACACTCTTCCCAAAACCAGTGAGACCTCAGTCTAAAACTGATCTTGTACATTTCATAATTATAGTCTTGCTATTGAATGCAAAGAGCTCCAAGGCTGATTTTTTTTTTTTTTTTTTTTTTTTTTTTGCTGCTTAAATATTGATTCTAACAAAATAGGATAAGGGCAGATCAAAATCCTGTTGACATTTGTATTGGTGTAACAGTGCTGTAACTTTCATGGCTTCTAGAGTGGCCATTTAAATATAATGCAGAATAACCCAAAGTATTACACCCATACAATGCCTCCAGAAGACATGAGAGGACAAAGCTTCATAGTTTAAATATGTTTCTTTTCTATTTCTAGATGCAAATTCAGCAATGATGTTTCTTATGTTACAGAGAAACCCACTATAAATCCTATTATTATTCTGAACTTAAGTACAATATTGAATCAATTGGATTTACTACATGTTAACTCACCATTCAACAATTGATTGAATGAGTCTACTCTAGCTGGGGCTAATCCAGGAGAATTCTGGACACTATCTCACTTATAGAATTGGATTAGAAGTAGTATAGTTGCCTGCAACAAGCCATTCTTTTTCTGACAGTGAAAGTGTAGCAAAGTTACATTAGAATAATAGTGAATGAACAGAAATTAAACTCCCGTTCTTTTCTGAGGTAGTAAATAACATTTCAAGCAAGGGACACTTAAAGAATGGCATTTAATAGGAAATTTCAGATTGCATGCCATTCTTATCAATCAAATATCTTCCCCTTCCAAAAAGTAATAAAAAATAGTGAGCAAAACAGCAAGTTATTTTTTTCAATATTATAACAAATAACAAATGGTGGTTAAAGCATTGTGAGCTGAGTACCTCCACCTGGATATGAGGTATATCATGACTCCAAATGCTGTCCCACCTTTACTCACCATTTAAGCAAAACAGCCCTCCAGCCCAGCTATTTCCATATTGGAGAGTAAAGGGTTTAATGATGTGTCCAGCTATTCCGCTGTGAGTGGACATGCTGCAATAGCCATCTGCAGTGTCCTTAGAGGGAGCATTTCTTGGGAAGTCTGTGCAGATCACATTCTTGCAGAATGCCCAGCTTCAGGGAATTAGCTGGAGATATCCTTACTAACTGCTTGCCTACTGACAACACAGCAATTGCTGTGTTGGGTGGAGGAACTGCTGCTTACAAGGTGGACTTTGAGGAAGGATTTGGATCATTGCATGCTCAGACCAGAAACCCAACATTTGCCACAACCAAAAAAGTGATGTGTGATTATAATTCACCAACACAGTGTCAGTTTATAATGGCTAATGAAGTACGGTAAATTCCTTTTGCAAAGGAACTCTTCAAAATCAGATCTCACTGGAAGCTTAGCACTCATCTAACCATTGATAGGCAACCTCAAAAACCTTCCCTTCTTTTTTTAAATGTTGGATTGAACAGCCTTCCATATAGAAAGATTTCACAAGTAGAAAAGTCTCCTCTGCAACCCATGGCCACCCTGAAGAATCACCACCCTACTCCGTGCAACATTCAGAGACCATCCAGCCTTCCGTTGCTCCTGCTTCATTGTGGTTTGCATTGGAACCTCCTTCTGATCCAACTGTTTTCATTGAGGTCTGCAAAGACAGCAAGAAAAAAGAGCACTAACACCTGGCATGGGCAAGGAGGATCATGCAGATGTCCTGAGGTGGCAAGCATGCAGAGCCTGACTGAGTGGTTCCTAATGTGACACTCGGTTGAAATTTGCAGCCAAATGGCATGAGAGTAGCTCATCATCTTGTTCTTACATCAGAAGATAGCAAAATACAACCTGCATAACACATGCTGCTGTTCCCTCTGACCAATTTGGCATCCCCAGTCTTCTGCCACTGCTGCCTGATATATCATTCCATCAAAGTCTTGGCAGTTCTGATGGAAGAATGGATGCATTTCACATGCACATTTTTTCCTAAGAGAAACAAGATTTGCACAAGGCTATTGGGGTCATGATTCTCTGGGAAGGAAGGGGTATGCTGTTCCCTTTGCTGCATTATGTTTCCCATCAAAATCCCGGAATCAGAAATATCAGCATTGTTGGCATGGGTGGAAACAGTTGCATCTGCAGCAGCTTTCTGGAAGCGGAAATGCTGGAAGTGGAATGCCCCTGCTGGGTTCAATGGGGAGGGGGCCACGTGGTCCCCTGGCGGCTGTTGGCTCTCATGTTGAAAGGTCAGGAAACCCACTTCAGATTTTATTATAAGCACTCAAGGAACTATACAAAGTGCTAAAAATATTCAGGGGCTGAGGGCTAAGCATATTTGATAACTCAGACTAAAATCAATTCTGGATTTACAACCCACTACACAGAAACCACTCGCCTATGCCTCAAGCCTCAAAATATTGCACATTCATGCCTCGGACTATATGTCCATTTCATTGCTAATAAAGCAATGCCAGTTTTGATTGGGCAGGGGGAAAGTAGCTTTGTCAAATGTAAATTGTGTAAAAAAACCCTGAGAAATCACTACTTCAGTGATATAATCTTAAAACCATTCTGAGATTAGAAGATGTACATTTATTTATTTAACACTTTAAGGCATAAAATAAGAAAGCTCCAGAAGACTGATTTTCATGTGTTATTAGAGCTGAGAAGCTGAAAAACAAGGCCATTGGGGGTATTCCTTCAGTGATCTTTTCCACTAATGGGAAAATGAGGGGTTTTTTTTTTGCCCTTTCTTGTTAATTCATTGCACTTTTAATCCCCAGTATTGGTTTCATTAAACATGAGAAACTATAAAAGGGTAATGACACCTCTGGAGGATTCATGACATTATGTATTCATTTGTACAATTAACTTTTGAATTTAGTGTTGTTTTGTTTTATTCTATAGTCCAAGAATATCTGCTCAAATATACAAGAGTGTTTACATAGACCCCTTCTACAATGCCATATAAATAATCCAAATTATCAAAGCAGATAATCCACATTTTCTGTTTTGAACAGGATTAAATGAGTCTACACTGCCAGTTAATCTAGTTCAAAACGGATACTCTGGATTTTATACAGCTGTGTAGAAGGCCCTCTGTTGAGCTAAAATTCATCTTTTAAATGCTTGCTGTTTGAGGGGAAATTCCAGAACACATTTATGTCTATCTGGGAGTAAATCCAGTAGCAACAAGTTTCAGGCATCGAAAGCATACCTCAGTTCTATGTAAGCCCACTGAGATCCCTTCTACACTGCTATATAAAATCCAGATTATCTGCTTTGAACATAAATAGATGACAGTGTAAACTCAGACAATCCAATTCAAGGTAGATAATGTGGATTATTGGCAGTGTAGAAGGGGCCTGAGATGTAAACTACAGAAATTAGCTTTTGAAAAATAACTCTGATTCTTTTCCTTGCAGGGGTTGATTTGAATGCCTTACCTACATGCCTTATTGAAAGTTTAGGTTTATCTCTCATGACTGTCCTGAAAAAGGTATATCTTTCTTTAGCAATAAATAGGGAAAACCCAGTTCTTAGCTCCAATAGGTGGTGGGAGATAAGAGTAATGATTTCCAGCACAACATGAGAGAGACGTGCCTCAGGCGTTGCAGAAGAAGGTCATGAATTGGATGAAAAACTTCTCATGGCTGAGATGTTCTTCAGCCCTGCCTTAGACCACATAGATAATCAGATAGCTACATGTCTGCAAAATGATAATGGCCATTCAACACATAACCACAATCATACATGGGCATCCCTCAAAATAAGGGCAAAGGTGTCCTGATTTTCTGGGTCAGCTGGCATCACCAAGAAGATAAGCTTGTAGACTCTTACTCTCCTATCATCTTTTGGCTCAAAAAGATATACCATAGCTGCTAATAACCTCTAGAGCATTTTATCCTTTAAACCTCTTAACAGTTTAGGGCCAGGATATTTGAATAATTGCCTTCTTACATCTCAAACTGCCCACCCATTGTAATAATCATAAATAGAGGTTTTTGAATCACATCCCATTAGCATCAGAGGTTCAGCTATTGTGACACAGAAAAAAAGTATTTTCTGTTAAAACATTTCAATGACGGAAAACCCATGTGATGTCTTCCTCACTGTCACTTTGGTTAAAAAAAAAAGGATCACAATTCACAGAATCCTAGTAAATTTAGATTCTTTCATCTAAAAATGTTAAGTTTCTCAAGTTCTACGGTTTGGCTTATGGTTAAAACTTTTTTGTTCCACCTTCCCTCCTTTTTGGTTTTTTAATTTGATGGCTGACTCAGTTCTTGCTTGTCTTATACATTATCAGTATCACATGAGTCATCTTAGCAGTCTGTTGGGCAAGAAAGGTGGGATGAGATGCAAACATTTTAATAATCAAATGAGAAAAAAGAAATTAGCTTCCTTCCAAGCCAACAAAGTGGCTTGGGATGGTTTGGCAACCAAAAGCCACCCTAGCAACTTGACATTTAGAAAGCTAGCAACCTGTCATTCAGCTCCAGGGTGGAAACATCAGCCTTCCATATGCTTTCGCTGTAGAGTTCCATCAGTCTCACTCAACCTGACTACTAGTAAGGGAAGATGGGTGTCATAATTAAAAACATCTCAAGGGCCAAGGTTTCCTTGTCCCCCATTCAGGTCACATCATCGGAGTTGAAACAAATGCTTCTGACATCTGTCTTGCCATCTTCCACTGTGGCTGCTAGCATTCCAGCATAAGGTAAAAAAAAACCCATGTTGACTTACCAGTGTGTACTCTTTGGGACGCTCCAGCACAAACTGTTGCACCCTTTTCTGCCTCTTCTGGTATAGCTGGGATCCCCTATTTATCGGTAAAGAAAGCTCCTCCATCATCAGATCCTGAGGGACGCTAACCTTCTTCCCTAAGTCCAACTTTGGACCTGAGAAAACACAGACACATGAAGTGCTTTTGTTGTTGTTATGCCTCTTTATGTCAACTCCCAGTTATGATAACACTCTTATTAGACTTTCTTCAAAGGAGATTTCTCATTGCTGCATTTCCCAAAGTTACTTGAGCTTGCCTCTGCTTCTTTCCGCTCTCAGTCTTTAGGATATGTATGCGGTTCTCTCTCCATACCCACAGATTCATAAATAATATTTATTTTTATTTTATTTATTTATTTACTATATTTATATCCCGCTCTCTCTCACCCCAAGAGGGACTCAGAGAGACTTACAACATGGCAGTATCCAATGCTGCATATACAATCAAATAAAATACGACACATCACATACATAAATACATATAAAAATATAAACACTGTAACTGTTAAACCATGATACCATGATATTTCAAAAATCCCAAAAGCAAACCTTGATTTTGCCAATTTATGTAATGAACACTACTTTTCTATGCCATTGTATATAATAGGATTTGAGCATCCATGGATGTGAAATCCACAGGTTCAACTATAGGGTTTCTTCCTCAACACTTTCGATGCAAGCCTTGTAAATGCCTGCATTGGGCTAAGAAACCAAACTTAACAAAAAGAGAAACAACTCAAGGATGATTTGGAAGAACCATTAAGAACTGATACCACACCACAGGTACCATTTGAATGTTCACTCCCATCAGTCCTAGATATGGAGGATTACAGGTTCTTCGAGTCTAAAATAGGAGATTATTGCATCCAGAAGGGCATCTTACCATATCTTTCCCTGATCTCTTTCATAATGGCTGAGACTGGGGGGTGTTGCTCTCTCCTGAGATCCAGTCGTGGAACAGGAAACATTTTTCCACCTGCAAGGGAAAGCTAGAGCTGACCATATTTTTCTTTATACAACCTTTCAAAAATATATCAGTTCTGTTAATGGTATCCCAAAATTACCATTTACTTGTAAACCTATTCAATTTGGATAGTATATCTTAATAGATTTGTGCTTTCATTCTGATTTTTAGAAATCTTTTTAAAATTGAGGACAATTATGCTTGTTTCTGAGCCAAAATGACATTTTGTGGTAATAAAAACATGCAAGTATCTAAACTGACTTTTTGAATTCTATTAATTTTTAGAAGTGGCCAGGCCTAGTTATTTAGCTTGTTCGCTGGTGTCCATTTTCTGGCCATTCTGGGGAAGTTAGAGAAACCAGATGCCTATCAGAGGGCCGTGCAAAGTCAGAGATCGTGGTTGCCTCTATACTGCTATACTGTGGAGTTAATGCAGTTTGGCATCATTTTAACTGCCATAGTTAAATGCTATGGAATTATAGAGTTTGTAGTTTGGTGAGATTTATGGTTTTATGAGCCAAAGAGTGCTGACAAGGAAGGCTAAAGATCTTATATAACCACAACTCTCCTAACCCCATAGCATTCTGCTATGGCTGTTGAAGTGGTGTCAGATTGCATTAATTTGACTGTGTAGGTGTACCCCATGCCTGGGGAACAAATACACTATTGCTGAATCCACACCTACAAAATAATTTGTTGCTATCTCTAGCCTAGTGCTGCTTGAACACACATTGTTCTTCCAGAACTGAAAGCACTTCTTTTAGGTACCTGTGGACTTTAGTGTGCTGCTGCTGCTGCTGCTGTTTTAATACCCTTTTTACTCCACAGTTTCTAGCAAAAACAGTGATGGTCACTTCTTGGGTTAGTAGGTGTCTTGTCGCCAAATTTGGCAGTAATTCGTCCAGAGGTTTTTAAATTATGTTAATCCCACAAACAAACATTACATTTTTATTTATATATAGATGTCTTGAAACATATTTACTTATAGAGAAATGATGATCATTATCAGAGGCAACTATGTCCAGCTAGGGTCCTTAGGAGGAAATGAATGCCCAACGCTTTTGCCTTGCTGTTTACTAACAGTATAACTTGACCCATTCCTACAAAGAAGTAATTCCAGTGGAGTGCCTCTCTAGGAATTTGCTTGGTCTTCCAGTGCAGCCCTACGGCAACTTGCAAGAGGGCCTAGCAAATTCCCAGAAAGAGCATTTCCCCTCAGAACCAGATAAGTGAAACTGCAAGTATGGAATTTGAAAACAGTCATAAAAGACCACAATACAGATGGCTTGACTCAAGTCAAGGAAGCCAGGATCAAGAGTTTGCAGGACTTGGGCAGGAATGTTGATAACAGGAAGTCTTTGAAGTCTTTCATTTCCAGGGTCACCACAAAGCCAAACTGGCAGCACCTAATGACAGGAAATAGTAGAATCATAGAATCATAGAATCAAAGAGTTGGAAGAGACCTCATGGGCCATCCAGTCCAACCCCCTGCCAAGAAGCAGGAATATTGCATTCAAATCACCCCTGACAAATGGCCATCCAGCCTCTGCTTAAAAGCTTCCAAAGAAGGAGCCTCCACCACACTCCGGGGCAGAGAGTTCCACTGCTGAACGGCTCTCACAGTCAGGAAGTTCTTCCTAATGTTCAGATGGAATCTCCTCTCTTGTAGTTTGAAGCCATTGTTCCGCGTCCTAGTCTCCAAGGAAGCAGAAAACAAGCTTGTTCCCTTCTCCCCGTGGCTTCCTCTCACATATTTATACATGGCTATCTTATCTCCTCTCAGCTTTCTCTTCTTCAGGCTAAACATGCCCAGCTCCTTAAGCCGCTCCTCATAGGGCTTGTTCTCCAGACCCTTGATCATTTTAGTCGCCCTCCTCTGGACACATTCCAGCTTGTCAATATCTCTCTTGAATTGTGGTGCCCAGAATTGGACACAGTATTCCAGATGTGGTCTAACCAAAGCAGAATAGAGGGGTAGCATTACTTCCTTAGATCTAGACACTATGCTCCTATTGATGCAGGCCAAAATCCCATTGGCTTTTTTTGCTGCCACATCACATTGTTGGCTCATGTTTAACTTGTTGTCCACGAGGACTCCAAGATCTTTTTCACACGTACTGCTCTCGAGCCAGGCGTCCCCCATTCTGTATCTTTGCATTTCATTTTTTCTGAAATGGAGTATCTTGCATTTGTCACTATTGAACTTCATTTTGTTAGTTTTGGCCCATCTCTCTAATCTGTCAAGATCGTTTTGAATTCTGCTCCTGTCCTCTGGACTATTGGCTATCCCTCCCAATTTGGTGTCGTCTGCAAACTTGATGATCATGCCTTCTAGCCCTTCATCTAAGTCATTAATAAAGATGTTGAACAGGACCGGGCCCAGGACGGAACCCTGCGGCACTCCGCTCGTCACTTCTTTCCAAGATGAAGAGGAAGCATTAGTGAGCACTCTCTGTGTTCGTCCACTTAACCAATTACAGATCCACCTCACCGTAGTTTTGCCTAGCCCACATTGGCCTAGTTTCCTTGCCAAAAGGTCATGGGGGACCTTGTCGAAGGCCTTACTGAAATCCAGGTACGCTACATCCACGGCATTCCCCGCATCTACCCAGCTTGTAGCTCTATCGAAGAAAGAGATCAGATTAGTCTGGCATGACTTGTTTTTGATAAATCCATGTTGACTATTAGCGATGACTGCATTTGTTTCTAAGTGTTTGCAGACCGCTTCCTTAACAATCTTTTCCAGAATCTTGCCCGGTATCGACGTGAGGCTGACCGGACGGTAGTTGTTTGGGTCGTCCTTTTTTCCCTTCTTGAAGATTGGGACCACATTGGCCCTCCTCCAATCTGCTGGAACTTCTCCCGTTCTCCAAGAACTCTCAAAGATGGTTGCCAATGGTTCCGAAATGACTTCCGCTAGTTCCTTCAGTACTCTTGGGTGTAGTTGATCTGGCCCTGGGGACTTGAACTCATTAAGAGCGGCCAGGTATTCCTGGACGACTTCTTTCCCAATTTGGGGTTGGATGTCCTCCAATCCCTCATCCACTCCATCTTGCTGAGGTTGAAGACTCTCTTTTTGTGAGAAGACCGAGGCAAAGAAGGTATTAAGTAGTTCTGCCTTTTCCCTGTCCCCTGTCAGCATTGCCCCATCTTCTCCTCGAAGAGGTCCTATCGCCTCCTTGTTTTTCCTTTTTCTACTGACATAAGAATAGAAGCCCTTTTTATTGTTTTTAATGTCCCTGGCAAGTCTGAGCTCGTTTTTTGCTTTAGCTTTGCGGACCTTTTCCCTACAGGTGTTGGCTATTTGTTTGAATTCTTCTTTGGTGATTTCTCCCTTTTTCCACTTCTTGTGCATGTCTCTTTTGTGTCTTAGCACAGTTAGAAGTTCTTTGGACATCCATTCTGGCTTCTTTGCACTTGTCCTATTTTTTCTCTTTGTTGGCACGGTTTGCAATTGCGCCTTGAGTATTTCACTCTTGAGAAATTCCCATCCATCCGTAGCTCCCTTGTCTTTTAGTATCTGTGTCCATGGAATGCTGCTCAGCGTTTCCTTCATTTTTTGGAAGTCAGCTCTCCTAAAGTCCAAAATGCGGGTTTGACTTGTCTTAGTTTCGGCCTTCCTTTGTACCTCAAATTGCAGGAGCACATGGTCACTTGCCCCTAAGGATCCTACCACTTCGACCGCATCGATCAGGTCCTCCGCATTTGTTAGGATGAGATCAAGAGTAGCCAATCCCCTTGTTGCCTCTTCTACCTTCTGGACCATGAAATTGTCTGCAAGGCAAGCGAGGAATTTGTTGGACCTTGTACTCTTGGCCGAGTTTGTTTTCCAGCAAATATCGGGATAGTTGAAATCGCCCATGACTACTACATCTCTTTTCTGTGC
This sequence comes from Anolis sagrei, assembly GCF_037176765.1. Lineage (NCBI taxonomy): Eukaryota > Metazoa > Chordata > Lepidosauria > Squamata > Anolidae > Anolis > Anolis sagrei. The sequence continues at coordinate 85,053,099 of NC_090022.1, forward strand.
CTGTTTGGTCAACTGTTGGCAGAAGACTTCATCAAGATCTTCCTCCTGGCTTGGGGGTCTGTAGTAGACGCCTACAACGACATCTTTTTGAGTCTCAGTTCCTTTGATTCTTATCCAGATGATTTCAAGCTGGTTTCCCAGATTGCTGTCTTGAATTTCTTCTGCAGCATAAGAGTTTTTGACATATAAGGCTACTCCGCCTCCTCTCCCCTTTGTTCGGTTTCTGTGAAAGAGGTTATACCCCTCGATATCTACATTCCAGCGATAGGAGTCATCCCACCAGGTTTCAGTGATGGCTATGATATCATATTTGTGGTGTAGTGCTAGAAGTTGGAGTTTGTCTTGTTTATTTCCCATGCTCTGTGCATTAGTGTAAAGACATGTGAGCCCCTGGGATCTTCCCTTGAGCTGTTTAATTGGGATTATTGTGCTTTTGGTACTTGGTCCTTGTTGTGTTTGTGCAGCCCTCCGTTTAGCCTTCTGGCGATTCCCAGACATTATGGGTAAAGTAGTGTTCGCAAGGCTGTTGTCCCCCTCCCCCGGTGGACCTAGTTTAAAGTGCGTCTAATGAGGTTTGCGAGTCTGTGAGCAAAAAGGTGTTTTCCTACTTGTGTGAGATGCACCCCATCCCTTGCCAGTAGGCCATCCTCCTGGAATAGCAGGCCATGGTCGAGGAAGCCAAAGCGTTCCTCCTGACACCATTTTCTAAGCCAGTCATTGACCTGTACTATTTTTCTGGCTCTTGTGGGTCCGTGTCTTACAACAGGGAGGAGGGATGAAAAGACCACCTGTACATTACATTCTTTTAGCATTGCTCCTAGAGCTCGAAAAGCATTTGTGATCTTTTGAAACGTATGCCTAGTAGTAGAAGAAATTTCCCCTAGTGCGCATAAGTGTGCATAGCTTTCGTCCTCCCCATTTTATCTTCACAACTCTGTGAGGTAGGTTAGAATGAGAGCAAATGATTTTCCCAAAGTCAGTCAACAACCTTCCATGGCCCAGTGAGGATTTAACCTAAATCTTTCAAATCCTAATCCAACTCTATGAATGCCACACCCCATTGCCTCTCTGGATTCCTGTGGTCAGTATGCCTTCCTATGGGCACTCAGTGGAATATTCTTTTGTGATGAGCTTTCATGACAAAGAAGTGAAATATGTAAGAGTCTGTGTTATCATTGGAGATGCCTGAGGCTTTATGCGTTTCCTCTTCCTTTGTGTTATCAAAGGAAGAGGAAAAGCATAAAGCCTCAGGCACCTCTGCCCCTTGCTTCATGTCTGGATGTGCTCTTCTCCAATGCTACCAGAACACTTCCCTACATCAGCAGCACCTATTTTAAGCTACTGACCTGGGAGCAGTGAGAGATGTAACCCTGATCCTTGGACCGTGAAGGATGTAGTCAGGGATTTTTGAGATAATGATCTCATTGAGGTCAGAGGCAGACAGGCGTGCTCAATCGAGAGATCATACAGATCCACAGGACAATGACTCACGTCTGTCCAGAATGAGCAACAGTTCCAGATTTCTTACCCAATTGATTGATTTGGTTTTGTCAGGGAACGAGGCTCCATTTGTTTGGGCACTTGTTTCAATTGTTATCACCTTGCAAATATATCACTAGCATAAACTGATGTGCTCCCATGGATGTATTCCAATAGAACTGGGAGAATATCCCTTGCAGATTAGTTGGAAAAAAGGCTTTTTTTATGTTGGGGTTGTATGACGTGTATTTATGAACCAATGTACCAGAATTCAGGCTGGAATTCAGGAATTCACATCTGGTGTTGCAGAATGAAGCTCCTGTTTCCTTATTCTTGTCTCCTGAAGCCTTCTGTAACTAGGAGGGTATGGGTTTCCCCCATTCCCACTAATTGCTATTTCCCTGCCCTTTCATTTATGGCCATAAATAAAAATGTGCCAGTGAACTAAAAACTTTAGAATTAGCTCAAACATCAGCTTGCCATCTTGACACATTTGCCATTTGTGTTTAGAGGAAAGCAGAATAAAAACTCATTCGTGACTTCAGTATTCTTAATAGTGGAGAGATCAGTCAGTCTCACTATTCAGTTTCTTTATTTGTAAAAAGGGCATTATTCCAGTTGTGTTGATATTCCAGCCTTTGAACATATATTGACTCTTTCTTATACAAGCTGCAAATCTTTGGGTTGGCTGCGGATCAGGTGATTTGTCCTCAAATTTCACTGAAAACAAAGTTGGTTGACAAGTTTCATATGGTCCTGCTCTCTCCAACAAAGTCAAAAGGAATGTTTTGAACTCATCCATATTCATGCTACAAGACAGCCCAACAGGGAACTAGAAATGCTTGAAACGGAGAGCACTAGAAACTGGAAAACCAATTAGCACTTAGCTAGCTGATTGGAGCTAATGTTACAAAGCCAACTGAGCTATGCATTTCATGGTTTAAAAATGATCACCAGCTTGGGTCAAGAGCCTTTTCCCCATTTGCTGTTTCTGTGGGGGTAGTGTCCAGTGTCCAGCCAGGGCATCTAAAGTAATGCAGTGCTGGAGATCAGTCAAAGTTTGTTCTTACATAGCATTTCCTCTGCCAGAAACCTTTTCTGGGTGAACTGTCATCAGCAGTAAATGGTGGGCTCCCATGCTAATCTTGGACAAGGAGATTTTATTATCTGCCCATTGACTAGAACTAGGACTAAATTTGCAGTTTGGTCATTGCAAAAGTCAGGATATATCAAACAGCCACTAATCTTCCATTTTTTTCAAAATCTTATTGCAGCCTTTCCTAATTACAGAGAAAGGTACCTCATTTTGTGCACCATTTCTCTTGATTTGAATTACTTGCCATCTCCTTGTCAAATTTTTCATGTTGCAGTGGAGGATGGAAGCCGCAATCCCATTCACAGCCCCCACTTGTATCAGAACCTTAACACAACTTTATAAAACAAATACAACACACCACCATATGTTGGATTTGTTACTGGGTGGATACTAGCCACATCTATGCTCTCTCTTGACAAATCTAGTTCTTTCCTCCTTGCTAGCTGCTAGCGTTTTCTCAGCTTACTAAAGACCCACATGTCAGCCCTGAAAAGGTTGTGCTACACACTCCAAGATAACACCTGTTGAGCACACTAACCCAATTCAAGATTTCCAGTGTTTTCAAATATTTCTCCTTGCAGCACTTCCCTTACTACTGACAGCCTCTGAAGCAAGAAACAAGACCTCCCCATACCTGTATGAGCCCGATCTCAGGCCGCAGTAAAGTCCAGTTGCACAGTCTTGAAATGGCAGGTGCTTCCTAGGTGGGGATTAGAACCCTGCGTTGGTTTCCTCTGTGGTTTTTCTCACCCAAGAGATTCTCGAGCTGTGGCTTTCCAGCTGCCCTGAAACCTGCCCCCCTTGCAGCTCCCTCGATCCTGTCCCCAGCTGAGATGCCAAAGAACGTAATCCTTGTTACATCAGCAATGTATTTCTGGCTGAGGGGTGTGGCCAAGACAGTCTTCATGAGCAGACCTAACAGCAACATGGACTGTGGCCATAGCATCTCTATCCTGAAGAGAAATTTGATGTGTTGAAATCATACCATCCTACATTTCTCAGATGAGAACCGGGACTCATGTGGCCAAGCAAAATCTGAGTGTGACCAAAATGGCAAATGTGATTAATGTGGAAATTCTTCACACAGGACTGACTGCATCACTTTGCCTGAGCCTACTGGGAAGAGCAAGATTCCAGGCTTTCCTCTCCTCTCCCTGGGATGGCAGGGAATTAATCCAGACTAGCTCTGCAGCATTGGGACAGCTGGGGGATATGAGAATACCTGTGCAAAAGCAATCCAGGTCAGATACTTGTCTCATCAGCTATCAGCCCTGCAAACAATACCCAACTCCTTCTGCATCTGGAGCCTGGAGCAACGTCAATTCCAGACAATTTCACCCTATGTCTGGAAGCTCTGTCAAACTGGCTACGTACTAGCAGACTGAAGGTGAACCCGGCGAAGACTGAGATTCTCTGGCATGGCTGCCCAGCAGGTCTGACTCCTCCATTACTCACCTTCGATGGTGCCGCCCTATCTCCATCGATCACTGTTAAGAGCTTAGGTGTCATCCTGCATTCACAGCTGACAATGGAAGCTCAGGCCGCTGCTGCCAGCAAACAGGACTTTTTCCATCTACGACAAGCAAGGCAACTGGCACCCTACCTATCTGATGAGGCTCTGGCAACTGTCATCCATGCCATGGTCACATCTAGGCTGGACTATTGCAACGCCCTGTATGTGGACCTTCCAATGTCTACGACCCGAAAGCTTCATATTGTTCAGAACGCGGCAGCCAGGTTACTCACAAGAACGCCCATGAAATGCCATATAACACCAGTGCTGCAACATTTACATTGGCTTACGAGTACCGTGGCCTGTATAAGATGCTAGTTCTGACCTTTAAAACTCTTTATGGCCAGGGTCCATCGTACCTTAGGGACCGCCTCTCCTTCTCCCATCATCGGAGGTTGCAACGACCAGCCCAACGTGACTTACTCTATATACCGGGTCCTAGAGAAGTGCACTTGGAAAGGACCAGCTGCAGGGCTTTTTCTATTTCTGCCCCTGCCTTGTGGAATTCCTTGCTGCCCTACATGAGAGCCATGCGTGACTTAGGGCCTTTTACTCTTGCACTTAAGACCTGGCTTTTTACTAGAGCATTCGATCTCTGTTGATTTTTAATTTTTGTATGTATGTATTTTATTTTTTGTAATTTAGCTGTAAATTGCCTGGAGCATTCTCGGATGGAGGGCGATTAATAAGTTATTAAATGATGATGATGATGATGATGATGATGAACAATGCAACTTTCTTTTCTCTCAGATAGATTTGTGCATTTAGATGTGCACAGCCAGTCTTAAACTGGAGCAAACTATAGGGAGCATACTATGCCCCTATTAAAACAGATCCATTGGCTACCGATAAATTGCTGAGCCAAATTCAGGATGCAGGTTATGACCTGTAAAGCCCTAAAGAGTTCGGGCCCCACCTATCTTCGCTATCACATCTCCTTCTATGAACCAGCGCGAATTCTAAGATCTACCGGGGAGGCCCTTCTTTCACTCCCACCATTGTCACAAGCACAGCTGGTGGAGATGAGAGAGAGGGCCTTCTCGGTGGTGCCCCCCCACCTCTGGAATGCCCTCCCAAGGGAAATAAGACAGGCCCCATCCTTTTCTGCTTTTTGTAAGAGTTTGAAGACTTTTCGTAGGAGCTTGAAGACTTGGTTTTACCAAGCCTTTGAGAACGACTAGGACTAGCTCCAGTCCCTGGCCACTATTAGAATCTGGCCTTGTACTCCCTACCCATTACCCCCGACAGTTCCCAATAGGCCCTGGAATTGAGCAGCCACAGGCCCCATTATTACTATTGTTGGGACCGGTTATTGCACTTTACCTATTCCCCTGCCCCTACCCCCCATGTCTTGCCTTGCACTAGCCTCAGTGCGACCCTCTTAATTTGCCTAGGCCCATTCTGAAATCCTGGCCCGAACAGTAATTTTGCACGAAAGAGTAAAGTAAGACTGGTTTTTAACGTATATGTGTTGTTTTGATTATGCTTATGTTTTGCTTACTCTGTATGTTTTGGTGTTTTGGTACATGGAAACTGCCCTGGGTCCCCTAGGGGAGATAGAGTGGTATATAAATAAAGTTTTACATTATTACTAGCTGTGCCCTGCCACATGTTTCTGTAGCCTATAGTATGAATTTTTGAAGTAGAGGTATCTGGACTATTATGAAAGAGTGGTACCTACCTGCCTATTCCCCCCCCCCCCCCTTTTTCTTCCTCTTCCCCTTTCTTTCCTTTCTTCTTCTCTACCTCTCTCTTTCATTCCTTCTTTCACTCTTTGGTTTCATCCTTCCTTCTCTCTTTCCTTCCTTCCCTCCTCCTTTCTCTAGTTCTTCCTTTGTCTCCTTTCTTCCCTCCCTGTTTCCTTCCTTCTTTCACTTTTTATTTCCTTTTCTCCTCCCTCCCTTCTTTACCTTTTTTCTGCCTTTCCTTCCCCTTTTCTTTCATTTCTCCTTTCTCTTCTTCCTTCCTTTCAGGACCTCTTTCTTTCCTTCCCTCCCTCCCTCCCTCCCTTCCCTCTTTCCTTCTTTCCCTCCCTCCTTCTCTCTTTCCTTCCTTCCCCCTTTCCCTCCTACATTCCTTCCCTTTTCACTCCTTCCTTTCTTCTCTCCTTCCTTCTTGTCTGTTCTCCCTCAATTCCATTATAGAGTCCCTTCTAACTTTATTTTATGAGTCTATTTAATATAGTAGTAGCATTATATTATATAGTAATATATATAACAATCATATATATAATATAATATATATGTATTATATAGCAATATATATAATAGTAATATATAAAGTATTGTAAATATAGATATAGATAACAACCAGTGATCCAACATCCATCCGTGTGTGTGTGTGTGTGTGTGTGTGCGCGCGCGCATGTGTCTACACTGCCATATAATCCAGTTCTAAGTAGATAATCTGGATTTTACATGGCAGTGTGGAAGGGGTGACTTTAGGTGCATCTACACTGTAGATTTAATAAAGGAGGATGAAGCTGGTGAGGGGAGGAGAAAAAGGAAGAAAAGAAAGGGAGGAAGGGAAGTGAGTGAATGAAAGAAAGGGAGGGAGGAGTGATAGAGAAAAGGAAAGGAAGGGAGGAAGGAGGGAAGGGAGGGAGGGAAAGAAGTAAAGGAAGGGAAGTAGAGAAAGGGAGGAAGGGGGGAAGGAGGGGGTTGGACTGGATGGCCTTTAGGGTTCCCTCCCAACTGGTTGGCCATCTGTTGTGAGGGCTTTGATGGTGTCTTCCTTTACTGCCAAATGAGGTTGGGCTGGATGGTCTTTGGGGCTCCTTTCCAAGCAATGTCAGTTTCGTGCGTCCCTATTACCCCCATCATGGCACCTCCTTCCCTTGTGCTGTGGGAGTGTGTGTGTGGGAGACAGAGAGTCAGAGTGTGTGCACAGAGTGTGGCCCGCCTCCCTCTTTTTTCCTTCCCCCCACCCTCTCTCTCTCCTCCCCCTCCTCCTTCTCCTCAGCCTCTGCCCTTTGATCCCTTGCCTTAGTGTTAGTTAGGGGCCGAGAGACATGCAGGGAGCAGCAGCCCTCCTCCTCTTCCTTTTGACGCTCCCTCGCCCATTAGGTCCCTTCTCCCGCCTCACCTTCCAAGGACTACGAAGGCAAAGGGGAAGGTGATGTAAGGTGGCCTTGCTGGCTGTGTCCTCAGCATGAGGGGAGGGCAGGGGAGGTGTGTTGTCTTCTTCCTTTTTTAAATTTAATGGTGTTTTTGTGGGGGGGGGGGTTTCAGTGATGGTCACTCCTTGGATTGTGAGGAGTTTTGTTGCCAAATTTGGGGTGATTTGGCACTGTAGGTTTTTGTTTTTTGTTTTTAAGGTACTCATTATGCACAGAGCATTTTTATATATCTAGATTATCATCATCATCATCATCATCATCATTTATTACAAAAGTATGTGGATGAATTATAATCCAATATTCCTCCTCCTCCTCCTATTCTGTAATATCTTTTATAATCATAAGAACATTGACAGATACACATTACAATTGTGAATGGGACATATCTATTTTAGCATAACTCTAGATGAGGCATCCTCAAACTGTTTGGGCCTCCAACTCCCAGAATCCCTAGCCTGTTTGTTCAATGGCCAGGAACTCTGGGAGTTAGAGGCCCACACAGCTGGAGGGCAGCAATTTGAGGCTGCCTGATCTAGATGAAAGTTTTACTGGTACCATCTTTCAGCATGGTTAGGCAAGTTATCAGCCTGTCGCAAACAGCACAGCTTTAAGATGACATGGTTAGATGTCTTAATATGGTGAAGAGAAGATTTGCCAAAATGCAGGCTAATCTGTGACTTTACCTTGGCTCCTTTTATTCTCTATGTAACCTCACCCAGAATATCAGTTATTCAATCAAATAAAACCAAAACTTATGCTTATCAATTTGGAACAAAATTCTTTAGATATAGGGTATGTCAGGTGCATCTGAATTAAGCTCATATTCTGAGAAGTCACTTTGTACTTGTTCACATGTGAACTGCAATTGTTAGATGGGATGTTACAACAGTCCTAACACTGATCACATCATCCAAATAGCCATGTTAGGACCATTCACATTGCCAGACTTCTTTTTTGTCTAGATTCAGTTCCAGTTTGTTTTTCCTCATTCAGCCCATTGCCTCTTCCAGGCATTCATTCAGAGGAGACACAATATCCTTAACTGTGGCTGTTTTTGAAGGCATGGAGAAATATATTTAGGTGTCATCAGCATACTGATAACATCCCACCCCATGCCTACAAATGGTTGCTCCTGGTGGTTTCATGTAAATATTTTGAAGCATTGGGGATAGAATCGCACCTTATAGGGTGCCATATAAGAGTTCCTTTTTTGAGGAGCAGATGTCCACAAGCACCAGCATCTTGAACCTGCCTGGTTTAAAAAAAATCCCAGGTCCATACATATTTTTTTCTTGAAAGAATCTAACCAACACATTCCAGCAGTTTAGAAAAAATTATTCTGTGTATAAGCATGGAAAAATATTGCAAACAATAGTGTGGGCTGTTGGACTATGCAGGCTTCAGATAAATTATACCTTTAAGCAAAATATACATGACTTCACTTGTGTTGCTTATTCTGCCTTCCTTTCCTCCTCTCCTTTTTTTCTTACCCATTTTGTGGATCCACTGTTGTAGAAGAGAGGGAGCTATGTATATTACATTACTGTTGTTTCAACAAATTCCCAGCAGAACCAAAGCAAAGGACCATTTCCTGAAGCTCTCAGAGAACAGTTCCTACTGTTTACAGCTGTTTTGAAAGGTGACACTTGTTTTGCTTCTCTCTTGAAGAATGGAACAATGAGGGACCCACTGCCAGGTAGACTGCGGAGGTGGGAGAGAGTATTACTTTTCTAGCAACAGCCCAGAGTGTAGGTTTGAGCAAAATAATGGTTTTTGTTGGAAGGCAAGAAGAACAAGATGATCTGTGATTGTTTAATTCAGGGGAACATATGTGCTCTTTGGCCTCATCTACACCTCACCTACACTGACCATTTGGCCCCATCTACACTGACCATTTCATGCAGTTTCAAACCAGCATCAAAGAAAAAGATTTTGCCATGCAGATGATTACATAGGAAATCTTAGAACAAGTTTGAGGCCTGGGTGGTGATTACAGAAACCACAGTATGCTAATGTGTATTAAGGGCTTTCTTTCATGCACATTTATGGGAGTTTGTTGTCTGGCAGCCACAATTTGGAGCTACATTAAATGGTCATTGTAGATGGGGCTTTTGACTTTGACTTACTTCAATAGCTGCAAATTGAGTTCAAAATGCAAAAGTAGTTTGCATTGAATTAACTGTGGGAGAGGGGAGAGGAAGATGTGAAGTCAGCCTCAGGGTGCATTTACTATAGAATTAATGCAGTTTGACACCACTTTAAAGGCTGAATGCTTTGGGATGCTAGGAGTGGTAGTTTGATGAGATACCAATACTCTCTGGAAGAAGGCTAAAGAACTTGAAAAAATTCAGCTCCATTTTCCATAACTGGAATCATAGCAGTTAAAGCAATATCAAACTACATTTCTACAGTGTAGATGCACCCTCAGTAAAAATCAATCTGATGCAACCTCTCCTAGTTTATTAATCCACATTAATAACTTTCAGCATCTTGAGCATACTGTTATGTTGCTTAGTCATGTGTGTTCAAGTTTTAGTCTGTGAAAAATTGTAGTTTATCTTTCTAAGAAAAAACAGTATGGCATATTGGTTTGAATATTGGGCAATCATTCTGGGAGACCTGAATGGATTTGAGCCCATTTAGGGCTCAAATCCTTACTCAGCATCAAAGGAAAGCAATGGAAACTGGTGAATAAATCTTGCCTAGAATACTCTTTGGTAGGTCACCATGAATCAGATTTAACATGACATACGTAACAGCATCAAAAACTTTACAGGACACTTTGGTAATGGGATATAATTTGAAACATAAATTCTAGGTCTAATGTCTGAGCTTCCAATCTGCTTCTTTTTCAAATAGAAGTAGGGAAAAACATATATAAAGTAAAATTGTGTCTACTTGGAGTTGGAAGCATTGCTGTGAATGTTCAGGACAACAGACTGTTTTACTGATAAAGCCTATCTCCATTCTTATTCTCATTTCATATCAATAGAACCAGCATATATTTATAATATATATGCAAAGTCTTCTTTGAAGACTAAGCCATTGAAATGAAAGACAGAGAAAGGCATGATTATATATTCCATGTCCTTCCACAAGAATGCCACGAGAAAGCCAGGTTTCCATATTCCCCAGGCAGCCAGAAGTAAGCAAAGCCTCCCACACCCTGCGCTTAACTGTGGTTGCCATCTTGTGGTCATTCTTCCTCATGCTGTTTTTGGAAATTGGAAAGCGGCATTGAGGCATATTTTAACAGACATTTTCTGCAGTAACTCTGAAACACAGCAAACATACATGCATCCCTTTAGTTAGACTTTAAGTTTTCCTATTAAAAGGATGTTCTGAATTGTTCTGGCAGAGTATTCCATTGTCTTCATTTAAAGGGAAAAGAGATTGGCAAAACATTAAGGAGGTGAGGTGAAACGGAGGCCATCACACAGCAGCGCAAGGAGATTTCCTCCTGTCATCCATGATGCTTTGTTGGGGGTGGGGGGACTGGGGGCAGGAGTTGGGGAGAAATCATTTTCTGAGCTCAGGAATCTCTTGGAAACAGGAGAAAATTGTGAAAAACACATGGGAAAGGATCTGTCAGTTTTGCCCACATTTAATCGATTTGGTGATATGGGAGAATGGGTATTCCTATGGGCGGTGTCCTACAAAGCAGTGATACCCTGGTAATCTCCCAAAATTCAGTGGTCTGATCCTTGTATGGTATTTTTAAATAAATAAATAAATGTATTCAGTAGAAATTGCACTATTTCAGGAGGTTGAAACTTTGCTTTCACTTTATTCTAACTTTTCAAAATTGCACTTTTTCCTGCCTTTTCTTTACCTTTTTGAAAAACTAGAGTTAGTGATCCATGGAAAAAAAACAATTGGGAGGGAGAGCAGAAGGCCCTATGGGGAGAAATGGGGTCTGCCTTAAGAATGAAGTTTCCTGTCTCCTCAAGAGTATGGGCATTGGGAGGGAATCCATTCATTTGATAAATTTGAAAATGGATAATTTCAAGAGAAAAGGTAAGAGACAACAGCATGTGATGGGTACTGATAAAAGATACAATTTGCTTTTTAACACAACAGGACTAAATGCCATGATAATATGATTCCCCCCCCCTCCCCCCACCATGTGATGATGTCATAAATGCCCCATCTACTGAATTATATGGTCAGTGTAGACTCGTATAATGCAGTTAAAATGCATTATGTGAGCCTATACCAGTGATGGTGATCCTTTTAGAGATTGAGTAGCCAAACTGGGGGGGGGGGGGGGTGAGCAAGTATGGGGTGGGCAAGTGGGGCGTGGGATTGTAAGCGAGCAGGCAAGTGGGCAAGTGAGCAGGGGGCAGGTGATGGCAGCCATGCCCAGAGAGAGGGTGCTCCATGCTCCTTCTGGCACATGTGCCATAGATTCGCTACCACTGGTCTATATTGACTATATAATGCAGTTTAAATGCCTGTTGTCATATCACTGATGTTGAAGCCACTTGCTGACACTTCTGAAGAGTTTTGTCTGTGGAAGACTTCTTCCCTGCCATGTTTCAGCAAACTCTTGGAGACCATATGGAAACATGGTGAAACTAAGCTTCCTTCTTTCACTGATCCTTTGGTTCTGAAATGACACAACAACAATGGTCTTTCGGCTAATTTCTGGTTTTATTCCGGAGCTTGCTATACAAAGGTGTGTTGCAAAGTGCTAATGCAAACAGAATCTGGTGCGGATACAGTGTGAGCCCAGTATGTTCTCAATTATAGACATTCAGCATGAATAAGAACTTCATGTGGAACAAAAAGTCACAAATAGTCTTCTACGTAAGTGAAACACTTGGCAATAGTTAATTGACAACATGTTTTTTCCTGGAGGAGTTCCTTGGTGTTTCTGATGAATTAAGCTCTGATTACAGCTGGGATAACAATACTGCCTTCTGCTTATTCATTGTGTTCTGGGAGACATTCCCAGAGAGTCAGCAATATTTACTGACATTGTACATCTGCCCTGTATGCAAAAGCCTTTGTAAACTATGAAACCATTTTGCTCATTGAAACAGTGGCAATACATCCATCCTTCTGGGATCTCTCAAAACTTAAGACTTCTACCTGTCTCAGCTGTGAAATTTGACTCTAGATGAGTGCATGGAAGATGTGACCTCTCATTTAGAAGCACAGAGCTGGGGGTATTAATAATTTAAGGTCCAATCCTATAAACCTTTACCTAAGAGTAAGCTCTGTTGAATTCAGTGGTATTTATACTGGAGGAGACATGTCTTGGGTAGCACTGGAAGACACCAGCAGGAGGCACAGAAACAACCAAGTGATCCCTGGTTCATTTACTTTGTAACTTTATAGGCAGGTCATGTTTCTGTGAAAGGCAGCGTAAATGATGCAGAGCTTGCAAAAGTTACTTTTTTGGACAACTCCCTTCCCCCACCTATATACCTGAAATTCTGCAAATTGTATTGCTAAAAGTTACATTTCCAAGCTCTGATCTAGTAACTGGGCAGCTTCTCTTACTCCAGTAAATAACCACAGAAAAATATATTTCATAACAGTCTGTCCAACAGCTTGCATTAACTGTATGAACAACCTACAAATGGTTACAGATCTAACCGTCTTGTTACAAAGTATGCACAATAGTTATATGTCTACATACTGTATCTGAAACCATTAAGAGGATTTTTTTGTGGGTGAATATTTTGATTTTATAACGGGGTTTTCTCCTTCACTGTGTTGAAAAACTGCACATCACCATCTGCTTCCCATCATGTTTCATTTAAAATGGGGAACAATTACTCTTGTTCAATCCAGGGCTACATCTACAACTTGATTTAGCAGGATTATTTGCATGTTAAGAAGACGGATAACATGATACTGAACACAAATCCCTACAGCTTGGTTTTTCTTGACTTCATAAAACTGGAATTAAGTATGATCAATGCAAGCACACAATGAGATGCTGAAAGCGGGACTGTGAATTTTGTGTTTTCTTTCATCTTCAATCAGTTATTTTATCAGCATTGAACATACTTGTTCTCCTTGTTCTCTACCTGCTATATTATCTCCTCAGAGTGAAGGGAATTATCTGAGAAGCAGAAATAAAGCACAGCATGGGAGTCATGGCTTTTTGGACTGTAAGTCCCAGAATTTGCCAACCAACTTGACTAGTGACCATGCTGTCTGGGGAATTCTGGGAATGATCATCCAACAAAAAAAATGAAATGAAATTAAAACCAATTGACAGAGTGAAGTTGACACGCATCAGGGCTAGATGATGGCAACCAACACATGAAAATTAGCTCTTTGGCTCACTCACAGGAGTCCTCACATGGGAAAATGAGAAAATAATGATGTAATGTCAGGAAGGGGAAGGAAAAATCATCCACTATTAACCTCTCCCTCCCTCTCCCTCCTCTATGAACCCATTATAACCTTCCTTAAAGGAAAAGGTTTCCCCTTGACATTAAGTCAAGTTGTGTCCGACTCTGGGGGGTGGTGCTCATCTCCATTTCTAAGCCAAAGAGCCAGTGTTGTCCATAGACGCCTCCAAGGTCATGTCGCCAGCATAACTGCATGGAACACTGTTAACTTCCCACTGGAGGGGTGCCTATTGGTCTACTCGCATTTGCATGTTTTCAAACTGCTAGGTTGACAGATGGTGAGGCTACCAGTGGGAGCCCACCCCGCTCCCCGGATTTGTACTGCCAACCTTTCGGTCAGCAAATTCAGCAGCTGAGCAGTTTAACCTGCTGTGTCACTACAGGCTCCTTCTTTAGGATTTGCTATTTTCTTAGCCTTTGGAAATTAAATGTAGCTTCATAAAGAATTACCTCAAAGATTGTTTAATGCCACGTGATTGACTTTGTGGTCCTCTAAATGTTGCTGCACTGCATCTCCCAAGAGCCCTGCCCAGCACAATGTCCTCCTTCTTTGGCTCAGACCATTTTTTCTTTTCCACATGTTCGCCTGTGTAAGTGCCATAACTGGAAATGCAGACGGATGAGTCTTACTTCAAATATACATATATATTTGCTTTATTTAAAAAGTTCCCAAAGCAGGCATGTGTGGTCTTTAAAGATTTTTAACAGTGCCAAGGTTTTTTTTTAAAAAAAACCTTTCACCCAGACTGGGACCTCTTTCTCACACACTCAACAACATGCAACATTTCCTTCACTTACTAAATAGGGGCTCATCATTCCCTGGGACAGACCCTTCTCTGACAGAGAGTTTTCTTCAGAGCCTGTGAATTCTGCCAGTTCTTGTCCAACAACACAACTTTACCAAATTTTGCCTATCTGTCTGAGAAACCAAACCAACCAGCATTGTTTTATGTTCAGGTTTTTCTTAGGGCCCTTTCACACTGCATGGTTATAACATAATGATTCCACGCTATCACGGCTGAATCCATGGTGTGGCACAATTGCTCTCTGGCTGAGAGTCCTAAATATCCTTTCCAGGGTTCCATGGGATGTTGCCCTAGCAGTTAAACTGGAATTCTAACACTGTAATTGTGTAGTCTGAAAGGGCCCATAAACACATTTGCACAGTGCTCGTCTTAGAACTAAAACCATTCAATGCACGCCTTCAATCTCTAGAGGGCACTATCCGCTTTTCCTTGCTCTGCTGCTCCTCATTCCAACCCCCACCCTACCCTGCAAATGTCTACTTCCCCAAGGACACATTGACTGCCCAGCAGATGGCTATCTGAGAGCCGCACTTGATGCACCATATGCTCCCTGCCTGTGGGACTGAAATGTATCGCTTTGACCAATCAGTCACAACAAGAGGCCTCGCTGTAGGATTCAGTATACGATATTCTTCTTGCCATTCCTCCAGTGAAACCAGAGCAGAGGCAAGGTATCTGTTTAGCCTCCACGCCTTAGAAGCCAAACAGCTGCAGGAGAGCAAACACATTTTCTAGCACTGGGTGTTCTTACATCGTCCTTTCAGTGGTCAAATGGTGCTGAGTCAAGGATAGGATGCCTGTCCCTGCAGTAGCAAAATGTTGACTTTCCTGCTTATGAATCTCTTCTGTGGCCAATCACAACCATTCCCAAATGATTTCATAAGCTTCATTTTTGTCTTGAGGCCCAATGGTTGTGGTGGCCTAAATATTCTGGGAGCTGTATTCCCGCCCCCCCCCCCCCACCCCAGAAATAATGTTCCAAGTTATGCCAAGCAGCTGAAAGCAAGAGGCAATGGATAGCAGTACCAATAAGTGTTTGGTCAAGGCTGTTATCTGTGCAGCCTTCACAGAAAACGACCATGTCCCAATGGTTGATCTTCTCAGCAAAATGCTTGGGAGCTTCCATATTACATATGAATTTGATAGCAATTGAGACCACACATTTTTCTAGCTTGGCACTTTCAAAACTGCCTGCCAGCAACTCTCCAGAATTTCACACAAAGAAATCTTTCCCATCCAGGGAATGGAACCTGCTGTCTTCTCCATACAATGCAACAAGTCTAAACACACCCCTTGTTTCTGCAAACTCATAAATACACAAGGAGAATCATATTGAAACGAACTTTGTCTTTCAGGCTCTGTTTACATCATGTCCAACTTATGGGCAGCTACAAACAGGACAAGAATATAACCACACTCTTTTGCTGTCATTCCCCAGCCAATAATATACAGAGGCTCTCTCTCTCTCTCTGATGCTGCAGGAACTAGTGGCCATAGATATACTCAGCCTTCATTAATTTGCCCAGTTGCTTTTTAAAGGTGTCTAGGTTGCCAGCTACCAGTTCATCTTATGGTGGTTTAATAATATGTTGTATGGAGACATACAGTTCAACTGTCCTCAATCTGCCACTATATTGCTTCTGCAGAAGACACAAAGTCAGTGGTTTCCAACCTGTGGTCCATGGTCCACAAGAACTAAAATATGGTATGCAGCCTCACTGTTACTACACCATTGCAACAAAAGCAACTGGGCTCACAAAACCTTCTTATAGTGCTGAAGCTAATTAACTATGGTTTTCTGTGGATGAGCAGATGGTGATTACTGGATGGCATATGTTATTATCAGAAAGTAGAGCTGATGTGGTCTATCCAATGCAATTTTCTGAATTTGCACCCCAAATAACCAAATTTAAAGTTGACCAAAAACCGATTTGAAGCCCTTTTGGTACTAATGTTGGTGAGTGGTCCCTGGTCAAAGTGGTCCCTGGTCAAAAAAAGGTTGGGAATCACTGCTCTAAATTTTAGCACAGGCATGGGCAAACTTCAGCCCTTCAGGTGTTTTGGACTTCAAATACCAGCAAGCTTACCAGCTGCTAGGAACAGTGGGAGTAGAAGTCCAAAACACCAAGAGGATTGAAGTTTGCCCTTGCCTGTACTAGCATTATGCTCTAATTTTAAAAAAACCAAAATCTTATTCATTCCCAATAATACCTGTGATGTCCACATGGCTCCAGTAATGCCTGATTGGCACACTCAACTTCCTGTTGGTTCATCCCTCCAAAACAGACTCATTGAATCAACAGTTGAAGAACAAGGCAACACATAGGTAAATCTAACGGATTAAATGGATCAATTCTTGTCAAGAGAAGAAATATGATTTAGACTCTGGTTACTTATGTATTTCTTCTCTTTGCTTCCCAGCTGGAGCTTGTGAAGCAGAACTGGGAAATCAATGCAATGATACTACCACGTGAACAGCTTGGCTTACTTGCACCAGAATATTTCTGGGGAAAACACAGCTTGAACTCCTCCACACACATGCACACAGTTTGATCTCCCACATAAACGAGAACAAAACAAAGACGGGGTTGAAAGCACACCATTACATGATCTCTGACTCACCTTGCATTAAGACTGAATCTACATCCTTGTCTCTAAAGGTTATAGGGATAAAAATAGAGGATGATCAAGGGTAACTTAGGGGAAACATCTGATATGGCCACCATGCGATAACATGATACAGACTTTGCCAATGCCAGTTGGAGCATCAGTTACATGATACCATATCACCCAACAAACAGGCAAGAGGGAACACGGGGTGGGTCTGGACTGCAGTATTTGAGATGTAGTCTCATCAAGACAAAGCAGATAAGAAAGGGCAGTTGATTATTAGCAGTCAACTTACAACAAACCCATACATTTCAAAGAATTTTCTGAGTCAGTCAATACTCAGAGATAATTTTGCCAATTCTTTTCTCTGAAATGCTTTAATTCAAGTACTAACCAGGGCTAACCCTACTTAGCTTCCAAGATCAGACAGGATCTTTGGGATATTTAAACCTAAGAGGCTTAGAGGGTCTTTAATAGGCAGACCCATCCTCCTCTTTTCAGGATCATGAATAAAGGAATAGTATGTATAATGACAGTTGGAGCCTGGGGAGTCCGTAGTGCCTGGCAAATTGGTCAGAACCGCAACAAGACGCATGGTCCAGTAATAGGTTGTTTATGATCCTTCTCAACTTAAAATATCTGTATTTCAACCTGATCTACTGATCAAATTGTTGCTGCAGTGGAGTTAGCGAAATAATTCCAGAAAACTGGCATAAATGCAAATTTCACGTCTGTCCTCTGTTGGAGCAAATCCCTCTCCTAACAATAAAGAGGATGTTTTTCTGAGGATGCCAGATCTTTGAAATTGTCTTAACATATTGTATTTACCATGCTAATTTTGAATGCTGGGAAAATAATAATTACTCTGTAAGAAGCATCTCAGGTTTTGATTTTGGTTTTGTTTTTTTGTTTTTTTGGATCCTGGTAATATTCAGGCTATTGGACTGATGTTCTTGTTGTATGTAATGTCTTGGTTGTTTAGGTCAAGAATAAATATGACACTCAAGTGTTGCCAGCTGAGTGGATCAGAAGACTTGCAATGCTAGCAAAACGCTAGGACCTAAGGGCCCTTCCACACAGCCCTATATCTCAGAATATCAAGGTCGAAAATCCCATAATATCTGCTTTGAACTGGGTTATCTATGTCCACACTGTCATATATTCCAGTTCAAAGCAGAAAATGTAGGATTTTATTCAGCTGTGTGGAAGGGGCCTAAGTCTGATCAATAGATCCACCTAGAATAGACCCTTACTCTCCAACTATCCCAGATTGGCAGGTCCAGACCTAAGTAATCCTCTGTCATCCTATTCTTTCAGGTGCTTTGAAAATGCCCAGTTTCTCTTTTCTCTTCCAACTTTTCCTCTTTGTTCTCAGCTTACTTCAATTGCTACCAACTGAGTTCAAAGTACAAAAGTAGTTTACACTCCATTAACTCAGCAGGGGGAGAAGAGAAGAGGGGAAGGACTTTTGCCCTTGATAGTATCCTCAGGCAGAGTAAACTGTTACAGTTTCTCTCAGCTTGCCCCCCCCCCCCAATTTTGCTATCTTGAGCATATTCTGATGTTGCTTGGCCACATGTGTCCCAGTTTTCATCTGTAAAATATTTGAGGGTACACACACAGATCAATAGCTATCCTGCCCATATTACAAAAGGATGGAGTATCTGGGGTGATACACCATACAGATAAGCAAGGGGAGAATCATGTTACAACATATTATTGAGGCAACTTTCTTCCAAATGAGGCAACACTCTTCTCCTTCCCATTAACAAAGATCAGCTTCTCTAGAGGTCATGGCTTTCTCCATGTCTACCAACAACATAAACTCTCTTGCTTATAGATCAGCTTAAGACAGGTATATGCCAATTACTGCTATTGCTGAACAAACATCCGTGGGCATGATTAGGACCATGGCTTCAATGCATAAACAACTTGAAGGCACACAACAAAATTGCTTGGTTGGTAGCTCAACACTGTACTTTCTTATGTTGAATGCTAAAATATTATCTCTCCCCTCTAACCGTTCAGACAAAATACCACCACAAAGCCGCCTTCTTCTTTGGGTTCGCAAATGTATTCATCAACTTTCACCAACCCCCTGCAGAAGAGGGCGGAAGAGAAACAAGGACCAAAGTTACAGAATGAATCAGAAATCATCTCCTGGTTTTCAGAAATGGGAACCAAGGTCCTGCATCATCATATGCTTAAAACTGTGATAGAATTCCATGATTGTAGCTCCATCTGATGATTCTCCCTCCTGCATCTTCCTTTTCAGCCAGGCAATGCCACAACTTAAGGGTTTTTGAGATATTACCATTTGGGATGCTGAGAAGTTATGTCTACAATACTCTCCTAGATGCAGCTGGGGTTTTAAAAAAAATATTGAACCGTGCAGGGCCCCCTATGACTTATAGAAAAGGCCAATCCCTATTCCTGAAGGTTCCCAGTAGTGGCGATTCATTTGTTTTTGTAAAAAAAAAAATGGGTATTTGAATGAATCAGAAGAGGTTGGGATGTAAAAGGGGCTGCATGGAGCCCTAGCACCACACTTTGCTTACTCCTGATCAATATAATGCCAGGCTTTGCATCTGGAGGAATCATGCAAAGACAGTTGCTGAGTGGGCTTCTTTCCCTCTGTTTTTCACACTCTATACTCATTTCCCCAGGCAGCTGGAGTGGAGACAGAGAGGCCTTGTGGCCCCATCAGAGTAAAGGAGAAACAGTTACAACTAAAATGAAAGGCAGGCACAAAGTTGGCACAGGCCTTGCCTCCTGGCCTTTTGCTGACAGTCTGCTGGGGATTATGCTGCGGGTCTGTGTCTGTGCATGCCTTCCTCTGTATGTGTGTGATTGTCCTCTTCTCACAGGATATTTTAGAGAGAGAACAAAAGCAGACAAAGCCGTATTAATCTCCTTTGAGCAAGGATGTCTCTAGTGGCTCCAGTCCAGTGGAGATAGGTCAGTTGGAGCCCATGAAAGCCAAATACACAAGCAAATGTAGCAATGCGGGAAGGAACTATAAAGGGTCCCTAGGGGAATATATTGTGCTGAGATATAATGTCAGTCACATTTCTTTCTGCTTTGGGCAAGTCTGCCATGAGAAGTCTTTCCCACGAATTGACCAGTTCTACTCTTTTTCTTCAAAGTTCTCCCAGAAAATGGCAGGCTTGGAAGAAGGTCTGACATTTTTGGAGATCCAGCACCTTCCTCTGTAGGCTTCATCATGTTTAGTGGGACTGGTTTTTAGTTCACTTCTGTTGTCCCACATTTAGGAGGAACAGGGTGCTTCTGCAGGAAGGCTGCCCCGCTTCAGCCTTAGGCTTCCATTCCAACCTCGAGGGCAAATGTTGAAGCTGCGAATACTGGGTGACTTGATCCCAGAGTCTTCAGAGTCAAGGGAGATATCTGAGTTGGTGGGTGACAGGGATGTATAACGCTTCACTGGGGAATGTGTTGTCACTCTGGGAGACTGCAGGGGGCTGGTGATAGTTGGGGAGCAGGCGTCCACATTCTTTGGACTGGGACACGATTTTCTGCTCATGTTTGCTGGTGCGGTGAAGATTCTGTGACTATCTAGGATTGTGTGTTTTGGATCCCTGTGGGAGAAAGAATGGGGCCCCACTGCTCTTGGGCCATTATTGGATGTTGCTGCATTGAAGAGTGAAGCCCCAGTGTTGGCTGGGAGAGTGAAGTACTTGTTGCCATTCATTCGCACTGCTTTTGGAGACTGTAGTGGACTTTTATAGGTTGGTGACTGGCTGCCTAGCAACCTGGGACTGTTGTTTGATGATGCACTGATTGGTGGAGGAGCCGTGGAGACAGGGAGGGAAACACGTCTGTATCCTTCCATCCTCACTGGCCTGGGAGACTGCAGTGGGCTTGGGGAATGGTTACCCACACTCTTAGGACTGCCACATGAGGACGGCATGTTGGCAGAAGTGGCAGGTGGGGTGAAGGGCCGGAAACTCTCTACCCTTGTAGCTTTGGGAGAGGAGCTCTTCCTCCGGGCAGCATTGATGATGTTTCTGGCAAGCAAAACCTGCATCTGACGGCTGGACTTGGGATCTGTCTCTTGACGAAATGGAGACAGAGATCTTTCACTCCATGAGGGAGACATGGGGGGAGGTGGGGTGGTGATGCTGGCTGTTCGGAAGGCATCTAGGAGCCCCTCCTCAGGCTCAGAAGGAGGCGCTGGGCTCACCCAGCCATCTAAACTGCTGGTCTGTCGTCGCAGGACCCGTGGAGTCCATGTGGGGGAAGCAGGCAGAGATGTCTTTCTTTCCTGTGAGGGGAACAAAGGTGAGGGTTAGTGTGCTTTCTCTCAGAAGCGGAAGGAGACAATGGGCAATCTCAAGTGAGAATCAGAAAAAAGTGTGGTCCCAAAATCAGCAGAATCGCAGAATTTCTTTCTCTGTTCCTCACCGGGCAACCAGGGATGTTCTACATTATCATAACCTATGAATTCTGTAATATAAAATTTGATAACATTGTCATTGTGCAATAAGTATTTCTAAGAAATCAATAGAATAAGGTTGAAAGAAAAAGAGGAAGAAAAAATGGTGGTGCTTTTATATGACATATGACTTTAATCCAGGGTAAGAAGGTTCTTAATGCCACTTGATATGTTGTGATATAGGGTGAGATCACAATATGAAAAAACCACGTAGTTTCATTTTGGAGGTGGTGATGATACACATCAGGTCTGGTACGGAATTAATGGGGACTATTTCTAAATAATTTTACCCACCTAGAACTCAGGGAATAGGTGACGGGAAATTATTTCAGGAAGAAGACAATCAGAACATATGTTGTACTAGTTTTGCTAGAAAACCTTGAGGGGTTTTTTGGATATTTTGAAAAGTTCAAATTAGACCTAATCATGAACATGGCTTCCCTCCTTGCCATCCACTGTGATCACCATGCATAGAAACAATCATGTTTTAATGGACAAACTGTCCCCCCCCCCCCTTTATTCCGCAAGTAATACACCTCCAAAGAAAGGATAGGATCTAATGTACATTTGTTCACCATATAAAGTTGTAATTCCTTAAAAGCCTATTTTTTTAAAAAAAGGAGGGGTTTTTTTCCTTTAGGTTTCTGCCATTTGTGGCGTGAGATGGGTGAAAGACGGACTCTGAATCAACATTCAAAAGCATGAGGCTATACCTTCTAACTGTCCCGATTTGGCACTGTTAAACCACTTCAGGCCATGCAAACACTATAATCTGTTGATACATTTCTTTCAAAGGGAAACCCACAATAGGTTAACAGAGGGTGAGCTGCCGATGACCTGCAGATGGGTATACCATCACATCTCCGAATACCGTGCCTCTGACGTGCATGGAGAAATTAAAGATGAATGGAGTCAATTCCCACCTGTCTTGCGAATGGTACTCTCCACAAATCCTTTGCCTACGGATTCCTGAGTCACCTACAAAATGGACCATGTGTCATATGACGGAATCTGTAGGAACCAGTATGCAAATGGTATCTATCAGAGATGGGGTATTTTACTGTGTGATAAGAGTCCACCAGTGCTGGCTGGTGGAGTTGTGAATTCACCCCAGTTTTTAATCTGAACTTCAAATGAACTATCAGACATGGTGAACTTTATTGCCCAAATAGGTTTAGTGCTTTGGATCGTTTATTTAAAATTCAAATGGAAGTGTAGAGTACATTCTGTCACTGTAATAGAAGCCTCCATGGCTTAGCTGCAAATCCTTGTAGTAGGACCGGGCTGTGGCGCAGTTAGCTGAGAGCTAGCTGCATTAACTCACTACTGACTGAGAGGACATGAGTTCAAAGCCAGTCCAGGTTGGAGTAAGCTTCCATCTATTCATCTAGCTTGCTGTCAACCAATGCAGCCCAAAAGACAGTTGAATCTGTCTATCAGGAAATTTAGGTACTGCTTATGTGGGGAGGCTAATTTAACTAATTTACGACGCCATAAAAGAAAACCTTCCAGCAGCGTGCAGAAGAATGAGGAAGTACTCCATCAAAGAACTCGGTGTCACAATGGATAGTGAAGCGGCAGCTCCCCCTGTGGCCAGAATCAGGCCAGAATCCTGCATACCCTCTTGAAGCCAGAAAAAGAATGTTAAATTGCCTCTGCGTCTGTCTATATATGTTGCATGTCTAACTGGCATTGAATGCTTGCCATGTATATGTGCATTGTAATCCGCCTTGAGTCCCCTGTGGGGTGAGAAAGTTGGAATATAAATACTGTAAATAAATAAATAAATAAATAATAAATCAATAAATAAATAAATACTAGGAGAAGTGAAAATGAATTTTCTCTACAACAATGTGTTATTGTTTTGATGCAAAGGATCTTTAGGTGGCTTGGTCTTGAATTTCATGGGGAAATAACAACCACTCATGTTACCAAAGACCTGCTAGTTTGAGATGAAAATAAAAACAATTGATTTCTTGATATGTATCAATGCCACTACCTATATATTTTAGATTATCTTGGCATAATGGCTATGGCAGTTGTAATGCTGATGAATGCATTTTAAAAACTGATTGTTATTTTTTAAAAAAATGGAATGAGTGAACATAGGGGCACCAACAACCAGCAGAAGTTTGCAAAACCCAAGGTTAAGAAGTCCAAATTCAGTCTGTAAGAGGCCATTGTCTGGCAACCATGCATGGCACAGCATAGCATATTAATTGTGTAATAGTTCTACACCTGTCAGACCAACCACTGAATCACTACACAGTGGTCCTACCACTCCCAGAAATCCCAGCCAGTTTACCAGCTGTTAGGATTTCTGGGAGTTGAAGGCCAAATCATCTAGGGACTCACAGGTTGAGAACCACTGGACTACAATATTCTCACAGCCATTCCATGGTTGGCGGAGAATGAGTGAGCTAGGAGAAGCATCTGGCCATAACCCTGTATCCGGATGAGGAATGATTACATTGTCCAGTGAGGTCTGCTGGATGAGGTAGTCATTCTGTATTAGAACATAATCAGATTTTTCTGTGAATTTCCTGCACTAGCCAAAGAATGGTTCAATGATAAGATGGAGGTGGAATTGCTTTGGCCATTGTACAGGGAGGAAGAGAATACTAACCTCCACATCCTCAAGGTGGACTTCTGCTTGTGTATGCCACCAACATGATGCCAGCCAACAGGTTAAATGTTAAATTTTCTAAATAGAAACAGCAAGGTAATGTAAACTGCACAGGGAAGTAGAATCCTTCCCTCCTTCTCGAGGAAATCCTTTCCAGTTATGTCAATGTCTTTCCCTTTTCTCAGCACCTCCTTATTCGTACCAACCACTTCACTCAACTTATTTGCTAAAATGCTGACCCAGGGAAATGAGTGGCTTTCTGAGAGTTCTATGCCAAGCATTACAGAGTTTTAATTCATGCCCTGTATCCCACCCAGAACTACATCAGAACAGAAACTTTTGGAGAAAAGTGCTTACATTTCCTTCACTTCCTATGTACTATTCTATATGGAGCCAACCATCTGCACTTAGCAGTTACATTATGATGTATCAGCAAAAGAAAGGAAATAAAGATCTTGCCAAAATGAAGGGTCCAGGCATGAAGCACCTGCCAAACCAACAGCATTTTTCCACCACCTTTCAGCAAAAACCCTTCATGTCCATCAAATCAGGAGCCAAAACTGTGTGAAACTCATCATCCCCGACACCATTGGAATAATACTGCAACAGTCATACAACATTAGGGGTGGACCAATTTGACAGGTCCAGAGCTCAATTTTCTAGTCCTATGAACTTCTGAGGGCTGCCCAGACTGCCAAGTATGCTTTGAAAAACAGAAACAGAAATGTACAGTTTTAACAAATAGGTTAGTTTTAACAAATAGATTAAAGAGTGCTAGGAAGGGAGTGGAAGGGGCTCTGACATATTTGGCTTTTCTTGCAAGCCTGAAGGCAAGGCATTTTGTTTAAAAATTGCCAGGAGGGGAATTCCACATGTGGCCCCAGGGTGGCACTCTGCCCATCCCTGAGGTAAAGTAATGCTGTAACATAGCTTTCAAAAGTTCAGGAGATTTATTGGACTCCTCAGGTTCCCACCTTTGTGTGTGCAACTTTGCCTGTGCTGGCTGACGTCAAGGCCAATCCCTGACCTTGATGGAATGTGACTGTTCCAGCATTTGGCAACATTTGCTCCTTCTCTTCCCTTTTGCCCCTCCATTTCTAGGCACTCCCACTTCAACTGCACTTCCTTTTTCTTGCCCCCATCTATTGTTCTTTAATAATGACTTTAGTTGCTGAGGCAACTGTCACAGCAATAGCAGCCATTCTGGTGGGTTAACTGCCATAGTCCCAAGCAAGTACCTGGAGGACGAAAAGTGCAGACATTGCCCTCCCCAAATAAAAATCATCCTCCCTCTGAAATTTTCATTGACTTGCCAAGTTTCTAGCATTTTGCAGGACAGTGGGCCCTCCACATTCACTGAGGTTAGGGGCACAGTGTCCCCACAAAAGTCTAAGAGCCACAGTAAAAAAAAAAATCCTGAGCGAATACCTCTCTAGAAATCTCTAGATCCACCAGAGATTGACCATAGAGTTGCACTGGAGGACCCATAGATTCCTAAAGATTCCGCCCTGAGTCGCCCCAGGGGGTTGAGAAGGGCGGGGTAGAAGCACTCCAAATAAATAAATAGATAGATAAATAAATAAATAAATAGAACATTAATCAAATCTGTGAATAATCAAATCCCCATAAGCCAAATCTGCAAATATGGTGGGCTGACTAATTTAAAACTTCAACTGAGCATTTGGAAGCACAGTATAAACATCCAAAGAAAAAGGGAAGTCAAAGTGCTACCAAGGGAAACACAGCAAAAACATGAATTCAAGATGTCATCGATTTTCAATTCCTGATATCCTGCAAGAACATTCAGTACTTTGAAGTACCAGATTTGGAAACCTGAGGCAAACCATCTAAAGTTTCCCAGTAATGAATTATCCCACAAAGTGGTGCACCACATGTATTGTTTGACTAACTCATATAATATTTCAGTCCTGGCAATGGTGCTCTAGGACTACAGGAGTCATGCATGGTTCAAATCTTCTGAGTGACCATACTTGTGAGCCACTTAAATACAACTCACTGTTGCCTAGATCAGAGTTTGGATACATCTGGCCCTCCCATTTGTCTTCCTTCTCTCTTGGGGCATACCCACTAATGCAATGGAATTTATAGCAATGGGAGTGTTGACTTACCAATGTTCTTGCCAATGTTATGGAGTTCCCTCCTGAATTTCTACAGGACAAGCAGGTGAGGGAAGAGAGAAAAGGACCCCTCTGCAACCACTCACCTGGCAGGAGCCATGAAAGTGACAGTGCTGCTCAATGTGTCCTTTACCGGGATAATTTTCCTTGGAGATTGCATGCAAAGTTTAGCTTCAGGATGAACACTCTCAACCAGGTCTATTAATTCTTAATTGAACTGTGGATATTAAGTCAAGTTCTTCACACTGCTCTACAGCAATATCTCTTTTGAAACAATACATTCCCCTTCTGAAGATAGGTACTCCTTTTACTTGTGCTGAAAGGCCCAGCTGCTCCAGTTCCCTTTCCCTTTTTAATTTTTAAAAGGGAGCACCATGAGGGAGCAAGTCTGCCATCTGCCACCTCTTTTGATGGGGAGACTACCAGACAAAGGCCAAATGGAAAATTGGTCTGCTCCTGAAGAACTGTTTACTAATCTACTATGAAATGATGGATTGTCCTCTTCAAAATGCAGATGAGAGCTGGGGGATATGTGGATCTCCAAATATTGTTGGATTGCAGTTCCCATCATCTCATGCCAGCATGCCTCATGGTGAGAGATGATGGGAGAACAGTCTCACAATATTTGAAAGGCCACTTGTGTGCCAATCTTAATGCAGAGTGAAGAAAAACACTTCCATAATAAGTAATGTACATGCATAGAGGCAGCAAAATAATTTCTTTTGGTTTCCTGATATGGCCTATCTTATGCATCTTGAAATTGTCTATTGCATTTTAAGCCCTGAAGGAAAGACATTGGATGAATGAATGCTTCCTTACTGCTTTGTTCTTCAGGGCGTTCCTTTTTATGGCCTTTTGTAATAAGGTCGCTCTCCTTTTCCTTCCTCAGGAAGACATCGTGAATCCAACTAGGTTTATCCTGCTGGACTCCATTCAAGGCACTTCAGTAGCAAAGACCTCTGATTAATGGGCAACCATGTCTGAGTTTGTGTCACCCTTTCATTGAGCAAGTCTGCAACAGAGCTGGGGAAAGGAACTTTTGTGGACTACGGATTTCAATATTCCCTAGCCATTGTGACAATTTTTCTCTCTTCTAGAAGAATGTCACATCTAAGCAAAGTGAGATGCCAAAATTATTTTCTTTCTAATATTGTAACATCTGAAATGGGGCAGTAGGGAGTGTTGATTTTACTCTAGAGCAGTGATTCCCAACTGTAGGTCCCCAGAAGTTTTGACCTCCAACTCCCAGAAATCCTAACATTTCTGGGAATTGGAGGTCAAAACACATGGGGAGCCATAGGTTGAGAACCACTGCTCCAATGGATGAGTGGTGGTAGTTGGAGACTCTCATGCTACTGGAGCAGTCCATGTCCCCAAGGTTTCAGCCTGCATTTTAAAAGTGCTCTCCAAGGTACTGAACAGTGTCCTGGAAATAGGTACATCACCTTGAATAACTCCTTTAAAATTTGTACTGATGCTGTTTCATATCACTTTAACTGCCATGGCTCAATGATATGGAATCCTGGGAGCTGTAGTTTGGTGAGAAACCAGCCCTCTTTGTCAGATAGGGCTAGAGCAGACATGGTGAATCTTGGGGTCAACTTTCTGCTCCATGATATTCCAAAGGCCACACGGACTACTAAAAATCTAAACTGGGAATAGCTTTTTAAAAAATTACATAAATATGTAGGCATGTATGTATATGATGCATATAGTTCAATGTGAATAGTGGAGGGGATCCTATAAATCAACCTTTAAAATGATTTATTACTGCTAAAAACTTTCAGAAAAGGCTGTTTGACCTTTTTTGGTTAACATAAGGACAGTCTGGAAATCTGAGGGCCACTAAACAGTCTTGGAAAATCATGAAGGCCAAGGGTTGCAATTTGACTACCCTAAGGCCTCTTCTACACTGCTCTATATCACAGGATCTGATCCCAGATTATCTGGATGATTTGAGTCTCCACTACCATATAATCCAGTTCAAAGCAGATAATCCAGTTCAAAGCGGTAGGATTTTATATGGCAGTGTAGAAGGGGCCTAAGCTAGATATTTGGACATCTATTAATGCATTTGTATCTATCTCCCCAAGGTCTGAAATCTGCTGAAGGAACCCTTCAACAGTCAGGGCAATATGCTGTGGGAGGACTTGGGACAGAGCCTTCCCTGTTGTCGTAAACAACGTTTTAAATACTTTTTCCTTAGAGGCCTGACTGATGCCCACATTGTTATCATTTGGGTGCACAATTTTTAAAAGTTCACTAAAACTTTGGGACATACCTGATTTTGTTCAGCTGTGCACATGTGAATAGTTTAAGTTGTTTAACTGCTTTAAATCTGTCTTGCTTTAAAGGTTAAATGACTTAATTCGCTTTTAGGTTTTACACTATTCTTGTTGCTTCAAATTGTTTTAAATTTATTTTTTGTACACTAGCTTGAGTTCATCCAATATATATTATAATAGAAATATTCAACTAACCAGCTTACTAAGTACTAAAGATTGTCATTTTGTTTCAAGTTTTATGCTATATTTGTTCTTATGTATTCACAGTAAGCAAGGTGTGTATTTTTAAAAATAACTCCTCACTATGAAATGTGTCTGGGATTTAGGAAGGAAGCGGGAAAAGTCACTGGGCCTTGATTCAACTGCAAATTTTCTGTGGCCAAGTTAAGGAGGCAGCAGTATGAATTTGTATTTTTTGCCGGGATGAACAAATGTGACTCCAGAGTTGATCACCAAAGCCTTCACTCTATAAATATCTAGCTATCCCATAGCTGCTATGCCTAGCACTTACTCTGTAATTTTCCTGTGGCCTCTCTAACTATCCCTTCTCTAATCACATGGCATATCATACATACACTGCCCCACCACAGCATCTGTTATATAAGTGCAATTGCATTACACAGGTTTCCTCTGTTTCTTTACATATAGTTGTATGTTTACAACAGAATCGGGTAGAATTAGCTCAACTGGCAGGTAGTCTGCCATGCAACTGGCGTCTGGTACCTGTTATCTAGTTAGAAGAGTTTCTGCTCATGAACCTTCAATGTAGTAGTTGAACCTGGATTATTCTCTAATCTGGGATAGAAATGTTAGAGGGGAATGAAATCAACATTGTGTGTAAAGTTTTTTTACATCTCATGTAGCCAACCAGTTTGAGTCTGGTGTATGAACAACACCCTTTATTCAAAGGGTTCGGTTTGTGGTTTTTGTTTTTTGGTTTTTTTAAAAAAGTGTTGTGGCAAAAACGTAACTCTCCCCACCCACATCCTCACAGAAGGATTTGTCAGACAACCAAGCAAGAATGCACACAGAGAAAAGGAAAAAGAAAGAGACAGAGGCAGAAGGATATGAAATTCTGATAATTGGTTACAGTGGATTAAATAAATATGTGGCATCTATGATTGTCATGTATTGTCTCGCATATTTATTACAATGTGTCGCCACACAGAACTTGCTGATCCAAAAAATCATGGGGTGGGATGAGTCTAAAATAAAGTGCTAAGTGCTGGGTTTGCTGGAGACTCTTCACTTGACAGACTGATGCAGCACCTGTTTTGTGGAGTCTGGCTGAAGGTCAAGCTGTGGTTAGCTTGCTCTGCGGGTGCTGAAGCCCATGCCACAATTCATGTACAATTGAAAGCTGCCCCTCTGCCAGTTTGTACCATGGTATGTGGCCAGCATAACATAATGGCTTGAATACTGGACTATGAAACCCCATTCAGCCATGACCTTGGGCAAGTCACACTCTCTTAGCCTCAGGAGGTGTACAACAACAGTACACATATGTTGTGCAGAGTTTACAGTTCCCACACTGTTATGATTCACATTAAGCTCCAATCAGAGGCAAACAAATAAAGTGGCCAAATTGTCAAAAATATTAAGCCAAAGTCTGGTGTGCCATTATCAGAAAAATTGTGTGAATCTTATTAATAGACCCAGGGTCATATTGAAGGTGGCTTAGAGCCACCCCATAAAAGGATGGTAAACAACACAGATTGTAAAGTGGATTATTTTGGATTACAACTCTCAAAATCCCCCAGCCAAAAAGCTCAGCAGTGAAGGATAGGGAAAGTTGTAGTAAAAACAGCACCCTACTCTCTGGAAAACAATAATTGTTGCAAAGGTAGGAAATAGGGTGAGGTGGCCTTTCATCAGTACCTGCTCAATAGTCCTGGCAGCAGAAGAATACTGCAGGGAAGTAAGTAACATGAAATGATTTCCTTACATGTAAGGTGCCAAAGTAGTAGAATTTACCTGAACTCAAATTTGTGCTTGATTGATTTGTAAATAATATTTTCAACCTGAGATGGCCACTATTCTTTCATTAGATACATATGAAGTCAAGAGGGCAGTAAAATTCAGCATGATAAAAGTATTAAAATGTGCTGAAAGGTATTAAAATCGCACTTGTTGCAGTTGCTTAGGGATCTGCTTGTGC
The DNA here is from genome assembly GCF_037176765.1 of Anolis sagrei. Taxonomy (NCBI): domain Eukaryota; kingdom Metazoa; phylum Chordata; class Lepidosauria; order Squamata; family Anolidae; genus Anolis; species Anolis sagrei. Next base: position 85,083,752 of record NC_090022.1, read on the forward strand.
CAAAAATGTTTTTCGTACTCTCCTAACTGCTAATGTGAATTAACTATGAACAGACCCACCTTGTCTTTCTGTGAACAAACACTACAAGACCTGCAGAAAACTCATGGGTCAGAAGGGAAGATTCACCATGGTAAGGTGTGGGTTTTTGTGTGAGCTTTCAAAGCAGGATAAGTAAACCAGCACTGCTAAGTATGAAATACAGGTGGGAAGGAGTCCATGAGGTTCTGGGGTTGTTTTCTTGGAGAAGGGGCATTTCTCTCTCTCACTGTTGATGGTAAAAGGAGACCATGTAAGAAAAATACAGAGCAGAAACTATATGAAGAATAAAAACATACAGGAGGCAGGAACAGATGGAAGTTGGAGGTGGTGCTATCTGAAATCAAAGATGTTCAGTGGTGAAAACAGCAATGTAGTTTTCAATATCAGCAGAAAGTAGAGAGGATGTAGGCAGGTCATGCTGACGACTCTGGATGTATATAGGACAGAGGAAAGAACATCCCACAAAGGAAAGAAGAAATTTGCAAAGCAAGGCAGAGATGAAGCCAGAGATTTGATGCTCCATAAAGTTTCTGGGCATTAGAAGAAAGAAGGCACCAGACACTTCCTCCTGTTTCAGTCAAGTTTCTGCTAACAATCTTCAAAGATGCCTAAGCTTGAGCTATTTTAGGCTATTATTGTGCACTGCATTACACTCTCTTCAGCTCCCTTTGGAATTCAATCAGCACAAACGCAGGGATCCAATGGATCAGGTTTTGACAGCACTGGCTCCACCAAGACATGTGAGCACCATGATACACGGGGCTTCTTCCACAGAGCTTTCCCCCAGAAATGTCCCGAGGGAGCCTGCCTGCTGAAGCTCAGTCTCCTCAATGTAAAAAGTGCCTTGGGTTTGTGAAATATGTTTATATGTGCAAGTTGTATTTGCACACATAATCTGCAAGAAGCCGTCATTTTGACTCGCTTTTGTTTCTTTCCTTCTGCACACTACCAATTGGTGCTGGTCACTTGCTCAAACTCTCTCACACACATACTTTAAAATAACTATTACTTGTAGTAAAAAGAAGGTTTCCACACCTGAGGCTCAATCCCTGCATTCCTGGTGGAATAAGAAGGCCTTGGAGCTTGGAAGACCCCTTTAGCTCTTGGCGACATGATCCTAGAAGAGTACTCAAAAGAAGGCTCTGGCGACATTTCGATGCTCGTTCTGATGTTCTGAGGCATCAACATAGTCCCAGCTGAGGGGCCAAAATAGCTAGGAAATGATGTACTTGGACTTGACTGGGCAGATGGATGCAAAATTGGAGAAGGTGGCAAGGGATATGTTGGGCAAGAAGCCTGCCTCATGTAACTGAGTTCAGGAACCACAGGCTTTGGGGGTGGTGCAGCTTTTGGTAAGGACCTCACTGGATCTTTGACTGGAGAAAGGATGAACAAGGAAGACTGGGTCTGGTATGGCTGTTGCTTGGAGATCTCCAGCTCCTTTTTGGAGAGCTCACTCTCTGACATGTTGTTGTGGTAGAGAGGTACATGAGAAACTTTGGGAGACCTGGCTGGACTTCTGGGTGGGGGCTGGGGGAAGGCTATAGGCGAGAGATGGTTTTCTGAGGCATATTTCCATGAGGGAGGGAGGGAAATGGTAGGTGAAGGTGACCTGGTGATATCTGGTTGCGATGGGGACTCCACAACATACTTCTGCATCCTAGACTGTCGCTTAGCAAATAGTTCTGCCCCCTTTCCTCTTGCCTCTGAGAGGCCTTGGTTGGACTTGATCTTAGCCTTGGGTTGTATTCTTGGTGATCTTAAACATGAGGACCACTCTGGTGCATTATTATTATCTGCAGGAGCCTGAAGGGGCCCATCTACTGCTCGGATTTCAGAGAGAAAGTTGGAGGCCTCTGCTCCCAAAGCAAATGGTTCATCCTCAGCAATTGCTCCTCCTTGTCCTTTTTGTTTTTTCCTACTGTCTGCTCTCTGGACTAAGTGCAAAAGATCTGGATTTGGGGCCACTTTGGGCTTCTCAACAAAGGTGAACATTGATTTTTTGGTTGATCTGCGGGCCACAGATTCCTCAAGGATGCCTGTTTTTGCTGGAGGTGGTTCTCGGTTCTCTCCCGGCAGAGGTCCTGGCCTGCTATCTTCACACTCAACTTCTTGGGGAGCAGGGACTTTCTGTTCTTCACTGGGATACAGGGCTGAATAGGCTGGAGGTGACCTGACTCTCGTTACTGGAGGAGGGCTGGAAAAGGTTTCTGCATAGGTGGGTGGTGGAGGACATTCCACCACAGGACTCTTCTCTTCTGGTGTGTGGGTTGCCACCAAAGACTGTGTCCCAAATGGTCTTGCAGTTCGGTTCTTCACGGGATTTGGTTTAGACAAAGTCAAGCGTACTTCACAGTACTGTTTATTAGTAGTGTGAGTTTGAGTTTCACTGGGCTGCAAGTCAGTGATTAGAATGGGCTTCTCGCTGTTAGTGATAGGAAAAGCATTCTCAATAGCAACAATCGCCACATCCTGGTCTTTGCGAATAATTTCTCCATTCTCTTTCCCGTCAAGAACTGTTTCACTCCCCAACTTCTCAAGAATGATATTGTTCTCCCTGTCAGTAATAGGTACATATGACTCTTCGATGGGGATATGACTATTTTTCTCACTGTCAATAACTGGTAAATATGGCTCTTTTGCAAGAACATTATTTTCACTGTCTGCCTGTGGTACATACAGCTCTTTTCCAAGTATTGTACTGTTATTCTCACTATCAGTGGCAGGCACAGCAAAGTCATCAATAATTGGTGGTATATTTTCTATATTGCTGATGACTGGGGTGTGTTGGTTATCAGGTGCTTTTCCAATCTCATTGGTGAAAAGCTCATGCATTCCATTGGTCGAGGCCATCCCTGTATTCTCCTTTAAGTAGACACTAAGAGGAATTTGCTGAAATTCTTCAAGTGAAGTTTCTTCAGAAGACAATGTTGGGTTCATTGTGGAAAGACTCTCCTCACTTTTAATTGTATTTCTCTGAGTGTCCTGCATATTATCTAACCCAGGTAAGTTTTCCATGGTGCTCTTTTGCCCCCACAACCCAGGATCCTTGGTGCCAGGTAAGCTACCTTTGAGTCCTCGGTTGTCTCTTAAGATGTGCTTCCAATGTGACTCTTTCCCATAACTTGGGATGTTTTGGTGCTGAGTAACAGCTCTGCAGGTGGAGTCAGCAGCAGGTAGTTCTCTATCGGTGGCTTTTGGGGTTTCTAAGGTGAATGCATTCACTCGCTGCTTGCGCCTGTGAAACAGGAGAACTCCTTTGGAGTTGGGGTTGGGTGGGGTGGTCAACTGGGCGGCAATCCTCTGGCTCCTGGCTTTGGCTTCCTTCAGCTCTTTTTCAGAGAGACTTGCACTTCTTGAAATATCTGAGGAGAAAAAAGATAGGGAGGAAAATGTTAAAAGCATGGCAAATGGATATTTTGGACACACATACATACACAAAGGCCTTGATCCTGTTGATGGATGTAATAATGCCAGCACTGATGGTGGAAATGGTAGCATAAAATGATTGCAGAAGTCACACATGACCTTTGGGGAAGTGCTGCGCAGCCTTGGAGGTCCCCAAGAGTTGGAAGAGACCACAAGGGTTATCCAGTCCATATCCTTAGCCTTGCTTTAGGCCGAAGGAAACACGAACAACAGTTTTAAAAATACTTTCAAAAGGCATTTTGCAAATACAGCAGTACAGACTTCTGTCACTTGGTGCGACATGATCATAAACATGAATACCAAAGAGTAATGGATGAATTAAGCCTTGCCTACACATTTGTAACTTCTCAACAGGATGCCAGTCAGTATGTTCAAGGATTAGAGATTATCCACTGGTCATAAGAGTTTGCAAATATTCTCCTCCACACATAAACCTCACCCCATTTTTTCATTATCTCTGCTGAATTATGTGGATCTCTTGCCTACTGCAGAGGCCACTGAAACAACTAAAGATTTTATAAAACTTTATTTTTTTAAAAATGGGAACATCCCAGACTACTTCTTTGTATAGAAAACTTTCTTTCTTTATGCAAATGAATGTGTGGAAAAGTCACTGAGAGGTTGTGTCCCTGCCCTCTATGCAGTTTTGTTTTGTGATTGTAAATGACTGTATGCAAACGGAATTTATTGAAAGACTTCAAAAGGTTTCAGGTTGCAGTTCATTTGGTTTCAAACACCCTGCACAAACATGCTCCAAGCAGGAAATTGGCCAGCTCCAAACTATCTCACCTCCATCTCCCTTGTCTTCAGAGACTTGGCTAAGCACAATGTGCCCAGCTATCAAAATGGGAAAAACAAAAACACTCTTGCCTCCTCATTACTGGAGATTCATTTCTTACATGACTGAAACACAAGGCTGATGTCCTACTTTTGTTTGAACTCAACGCCAGATGGCAGCGCCTGATAATAAACTAACAAGAACACAAGCCTTTGAAAGGCTTCCTAAACAGTGGTTTAAAACTAATTAGCCTCCTAGAACAGATCTCACTTCACATCTCATAAAACCATGAAATATAGGCCATCTGCATGTTTTCTGTAAGTCACCTAAACTACCCAGAGAAGCAGGGGGAGCTGTCTGCTTTTGAAAAGGTCCGGCCAGGGGTCATGGCAAAAAGCGTCTGCTTGGCCAAGCCCTGAAAGGATGTGGAAGGACACAGAATGCATTTTTCTTTGGGTGAGCCATTTCCTATGAGCAACTTTTCTAAAAACTCCCATGATTTAATACGCCTGGCAAGAGGAAACATCAGAAACAAAGAATAGTTATAAAAGGTTTACAGCCAAACCGCTGACATTCCTGTGCCGAAGACGGTGGCAAGAGGAGGGAGAACAGCTCTGAATAGCCTGCCCAGGCAAATAATTCTCCACCTTTTCTTTAGACTTTCTTTGTCTCAACCTGGATCAAAAAGCAGAATTAACCTTCCTTCCAACTGTTCTGACTGGACAAGAACTCTTTATTTCTAACTTGCTCTCTCTCCCTAGAAGGACTCAGGGTGTCTTACAAAAAACCCAAAAGTGACAAACATTTGATGCTGTATAGTATCAACAATCAAATATTACACACTATTAAAACACATGGGATGGCTTTGGCTAAAAAAGTTTAAATCAGTCAATTAGGCATCAAAAATTGTACAGTTAAGCAATTAAAATCAGTATAAAATATAAAAGTATAAAAATATAAAAATATAACTTTTCAATAGGTTATATAATCATTGTCGACTACGTCCACCAGGATGGAATCTATGATAATATTTTTCCTCCTCTCCTTATTAGTAACACCATGGTGAGCACTCATATACAAGTTTTAACCTACTTGTATATGAGTGCTCACCATGATGTTACTAATAAGGATGATGTAGTGTGTGTGTGCTTTTTGAATAGAATAGATGACATGTTCTATTTATTCAGACTATGCGAACCACCATGGTAAGGGATCCTTGTTAAAACCTGCCTTCTGACACTAATTAGATGTCTGCCTACCATTAGACCCATTCTTCTCCTGGAGACTTAATAGGCATGCCTAGACAAAGAGAAACCTCCTTCTTCCGAATTTCACAGGTATTAGAAACCTGCCCTTTCCACTCTCACCACTTTTTATTGTAGCAAACATTACAGAAATAGAAGGAGACAGTAGTGACGTGACCACAGAAGATCACGAACGGATGCTCCCCCGCCCTCTGAACTCATGAAAGATATGAGAAAGGAGAGTGGAAACAGAAAAAAAGAGGATGGATAAACAGACAGAATGAAAGGGAAGGGAGGAGAAGAAACTGAGAAGAAATCCGGGCAGCATTATCTCTTCCAGATATCCCTAGGTCACCATATACTGGAACGTGAGTCTTACAAGTCCTAGATTGACAGGCAGAGCTGCCCACAAAGTTCAGAATAAAGCATGGGCGATGTCACGGCCCCCGACAGAATTTGCAGCCATCTCCTGTGCAATGAATCCATTACTCTGGGAGGATAAATATACCATTCTATCTGGCTGAAGTTTAATGAGGGATGTTTTTAAATCCCCATCCCATGTGAAAGCAATTTAAGCCATGTGTGTATATTGAAAATGGGACTGGGGTTTTCACATGTTGATCTTCTGTTATTGTTAAAGAACAAATTTTCTTTTGTGTTCTCACAAGACACATCAACTCCTTTTTAAGGAGGGGAAAAAAAAGCTTTCATGAAATAGTCTGTAATCATTTTCAGAATGATTGGCACTTCTCAAGCTATTGTTGCAAATTCCAGGCTTTTGACAAGGAGCTCTGAGAGAAAAGTGCTTGCAAAAGTGATTTGAGAGCATCAGACCAGCTTCTTGGGGGACTACACACTGTCTTGGTGTGAAGATGTGTAAATAACCACCAATACTGTAGAAACACTTCATGTTTCCATTTTGTTTGGTATCCAAAGTGGAAACAGGAGATATTTGATTATTCATGGATTCGTGAAGAAATGTCCTTTTCTCATTGGAAAATGCTGCTTTCTCTGCAAGATTCAACTTCTCTAAATGTTTTTGAATCCCCTTTCCATTCCTAGTCTGCATGACATTCTAATATCCATTCCAGTGAAGTGTCAACTGAACCTTTTCTCAGATTAAAACTTTCTATCAGACTCAAGACTAGCAGCATGTTGTAAATCAGAATCCTTAAGGTAGGGCTGGGGAGGTGATTCATCCTGCATGATAAGGTTTGAATTATGTGTGTGACCCTTGCATTCCTCCCTAACTCTATGATTCTATGATACTGGCCTGCATGGAGATGCTGAATTTTCTTTTTGTGGCTACTGGAACTCCTGTTATTTTTTAAAATAAAAAGTCTATTATATTCAAGCAATATTCTACCTGAAAACCATGGAAAATCACCCCAGACCACACACAAACCCACACAGTTTGCCTTTCCTGTCCTCAGAGAATCCCAAAGCCCCCCTTTCCAGACATGGTTTGGCAGTGAAAAATGACACAGTGCCAAATTCCAACATTTCACTCCTGGTTTAGAAGGTACAGGAAAAACCCTCCAACAGCCACCACCTGAAGCATTTGCCTCACTGTGGCTAAAACTGAGCCTGAACTTAACACCATCAGGCACTAGCCAAGCCATAAGTTGAGGGTTAGTGAACCAGGTCAAATCCATGAGTACACAGTTTTTCAATCGGAGTTCACATTGAGTTTTACCTTGGTTAGAAGCTGATGCTAATTAGATAATAATGTGTCTTTTACATCTAATTTCAGTGATGTCATCATCATTATTACCATCATCATAGTTAATTTTGTTGTTGTGTGACTTCATATTGTTATTTCTATCCTACCTTTCTTGCAATTTGGGATTAAAAGTGGCTTGCAAAAATAAAACATAATGTTAAAAATCCAAAAGATATGACAGTTAAAATGAAATTAAACAATTCAAAATTATAGATAGATATGGATATACAGACACACACACATAAACATTTGCACATGTGTGCGTACACACACCACCACAGTTATCAAAATACAGTACATTATTTTAGTTGGATAGGTCTTAGTCAATGTACTTGAGTATTTCCTAGCTTTCCTTACTTAAATTGGGAAGTACCATTATAGCTACCAGCAAGGGTTTGATGGCAAGTGACACTGTCAAAATCATGCATGAAATTTGCTTAGGAATCAGGTTGAGCCTCTGGAGAGTTCCTTTAAAGCCTGAATTTGAACCTGTGGCGGATTCACTGTTTCACTGATATGGAGGCCACTGGCCATTACGGGTGTCAACTAGGAAGAAATCCTGGCTTCTCTGCCTTCACTTTAATGGATTCTGCTTGTCATTCATATATTGATTATGTATTTGGGTTAGATAATTATCTGTTTGGGGCAGCCACAGACGGTTGCTTGATGTGACATATTCTTGGAAATGCAAAAGTGCTCTGTAGAACCCCTAGATGTCAAAAAAAAAAGCATGCACCTTGGTCCAGAATTCAACATTAGGAAATACTTGTTTAGTTTCATCGGAAGGTAAGAGGAGACAAAGAGAACAGATTGTGCTTTGTTATGTTTTTATCTTGGGAGGAAGAAGATAGATACTGGTGAATTTATGCACAGGATCAACAAGTCCCCTACTTTGAATCACTGTTTCAAGATGTAAGTAGGGGATCCTAGGACTGCTTCAAAGGGAGGAAGAATTCAAGATTGGCAGGCCATTTGTACTTACATGTATGTTTTTATGGAGTAGTAAAAACACAGAATATATTGAACAACAACAACTAGATCAGATAACAATGTGATTACCGTAAAGAAGGAGTCCAAATAATTATAAAATTGTCCAGGGCATAAAATATCAAGGAAAGGGAGAAATATATAATACCCCCATTAAGTGAATGCAATGAACTTGTGACTGGTAGCTCCTCAGAAGCCTCTACAACTCTCTAGTTCCCTGGTGGCTGATTATTTCAGACTTGGTTAGCCCAATCTTAGGAGTGGCTTAAGCTCCCTATCTCCCTTCCCGCATCCCAGTATACATGTATGTAGGACACTCTAATTAAATTAAGATGTTCAAATCTTGCCAAGGAAGCCACATGAAAAGTTCTACCTTAGGTTCCCCAGAAGTGCGAAAGGACTTGAAATAATACAACAACTTATTGTAGTTTATAATGATATGGTAGCTGACGTGTGTGTGAGAATACTGGAAAACAGAAAATAAATACACAAAAAGGGTGTAGGATCTGCACTTTAGAGCTGCCAGATATGCTGTGGGTAGTTGCCGCCACCAGTTCCACCCACTCAGTGCATATCTAATGTTAACTTTTATTCATTTCAGATGTTTTCCATTTTCTTGCCTTCTGTGCTGCTTGGCATATTTCCAGGGTATTTTAAGCAGTGGTTTGCTCTCTTGCATATACCAGGAACAGAAAGATGGAATTACTAATTCAAAGCCCTTCAATGACATGGAGGTAAATGGAAAGCACAAAGATTTCTTGGAGAGAAGCCTACATTGATCTTTAAATTTCCTTCCCAACATTCCTTTCTTTCCACAGCATTCTGAAGCAGAACATAAAGTCACAATACAATAACAAAGGCAGATTTCAGCATGAAGCCACTGATCTGGAATTCATCAACAAATTTGTTTCTGTGAAAGTGAAACCTACATGCACTGGAAAAGTCCCACACTTATCAGAAAATGTTTAGCTGTTCTTCTTGATATATTCTTCACCAGTAATTAGGAGCAGTTCATATCCATTTTGCTTAAATCTTGTATTATTTATTTGTTTATATCCTTTTATCAACAAGCATTGTGCCTTGCAACGACTGGCATATAAGTGGGTGACTTCTGCTGGGAGAACATGCCCTTAAAATATTTTATGTGGTTTTTGTACTCATTCTTAAGTAATTTGACACAAATTGTTTATGCTGCATCAGTTTGACCTATCTACCAATCTGACGCTTTCTCATGTATACAGAGGTCATAAATGTAACATGAAACTATTCACAGATCCCAAAGACACATAGCTACTTACTAAGGTTCACATAGTCTCAAAGTCTTCAACTATGGGATATTTAAACTGTAGTCCTACACAAAGCTATATGGGAAGTAAACCCTATTAAACTCAGTGATATATTGTGGTGGGCGGGCACAGGGGGCAGGACGGCACTGTTCAAGAAGTCATTGGGTGCTGGCTATATAGACAGAAAGAGCTGGGATAGGATGATGGTAGAAGTAGAAGGAGCAGAGATTGTGGTGGCACACAGACATTCCCAAAACCTTGCAGCTGCTTTGAAATATGGACAATCAAAGCTAAAATGAGTAATACAATATACATGGGGAAAGCAAAGCCACTTCAGACCACATCAAAGAGATGCATCATAACATTGTAGGAACTACTGCTTTCATCTATTTGTTTTAAAGCCAGCTGCACATTTAAGTGCATTTCAGAGATTAATATAGCTAGTAGCCACCATAGAATAATTGAGTAGGAAGAGACCTCGTGGGCCATCCAGTCCAACCCCCTGATAAGAGGCAGGAAAATCACATTCAAAGCACCCCCGACAGATGGTTATCCAGCCTCTGTTTAAAAGCCTCCCAAGAAGGAGCCTCCACCACACTCTGGGACAGAGAGAATTCCACTGTTGAACAGCTCTTCACCAATATGGTTCCTATTTTCCAGATCATGATCTGAGTTTGTGGAGAAAAGGCATGGGACCACTTGTGAAGCCCACTCCCTAGGCAAGTCTGTGTGAATCTTCTTTTTGCTTTCCAACCCCCCCCCCCCCCACACACACACACACACACAAATCTTCCTGTTGGATCAGTTATTCCACCAACCTATACTTCCCCTTATCCTAACAGTGCAAATAACAATACGGCAAGCCTCCATCCAGCTCCATTTTAAAAGAACTGTAAATGTGTTAACTATTTACAGTGATAATAGTGAAGGTATTTCTAGATTTAGATATTGCAGGATGAAACTGAGGAAGGAGAACAACAACAGTGTTACTGTTTTTATTACAGCTCTACTGCTCGCTACATGACCATCTGTTGTTTAGTAATGTGATGATAATATCTTTGCCTCACAGTTTCAGCATTAAGTCACTATCCTAATATGAAGTAATACTGAAATGCACTGTAAGACCAATCACCCCTTATTTTGTACTACTGCAATATGGAATACCATCCTTTTGGATATATTTCATGGGGGAAGTTTCTTTTGCAAGAGCAATGCCCACATTTCCCCTCCGTCACTGCTACTCCATCCTTGTAGTTTCTTCCCTGTGCAGGGAAGAGGTAAAAATCAAATGTCTTTTGACTATCAATGTGAGGAGTTGTCCAACTGGAAGCACCCTTACCAGCCAAAATCAAGACCCAGAAGCAGTTCTCTGGGGATAGATGGATAAATAGACAGGCACTAGGGCATCTACCATACTTTTCTACCAAAAATGGTCCTTAGATAATTGACTTCAGATCATTCATTCTTTCTATGGAATATTATATCATTTCATCCAGTCCCAATCAGTCATGTGCATCCTCCTAGCCTTACATATTTCACCACACGAAGCAGATCTTGTTCTACCTTCATTCGCTTTTAATTCACACATAGAAAAGAAAGCTAGAAGGAAGAGAACAGCATCCTCTGAGAGATGAGCTACGTGAAGCTCATGTCCTGCTTACCATTTTATGGTAAAGCTGTGGGAGTCAGTGATGTATTTCATGCCTTGTCATTTAAGAGGAAGTCATGGAAATGAAGTGAAACAGGTCCTCCCAGTAATGTGGCACTTCATCGACCTCAAAGAGCTCTGAAAGAGGATCTAGAACAAGCTTCAGGGAAGCATTTCAGGAGATAGCAAATGTTCTGGTGTCCCCCGTTTTATCATTGTACTGTATCTAGAGAACACCTGTGATAATTTTGAAAAGTTTTAAACACACACACACACGTGCCAGATTCTCTATTCTACACTGTGTCCAATTCTGGGCACCACAATTGAAGAGAGATATTGACAAGCTGGAATGTGCCCAGAGGAGGGCAACTAAAATGATCAAGGGTCTGGAGAACAAGCCCTATGAGGAGTGGCTTAAAGAACTGGGCTTGTTTAGCCTGCAGAAGAGAAGACTGAAAGATGACATGATAGCCATGTATAAATATGTGAGGGGAAGTCATAGGCAGGAGGGAGCAAGCTTGTTTTCTGCTGCCCTGGAGAATAGGATGTGGAGCAATGGCTTCAAACTACAGGAAAGGAGATGCCACGTAAACAGTAGGAAGAATTTTCTGACTGTGAGAGCTGTTCAGAAGTAGAACTCCCTGCTCTGGAGTGTGGTGGAGGCTCCTTCCATGGAGGCTTTTAAACAGAGGCTGGGTGGCCATCTTTTGGGGGTGCTATGAACTCGATTGTTCTGCTTTTTGGCAGGGGGTAGGACTGGATGGCCCATGAGGCCTCTTCCAACTCTATGATTCTATTATCTTTTCATAGTGCTTATGTGCAGTACAGCCATGGTATCCCCTGGTACCAACCTGCTTCCAACAAAATATGTACTCTATAGGAATTTTCTAGACCTTCCAGACAAGTCTATCATACATTCTGCTGGATGTTACTCATACAGTCATCTTGAATTTGAATGCAAACAGTATACATCAATTAAAATGCAGAAAAATTGCATGATGATTTAGAGACAGAATGTTAGCTGCTGCCTCATCCTGGAGTCTAAGAAATCGCAATTCAAACCCCTCAGAGGCTGCAATTGGTCATTTGGGAATAAAAGGGAATATAAGAGTAGAGAGACATGGGAGTTGAGGGTGATTTATTGGGTCTGAGGAGGTTGGGGGTTCTGAAAAAAGGTGGCATGGCCCTTCACTGTCCTTAGGTGCATCCCCTAGACATCTGGCAGCTGTCAATCTTGGGGGTTGCTGGCTGAAAAGCAGTAAGTTTGCTCATTGAAAAAATAAGCAGTTACACAGAAGTCAGGTCCTCTTGGAAAGAATCTTCCAAGCCACATTTGATCATGTTCAGCTAAGCCCCCTTTGAGAGGTCTAGTCCCTCCTTATAAGAGCCTCTGCAAATGGATGCTGGAACAGGGCCTGTTTTTCAATTCTCAGACTTCTGGCTGATATTTTCTTTGGATCTTGTCTGCCCTGACCTTTAAATCTCCTTTGGATCTTATGTTCTGAGAAATGTCAAAGCCAGAATTGACCTCCTTCTGCAGGCTCAGACCTCCACAGCCTCCACCAAGCAGCATGAAATGTTCAGTCATCACCAAAGGCCGAGTGCAACTCTCTTTGAAGCTGGAGACTAATGTAACAACTGGACATTTTAAGTAGTGGTTTTTGGAAGGGACAAGCTGGCTCATATTTCAATAATCACTCACCCATCTACCTCATCTGTATATGAAATATAATCTTGAAAGTCATTGTAAGTCATGACCTGGAGGGCCATATATCCATCTAATAGAACTGAGTTACTATGCATTGTTTTGATGCATCTAGAAAATAAGCTCTGCTTACACTTATTCTATAGTATTTTAATGCTGGAACAGCTTGGGAGTTTTTACCTTTGATCTCAGCATCATCATCATTTTTTAAATGCATTACTCACAGTAGTAATAGTTTCAGGAAGGTTAGAGCCCTCTACTTTGTCTCACCCCGGGGGCTCTTTTGCTTTCCCATTTGCTTTCTCACACTTTCCACTTTATCTCACCACAATTCAAGAGAGATATTGACAAGTTGGAATGTGTCCAGAGGAGGGCGATTAAAATGATCAAGGGTCTGGAGAACAAGCCCTATGAGGAGCGGCTTAAGGAGCTGGGCATGTTTAGCCTGAAGAAGAGAAGGCTGAGAGGAGATATGATAGCCATGTATAAATATGTGAGAGGAAGCCACAGGGAAGAGGGAGCAAGCTTGTTTTCTGCTTCCCTGGAGACTAGGACGTGGAACAATGGCTTCAAACTACAAGAAAGGAGATTCCATCTGAACATGAGGAAGAACTTCCTGACTGTGAGAGCCGTTCAGCAGTGGAACTCTCTGCCCCGGAGTGTGGTGGAGGCTCCTTTTTTTGGAAGCTTTTAAACAGAGGCTGGATGGCGATCTGTCAGGGGTGATTTGAATGCAATATTCCTGCTTCTTGGCAGGGGGTTGGACTGGATGGCCCATGAGGTCTCTTCCAACTTTAGGATTCTATGATTCTTCATTCCTCTTTTTCCTTTCTTTTCACCTCACTGCCATTCCCCTTGAGCTTTTCTTTGTCTTTTTCTGAATTTCCCTATTTCTGGGGAAATTTCCTCTGTTGTTTTTAAACTACTAAATACCACAAAATGCAAAAACTTGGATCAAACCTTGTATGCACTCAAACACAGTAAAAATACACAGGTATGACATAGTGGCATTCAGCAGGCATGAGAATTATGAGCATACACCACTATATAGTTTTTTACCACCTTCTCAGATGAACCCCCCCCCCTCTACAGACACCCTAGATTTCCCCTGAAACTATGAGTTAGCAGGTTTGGGGTAACCCTCTGGCCCTCCAAGACACCCCAAAGTTTGGCCTCCTAACTATGTTGACTTGGCATGTTCTTCACCATCCATTAAATCTTTGTCATCTGTAATATCCAGATCCAATGCCTCAGAGACAACAAGGCAGAAAATATTCTGTTCTCTAACATGTAACCTCAGTTTTATTTTCCTTGGCAGAAGCAAAGACAGAAACGTTTCCTCATCTGGCCAGAGAGTCTTGACCCTGGCTGGAGGAGGGCCAGAGAAGGCCTGGGTTCCATCCTCCATTGGGTCAAGCTTTCAAGCGTTTTATCTCCTCAGGATGTGGAAGAAATATGATTCTGGAATGCTGGGCCTGTTGAGAAACAAACCGCAGGGGCCAGATGATTATGAACGTCATGCTTGACAGCTAAAACACTGTGAACAGACATCCAACACTTTTCCTTGTGTCTTCAAATCCATCTTAACAAACATTCTTGCAAGAAATATTTCTGACCCTCTTGGACTTGGCTACTGCGCTTACTTGGAACAGTTTCATTATCTGTTTTTTATAATATTTTTTTTGTAAATATAGTGCATCCAAATTCTTTTTAGAATGTTTTCGGGACCATTTTGATGTGCTCTGGACCATCTAGTAAGCTTCCCAGTGAGTGAGGAATAATTAAATGTGACACTCAGGCCCCTTCTACCATGTTTTCCCCAAAATAAGACAAAATATTTATCCTCAAGAAGACACACTGTGGCTTATTTTCAGGGGATGTCTTTTTTTTTAATTCAGTATGGTACAACAATCTGCATTTCTGAGATGATCTCTCTGGGATCAGTAGCAGACTGTTTGCTGAAGCTTTTCCCCTATCCCCTGGTGTTTGTGTGGGGTGAGAGAGACCCACAGTGTTGCTGGTTGGTGCTGGGGGAGAGAGACCCACAGTGCTGAGTAAAATGACACCCACAGCTTTACTTCTTCCCCCTGAGGACACACAATACCTAAAGCAGGGCGTCCTGCTCCTCACTTCAGGGAGGAGACGTTTACTTTCACTTTCTATGTCTCCCTCGATGCCTCAGCTTGCAGCGTGCACAGAATGACTGGGACCTTGCAGGGGGAGCCAACCTTGTACACTGCATAGCCACATCTATCACTATATCTTATTTTCGGGGTGCAGTTTATGCCAATGCTTAGAAATTCTACTACAGCTTATTTTATGGGTATGTCTTAATTTCAGGGAAACAGGGTAAACTTCCCTATATCCCAGGATGTGATCCCAAATTACATTTTTATCCCAGATTATATAGCAGTGGAGACTCATAAAATCCAGTTCAAAGCAGATAATCTGGGATAGATTTTGGGATATAGGACAGTGTAGATCCAGCCTCAGTTAACTGAAATGCCTAGGAGTAGGACCAGAAGCATTTTGGATTTTTCCCTAATATTTTGTAATACCAGTGCAGTTTTCCACCCATGTATTTTTTACTTTTGCAGATTTGATTATTTATATATGTGATTTAAATGTTCTCACTAGGCATTTCTAGGTTCTCCAGTGTGACTCTGTGGTCAGCTTCATGCTGGAAGATCTAGAAGTTTCTAAAGAAGTTTTTTAAAACTTAAAAAAAGCAATTTCTTTATTTGTGGCACGTTGTACCCCTAATCCCCAAGAAAGTGAACAGCTGACTTGCAGTTACATAAATGTATGAGTTATCTTAGAGATGGGATGTAAACATGGATATTATTTTTGTTTCATCTACACCTTATTAAACTATACTTAAAGTAATTTTATTTGCAATACTTTTAATAATTTGGTACACGAAACAAACATGTTCACTGAACCATCAGAAATAAAGGCATCACTATCTCATCTACCCATGTGGACAATTTCAGATTTTGGAGTATTTTGGATTTTGGCATCTCAAAAAAGAGATGTTCAGGCTGTACTGAATTATCGGATCAGTTTCCAACTTCTGCAGTCTGAACTGCTGCACTTAGCTTTGTCTTGCAGTAACTGCAGACACACCTGCACACATGTCTTGTTATTTTTATCAGCACAGTGTCTTGAAATATTTCCCAGTTACTTAAGTTACTGTTCCAAAACTACGACACAGCTTATAGTATTTCAATCTATATTTATAGTCGTTATTGCAGTTGACATGTTTGTTTTTCTTGAGTAAGGACACAATAATACAGTCATGTCATTTAAATCCACATAATTATACACCTTTCATCTAACATCAAACTATTGATCTTCCAATCATTTGCTTTTGATGCTCCAAGGATGTCTGCTTCACCTGGTCATCAGTGTTACTATTCACAGCTGACATGAAATGAGGTATTTTACCTTGTCATGGCATTCCTATCATAGAAGGAATTTCATGACCTCTGAGACCCCCTTTCCCCCTTAGGGTGAATCTACATTGTAGAATTAATGCAGTCAGGCACCACCTTAATTACCATGGCTCGATGCTATGGATTCTGCGATTTGTGATCTGGTATAGTTGGCAGAGGAGGCTAAAGATCTTTGTTCAGGATTCCATACAATTCAGTCATGGCAGTTGAAGTGGTGCTAAACTGCATTAATTCTACTATATAGATGCACCCTTAGAGGCTAACTGGTTTTCTGACTGGATTGCAGACAGCATTGCAAATGCTGTCTGCATTCAAATTACGTGTTAGTTTTCATTAGGGTCTCTTTTGTCCCAGTGATCTATCTTGCAGCATTCTTCCATCTGCTTTTCACATCCTACTCCATTTACTTGACTTATTGCCCCAAGTGACTGAGCTCTTAATCCCTCACTTGCTATCTCTGACAGCTTGGGAACATCTTTCAGGCATCGTCCTTCTGTCACCTCCTCCCGCCCCCCACCTAGGCTTAGCTCAAAGTCAATAAAATCTACAAACTCAAGGTGTTTAGAAGGAAAGAGGGATGAGGGGAATGGAATGGACAAGGGAAGAAAAGAGCTAAGTGCATGTGTGTGGGCATGTTTTGAACACTCATCTGAGATTTTTCACAGATGAGACAAAAAATGGGGGAGAACTTTGTCATATATTACACATACACAAATATGATTCACACACATTGTAGCCAAAACACAACATAAAATGAGTGACAGGCTTCCAGAAAGTAGCTTAGGTCCACAATGTCTGACTGATTCAGTATTCTGTCACAGAATCATAAGGCTGGATAAGCTAAGCAAATCCATCTGGTTGAAAGAGAGCTCCATCTGTCTCCTAGAAACTTCCTATCTGGCCTTCATCACATGTTGCTTGGTTTGGGAGAAAGACGTTGGCAAGATCTTTAACATCTACCTCCTCTGTGTGAACTGCACCAGTGGTTTTGGCAAAGCCCTCGATTCATTATGTACTTCATAATGCACCAGCGGGATACAGGTTGTATGTTTCTGGCAAGAGCAAGGGAATTCACAAGATGAGGGCGAATATTTCCAGGCAGGAAAGAGAGGTCTAGGTTTTCACAGCTCCAAGAAACAGATGGTGGGATCAACTACATGAACAGATGTCCTGTCAGAATCCTCCCCTTCTACACCCAAGCAGCTAAATCCCAAGGCTGAGCCAAGGTGCAAACAAGTGGGGTTGGGCAGTGCAAGCTCAAAAGATAAGGTGTCTCATATAATGCCTGCTGTGACAGCACCAAAGTGCAGAAACCTTTTGATCAGTAGAAAGAGTAGTGTCACCTGCCAACACCTTCAGACTCATGTGTTTCTTCTGAGCTTAGATGCAACTCCCACAGTAGAGATGTGTGTGTTGGGGTGTGTGGATTCCCTCAGTAACAATGCCCTATATCTTGCTGTTTGCTTACATGGGTTAAAATTAAAAGTGTTAAGTGCATTGCAGTTTGAATGTATACAATGAGTCCTTAGCATCTGCTAATTCGCTATTTCAGAACACCTTGCTGATACCAGAATCTGTGGATGCTCAAGTCACATTATATATAGTGGTGCAATAAAATGGTGTCCCTTACATAAAATAGCAAAATCAAGATTTGCTTTTGCCATTTTTTAAAAATATTTTCAAACCATGGATGGTTGAATTTTCAGATGCAAAATCTGTGGATATGGATGGATGACTGCTCATATATACATACAAGTATACCAGATTGAAGTAGTATGCAAAAACATAACAGGTACCTAAAGGACTGTGTGAAGTTTTGGATCGCTCATCTGTACTAGGGATTGTCCGTGGGTAACATCTTAAATAGCATGGCCATGAGATACACTTACACTTCCACCTTAATAAGCACAATTTGTTTTCACAACAGTATACATGGCAGTGTTGAATACCAACAAGATTCTATAAATTGCATTTTGTGACCTATTCTGTTATTGTGTGCAATTCAGAGGGGGCTTGATTATCAGTGATCAGCTTGATTAGAAGACCTGTTCTTGGCAGACATGAAAACTACTAGAATTGGATTGGTGATATGGAGTAACACTGGTGCTGGCATTCTTGGACACTGATCAAATTTTTACCACTACATCATTGGGTGTACAGTTAAAACAGAGCTAAGCTAATCTCTGTTGTTCTCACACAGAGGAGGAGAAAGCTTCCTTATTCCTTTCAATAGGAAGTGTAACAAATGAACCAATGATAATCTGATCCTGTTATGAAAACTGAAGTGTGGAAAGATGTAAATGCTACAGCTGCCCATATGAGCTGCTTTTAAAGTCATAGAACCCAAATCTGATTCTGAATCTGATTCTAATGCTCATTCTCCAGAACAAGGGGGTCAGGAAAAGCTCAAGCTCAAGGTGGCAACAGAGATAGTGGCATTTATTCATACGATAATGAATTCTATATAAATCTATGGTTCTGTGAAATGTTGAAGGAAGTGGAACAAGAAAGAGGGATGATACAACCCAGCACACTGTCTCGGGGGTGTTCTTTTTAAAGAAAGTCTTCCTTGAATGTCTCTGCTGACTTGATGACAGAGTTCAATAGAACAGGGCCATTGCACTGAGAGAAACACCATATAAAGGACTAAGGGTGGTTCCAGATAGCCCTTTATTCCAGGATCATTCGTGTTTTAAAAATGTGGATGTTCCTGGGGGACTAGCCTGGCAGAACATCTGGGGACCCTCCCCCATCCCCCAAAGCCCCCAAACCCCTTTTTAAAGTAAAGAAAACTTATCCAGGCTCTAGTACAATGTTGCAGCAGTTCTCCTGGCACGTCATTTCTATGCACCAGGAAGGTGGCTGCAACAGTGTACTGGAGGCAGTATAAGTTTTTTTTACTTGTCAAAGGGGTTTGGAGGCTTTGGGGGAGGGGGGTGGGTATTCCCACAGTTCTATGGCCTAATTTAGTCCAGAAAACTGTGGTAATGGTGTCTGGGCTGCAGTTCAGACACTGGAAATAGTGGGTTTATCCTGCACCTTCCAAGAAGGCGCAGAATAAATGCACTATCTAATTTATTCAGTACAAGCCAGGGTTTCCCAGAATAAAAGGGCTGTCTGGATGCACCCTAAATGGAAATGGGGGTGGGGCAAGGAGGGAAAATAAGGAAGAAAGAAGAAACCATCTTCTATCTGTTTAATCTATTTAATCTACCTGTTTCGTCTATATTTGAGATTTAGGAAGAAAAATGAATGTTTCTTTTTTTTTTTAAGTCCAATTATTCAGAATTGCTTGTCTTGCCTCAGGATAAATCTGTATTCCAGTGATGCTAAACCCACACATTCAAAATGCAATGCAAAACATATTGACAGCATCTGTAGCATTTTATCAACTCTATTTTGTTTATCATTGCAACATCTATTCCGTTAAACTTATTAAGGGAGAAATCTATTAAATGTGCGTTCCCCAGTGAGCAGTAGCACCCAGGAATGTTTGACAAAGCGGTCTACCAGATCCCAGGTCACTGGCTGAAATTCCAGGGAATTTCTGTGTGCTTCTCTGGGTTTTCTATGCAGATAGACAAATCTTAGGACAACACTGGAGAAAATTGATAAATCACATGTTTATCTGTGAGATGGCCTTAAAGGTGAAGCATCCATCCAACCACTCCCTGCAGGGAGTTGATCAAGCCTAGTATGAAGTATATCTGTAAATTTGGTGGCTTGTGCAACCAAAAAACAAGACCATGGGGAGGGGATAGGGTTGAGAAAGAGCTATGGTGGGTGGGTATATTTTGCCATTCAAGCTCTACTGTGCTATTTAGAACAAAGTAAAGAACAGAGTCCTAATATTGTACTTGTGAGATATTTTTGTTGTACAAAGCATGACAGCAGCCGTGCAGTGGGCGTGGGGGGAACTCCCCATAGGATAGCAGCAAGACTACATTGATAGTGTTCCACTGCCATCCCAGGAGCACGTGTTTGTGTGTTTGTGTGTGTGCATGTGTGCACGTGCACCTTCATTTTTCATGTTGACTTATGGCTACCTTATGAATATCTTAGGCAAGAAATACTCAGAGTTGTTTTGCCAGTTCCTTCCTTTAAAATAAAGCCTACAGTACTTGTAGGAGGTAGAATTTGTTTTCACATGCCATATATGCTTTAGATAAGGCCATGTAGGATAAGTGTAAATGGAGACATTTGCTACAGATTCTGGGTACATTTTCCCACCAGCCCAAAAACATCTATTGTTTTTCATTACTGACTGTGGATTGCCATATTACCCATTTTCTCACATTTTACTCAAATTCTGGGCCTGTTTACCTTGATTGCTCTCATTCTCATTTCCACAAGCAGCTGAATTAACCCTTGCAAACAACTGGAACCACTGAATGGTATAGTGGTTTGCACATTGGACAACAACTCTGGATATCAGGGTTTGAATCCCTGCTCAGCCATGAAGCCCACTGGGTGACCTTGGGCAAATGGCACTCTCTCAGTATCAGAAAGGCAATGACAAGCCTTTCCTGAACAAATCTTGCCAAGTTAATCATGTGATTGGTTCAATTAAGAACGGCCACAAATCAGAAACAATTTGAAGGCACACAACAATAACAGAAGATGTCACAAGAATATTTTCTCCTTCCATAATGAAAAAGGCCAACCATGTCTTTAAAAATACAAATAACCCTCAGTGTATTCTTGACCACCACCTATGGGCTTTATGGAGAAAATAAGGTCAATCGTATTTTTAATGGAAAGAACAGATTTAATTCTTTCTAAATCGAAGTCTTCACTTACATTGTGAATATGACTCTGTCAACATGTATATTTCATTTCAATGTCACTTGAATCTTCCTCATGCTTTTCATGCTACACATATCTCCTACTCTTTAAATAGTGGCATTTAAAGTAAAGATTACAAGTATGTGCCCATTGCAATGTGGAATGAAAAAAAAAGGACTGAAAACGTCTTCATAGGATTGCTTAGAAACCAGAGCTAAGTAAGAGCAGAAGAAAAAATTCAGCCTCCTCCCCTCCCCCCTCCTTATTTTTTCATGTCAGGAGCAACTTGAGAAACTACAAGTTGCTTTTGGTATGAAAGAATAGGCCGTCTGCAAGGACGTCGCCCAGGGGACACCCAGATATTTTGATGTTTTTACCATCCTTGTGGGAGGCTTCTCTCATGTCCCGGCATGGAGAGCTGGAGCTGACAGAGGGAGCTCAACCCACTCTTGGTCAGCAGTCCTGCGGGCACAAGGGTTTAACCCACTGCGCCACCAGGGGCTCCATTCAGTTCCCTGAAAAATAACATTAGTGAGAATTCTGTGATGAGAAACTACGTCATTAGAAAAGTTGCTCCCAGACTAAGGTTCCTTTCACACAACACACTGACAGTGCTGTGATTCCACTTTAACTTTCATAGTTCCTTCCCATGGAAGCCTGACATTTGTCTCTCCCAAACTGCCAATCCCAGGATCCCATAAAAGACAGCTGTGTAAGTTAAAATGAAATAATAGTGCTCTAACTGTGGTGTGATGGGTTCTAACTTCTATTGTACTGCCCTCCTGCCTTCTGCATGGAATTATCCTGGAGGTCTAAACACCCTCACCTTCCACTTCAAATCCTGCTATGTTTCCTCATTACATCTTTTATTTCATTGTTCTGCAACAACAACAACAACAAAACATTAGGTATGGGGAGAAAGTGCCCTCTTATCTCTCTTGGAACTGTTCACATGGAAGCCCAGAAAGAAATAATAGCTAGGATGAGTGATATTGCAACATTCATCAAAGTAGCTGCTTTTTGAACATACCAACTTTCACCCAGAGGGACCAACTTTCCCACAAAGAGACCAGGAAGTGGGGAAATAATCATGACAGGAAATAGATTGTGGTCAAAAAGCTCAAGGTCTTTGTGCTGTTTTCATTGGCTCATCAAGCAAAAACAGGCTGGTGCAGGTATTTCTCATTTACTTTTCTACCTTTGGTACTGCTGCATGGTATTTACAATCATGGCCAACCTACACAAGCATTTCAACCTACTGTTTCCCAATTCAGAATGACTCTTTTTCTCTTCTTGTCTAGTTCTCTGTAGTTGTAGTCTTATGCATACCTAAACAGGAAACAATCCCATTTTAAAACGTTGGATTCAGTTTCAAAATAAATGTGCTCAGATAAGGTTGCAGTTTACATGATCTAGTCATCTATACTAATTGGAAACAAGTCACTCTATTCAACATGTGCCTTCAAGTTGCCTGTTGACTTTGGCAAAGAATACTTAGATTGTCCTCATAATAATTGCTGTCCTCATATTGCACCTCCCTCCACCTTTTTGTAGGCCTGTCTCCACTGTTTTGTTCCCTACGTGCTCCTCCCTTACAAATATATCTTTTTCATTCTTATCTCATCCAGAGTTTTATCATTTAATGTCATACATTTGTCCCACCCATTGTGTTTTGATTTTTTCACTTTGTTATTTTGCACTGTTTTATTTTGTTCCTATGTTTTACTAATTTTATTGTGATGTTATTTTTTGTTATTCTGTATTTATTTTGCTATAATGTATTACCGGGCTTGGCCTCATGTAAGCCTCCCTGAGTCCCCTTTGAGGAGATGGTGGCGGGGTATAAATAAAGATTATTATTATTATTGTTATTATTATTATTATTAGGTATTGTTATTCCAGTTCCTTCCTCTGAAATATAACCTACTAGTTAACAGTTCAAGGATGTGTTAAACCATCTTGACAATTCCTATCAAAGGATTGTGATTTGTAAAAAGAAATCCATGGAAACTGAAAAACATGTACAAAACTAGTTGTGTGCAAAGCCTCTCAGAGTGCTCATCTAAAAAGCATTCAGTAAAGACGCTGACTGTTCCAGAAATTTAGCACAGCTATTGAGAGTCACTGGAATGTATGCATGTATGTTTGTCACTTGACAAGCCCCTTGAATTTCCAAATGTCATGGACATGCCAGTAACATCATTGCAATGCAGAACTTACCACTTTTGAAAACCAAGCTGCCAGAGTCAAGATTTTCCATGTGGCAAGGACTCACATGCCTTTCCTCAGGAGGTGAGTGGCAGACAAGAAGGAATGTTTGTGTTAAATCAGGTAATTCTAAGAATGGAAATGATCCAGAGGTCTTTACATTCTACCTCCTGTATTATGATAGCATCTTTCAAATCTAAGACCAATCTCTCAGTCGGTGATCATCCCATGCCCATTAGCTTATAATGCAACCACAAAGAGCAAAGAATACTAATCACAAGTCGACCAAATAATTCTAGTCCCACACTTATCTAATTTTGTACCAGAATGAAAATTCAACATTTCTCCCACCCCAAATGCATCATCAGTAACATTATGTGTACTCTCTGTATCTATAAATACACATATCCCTACATATATTTGGAGATATACACAAGCAGTAGAATCCTGAATAAGCACTATCTACTATGTAGCACCATAACTATGGTCTCTGTGATAGATTCCAGTCAGAAACCCCATCCCACACCACTTATCAGTAAGCAGCTTTTGGGATTGAGCAGGTGTCTGTTCCTTTTTGCTCAAGAAGCAGCTGCCTCATGCTCCTACCCTCCCTTGTGGGTGATCTCCAGCACGACAAACAAAACTCCCCTCTAGTCAAAGGTTGCTCGTGTGAGAAATGTCAGATAGCTACTTTTAAATCCCAATCAATTGTAGTGGTTGCTTGTTGGTAAGCAGTGTTTGGGGAATATTCATGGTCCCTATGTACTCCATAAACTAAGGGCTACAAAGGGATTGCTAATACATAGCAGTTATAAATGCATAACTAAATGTGCAACTGAATGTGTGACTGCCCAACAGGATTCCAGCCATCTTTCTTAAGTACTTGTAGTACAGGAGGCATTTTCTCTTTTTCTTTCTTACACAGTGAAATGCATGTTCTCCCCTTGTTAATAAATTGCTAATACTCCTAAGGAACAAGAAAAACCTTGAAAAACCTTTGTGCAACAATGGGGAGAAAAATCATGTTCATTTTCCACTTCTTTGAAAAGGGGAATTTTTTTTTTCTTGTTCAAACAGAAAACGAAATTGTCCATATGTGACATGGTTCAAAGAAGTCTGGCTCTCACAAGCACGACCCCCTTCCCCCGCCTCAGATACTTGAAACAAGACCTCCTCTGATATTTGAAACCATAGATAATAGTGAACTCTACATTTTACTATACTTGGGCCAGATACATACCATGAAACCTCACTGGAGGACCCAGAGAATCCCACAAACACTTTGAGAGGTGGGGTGTTTTTTGGAGTATTGGTAAGTGAAACCGTGGATATTAAATTCTTGGATAAGGGGTCATTTTGTAGTGACATAATGAGCTAATCATTCTCGAAAGCAAACTAAGCAATTTTATTGGCCTAAAATTGCATTAATTCTACCGTGTAGATGCATCCCAGTTATATCCTGTTGGATTACTGTAACAAACTCTAAGCCTTTAAAGAGTGGTTGGAAACTTCACTGGTTCAAAAAAAAATTATTAGCTGGGGCTGGCTAGAAGATGCCTTGAATCTAAGGCCCCTTCCACACATCTGAATAAAATCCCAGGTTATCTGCTTTGAATTGGGCTATATGACAGTGTATACTCAGATAACCCAGTTCAAAGCAGATATTCTGGGTTATTCTGCTTTGATATTCTGGGTTATATGGCTGTGTGGAAGGGCCTTAAGACTAGGGAAAAGGTAGAGTATGCAAGTATGTGTAAATAAATAAATTGGCAGTTTTAGTCAAATGGTCCAGTTATGTGGCGTGTTTCCATCAAATCAGAAAAGCCCTAAAATTGCATGCCACCGCATAATACACTTATAAATACCATTTAAAATGTAAATACTTGAAAGTAAATCCTACTGCAATTAGTGGGAGCTTTCTGAATACATATGGTTAGAAGATAGGTCATTTGCCATGATGTGGAAATCCCAAGAATGCAAGAAAGGAAAGTAGCCAAAATAGATGGAGCCATTCCACTTATTAGTTGTCAGATGAATGCTGTCATCATCACTCAGTTACTTTTCACAAGCTCCAGAAAACAATGAGAAATGAACAGTTTCAAAGCCTGGAGCTTAACAGAGTATGACAATGGATGAGACCAGGAAATAAAAAAAAACTAAAACCCAATTGGCAGGTGATTTCCAAGGAGGTGACATCAGCTTCCCAATTCTCATCTTCAAGAGACAAACTACCCTTTTAGAAAGATCTGGGGACTCTATGCCCTCCCCTTACATTGTTTGATTTCAAAGTGGAGATTAAGGAATCACTTTTGGGTACCTGCAATTGAAAAAGAAGAAGAAAAACTTCATGGAGGAAGTTAGAACACCAGGGGAAAAGTCAGATAAGACTTTCTTTCTGGTATACAAACTTTCCATGTACACCATGGAAAATTCTCGTACGCTGTGGAATTTCTGACATCATGGGATCTTTGAAACAGGTTTTTCAGAATTTCTACCAGAATTGAAATCCATCATGAAAGGTCCACTCCAAATCAATATGCACACAGGGCAATATATTTGCATATATCTCCACTATAGCCTAAATGCCATGAAACTAGATACAAGAAATATGTCTAGGCATGCACAGCAAAAGGAACCCTGAAGCCAGAATTTTTTGGATCTAAAATGGACTAATTTTACTTAAATTTGTTTGCAGTCTGCAATATCAATGTCAAACACTAAGTGGAAGACCTATATACCGTATTTCTTCAATTGTAAGACACCATCAATTGTAAGATGCAATTTCTATACAACCATCTCCAAAAAAAATACAAGAGATACACCTGCAATTCTAAGATGCACCACATTTTTAGAGATGTTTATCTAGGAAAAAAGTGAGCCTCAGGATTGAAGAAATACAGTTAACACCAAAGGGGAAGCTGCAAGTTGAACTGAACTATATGGCAGTGTGGACTCAGATAACCCAGTTCAAAGTAGACATTGTGGGATTTTCTGCCAATATTCTGGGTTATATGGCTGTGTGGAAGGGTCCTTAAGAAAAGGGGAAGAAGAGAAAAAAGCACACATAGGTTGATGGGAGGAAAAGAGCACTCAGGTGAGGGAGCTGATGAATGCATTTGAAACTTATGGAAAGCTGGGTACTTCTGTGAGTCCTAGAAGTATAGTAACTGGCATTTGTTCAAGCTTGCTTAGATGTCATATAGAGCCCTTCCACACATCCCTGTATCCCAGAATATCAAGGCAGAAAATCCCACAATATCTGCTTTGAACTGGGTTATCTGAGTCCACACTCAGATCATGTGGGATTTTCTGCCTTGATATTCTGGGATATAGGGCTGTGTGGAAGGGCCCATAGAGAACAAGACAACCTATGTAGCTTCACTTAAATCCAGGCGCCTGCAATCTGGTAATGATTACCCACCAGCTAACTGCATTTACCTAAGTATTGTGCTAGAACTGGAAGAAAATTCTACAAAATTATTCAATTTCTACATTTGTCCAAAAGGCAAATGTAAAATTTTGTATTTTGCATGTAAAATCCGATCACAAAGTTGAAGACTGGATATTATAGCTGTGTTGTCAGTTTCTTGAGTTGTTCATTCATCCTATAAATCAAACAGCAAATATAATACGTTTACGCTCAGCATAACCTGGCCACCTGGTTTGTGACTTGCAAGGGGAGATGGAGGCATGGCAGTAAACAATCATCTTCTCTTGGTATGTGTTCTTCAGGCAGCTTCCAGAGAGACACATTCCTCTCCAATTTACCCAGTAAATACCACACCATATGCACTCTCAAGGCATGCTTTCTGCTACCTGATGCCATGAATCAAATACTATAATAGGACCTTGGTATTCACTAAGGTTTGGTTGCAGGTCCCCTCATGGATGCTGACATCCATGGATGCTCAAGTTTCTTTGTATACAATGTTGTTGTTTATTTGTTCTGTTGCTTCCAACTCTTTTTGACCTCATGGCCCATGCCAGAGCTCCCTGTCGGCCGTCGCCACCCTCAGCTCCTTCAAGGTCAAGCCAGTCACTTCAATCCTTCTTGCCCTTTGTTGGCTCCTCTTCCCTTCTCCTTCCATTTTCCCCAGCATCATTACCTTCTCCAAGCTATCCTGTCTTCTCATTATGTGGCCAAAGTACTTCATCTTTGCTTCTAATATCCTTCCCTCCAGTGAGCAGCCAGGCATTATTTCCTGGACTATGGACTGGTTGGATCGTATTGCGGTCCAAGGCACTCTCAGAATTTTCCTCCAACACCACAGTTCAAAAGTGTCTATCTTCCTTCGCTCAGCCTTCCTTATGGTCCAACTCTTGAATCCATAGGTTACTACAGGGAATACCATTGCTTTAACTATGCAGATCTACAATAGTGTAGTAGAATGGTGTACCTTATATAAAATAGCAAAATCTCTTTTTGCTTTGGGATAGTGTGGGGCGGGGCAATATTTTCAGATACAGAATCCCTGTATATGGAGGACCAAGTCTACTGTAAACCTTATATTATCAAATAACTTAATATTGGTTGTGAAAATTCTGAACAATTCCCCATGGAATCTTTCAGGTAAAGTTAATTTATGTGTCACTTATATATAAATTGCCAAATACATTCAGTTCCAACAAACAGAAACTAAATATTAGGTATCAAATGAAAACTGGGTAGTAATTACAAGCTGTCATTATTTCTAAATTGGCACCTTTCTTAAATGTATGCAAAATTTATACAAATCTGTGCCCCTTTTCATCCTTCTGTGGTGGTGCTTTTTTTTTTTTTTTTTGGTTTTGGGTTAGGTAGTTGCCCTAAACTATGATGAGCAAGATTCAATGATCAAGATCCAAAGAATCACCATCAAGGTCTACACACAGAAAGGGGCTTTGCCCTTAAGTCTCCTGAGAAGCAGGTCCCTCACCACTACTGACAAGTTCCTCAAAACCATTTACAATGTTTCTTTATTACATTTTTATTTTCTGATGAATTCTAGGCCTCCTCACAACATGGAATCAAATCCAATGATCCTGCATTATTGCTTTTAAAAGCCTCCCAAGCTTCCTTTTTTAAAACTTCTCAGCAACATCCCAGAAAATAGAGATGAAAGGATATGTAGGTGCCATTTCAACATTCACAAGGGATTTGGAGATCATCCAAAAATATCTACATGTAGGAAGCATATTCACACTCCATACACCCAAAATTAAATAAACTGTTGAAATCCACAGGCTTAAGTACACTGAATGCTGACAGATTCTGACCTACTTATTTCCTCCCAGGGTATTGTAAGGCAGAAAGAGGGAGACCTGGCAGAGTTAGCATATCTCAAAGCTTTGTATCCAGAGTTTGGTAAGGCAAGTTAAGGTACTTACCAGACAATGCCCGGCAAGATTATTGTCTGGATTCCATTCTGGTAACAACATGATTGTCGTATCTGGTATGAGTTACGGCTTTGTTCAGGCTGAGTCTATTATGTTAGGAATGTTATCCCTGGGACTGAATGAGCTTATGGCAGCGTTTGTAAACTTTAGCAGGGGAGGAGAAGTGACCCAGGCAGCAAAGGTGCATTAATTCAACCGAGCAAACATCTTGCAGGTGAGATAGTTTGGCTTCTTTGCATTGGCATACCTTTAAACAACTCAGGAATAACCTATGACACACCAGTATATTAAAGGACAATCTCACAGTGACTTATGAATGAGTAAATACATGAATAGAGAAAACACCAGCCCATATAACCTGGGTCAGAAAACATTGTATTTTCATTCAAATGTTTTGAGAGTTTTGACAATAATGAAATGAAGACAGAATGGGGTGTGTATGTATTTAATACAAGTAGTTAGTTGGCATTGTGCCCTTGCAACAGCAGTGTGGAATTTATTTTTCCCCACATCAAGCAACATATGTATTTGCCTGTTATGTGAAAAAACCCGGCACATTTCTGATCTCCAAGCTCCCCTTTATTCCCACGCATCAAAGTGCTGCATATCACAGGCTTAGAAGATCATCCTGGTTTAAATTAAATATGAAATCTGATTCAGCTGAGGATGGGTTGTGTATAGGACCACATGTGCCTTTCACCCAATGTGGATCTATTTGTGAGGGGGACAGTATGCAGTGAGTTAATATGCTCTTCCATCCCTCACAACTACCCTGTTGTCTTGCTGTGCCCCGCTTTCATCCTGGGTTATGGGAGATAAAATGATATGGATAAAGAACTACTAATTTCTCCCAGCAAGTGACTCTTTTGCACCTTTATGTAGCTCAGCAATAAAAAAAAGCTTACACAGATGCACAAGAGCTTATAAATGGGGCAACAAGACAAAAACAACAGAGTGAGGAAAAATGGAGTTTTCATGTTTTTACAATGCCTATACATATTTGATCTATTAGGGTTGCTAAGTGACAACCAGAAAAACTGACTGTTATCTTCATTAATATGGTATAATCAGAGTGAGTACTCCCACTTTCCTGGTTTGTTACTTTTTCATGGCTTCTCTTTCCATATCCTCCCACCTGTTGCACCACTGTATTTAATTCTCACCCCCAGTGAGAGGAAAACAATTGAAATCTCTCCTCCCATTAGCTAGAAAAGGTATCCTAGGTTATCACTACAAATAAGGATGGATTCACCAGCTTGTAACTTGGCAACCCTCCGCTGCATAAAGAATATAATACAATTTCTGAACTATGTATCTAATGCAAAAATAACCTCATAAATAAGTGTCTAAAGTATTGCTGAAAGGTAGAATATTTTGTGTAAAAGATGGATGCAAGAGTTCATCAAACTTTCTGGTGAAAACTGGGAAAGGGTCCTTCCCCTGTCCAATCAGCATATAAACAATGCACCAGAAGTGATGTCATGTCACTTGATTTTCAAGTTTTTACCATAAATCACAGTGGTTTTGTGTGGGAGAAGCAAGCTGATGCATGCACAAGAAGTTTTGGCAATTTTCAGACCAAATATTTGAATGTTTAAAAAAGTTATTTGGGGCCTTTGGGAGAGTGTTGGGCAATTTAAGGTACTGGAAAAGTAGGTTTTGGAGCTCTTTGCAGCTTGGAAGCTGCATTTTCCTCATGCTGATCTAACTGACAGAAGGAACTGGATCAAGGAATATGGGGGGTGTAGAAGACTGTGATAGAAGGAAGATCTAAGTTTCGGGAAATAAGAGAGACAGGGAGACAGAGATAAGAGAAAGTAAAAGAAAAATATAATAACTCAGATTAGCCACTTTCATAACCAATTTTGCTGATGAAGTGCCACAGGGAAAACAAAATTGGCTTAGAGAGGCAATCTTACCATCCCAATCTTGCTGGTTCCAAGGTGTTAAATTGCAAGCAGTACCTCTTACACACGTAAAAATGAAGCTGGGCAGATGAGATTGCAACTTTCTCATCATGCCATATAAAAAAACCCACAGGCTTAATCTAAATTCCTTTTTTCCTTTCCAACAGAAGAAACATAATTTACTGTCATTTGGCAATGGCAGCTCACAAAAAGGAAATTAAATTTTTCTGAAAGAGTTATGAATCACACAATACTATTCATTCTTAAAGGACGAGAAAGAAAGTTTCTAATCCACTGTAATACCAAGGGAATAAAGATGTTATGATCAGTTCATGCTGGGAACACCCTGGTAATTTAGAGACCTGTCAGTGGATGCACACTTGGTGTACCAGTTCCCTAGAACCTTAAAAGCTTTCTTTCCAACTTTTTCAAAACCACAAGATCATCTCTTAAGATGATCCTATTCCTAATAACAGCTCTAGAAATTCACTAATGATGTAGTCTCTCTCATCACAACAAGGTGTTCAAATGTACTTGTTTAGTATTTAATGTTCTGCCTGAAAAATATTAAAAGCACAGTTCCCCTCCTGGAATATCCAAGCGCCTATGGAACCTCATTTTCTACAACACATTGCAAGCTGTGATATGAGAAGAAATTCCCACTGTCTTGGATGGCCACAAAAGGAGGATGTGGTTCCTATACCTATAATACATATTGAAAGAGGAAATATCAGTAACATGCATAGAAACCACTTTTCTACTCAACTGCACAGGAGCCTCATCTCGACTTCATGTCTCGACATCCTGCTGCTATTTCTGCCCATGGAAGTAAACAAAACCTTGTTCTTCACCACCATAAAGCCAACAACTTATTATTATTATTATTGGAAATTATTTATTAATATTATTTACATGCCACCTTTTTCCAACATGGTTCCAAGGCAGCAATTCTATAAATTAAAGACTTCCATGTCATCCTATCAACAACCCAACCACTCTCCAACTCATGTTTCTCAGACTCAGGACTGTGGCTTTCTTGATTGAATCTATCCATTTGGAATATGGTCAA